>NC_135826.1:17046448-17671448 GCF_964213995.1 Mustelus asterias
CCTCCCCTCCCCCCCCCCTCCCCTCCCCTCCCCCCCTCCCCTCCCCCTCCCCCCCTCCCTCCCCCTTCCCCTCCCCCCTCCCCTCCCCTCCCCTCCCCTCCCCTCCCCTCCCCCCTCCCCTCCCCTCCCCTCCCCCCTCCCCTCCCCTCCCCTCCCCCCCTCCCCTCCCTCCCCTCCCCCCCTCCCCTCCCCTCCCCCTCCCCCCCTCCCCTCCCCCCTCCCCTCCCCTCCCCCCTCCCCTCCCCCCTCCCCTCCCCTCCCCCTCCCCTCCCCTCCCCTCCCCTCCCCCTCCCCTCCCTCCCCTCCCTCCCCTCCCCTCCCCTCCCCTCCCCTCCCTCCCCCTCCCCTCCCCTCCCTCCCCTCCCCCCTCCCCTCCCCCCCTCCCCTCCCCCCTCCCCTCCCCTCCCCCCCTCCCCTCCCCCCTCCCCTCCCCTCCCCCCCTCCCCCTCCCCTCCCCTCCCCCTCCCCTCCCCTCCCCCCCTCCCCCTCCCCCCCTCCCCCTCCCCTCCCCTCCCCTCCCCCCTCCCCTCCCTCCCCTCCCCTCCCCCCTCCCCCCTCCTCCCTCCCCTCCCTCCCCCCTCCCCTCCCTCCCCTCCCCCCCTCCCCTCCCCTTGGGCTCCGAAAGCTTGTGTGGCTTTTACTACCAAATAAACCTGTTGGACTTTAACCTGGTGTTGTTAAACTTCTCACTGTGTTTACCCCAGTCCAACGCCGGCATCTCCACATCATGACAGCCATGTTTGACACAGAGTTTAAGTTTAAGTTTATTTATTAGTGTCACAAGTAGGCTTACATTAACACTGCAATGAAGTTACTGTGAAAATCCCCCAGTTGCCACACTCCGGCGCCTGTTCGGGTACACTGAGGGAGAATTTATCATGGCCAATGCACCTAACCAGCACACCTTTCAGACTGTGGGAAGAAACCGGAGCACCCGGAGGAAACCCACGCAGACACGGGGAGAATGTGCAAACTCCACACAGGCAGTGATCCAAGCCGGGAATTGAAACCGCATCCCTGGCGCTGTGAGGCAGCAGTGCTAACCACTGTGCCACCGTGCCGAGGAGGCAACCCTCCTTAAGCTGTAGCCTCTGTTGACAGGTTCGTGGCCTGTTCCAGAATACAATGTGGGGATGCCGGCATTAGACTGGGGTGGGCACAGTAAGTAGTCTCACAACACCAGGTTAAAGTCCAACAGATTTATTTGGAATCATGAGCTTTCGGAGCGCTGCTCCTTCATCAGGTGAGTCCTGTTGGACTATAACCTGGTGTGGTGGGACTTCTTACTGTTCCAGGATAAAGTAGCCATGGAAACAGATGTAAGCTTGAGCTTGGCCTGTCCTATGTGCCACTGGGAACAAGAAAAGGTCTAATTAAAATACAACGATTATCCTACCGGGTACACCTCTGTCTACACAAAAGTGAAAAAGTTAAAAGTAGTTTTAAGAATTATAAGTCGGTATAATGGAATGCAGAGGGTTTCTCAATCTGGAGACTGTGTTCACAGCAACGACGTGTTTGGTTTTGCAATTGCCTGGTGTGATTATGAATACTAAATATTTAATAACTCTACAAGTGTTTGACATTGACATTTCCTTACTAATGATATAAAGTAGATGTGTTGTCCATTTCTAAATAAGTAGAATTCTGTGACGCTGAAAGTTGCTAATTGATTTCTAAGCTTTGCAATTTTGCATGAATCCCAGGTGCATTAAAATGTCACTGTCTGAGCGGTAATGATTCATTTCACCCACTACTCAGTGAGTGCTTTACTGATACTGAGGCCAACAATGCGATTTGGGTGAAATTCTACACCTTGTGGTGTACGGATTGAATCCTCCTTGATGATGATTGACAAATGGGAATGATTGTTAAATGGAAAGGAACACGAGGGGCGAGGAGTTAGAAAATAAATGAACCCGGTGTAACTTAATCAAAGCGAAGGCCTGAAACAGACAGTGTCTGAAAGAGCAGGCCGCATTCAGGTAATTCCTCCGAGTTTAGGGCAGAGTCAGTGAAACTGAAGAAAGTTTCAACTTCCAACTGCAAATTCCATGGAAAAGAAATGATCCCCAAAATGTGTCTCCCACGCAAAGCAAGATGGCTCGAAAACAAGCACCAGGCTTTAAAGAGGATTAATAAAACTTAGTATACTGAAGTTAATCAAACAGAAATAAACTTTACACGTTATCAGATTTCATCCAAAGGTTTGATGCATTGATGTGATGGGGCTTCCCAGACTGATTGCAGGGTTTGTGCAGCTCTGACACATGTGACAAGTGATAATGAATCCCCATTCGCCAATCTCCTTCCCTGTCCCCACCCCCATTCCCAGTATTCCTCTCTCCCCACCCTCATTCCCTAGTCTCTCCTATCCCCATTCTACCTCCCTCTCCCCAGCCCCATTCCCCAACCTCCCTCCTTCTCCCCACTTCCATTCCACATTCTCCAGTCTCTCTCCCCATTCTCTAATCTCCCTCCCTCTCTCCACCCCATTCCCAGTATTCCTCTCTTTCTCCACTCCATTCCCCAGTCTCTCTCCCCACCCCCATTCCCCCCGTCTCTCTCTCTCCACCCCCATTCCCTCGTCTCTCTCCCCACCTCCATTCCCCAGTCTCTCTCCCCACCCCCATTCCCCATTCTGGATGTGGATGTGGTGTATCTGGATTTCCAGAAGGCATTTGACAAGGTGCCGCACTATAGACTGCTACATAAGATAAAGGAGCACAGTGTTACGGGTAATCTATTAGCATGGATAGAGCATTGGTGAACTAACAGAAAGCAGAGTGGGGGTAAATGGGTGTTTTTCTGGTTGATGATCAGTGACTAGTGGTGTGCCTCAGGGATCAGTGTTGGGATCGCAATTGTTTACGATTTACATAGATGATTTGGAGTTGGGGACCAAGTGTAGTGTGTCAAAGTTCGCAGATGACACTAGGATGGGTGGAAGAATAAAGTGTGCAGAGGACGCTGAAAGTCTGCAAAGGGATATAGGTAATCTAAGTGAGTGTGCGAGGGTCTGGCAGATGGAGTACAATGTTGGTAAATGTGAGGTCATCCATTTTGGGAGGAATAAAAGCAAAATGGACTATTATTTAAATCGTACAAAATTGCAGCATGCTGCTGTGCAGAGGGACCTGGGTGTCCTTGTGCAGGAATCTCAAGGAGTTGGTTTGCAGGTGCAGCAAGTAATTAAGAAGGCAAATGGAATTTTGTCCTTCATTGCTAGAGGGATAGAGTTTAAAAACAAGGAGGTTATGTTGCAGCTGTATAAGGTGCTGGTGAGGCCACACCTGGAGTACTGTGTACAGTTTTGGTCTCCTTACTTGAGAAAGGATATACTGGCACTGGAGGGGGTGCAGAGGAGATTCACTAGGTTGATTCCGGAGTTGAGAGGGTTGGCTTATGAGGAGAGACTGAGTAGATTGGGGCTATACTCATTGGAATTCAGAAGAATGAGGGGAGATCTTATAGAAACATAAAAGATTATGAAGGGAATAGATAAGATAGAGGCAGGGAAGATGTTTCCACTGGCGGGTGAAACTAGAACTAGGGGCATAGCCTCAAAACAAGGGGAAGCAGATTTAGGACTGAGTTGAGGAGGAACTGCTTCACACAAAGGGTTGTGAATATGTGGAATTCCCTGCCCAGTGAAGCAGTTGAGGCTACCTCATTGAATGTTTTTAAGGCAAGGATAGATAAATTTTTGAACAGTAAAGGAATTAAGGGTTATGGTGAGCGGGTGGGTAAGTGGAGCTTAGTCCACAAAAAGATCAGCCATGATCTTATTGAATGGTGGAGCAGGCTCGAGGGGCCAGATGGCCTACTCCTGCTCCTAGTTCTTATACTCTTATGTCTCTCTCCCCACCCCCATTCCTCAATCTCTCTCCCCACCTCCATTCCCCCGTCTCTCTCCCCAGCCCCATTCCCCAGTCTCTCTCCCCAGCCCCATTCCCCAGTCTCTCTCCCCATCCCCATTCCCCCGTCTCTCTCCCCAACCCCCATTCCCCCGTCTCTCTCTCCACCCCCATTCCCCCGTCTCTCTCCCCACCCCCATTCCCCCGTCTCTCTCCCCAACCCCCATTCCCCCGTCTCTCTCCCCACCCCCATTCCCCCGTCTCTCTCCCCAACCCCCATTCCCCCGTCTCTCTCCCCATCCCCATTTCCCCCGTCTCTCTCCCCACCCCCATTTCCCCCCGTCTCTCTCCCCACCCCCATTCTCCCGTCTCTCTCCTCACCCCCATTCCCCCCCGTCTCTCTCCCCACACTGTGTGCTTTTTGTAAAACACACTGATAGCTTGAGAGGAAGAAATATTTATGATAGCTTTCTCCAGGGAATTGGGAAGTTGCAATGCACTTTAGCTAAAGCTGGTGGGTGCCCTCCCCACCCACATCACTTGGTTCAGAGTACTTCCAGGTCGACGTTTAATCTTTTTCGAGAGCAGTGTTGTGAGCTGGGAGCTGTCACCTCATTTAACTTCCGTAAGTCACTGACACTGTATTGGTTTTGAATTGTTTATCGACCACAGCAGTTGGCCATGATATCAGAACTGTCAGATATTTATAGGGATGGCACGGTGGCACAGTGGTTAGCACTGCTGCCTGACGGTGGCGGGGACCCAGGTTCGATTCCGGCCTTGGGTCACTGTCTGTGTGAAGTTTCTCCCCCGTGTCTGCGTGGGTTTTCTCCCAGTGCTCCGGTTTCCTCCCACTGTCTGAGAGATGTGTGCGTTGGGTTGATTGGCCTCCTTGGTATCAGGGGGATTAGCAGGTTAAATACATGGAGTTACAGGGTTAGGACCTGGGTGGGATTGTTGTCGGTGCAGGCTTGATGAGCCGAATGGCCTCTTTCTGCACTGGAGGGATTCAATGATTCCATGATTTATTCAAATCAGACAGTGGCCCCAACCAAAGATCATTTTTGGGTGTCTGATTTTAAAATGTAAGGTGTTACGATTTATGTGAATTAGTAGGTTTACTCATGTCTATAACTTGTCTGGCCAGTCTATCAGTGAAATTATTAGGTAACACATCCCACGTGGTGGTGAGAATGATGATAGTCTTGCCCGATTAATGAGCATCCAGCCCTGTTGATACTGACAGCACACACACCCTCCTCAGTTACAGTAAGAAGTCTCACAACACCAAGTTAAAGTCCAACAGGTTTAATTGGTGTCACGAGCTTTTGGAGTGCTGCTCCTTCACCAGGTGAGTTACACCAGTGCAGCCAGTACTGAAAATGCCGCTGAGTGGCTGTTTGCCACTCCATCCAGGACAAAGTCCTGAGAGGCTGGCACGAGTTCATTAGCCCGCATTGCTTCAAATCTGCCCGGACCACTGAAAGGCAGATGCATTTTGTCTGGGAAACACATAGGAATGACACGACATAGCAAGGAAGCATCTCCAATATCTTCTGACACAGCACTGCAAGCCTTGGTGTAGGAGGTGGACTGTGAGAGAGAGAGTGATTCTCTGCCTATAGGGGTCAGGAGACCCTCCAGACAGATATGGGGCATGATTTTCCGAGGAAAATAAAGTGTCCAATGGGTGGGAAACGGGTGTTTTTCCCGTCCATTTTTTGGGCGAGCTTAGTTAAGTGGATTTATGGCACTCAGTGCGGCACAGAGGCCTTTTGAATGGACTTACCTCGAATTAAGTTGATCTTCCTCCACACCCTAGCTATGACTGTGACACTACATTCTGCACTCTCTCCTTTCCTTCTCTATGAACGGTATGCTTTGTCTGTATAGTGCGCAAGAAACAATACTTTTCACTGTATGTTAATACATGTGACAATAATAAATCAAATCAAATCAAAAGGGGGGCACTGTGCGTGCATCAATCTCCCAGTGTACTGCAAGATTGGTTGACATGCACCTCACCCCCATTGCTGGCCTCCTGATCACTGGCCCAAACCCCGCCCCCACTGCTGACATAGCCGGCTCTGACTGCCCCCCCCCCCCACCGCCCCCGACATCACTGGCTCCGACCCCCCCTCCCCCCGCCCCTGTTGCCTCCCCCCCCAACGATGGCCGGCCTCCCGTTGTTTGATCCGGCCTACGAGTGCTGGCCCCACCACTAGTTCGCAATCCCCATGCAGAGTTCCTCCCATTTCCTCCCCTCCTATCAACCCCCACCTCCTGGTCTGGTACCACCGCTTTCTGAGCTCGCCCCTGTGAGGGGCATCCTGACTCGAAACGTTGGCTCTATTCTCTCCCCCAGATGCTGTCAGACCTGCTGAGATTTTCCAGAATTTTCTGTATTTGTTTCAGATTCCAAAGTCCGCAGTATTCTGCTTTCACAATCAATCTATCGTCATGGATACATGGAAAGTGAAGGAACATTTCACCATCTACAAGACACAAGTCAGGAGTGTGATGGAACACTCCCCACTTACCTGGATGCGTGCAGTTCCAACAACACTCAAGAAGCTTGACACCATCCAGGACAAAGCAGCCCGCTTGATTGGCACCACATCCACAAACATTCACTCCCTCCACCACCGATGCTCAGTAGCAGCAGTGTATACTATCTACAAGATGCACTGCAACAATTCACCAAAGATCCTTCGACAGCACCTTCCAAACCCACGACCACTTCCATCTAGAAGGACAAGGGCAGCAGATAAATGGAAACACCACCACCTGCAAGTTCCCCTCTAAGCCTCTCACCATCCTGACTTGGAAATATATCGCCGTTCCTTCGGAGTCGCTGGGTCAAAATCCTGGAATTCCCTCGCTAACGGCATTGTGGGTCAACCCACATGGACTGCAGCGATTCAAGGCGGCGGCTCACCACCACCTTCTCAAGGGCAACTAGGATGGGCAATAAATGCTAGTCAGCCAGCGACGCCCATGTCCCACGAATGAATAATAAAAAACATTGAAGTAACAGCCACAGCACAGGTGACCCTTATTTGTAAACTCTGGCCTGAGTTGCTTCATGTGCTGAGTGAGTTAGACATTGATTGGTTTGACTGCTTTCTGCTTCCCACAGATGATCATCACAGTTATGAATCAGACAGGAGAAGTGTATTGACTGTAACACTACATTCTGCACTCCCGCGTTTCCTTCTCTATGAACGGTATGCTTTGTCTGTATAGCGCGCAAGAAACAATACTTTTCACTGTAATCTAATCATAGAAATCCTAGAAAGAATCCTACAGTGCAGAAGGAGGCCATTCGGCCCAAGAGCATGCACCAACAACAATCCCACCTAGGCCCTAACCCCGTAACCCCACATATTTACCCTGCTAATCCCCCGACACTAAGGGTCAATTTAGCATGGCCAATCGACCTAACCCGCACATCTTTGGACTGTGGGAGAAAACCGGAACACACGGAGGAAACCCGTGCAGACTCCACACACAGCTTCTACCAATACATAAAGGCCAAAAGAGTAACAAGGGAGAGAGTAGGGCCTCTTGAGGATCAACAAGGTCATCTGAGATGGGTGAGATCCTAAATGAATACTTCTCATCATTATTTACTATTGAGAAAAGCATGGATGTTAGGGAACTTGGGAAAATAAATAGTGATGTCTTGAGGAGTGTACATATTACAGAGAAAGGGGTGCTGGAAGTCTTAAAGTGCATTAAGGAGATAAATCCCCGGGACCTGATGAAGTGTATCCCAGGACATTGTGGGAGGCTAGGGAGGAAATTACAGGTTCCCTAGCCGAGATATTTGAATCATCGATAGTCACGGGTGAGGTGCCTGAAGATTGGAGAGTGGCAAATGTTGTGCCTTTGTTTAAAAAGGGCTGCAGGGAAAAGTTTGGGGACTACAGGCCAGTGAGCCTCACATCTGTGGTGGATAAGTTGTTGGAAGGTATTTTGAGGGACAGGATCTACAGGCATTTAGAGATGCAAGGACTGATTAGGGACAGTCAGCATGGCTTTGTGAGTGGAAAATCATGTCTCACAAATTTAATTGCGTTTTTTGAAGGGGTAACCAAGAAGGTAGATGAGGGCAGTGCAGTTGATGTTGTCTACATGGACTTTAGCAAGGCCTTTGACAAGGTACCACATGGTATGTTGTTGCATAAGGTTAAATCTCACAGGATCCAGAGTGAGGTATCTAAATGGATACAAAATTGGCTTCTTGACAGACGCTGGAGGGTGGTTGTAGAGGGTTGTTTTTCAAACTGGAGGCTTGAGACCAGCAGTGTGCCTCAGGGATCAGTGCTGGGTCCACTGTTATTTGTCGTTTATATTAATGATTTGGATGAGAATATAGGAGGCATGGTTAGTAAGTTTGCAGATGACATCAAGATTGGTGGTCTCCAATTGCAACAGGAACTTGATCAATTGGGCCAGTGGGCTGACGAATGGCAGATGGAGTTTAATTTAGATAAATGTGAGGTGATGCATTTTGGTAGATTGAACCAGGGCAGGACTTACTCACTTAATCGTAGGGTGTTGGGGAGAGTTAAAGAACAAAGAGATCTAGGGGTACATGTTCATAGCTCCTTGAAAGTGGAGTCACAGGTGGACAGAATGGTGAAGAAGGCATTTAGCACGCTTGGTTTCATAGGTCAGAACATTGAATACAGGAGTTGGGATGTCTTGTTGAAGTTGTACAAGACATTGGTAAGGTCACACTTGGAATACTGTGTACAGTTCTGGTCACCCTATAATAGAAAGGATATTATTAAACTAGAAAGAGTGCAGAAAAGCTTTAGTAGGATGCTATCAGGACTTAATGTTTTGAGTGATAAGGAGAGGCTGGATAGACTGGGACTTTTTTCTCTGGAGCGTAGAAGGCTGAGGGGTGATCTTATAGAGGTCTATAAAATAATGAGGGGCACAGATCAGCTAGATAGTCAATATCTTTTCCCAGAGGTAGTGGAGTCTAAAACTAGAGGGCATAGGTTTAAGGTGAGGGGAGAGATTCAAAAGCGTCCAGAGGGGCAATTTTTTCACACAGAGACTGATGAATGTCTGGAATGAGCTGCCAGAGGTAGTAGTAGAGGCGGGTACAATTTTGTCTTTTAAGAAACATTTAGACAGTTACATGGGTAAGATGGGTATAGAGAGATATAGGCCAAATGCGGGCAATTGGGATTAGCTCTGGGGTTTTAAAAAAAAGGGCGGCATGGAGAAGTTGGGCCGAAGGGCCTGTTTCCATGCTGTAAACGTCTATGACTCTATGAGAGTGACCTGAGGCCAGAATTTGACCCGGGTCCTTGGTGTTGTGAGACAGCCACCGTGCCGCCCCGGTGTCCCATACATGTGACAATAAAAAATCAAATCAAATCAAATTCACCCCTTGACCTAATTTTAATATCTGAGCCTCTTTTAAAAGCCTAATTAAGGGGTGGGAGAGCACAATGATGGCACAGTGACACAGTAGTTATCTCTGTTGCCACACAGCGCCATGGACCCGGGTTCAATTCTAGCCTTGGGTGGTTGTGTGGATTGTGATGTTAGTGTACCTTTAAGAAAGGTTTTTTTTAAACATGATTTCTGCAGCTCTCACAGCTTCAGTGATGTCATTATTGCTGGGCTGACTATGAGGAGTCCTTTATTGCTACTTAAGTGGCTTAAATAGGGTTGTTTGTGTTTATTCAGGGATTAATTTTATGATCCTGCGTTGTTAGGAGGACAGTCATGTGTTTTTGGACAGTTTTTTTTTTCATTTTCAGTTCAGAGTTGCAGGTTTAATTTTAATTTTAGAAGGGACAGCAAGCTAAAAAGAAGTGTTTTCCCTCTCTCTCTGTTGTTATGGAAATTCTGTTGGATAGCTGAAAACAAACTCTTGTTTTCCTGAAGGGTGAAAATCTGCTGTTGTTGGGGATTGGGCCAGAGTCTCTCTGATGTTTTGGGAAGCTGTCTTGTCTTCAAACTGTTCAGAGTGAATCCAGAGAACTGCAGACTACAACCAACAACTCAATTTCCATTATCATGTGAGCAGTAGACTTTTATGTATTGAACCTGTTTAAAGGGTTTTGTCAATGACAAGGTTTTTGGTTTGATTAAAACACATTAGATATCTTTGTTAAGGGTTATACGTTATAGTGGTTGTTTTGTTTCTTGTTTGTAATTGATAGAAGTTGTTGCTAATTTTCTTACTGAACATGATAACTATATTCTTAATTAAACTTTGTTTGATAAATCTCCCTCGCTGGTTTTTAGAATCATACCTGAAGTGGAACATATCATGCTTATCCTAGCCAAATTCAGGATGCAAAACTTCTGATTCAGACGGGCTTCATAAAACACTTTGGAATTTCTAACCTGAACCATGACAGCACAGACAGTCACCCAAGGCCAGAATTGAACACAGGTCCCTGGCGCTGTGAGCAGTGCTAACCACTGTGCCACTATTGGTATGTTGGCCACAATCGGTTTAGCTACAATTGTGCAGGGCAAGACCACACCTGAATACTGCACGCAGCTTTGGTTTCCATATCTAAGGGAAGATGTACTTGCATTGGAGGCAGCACAGTGAAGGTTCACTTGATTGTTTCCTGCGAGGAGAGGGTTGCCCTCTGATGTGAAACTGAGAAAATTGGGCCTCTAATCTGAATTCCAAAAAGTGCGAGTAGATCCCATTGCAACATCAAAGATTCTGAAGGGGTTTCACAAGAGAGACACTGAGAGGTTCACTGGGGAATCCAGAGCATGAAGGTGTAGTCTCAGGATAAGATGTTGATCAATTAGAACTGAGATGAGCAGAAATATCTTCACTCAGAGGGTAGGTCTACAGCAGACGCCATCTCCCTGGGCCTACACTCAACCCTAGATAACAAGGACACTTATGGCAGACTCCTAATTATTGACTACAGCTCAGCCTTCAACACCATTAATCCTACAAAACCCATCTCCAAATCCCGTGGCCTGGGCCTCGGCTCCTCCCTCTGCGACTGGATCCTGAACTTCCTAACCCACAGACCACAATCAGTAAGGATAGACAACAACACCTCCTCCACAATCATCCTTAACACCGGTGCCACACGAGGCTGTGCTCTCAGCCCCCTACTATACTCCTTATACACCTCTGACTGTGCGGCCAAATTCCCCTCCAACTCGATTTTCACGTTTGCTAACGACACCACCATTGTGGTTCGGATCTTAAATAATGATGAGACAGAGTATAGGAATGAGAGAGAGAATCTGGTGAACTGGTGCGGCAACAATAATCTCTCCCTCAATGTCAACAAAATGAAGGAGATTGTCATCGACTTCAGGAAGCGTAGTGGAGAACATGCCCCTGTCTACATCAACGGGGACGAAGTAGAAATGGTTGAGAACCAACAACCTGTCCTGGTCCCTCCATGCCAACACTATAGTTAAGAAAACACAACAATGCCTTTACTTTCTCAGAAGACTAAGGAAATTTGGCATGTCTGCTACGACTCTCACCAAGCATTCTTTCTGGTTGCATCACAAATTGGTATGGCTCCTGCTCTGCCCAAGGCTGCAACAGACTACAAAAGGTCATAAAAAAAGCCCAGTCCATCACGCAAACCAGCCCCCCATCCATTGGCTCTGTCTACCCTTTCCGCTGCCTCGGCAAAGCAGCCAGCATAATCAAGGACCCCACGCACCCCGGACATTCTCTCTTCCACCTTCTTCTGTCGGGGAAAGAAATACAAAAGTCTGAGATCATGTACCAACTGAGTCAAGAACAGCTCCTTCCCTGCTGCCATCAGACTTTTGAGTGGACCTATCTTATCATAGAAATCATAGAAACCCTACAGTACAGAAAGAGGCCATTCGGCCCATCGAGTCTGCACCGACCACAATCCCACCCAGGCCCTACCCCCATATCCCTACATATTTTACCCGCTAATCCCTCTAACCTACGCATCCCAGGACACTAAGGGGCAATTTTAGCATAGCCAATCAACCTAACCCGCACATCTTTGGACTGTGGGAGGAAACCGGAGCACCCGTAGGAAACCCACGCAGACACGAGGAGAATGTGCAAACTCCACACAGACAGTGACCCAAGCCGGGAATCGAACCCGGGACCCTGGAGCTGTGAAGCAGCAGTGCTAATCGCTGTGCTACCGTGGGAACCATTGTGTACTGTGTACTGTGTAATACTGTGGGAACCACTGTGCTACCGTATATTAAGCTGATCTTTCTCCACGCCCTAGCTATGATTGTAACACTACATTCTGCACCCTCTCCTTTCCTTCTCCCCTATGTACTCTATGAACGGTATGCTTTGTCTGTTTAGTGCGCAAGAAACAATACTCTTCACTGTGTGCCAATATATGTGACAATAATAAAATAAAATCAAAGTGAATCTTTGGAATTGTCTGCCTCAAAGGATTGTTGAAAACATTTGAAGGTGAGGGAGGCAGATTTCTGATCTCTCAGGGAATCAAGACGTCTAGGGGGTGAGTGGGAAAGAATTGAGAGAGCATCAGCCATGGTCATATTGCTGGCAGAGCGGGTTTAAGGGGCTGAATGGGTTACTCCCGCTCCTTGCTATTCTGAGCGAGGGAGCTCCCTGCCCTGGACGTGGTGCAGTGGAAGCTTTAAGTCGGGTGATCGTGTGTTGAGCATCTCCTTCAGTTTGTCAGCATTTATAAAATTCTTGTTTATCGACTGATTCAAACCAGCTGAATTCAAAAGGAAAATTACATTAGATGGCAGGATCCAACAAAACATCATCGTTGATAATTAGATCTCAAAGGCATTAAAGAGATGCCTCAGAAAATGTCAATCACCTTGATACCTCTGACAGCACACACTGAGGGAGTTATTGTGAGTTTTGTGAATGCTACTTTCCTTGTTTGATTGTTGATTGCTGAGCGTTCATTTGGGAAGACCAATCCTTATTGTTTCAGTTGCAATTTTTCTCCCAGTTAGAGAGAGGACCAGATATTGACAGAATTGCTGCCAGGTTTAATGTTCTGAGCTCGGAGCAGCGAGCTCCAAAGAGTTACTTCCAGAGACACTGTACCACAAATCCCTTGATGTGGAGATGCCGGCGTTGGACTGGGGTAAATACAGTAAGAGTTTTAACAACACCAGGTTAAAGTCCAACAGGTTTATTTGGTAGCAAATGCCATTAGCTTTCAGAGCGCTGCTCCTTTGTCAGATGGAGTGGAAATCTACTCTCAAACAGGGCACAGAGACACAAGATCAAGTTACAGAATACTGATTAGAATGCGAATCTCTACAGCAGCCAGGTCTTAAAGATACGACCTGGTTGGCTGTAGAGATTCGCATTCTAATCAGTATTCTGTAACTTGATTTTGTGTCTCTGTGCCCTGTTTGAGAGCACATTTCCACTCCATCTGACGAAGGAGCAGCACTCCGAAAGCTAATGGTATTTGCTGCCAAATAAACCTGTTGGATTTTAACCTGGTGTTGTTAAAACTCTTACCACAAATCCCTTCCCTGAGACACTGTACCACAAAACCTTTCCCTGAGACACTGTACCCCAAAACTCCTCCCTGAGACACTGTACCCCAAAACCTTTCCCTGAGACACTGCACCCCAAAAACCCTCCTCAGGACACTGTACCCAAAAGCCTTCCCTGAGACACTGTACCCCAAAACCCTTTTCTGAGACACTGTAACCCAAAACCCTTCCCTGAGAGACTGTACCCCAAAACTCCTCCCTGGGACACTGTACCCCAAAACCCTTCCCCCGAGACACTGTACCCCAAAGCCCTTTGCTGAGACACTGTACCCAAAATCCCTTCTCCAAGACACTGTACCCCAAACCCTTCCCCGAGACACTGTACCCCAAAACCCTTACCCGAGACACTGTACCCCAAACCCTTCCCCAGAGACTCTGTACCCCAAAGCCCTTCCCCGAGACACTGTATCCCAAAACCCTTCCCCAAGACACTGTATCCCAAAACCCTTCCCCAAGACACTGTACCCCAAAACCGTTCTCTGAGACACTGTATCCCATAACCCTTCCCCAAGACACTGTACCCCCAAAACCCTTCTCTGAGACACTGTACCCCCAAAACCCTTCCCCGAGACACTGTACCCCAAAACCTTTCCCGGGAAACTGTAACCTAATCCTTTCCTCAGACATTGTATCCCTACCAACTCGCCATCCTTTCAGTGAAGCTGTCCCATTTAGCATTCCTTTTCAGATGCCTACAAAGCGATAGTGCAGGCACAATGGGCTGATTGGCCTCCTGCTCTGCTGTACGATTCACCACATTCAGAAACAAGCTGAGAATAAGTGGTATATTCACAGTTGGATTAAAGTGAAGATAATAGCAGCGGAGCAGAAGCAGTCTGCCACTCTTGCTGCTCAGTTGTCAATGCTACACAATAGACATTATAAAAGGTTTCTGAACTGGAACATTGCAAATAGCTACACGTATAGAGGTACAGGGATTTATATTCAGCAGTTAAATCTTGCCTGCTTCGTAAGAGAGGGACGGATGCTGTTTGTGTATGTATGTATTTCCAAAAAGGCCATGAGATTTCACACGACTGAATTAGTCAGAAGCTCAAATGTCCGTGACTGTGACTGAACCTTAAAGATGTATTTCATCAAAGGGCAATCAGCTGGAATAACAATCAATCATTCCAGCAGTCACCATGTGCTCTGAAAGGAGTGAGCAATGCAATTACTTGCAATATCCTGGTTGAATTTCAGACAGCACTTCCATTGCGTATATCGTGATGTGCAGATGCCGGCGTCGGACTGAGGTGGGCACCTTCTGACTCATCTGATAAAGGGGCAGCGCTCCGAAAGCTCGTGATTCCAAATAAACCTGTTGGACTTTAACCTGGTGCTGTGAGACTTCTTACAATGCGCATATATCTGGTGCGACAGATGACGCTAGCTCCTTCAAATCATCATGTCCCATATCTGAGGGTTCTAAAAGAGGGGCTTGCAGAGATAGCGGTGGCATAGGGCGGGATTTCCCAGCCGCACTCGCCCCAAAAGCAGAAAATCCCACCCGAGGTCAACGGACCTTTGCACGATTACCGTGGCGAGTGGGAGGGGAAAATCCCCGAGCTTGATTCTGATCTTCCAAAATGTCCTTGAACCTGGCACAGTCTGACTGGATTGGAAGGTTGCAAGTGAAGCTCTGCTGATCAGGAGAGCTGCGTCCGCTGCCAACGTGGAGCATGCGTTCCACTGCGTGACGCCATTGCGAGCAACGAGGATTAGAATCAAAACCAAAAAGAATTTAAACCGAATTTCCAAAATACAAATAAACACACGCAGTTTAACAGAGAGAAAAACGTAACACAGCTAATTAAATGTGAGACAGAAGCCAGACACGTGAGCACTTACTGCTTCATCTCAGTTCTAAGCGCAGGGTTTATCACAGCCCGTGTCATTCAGGGCTATTTAGTTTTTGTTTATGTAATTGGAAAGGGGGACCACAGTTTCTTTGATTGTTTTAATATTCGCCTCTGACATTGAAGTTTTCCTTAAAGGTGGCATTAGATCCTTGGGCAATGTGTTATTGATTTTACATAACATAAGAAATAGGAGCAGGAGTAGGCCATCTAGCCCCTCGAGCCTGCCCCGCCATTCAATAAGATCATGGCTGATCTGAAGTGGATCAGTTCCACTTATCCGCCTGATCTCCATAACCCCTAATTCCCTTACCGATCAGGAATCCATCTATCCGTGATTTAAACATATTCAACGAGGTAGCCTCCACCACTTCAGTGGGCAGAGAATTCCAGAGATTCACCACCCTCTGAGAGAAGAAGTTCCTCCTCAACTCTGTCCTAAACTGACCCCCCTTTATTTTGAGGCTGTGCCCTCTAGTTCTAGCTTCCTTTCTAAGTAGAAAGAATCTCTCCATCTCCACCCTATCCAGCCCCTTCATTATCTTATAGGTCTCTATAAGTTCCCCCCCCAGCCTTCTAAATTCCAACGAATACAAACCCAATCTGCTCAGTCTCTCCTCATAATCAACACCCCTCATCTCTGGTATCAACCTGGTGAACCTTCTCTGCACTCCCTCCAAGGCCAATATATCCTTCCGCAAATAAGGGGACCAATACTGCACACAGTATTCCAGCATTTTCTGTGGACAAGTGCGCATGTGCTGGCATCTATGGGCAGACATCTTGCGTGGCCTCCTTGTGTTGGCAGCAGACACCATGGGCGGGATATTCCAGCCGCGCCCGCCACGGGAATCGGAAAATCGGGCGAGGGGCGAACCATGGAGAGGTCTGTTGACTTTGGGCGAGATTTTACAGTTTCGGGACGAGCAAGGCCATAAAATCCCGCCCGAGGCCAATGCATGGTCCGTGTCCCTCCCGCCATGATTCCCGTGGCGGGTGGGGTGGGATAATTCTGCCCTATGGATATTTTTTCAGAAAGCCAGGGTATATCTTTCCAGTGTCGCAGCCAAGTTTTCTCTCCTGATTCTCTGGCAGCCTGTGCACAAACAATCTGGAGGTGTCGTTTCCACCATCATGCTGGCAGAATGGGGCCTTGTAGAAGCAACAGTGCCAGGTTGGCACTGTCTGGATTCCAGGGGCAATGCCAGGACACTACCCAGGCATGCCCTTCTCCCCCCAAGGTCTATACTTACCACTACAGGAACCTTGTTACATCACCGACGAGGGGTGGGAGAATTGGAAAATGAGATCTCGCTGCTGAGAAAGTTGTTTTCTGATCCTTGAGAGATTTTGCGCCCATGTCACTGTTTGCACTAACGGTGAACACGGGCGCAAAATCTCCCACAATGAGTGGGATTTTCCAGCTGTTCCAGCCAGACGGATCTTCCAGTCCCGCCAACGGTGATCCCCACTCCCGCCGCAGGTTCCTCAGTGGCAGAGAGTGCGAACAATGGGCAACCCCCCACTGACAGTGGAGGGTCCAGAAGATCTGTCGCAGGCCAATGGCAGGCTGCTCTGTGCTGCGGAATGCGCCACAGGGTTGCGGGGGGGGGGGGGCAGAGAATCCCACCCAGGAATTTGAGGATAGAGGGAAAGAGAGAAATCAGGAAGCTATCGGTCAGTTAGCCAACAATTAATATTCGTGAAAATGCAGGAATTCTTTATTAAGAGAGTGGTAACAGGGCACTTAGAAAATGATAACATGACTCGACATGATCAGAATAGCAAAATGAAGGAGACATTGCGTTTGAGAAATTGATTGAAGGATACACGAGGATGTCCATTTCAGCTTCATTAGATCAGAAAAGCACTGAATGGTGTTACGGGTAGGAGGGATTAATTTAAACTGAGGCGATTTCTCCACTCACCACCCATCCATGAACAAAAAGGTGTTTTTGCTTTTTGATTTCCGCCTTTATTAGTGGCAACATGTTTTCCCCAATCCTTCAGTTTTGGAGTTGTCCAAACCATTGATAATTACCCCACAGCAAACTGGAGAAAGGGTGAAATAATAGGGTCAGTTTATTACACACACACACACGCACGCACACACAGACACACACACGCAGCCACACACGCACACAGCCACACACACACGCACGCACACACACACAGCCACACACACAAGACACATATACACATACACACACAGTCTCACACACACACACACAGTCACACACACACACACACACACACACAGTCACACACACTCACACAAAACGCGGGAAAGGGGTTTCGTGACCTCTGTCCCTTTTTGCATTCATACAATAAGAGAGGGATAAGGGAAAGACAGAGGCGCAGGACAGGGCCACAATAGACATAAGAATGATGGCTTCACATGAGTCCAGAGTCCAGTAAGTCAATGTCTAATGAAGGTTTCTCTGGATAGCCTTGTCTGACTGAATTTCTGGTCGTGGCCCTTGGAATTCATTTGCAGATTTAGGTTGTTGAAGATGCAACAAAGTATTCTTGTATCCATGGAAATCAGTTCCCTCTGCAGGTGAAGTACAGCGTTTGTTCTGAAGTGTGATGGAGGTCAAAGGCTGGAGTCTGTTTTTCTCTTCTGAGGTTAAACTGCAACTGAAGATAGAACCCAAAAGTTGCATAATTAAAGCCATTCAAACAGCTCAGGCCTCAGTCATGTGACAGGGTGCTTTCAAGGTGAGCCATTCAGCTAATGAGGCCACTTGTGAAAACCTTGTTGCGTTTTGAGTGGATGGCTGGAGCCATTAGCATTATGTTGTAGATGAGTCCCAGTAGCACTGCCTCTGCCCATAGTTGGCTAGCACAGACACCTCACCGACTATTCTTGGCGTTGGCTTGGCTGGAATGTTTATGCAATGCAAGGCGTGCTACATTCCAGGGGTTTGATGTGTTAGCCTTTGCTTTCTGCATTGATGCTTCCAATGTCCTGTGGTACCAGGTGCCTTGTGTACAGAGTTAAAAGATGGACATTTTCTGAGCACATTCATGAAGTCACATCATCCGCATTGCTGACAAGGCTTACCCGAATTGGCTACCATGCCAACGGTGGATGATTTATGTATAGCCTGTGTGACAATACTGTGCCGTTAAAAAATGTATTTTTAATCATATTGCTCTGCAGGTTTTTCAAACAGGTCCAAGCATTTTATTGGCACCGTTTTGTCTGTAACTGGTGTTCTCTAATTGTTGCTGAGGCAGTATAAATGATGTCATGTTTATTTTTAATCTGGATTAACGCAGTGTCCTGGAGTTTTATGATCCTTTGGGGATTGCTGAGTGGGGCTTGGCTTGGGATGATTGACAGGTCAGGTGATGCTTGGGGACAGTTTTTTCCACAGACAAGCCTAAGTTTTTAGTTTGGGTTTAGCTGCTGTTTGAGGCTGGTGGAAGCATGCTCTGTCTCTCTCTTTCATCAGAGGTTTTTTTTGGAAAGTTCCAGAACTGGAAACCTCAGCGATTTAATCCAACATTCGAAGTCCCAATTCACAGCAGGTTTTAAAAATCAGCATCGCATGAGCATACTTGCTTTTGGCTCCACTTCAGTGCACTTTTTAGTACAGAACTGGACCCCTTATCCCGCATCCCAAAATCCGGAAAGCCGTGAAAACCGGCTACATTCGGAGCTGGTGCCTTGGGTAGCAATTTGAAATTGGTGCATAGAGTATGTTATTGAGCTGCCAATTTGTCTGGGTAGCACCACCATTTCCCGTGAGGTTCATACGCTGCTCCTTGTGCATACGAGTTTCTCTCTGTTATTCCCATTTTTTGAAGCCCTGTTACTTTTCCCCCCAAATCAAAAGGCCAGCAGGAAAGGCCTTGGCTGGCAAGAATGCCAAGACAAAGCATTTGTCCCTAATTATTAAGCTGAAAGTGGAGTTATTGATGTATCCAGCGAAGGGCGCCTCAGTGAAAAGATTCAGTGAAGAATATGGATTTTGGTACATCGCCCATTTACGATATGAAGAAGCAAAAGAAGTTAAAATTTTATGCTGACAGCGGTATTAATGGATAATAGGAAAACACTCCAACAGCCAAAGACTGTCCATGTAGGTAAAGTGTTGCCAGAATGGATCAGACAATGTTGGAACAAGAAATATCCATTAGATTGCTTCATTATCGTGGCCAAAGGGAAAGTGTTCCAGGTCTAAAAACACCATGCGATTACTCAGCCACATGACATAACAAAACGGAGAGACGCCATGGTGTATGTCTGCTGAAAGAATGCACAGGAAACCTTTCAGCTGGCCACTAAGTTGCAGATGCGTCCTCAGATGAATTTTCCATGATAATATCGGGAGAAAGTCTGATTCAGGAGCAAGTGTACAATGCTGATGGGATCTCATTATATTGGAGGCAACAGTGGATGAGTCAGCACCAACCAGATCCAAAGATTCGGAGGAACAGCTTACAGTGTTCGGATGTTAAAATGCAGCACGAACCCACAGGGCTAAATTCCTCATTATTGGTAAAAGTCAGAATAATAAGTCTTTCAAGGGGATCAGTGTTTTCCCTGATGTTTATAAGGCTGATAAGTGCGTACGAATGATTGTACCAATTTTCCTTGATTGACACAAGACCATTTTTGCCCCCGAGGCCAGGGTTTATTGACGGATTCACGGGAATTACAAAGTTACGCTCCTCCTTGATAATTACACTGTATAACCCGATGCAGAACTCCTCAACAGAGACAATGCTTTCCGAGTTTATTTGCAACCCCAACTGTACATCCCTCATCCAGCCCATGGACCGAGGAATTCTGTGGACATTCAAGACTAGGTACAAGGCTGAATGGATGCGCAAAATGTTCGCTGCATGCAAGTGGGATTTAAGGAATTCCAAAGAGAATTCAATGTGGAAAATGCGCTCTGGAGTACGGTGGGGTCTGGGCCGTAGATAAATGGAGGCACAACTTGTGGCCAATTACCAGGTTCCTAAGCGGTGACAAGGTCGTTGGTCCTGAGTCGAGTGGTCTTCATCTGTTTGAAGAGAAAAAAAATTGTTGCAGATTCATTGATAGACGTGAGAGGATTGTCAGGTGTTGGAGAAAAGTTGTTAGATTTTTACAGTGTACTGGGAGATTGGTTGACATCCCCCTCCCCCCAGATCACCGGTCTCCTGATCACTGGCTCCAACCCCCCTCCCCAGTCATTGCCAGCCACTGGCTCCAACCTCCCCCCCCATCCGCCGATCGCCAACCCTGACCTCTGATGGCTGGCCCTGATCCCTGATTCCTCGCGGCCCCACAACTAGCCCCCCCCCCCCCACCCCCCCCCCCCCCCCCCATGCAGAGTTCCCCCTTCTCTCCCCACTTACGTCATCTGTCCCCAGCCCCCTGTGGGGCCCCACAAGCCCCACTCCTTGGAACTGCCCAGTGCCAGGCTGGCGGTGCAGGGTGCCCAGTAGGCACTGCCAGGGTGCCAGGCTGGCAGTGCCAGCCTGCATTGCCCAGGGGGCACTATTTCCCCTGCCGCTGACCTCCCAGCAGGCCTCAATAGCCTCCAGTCCCACAAGCCAGGCCATCACGATAAGTATCCATCGCTGGGGACCAGCTCTGAGCCCCACTGGTGGGAACCTTCACCGGTGAGGTCGGAAGTTCAAGTGGGCTCAGACAATATCCTCCTCGCTAAACAGATTTAAATCAGACCATGAATGTTTAAATCAGCTCCCTGGCGCGAGGCTGACTACGTTAAAAGAAATGGCCCATGAGATTCGCAATCTGCTGGCCACCAGGCTGGAAATTCATTTTTTGATTCCCACTTATTTTTCCTGTCCCGCTGCACTACTCAGCCAGTGTAGCGGGGATGGAAAATTGCACCTCATATTTTCAATTCCATTGAGCGATACTGAGGTTAAGAGGGTTAAGTTATGATGACAGGTTGTCATATTCCAGAAAACCAGATGGTGAAGATGGAACTGGAGCCATTTTTTTTTTTACACACTTTTAAAAGCATTTACTTACAGAGACACACATTCCAAACATGCCCCTCCTAACCCAACAACTGTAGTTGTGGGTCTGTTCCTGTTTATGTCCTGAATAAAATTGAATCCAATTAACATACAATTAACATGGGTCGCATAGATCAGTCTTGTATTCCTTGAGTATAGAAGCTGAAGGATTCATCTAATTGAATTATTTAAGATGATCAAAGAACTTGAGGGGAGAGATTCAGAGAAATGGTTTTCTCTTGTGGGAGAGTCTGGGACAAGGGGCAGAACTTTACAAAAAGAGGGCTAGGCTCTTCAGAGGAGGGAGGGAAGAAAGTGAGAAAATAATTCTCAAAGCGCTTTACAGCCAATGAAGTCCTCTTGAAGTGTAGTCACTGTTGTAATGTCGGTAACATGCCAGTCAATTTGTGTACAGCAAGCTCCCACAGATAATCTGTTTTTGTGATGTTGATTGAGGGATAAATATTGGCCAGGAATAACTTCCCGGTTCTTCAGAGTAGTGCCATGCAATCCGATACAAAGCTTATGGAACTGGAACTCTCTTTCTCAACTAACTTGAAACTGGGAGTCAATTGAAAATGACAAAACTGACCCTAATAGAATCATAGAATCCCACCAGTGCAGAAGGAGGCCATTCAGCCCATTGAGCCTGCACTGACCATAAACCCATGCAGTCCCTGTTCCCATAATCCCACGTATTTACCCTGCTCGTCCCCCTGACACTAAGGGGTAATTTAGCACAGCCAATGCGCCTAACCTGCACACCTTTGGATTCGTTGTTGGACAAGGACATTAATAGTTGCAGAATCAAGGGAGATAAATGGAATTAAGGTAGAGATCAGTCATGATTAAATTGAATGGCAGAACAGGCTCAAGGGGCTGAATGGCCTCCTCTGCTCCTACATTCCCATGTTTGCAGAATTAAGATTGGTTAGTTGAGTAGAGTTAATCGAAAGGCATGCTGATTAGGTGCATTGGCCATGCTAAATTCTCCCTCAGTGTCCCCGAACAGGCGCTGGAGTGTGGCGACTAGTGGATTTTCACAATAACTTCATTGCAGTGTTAATGTAAGCATACTTGTAACTAATAAATAAACTAACTTTTAGAAAATACTTATTCCTTTGAATTTCAGACAGTTGCTTTTCAGATGTGGGTTTACATCTGATTGGCTCATGACGACTTGAGATGTCCCGTTATTTAACCTGACAGAAATATGGCATTGAAGTTAAGGAAGCGATGTTTTCCTATCTGATAGATGATGAATGATTATGTTCATATATTAAGATAAATAGCAAATGTATTTGCATTTAAAAAGGTGGAAGAACAGGGCCATCAATCTATTATTTAAATCAGAAGTGAGAAGCCAATGACTAGGGAATACATCAGACCTGAAAAGCACAACATTCTGAGAACATCTTAACTAAATGAAAATGCCTCACCAGCTGCACTACTGAAATCAGGGAATTATATTTTGTAGAGTTGATATTAGCTCACATCAAGCAAGAAGATGATTGGTTAGACTACCTGTTTTCCTGGTAAACATACCAAGGCGACATCGAAAACCAGCTGAAGCTAGTTGTGTCGCGGTTATGTTTGGTGTCGGGGTTATGTTTGGTGTCGCGGTTATGTTTGGTGTCGGGGTTATGTTTGGTGTCGGGGTTATGTTTGGTGTCGGGGTTATGTTTGGTGTCGGGGTTATGTTTGGTGTCGGGGTTATGTTTGGTGTCGGGGTTATGTTTGGTGTCGGGGTTATGTTTGGTGTCGCGGTTATGTTTGGTGTCGGGGTTATGTTTGGTGTCGCGGTCATGTTTGGTGTCGGGGTTATGTTTGGTGTCGTGGTCATGTTTGGTGTCGGGGTTATGTTTGGTGTCATGGTCATGTTTGGTGTCGGGGTTATGTTTGGTGTTGCGGTCATGTTTGGTGTCGTGGTCATGTTTGGTGTCACGGTCATGTTTGGTGTCGCGGTCATGTTTGGTGTCGCGGTTATGTTACTGTGCCTAGTATTCCTGCGAGGTTGAGATTGCAGTTTGAGAAAATGAGCTCGATTTGAAAAGATCCGAAAATAAAAATCTGGCAAACATGAAGCTGTTAGACTGTCACTTAAAAAACAATTGGTTCACAAACGCCAGTTATGAAAAAGGACCTTGTTGTGTTTAACTGCTGGGCTCAACATGTGACTGTCGTTCCACCGTAACTTCATTGACTCAACTACCCATGAGGTGGCCTAGCAAACCACTCAGTCAAGTCAAGTAGGGATTCCACCACTTTACAGACTGACAGGCAGGTAGGGTTGAGTTTGGCTTTGACAGTTTGAATTCTAATTTTCAAGAGGCCAATGAGTTTTATTGTAAGGAAAAGAAATAAGAATGCAAAAGGACAGTTTGCGGCGGTAGTGGATTTTGAATTGATAACGTGAGTTTTGAAGCGTGAAATAGTTTGGATTTTTGATGCTTCATTTGAAATACTTGTGGGCAATTTGGATATTGCTATAGTTCCACCTTGTGTAGAAGGTCTTGTGGCCGTGGGTAGCATCTGCACCTCGGAGCCAGAAGCTCTGGGTTCAAGTCCCACTCCAGAACATGATGGTTAAGAAAGGTACCTGACCAAGCCAGTTAACTGTCAATCTGTAAATCCTTACGGTGCGCTTGTGGCGAGCGGGAGAGTTTCCTGATCAGCCAGAACTGTGCGGTTGTTACAGCGCAACAGCCTCTCTACATAATGGACATCATCAAAAGCTCTTGGCATGTACTCCATGGCACGAAGCCTCCTTGCTGAGGGTGAGAGAGCAAGAGAGAGAGAGAGAGAGAGAGAGTGACAAAGAGAGAAAGAATTCTGCCAAAAGTAATTTAATCCAGAGCAGCTCTGGGTAAGTAATTTCTTTGCTCACACCACTGTGGAGAACAATCACTGCCCGTATTGGACTGAATTAAAGTGTCGGTCCGTCACCAACTTTGCAGTTTAACTCCAGAGGGGTGATAAACGTGGCCGTACTAGAGTTTCTCACATTCCGTGAGCAAATAAACACATGTTGGAGGGATTTCAATTCAGCTTTCCAGAGTTGCCCTTTTGGGAAGGAAATCTGCCGTGTTTACCTGGCCTGGCCTCCATGTGATACCAGACCCACGGCAAGGTGGTTGACTCTTAAATATCCCCAGCAATTGCTCAGGAAGTCCCTCAATTATATCAAACCATTACAAAGTCCATAAAGGAATGAAACCGGACGGACGATCTGGCATCGACCGAGGCACTGGAAACGAGAATGGTAACCCAGTTCTGTCGACACTGCAGAGTCCTCCTTACGAACATCTGGGACAGCTGTCTCACAGACTAGTCATGCAACAGTCTGACTTAGTCATTCTCACAGCGTCGTACCTTACAGATAATGCTCCAGACACCACTATCGCCATCCTTGGATATGTCCTGTCCAGATATGGCAGTATAGTGATATCCCGTCTGGAGGCAGCTGCCTCAACTTCAACTTTGGACCCCATGAAGTCTGCTGCAGATATATCTGTCCATGATTGTTTCGGTATGAGTAATCACTGTGCAATCTTTGATATGAGGAGATGAAATCCTGACTTACATTGAGGATAGCCTCCATTGTGTTGTGTGGCACCACCACTGTGCTAAAGGAGATATGTTTTGAATACTTCTTCAAACTCAAAACTGGACATTCATGACACTCTTTGGGCCACCAGCAGCAGCAGAATTGTATCATATCGTAATCTGTAACCTCATGGCCAAACATATCCCTCCATTCTACCATCACCATCAAGCCAGGAGATCAACCCTGGCTCAATAGAGAGTGCAGGAGGCCACCATTTGCGACTGCTCAGATACTGAAGCAGTCCATGTCCAAACGACAATATCCAGATTTGAGCTGATAAGTGGCATTGCATCCAATCACCGCCACCCCCAGGTTCCCCTCCAAGCCACTCACCATTCTGACTGGAGATAAATTGGCCGTTCCTTCGCTGTCACTGAGTTAAAATCCTGGAACTCCCAACCTAACAGCACTGTGGGTTTTCCTATACCACATGGACTGCAGTGGTTCAGGAAGGCAGCTCACCACCAGCTTCTCAAGGGCACTTAGGAATGGGCAATAAATGCTGACCTAGCCAGCGACCCCCACACCCCAGGAATGAACCAGTTTTGCTGCACACACCTACAGATTTCCTGTTGAGTGGTTTGTGGTTAGTGCTATTTTGAGATGTTTGTGGTTTGCAGAATGCAATTTGCTCTTTGTGGAGAGAAGATACATTATAGATTCTTGAGCCAGTTTATTCATTCACAACAAGCACTATTGTGCTCTGGTGCTGGAGCAATGTTAAGATGTCAATGTGAGGGGATTAGTGAGAGCAAGTGAGCAATATTATACTCACTGAGTCATCACAAGTCAGTGAGAGAGATAGGAGCTGTAGGCCGCTGCGTTTTATACAAGTGTGCAGAGGGAAGACAAGGAGATGGAGATGTTGGGTGGATCAATGTCAGAATAATTAATGAGAAAGATATGGAAGTCTGTAAGATTCATTTAGAGATTAATAAGAGCAACCTGATGTCTGCACCGCAGGGACTGCAGCAGGTTCAAGAAGACTTAGTGATGGGCAATAGTGCTGGCCCAGCCAGCGACACCCACATCTGATCATTAAAGAAACAAGGAATGAGGAGGAAATGTAATTACAATAAGAAATTATCAGTAGATAGGAGACTCTGTTCAGGAGAGAGGATAGTCATGTATGCAGTTCACCTCACTCAGAATTGCAAACCACCTGCAGCTCCATCTTCTGTTTTACTTTAGATCCTCAATAATAGAATCATAGAATCCCTGCACCAATGACAATCCCACCCTGGCCCTATCCCCCTAATCCCAAGTATTTACTCTGCTAATTCTCCATGACTGAAACAGCTTTGCAGCTACCCTCAACTTTAATCACGACAATATTCACAGTTCACAAGCAGTGACCGTTACTGAGTGCAGGTGAATGAATATCAGAAGACAACATATAAATGACACTCACGCTTCTATTCTTGGACCTGCCTTTCAATGCTCAAGCCACTGTGGTTTGTGGAGTAGGCACTGCATAAACGTGGCCATTCACCCCTGTATCAACTCAGAATGTTGCAGTACAGAATCACCCAGTATCGACTCAGAGAGTGTCAGAGACTGTGTGATAGCGTGTGATGGCAGGCTGCTCAGTGCAGGTGCAGTCTCACGCAATGGGAGAGTGGGTGCAGCTTTCAAGTCAAGAACAGTTTGGCCCCATCAATGTCGCAACGCCAACATCACTGCCACAGAAGATTTTTTTCCTGGCACCAATCACCGCCTTCACCACACAACTTCAGTTCAGTTCTGAACTGACATCTGGATTCTGTTTGCTTGAGGAAGAATCACAACCCCCTCCCAATGCACGACACCGCATCTCCAAGTCCATACTACTCCTGAAAGCCTTGATACGTAAGCAATGCTTTCTGGAGGAAATGGCTTTAACTCCTCATGGTATTGTGATTGCTGTAGTCACTGCACTTAGTTTCCCAGATGTGTCTTACGGTTTCTGTATGTCATCCTGGAAATGTCTCCGACTCTTAGTGTCATCTTCTCTGTATAGTCTGACTGGAATGCGCTGCCGGGCAAGGTGGTGGAGGTGGACACACTGGGAACGTTTAAGACTTATCTAGATAGCCACATGAACGGAGTGGGAATGGAGGGATACAAAAGAATGGTCTAGTTTGGACCAGGGAGCTGCGCGGGCTTGGAGGGTCGAAGGGCCTGTTCCTGTGCTGTATTGTTCTTTGTTCTTTGTAAATTACCTTTTGAAAAGAGACAGCAGAATGTAGGCGATAGCCCATTTGTCTTGGTGCTTAGGGAAGGTTAGTGATATAAACTACCTATTCTGTTTTCATCTGCAGCAGTTACCGTGTGTGAAGCAATAAGTGGATTAAGATGCAAGGATGGCCATTCATCACAAAGATCCTTCTTATAAAGCGAGTCCCGCTTGGTCAGAGGTTAAAATATAAATCTCTAATTCAAAGCTGTGGATTTCCATTGCAAACACCGCCTAGGGTCGTCAATTCACTTTCACCATCAAAATTTTTCCCTTCACTTAGAGTTTTCCAGCATGGAAATAGGCCCTTCAGCCCATCATGTCCATGCCAACCATCAGGCACACTCTATCCTAATCCCATTTTCCAGTATTTGGTCCATAGCCTTGTATGCCGTGGCATTTCAACTGCTCATCTAAATGCTTCTTAAATGTTTTGAGGGTCCCGCCTCTACCACCCCTTCAGGCAGTGAGTTCCAGTTTCCCATCACCCTCTGGGTGAAAGGTTTCTCCTCAAATTCCTTCTAAACCTCCTGCTCCTGACCTTAAATCTATTGCCCCCTGGTTATTGATGCCTCCACTATGTCCCTTATAATTTTGTACAACTCAAACAGGTCCTCCCCTCACCCTTCTCTGCTCGAAGGAAAACACCCCAGCTTAACCAACATCTCTTCGTATCTCAAACATTCCAGTCCAGGCAACATTCTGGTGGCACAGTGGTTAGCACTGGTGCCTCACAGCGCCAGGGACCTGGGTTCAATTCTGACCTCGGGTCATTGTCTGTGTGGAGTTTGCATGTTAGAACGTAGAACATAGAACATTACAGCGCAGTACAGGCCCTTCGGCCCTCGATGTTGCGCCGACAAGTGGTACCAATCTAAAGCCCCTCTAATCTACACTATTCCAATATCATCCATATGTTTATCCAATAACCATTTGAATGCTCTTAATGTTGACGAGTCCACTACTGCTGCAGGCAGGGCATTCCACGCCCTTACTACTCTCTGAGTAAAGTACCTGCCTCTAACATCTGTCCTATATCTCTCACCCCTCAATTTAAAGCTATGTCCCCTCGTGCTAGCCAACACCATCCGAGGATAAAGGCTCTTAGTGGAGGAGTGTGCCTCTCCAGGGGTAAGACACAGTGACCAGGTCACTGGCACACAGTCAGGCTCTGTGGCCCGGAAAGGGAAGAGAGGGGTTAGGAGAGCGATAGTGGTGGGGGATGCATCAGTTAGAGGCACGGACAGGCGATTCTGTGGGGGCGAACAGGACTCCAGGATGGTAGTCTGCCTACCTGGTGCTGGGGTCACGGATGTCTCCGAGCGGATAGGAGGCATATTAAAAGGGGAAGATAAAGAAACGGATGTCATTATACACATTGGTGGAAATGACGTAGATAGGAAGAGTAGGGGGATCCTAAGAGAGCAATTCAGGGAGTTGGGAAATAGGTTAAAAAGTAGGGTCACTAGGGTGGCCATCTCTGGGCTGCTCCCAATGCCTTGTGCCAGTGAGGCTAAGAATAGGGAGTTGGTACAAATGAATGCCTGGCTAAAGGACTGGTCCAGGAGGGAGGGCTTCATTTTCATAGATCAATGGGAGGTTTTCAGGAGAGGATGGCACCTGTACAAGAAGGAGGGGTCACAACTAAGTTGGAAGGGCACAAATATCCTGGCTGGGAGCTTTGCTAGTGCAGTTCGGGGGGGTTTAAACTAGTATGGCAGGGGGGTGGGGATCAAACTATTAGGTCTATAAGTGTGGAGGCTGGGGACGAGCTTGGGGCTGGGACAAGGCTGGCAAAGAACAAGAGCACTCTGGGGGAGGACGACCTCACTGAGCCTGGAGGTCTGGAGTGCTTATACTTCAATGCAAGGAGCGTAGCAAGTAAGACAGACGAACTTGGGGCCTTAATGCGCACGAGGAATTTGGATGTGGTTGCGGTGACAGAGACTTGGTTGAAAGAGGGACAGGACTGGCAGCTGAATATTCCAGGGTACAAGTGTTTTAGGCGAGACAGAGGAGGGGCCAAAAGAGGTGGGGGAGTAGCGGTATTAGTTGGAGAGCATATTACAGCGGTGCAGAGGAAGGACAATTCAGAGGGGTCGTGTAACGAGTCACTCTGGGTGGAGCTTAGAAACAGGAAAGGCGCAGTCACTATGTTGGGGGTGTACTACAGGCCCCCCAACAGCCCAAGGGAAGTGGAAGAATGGATATGTCAGGAGATACTGGATAGGTGCAGGAAAAATAGAGTTGTTGTAGTGGGAGACTTCAATTTCCCTGGTATAGACTGGAAATCGCTGAGGGAAGGGACTCTGGATGGGGAGGAATTTGTAAAATGTGTACAGGAGGGTTCGTTGGAACAATATGTAGACAGCCCGACTAGAGAGGGGGCTATACTGGACCTGGTACTGGGGAATGAGCCCGGTCAGGTCTTCGAAGTTTTGGTAGGGGAACATGTGGCAAATAGTGACCACAATTCTGTTACCTTTAGGATAGTGATGGAAAAGGATGAGTGGTGTCCCAAGGGTAAGGTGTTGGATTGGGGGAAGGCTAACTTTAGTGGGATCAGGCAGAAATTGGCAGCTCTTGATTGGGAGAGGCTGTTTGAGGGTAAATCCACATCTGGTATGTGGCAGTCTTTTAAGGAACGGTTGTTAGGGCTACAGGACAAGCATGTGCCTGTAAAAAAGAAGGATAGGAAGGGTAGGATTAGAGAACCGTGGATAACCAGGGAAATTGAGGGACTGGTCAAAAAGAAAAGAGAGGCGTATGTTAGGTCCAAGCAGCTAAAAACGGAGGGAGCTCTGGAGGAGTACAAAGAAAGTAGGAAAGTACTCAAACGGGGAATTAGAAGAGCAAAAAGGGGTCACGAAATGTTCTTGGCAGACAGGATTAAGGAGAATCCCAAGGCATTTTATTCATACGTTAGGAACAAAAGGGTTGTTAGGGAAAAAATCGGACCTCTCAGGGACAAAAGTGGGGACTTATGCTTGGAGCCCAAAGAAGTAGGGGAGATCCTAAATGAATACTTTGCGTCGGTATTCACAAAGGAGAGGGATGTGTTGACTGGGAGTGTCTCTGAGGGGAGTGTTGAACCGTTGGAGAAAATCTCCATTACAAGGGAGGAAGTGTTAGGTTTGTTAGAGAATATAAAGACTGACAAATCCCCAGGGCCTGATGGAATCTATCCAAGGCTGCTCAGGGAGACGAGAGGTGAAATCGTTGGGCCCCTGACGCAAATCTTTGTCTCGTCACTGGACGCAGGTGAGGTCCCAGAGGATTGGAGGATAGCCAATGTGGTCCCGTTATTTAAGAAGGGTAGGAAGGATAACCCGGGTAATTATAGGCCGGTGAGCTTGACGTCCGTGGTGGGGAAGTTGTTGGAGAAGATTCTTAGAGATAGGATGTATGCGCATTTAGAAAGGAATAAACTCATTAACGATAGTCAGCATGGTTTTGTGAGAGGGAGGTCATGCCTCACTAACCTGGTGGTGTTTTTTGAAGAAGTGACCAAAATGGTTGACGAAGGAAGGGCCGTGGATGTTGTCTATATGGACTTTAGTAAAGCGTTTGACAAAGTCCCTCATGGTAGGCTAGTGAAAAAGGTTGGATCTCATGGGATAAAGGGGGAGGTGGCTAGATGGGTGGAGAACTGGCTTGGTCACAGAAGACAGAGGGTGGTAGTGGAAGGGTCTTTGTCCGGCTGGAGGCCTGTGACTAGTGGTGTACCGCAGGGCTCTGTATTGGGACCTCTGCTGTTTGTGATTTATATAAATGATCTGGAAGAAGGAATAACTGGGGTGATCAGTAAGTTTGCGGACGACACAAAACTGGCAGGACTTGCAGATAGTGAGGAACATTGTCAGAGGCTACAGAAGGATATAGATAGGCTGGAATTTTGGGCAAGGAAATGGCAGATGGAGTTCAATCCTGATAAATGCGAAGTGATGCATTTTGGTGGGAATAATGTAGGGAGGAGCTACACGATAGATGGCAGAACCATAAAGGGTGTAGAGACGCAGAGGGACCTGGGTGTGCAAGTCCACAGATCTTTGAAGGTGACGTCACAGGTGGAGAAGGTGGTGAAGAAGGCATATGGCATGCTTGCCTTTATAGGACGGGGCATAGAGTATAAAAGTTGGGGTCTGATGTTGCAGATGTATAGAACGTTGGTTCGGCCGCATTTGGAATACTGCGTCCAGTTCTGGTCGCCACACTACCAGAAGGACGTGGAGGCTTTGGAGAGAGTACAGAGGAGGTTTACCAGGATGTTGCCTGGTATGGAGGGGCTTGGTTATGAGGAGAGTTTGGGGAAACTGGGGTTGTTCTCCTTGGAAAGACGGAGGATGAGGGGAGACTTAATAGAGGTGTATAAAATTATGAAAGGCATAGATAGGGTGAACGGTGGGAAGCTTTTCCCCGGGTCGGTGGTGACGTTCACGAGGGGTCATAGGTTCAAGGTGAAGGGGGGGAGGTTTAACACAGATATCAGAAGGACATATTTTACACAGAGGGTCGTGGGGGCCTGGAATGTGTTGCCGGGCAAGGTGGTGGAGGCGGACACACTGGGAACGGTTAAGACTTATCTAGACAGCTATATGAACGGAGTGGGAATGGAGGGATACAAAAGAGTGGTCTAGTCTGGACCAGGGAGCGGCGCGGGCTAATTGTTCTTTGCTTCTCGTTTCAAGGCTTCATTCTATGATCATCTTGCTGGTGCCAGTACAGAGCGAGACTGCGGATAGTTGGGAACCTGTCTCGGGGGCAGGGAATTCATATGGTGTTCGTGGAAGTGGAAATGAATAGGGTTGGGAAGCATTTTCCGATCAGGGCCAGTGTGATCTCCTGGACTCGTTTCGATCGCCTCAGGGGGTCGGAGAGGAATTTCCCAGATTTTTTTTTCCCCATATTGGCCCTGGGGTTTTCACTCTGGGTTTTCGCCTCTCCCTGGAGATCACATGGTCTGGAATGGGGCGGTGGGGGTGAGTTAATAGGTTGTGATGAACAAAGCATCGTAGCTGTGAGGGACAGCTCGGTGGATAGGATATTAGTATGTAGATAGGCTGGAAAATTGGGCGGGGATCCTGGATTCAGGATTCAATCCTGGACCGGGGAGCGGCGCGGGCTTGGAGGGCCGAAGGGCCTGTTCCTGTGGTGTATTGTTCTTTGTTCTTTGTTCTCTCACTATCCACCCTATCTAATCCTCTGATCATCTTGTATGCCTCTATTAAGTCACCTCTTAACCTTCTTCTCTCTAACGAAAACAACCTCAAGCCCCTCAGCCTTTCCTCATATGATTTTCCCACCATACCAGGCAACATCCTGGTAAATCTCCTCTGCACCCTTTCCAACACTTCCACATCTTTCCTATAATACGGCGACCAGAACTGTACGCAATACTCCAAATGCGGCCGCACCAGAGTTTTGTACAGTTGCAGCATGACCTCCTGGCTCCGAAACTCAATCCCTCTACCAATAAAAGCTAACACACCATACGCCTTCTTAACAACCCTATCAACCCGGGTGCCAACTTTCAGGGATCTATGCACATGGACACCCAGATCCCTCTGTTCATTCACACTACCAAGTATCTTACCATTAGCCCAGTACTCTGTATTCCTGTTACTCCTTCCAAAGTGAATCACCTCACACTTTTCCGCATTAAACTCCATTTGCCACCTCTCAGCCCAACTCTGCAGCTTATCTATGTCCCTCTGTAACCTGCCACTTCCCTCCGCACTGTCTACAACTCCACCGACTTTAGTGTCATCCGCAAATTTACTAATCCATCCTTCCACGCCCTCATCCAGGTCATTAATAAAAATGACAAACAGCAGTGGCCCCAAAACAGATCCTTGCGGTACACCACTAGTAACTGAACTCCAGGATGAATATTTCCCATCAACCACCACCCTTTGTTTTCTTACAGCTAGCCAATTCCTGATCCAAACCACTAAATCACCCTCAATCCCATGTGTCCGTATTTTCTGCAAAAGCTTACCATGGGGAACCTTATCAAACGCTTTGCTGAAATCCATATACACCACATCAACCGCTTTATCCTCATCCACCTCTTTGGTCACCTTCTCAAAGAACTCAATAAGGTTTGTGAGGCACGACCTACCCTTCACAAAACCGTACTGACTATCCCTAATCAAATTATTCCTATCTCTTATAATACTTTCCAATACTTTGCCCACAACAGAAGTATGGCTCACCGGTCTATAATTACCAGGGTTGTCCCTACTCCCCTTCTTGAACAAGGGGACAACATTTGCTATCCTCCAGTCTTCTGGCACTGTTCCTGTAGACAATGATGACACAAAGATCAAAGCCAAAGGCCCTGCAATCTCCTCTCTAGCCTCCCAGAGAATCCTAGGATAAATCCCATCCAGCCCAGGGGACTTATCTATTTTTACCTTTCCAGAATTGCTAACACCTCCTCCTTATGAACATCAATCCCATCCAGTCCAACAGCCTGCATCTCAGTACTCCCCTCGACAACACTGTCCCTCTCCAGTGTGAATACCGACGAAAAATATTCATTTAGTGCCTCTCCTATCTCTTCAGACTCCACGCACAACTTCCCACTCCTGTCCTTGACTGGCCCTAATCTTACCCTAGTCATTCTTTTACTCCTGACATACCGATAGAAAGCTTTAGGATTTTCCTTGATCCTACCCGCCAAAGACTTCTCATGTCCCCTCCTGGCTCTTCTTAACTCTTTCTTTAGGTCCTTCCTGGCTAACTTGTAACTCTCAAGCGCCCTAACTGAGTCTTCACGTCTCATCTTAACATAAGTCTCCTTCTTCCTCTTCACAAGAGATTTAACCTCCTTAGTAAACCACGGTTCCCTCACACGTCTGCTTCCTCCCTGCCTGACAGGTACATATTATCAAGGACGCGTAGTAGCTGTTCCTTGAACAAGTTCCACATTTCAATTGTGCCCATCCCCTGCAGTTTCCTTCCCCAACCTATGCCAGCTAAATCTCGCCTAATCGCATCATAATTTCCTTTCCCCCAGCTATAACTCTTGCCCTTTGGTATATACCTATCCTTTTCCATTGCTAAAGTAAACGTAATCGAATTGTGGTCACTGTCACCAATGTTCTCCCTGTGTCTGCGAGGGATTCCTCCCACTGTGCGGTTTAGGTTGATTAGTAATGTTAAATTGCCCCTTAGCGTCAGGGGGACTAGCTAGGGTAAATAGATGAGGTTATTGGGATAGGGCCAGGGTGGGATTGTGACTGGTGCAGACTCGATGGGCTGAATGGCCCCCTTCTGCATTGCAGGAGTTCTATGATTCTATGAATCTCCTCTGCACCCTCAAGCACAACACATCCAAAGATGTGCGGGCTAGGTTGATGGGCCATTCTAAATTGCCCCTTAGTGTCCCGGGATGCATAGGTTAGAGGGATTAGTGGGTTAATATGTAGGGATATAGGGATAGGGCTGCCGTGGTTCCCCGTGGACGGCAAGAAGAGTTCATCAATCAGAATAGAGAGTCTGAGTCTTGATCTTCCAGGCAGCAAGGCTTTATTAGCTAATACATTTCAATAAAGCCGGGATTTCCAGATGAATCCAAAAAACCAGTGCTCTGACAGTCTTTTTTATACACATTTAGCTTCATATTTCATCATTCTTATCTTACAGTCAAGGTTTTTTTGTTGCAGACCCCAAGGCCACTTTTCGTTAGCCACCATGGTTTACTAGACCTACGTTATCTGCCTTCTTTCTGATTGGTCACTAATGAATGTGCTATGATATCATTGTGGTTACATCTTGCCTTCTTATCTGAAGTTTATTGTCTAATCAGCCAAGGTTGTTGTTTGTTCAACCATTGTAGGGCATCCTGCTATGCCAAGTCTTTTTTCCCGTTGTCTGACTTTCTCACGTTTATTTAAGAAATTACTTTCAGCTTCTGTGTGTTTCCTTGACTTCTTTTAGCCTTTATGTTCATTTATGTGAGTATCCATGTGTACTGACCTGGTAAGGTATTGTGCACTTAAAAGGGTACAAGTATATGCTTAATAAGATATGTGATGATATATGAGAACTTCTTAAGTAGTGATTATCTCTTCTATGTTAATTATTATCTCCTACTTGTCCTAATAATTATTCCTTCCAATATATGTTGTCTTAATGATTATCCCTTACATATCCCCTCTTTGAGACATCATTGTCTCACTAAACTATTTCTTGATATATTTTCCCAATATATGTCTTAGTTATGTTTGGTTTCACGAAATGTGGAGGAGCTTAAGTGTAGGATCAATATCCCTTTTTGTTTATTAATAGCCTAATTGCGAACTGCTCCTCCAGACTTCCTTTACCTGATAGTTCATTAAAATACATTTTTGCATTAATACATTTCATACACTTTAGACTAACACATCTCTCCCTCCTTGATTTTGCTTGATCATTTAAGTATTTCCCTCTATGCGTATGTTATCTAGGGTCATATTATCTCCTCTTATTTTCAAACTATTGATAATGGTACATGCTGTCCATTGCCCTGTTAATTACACATCGACATAAGCATCCTGCTAACGCTATCCCTACTATTATAAGCAACAGTAACATAAATGATTTAAAAATCCAATCAAACATCCCATTTCCTACCCATCCTAACCATCCAGGTGGGTTATAATCATGGAATTCGTGACCTATCTTTTGGAGTTGGTCTGCTTGTGCCTTGATATGCTTTGCAAGGTTAGTTATATTCTCAGATTTATCTGGTATGTAAGTACAGCATTCTTGTTAAATTATGGCACATGTTCCTCCCTGCGAGGCCAATAGATAGTCCAAAGCCAGTCTATTTTGCAGGACTACTGTGCGGACTGCCATCAGTTCTGCTGATACTTCTGTCAAGGCTTGCCCTGTTTTTCGAGCTTCAGCTGCAGTGATATTAGCCAGTTGTTCCAGGGCTGTGGCCATCAGAATTAACTCGTTTGCCGTTCTTCCTGTCCCATGTAATGGAAAGGCCATCATAAAGAACCAGTCAGTCTTACTGATTGTTCGTTTTGCTCGCGAAGGGTAGCTTCGTAGGGAAGGCATGTGGTGCATATAGGGCACTACATATCCCAGATAACAGGAGCCTGTCCAGTTCGCAGGAAGCCAGGGATATGCCTTTGTACAGCATATAAAGTAAGTTCCATTGTAGGCCGTAAAGTTATCAGCCAACGTCATCCAAGGTTGTACAGCTTTTCCTTCCCACACGTTGCTTGATGTGATGTTGCATATTTCAGTCCAGTCTATTTTGAACATACCAGCTGTACTTAAATCTTTCACAGGTGGTTGCCATTCTACAGTTTGCTGACATTTACTTTCTCCAACTCTTGCTCCATCCACATTTTTCTTTAAACAGAAGGATCCTGGTCCATTTGATTTTAGGACCGTCGGTACAGGTGGGAACTGGGAATGGTCGTAGGTTGGTTGGTACCATGTAGCAAACCTGGTCATTCTATACCCAGCTGACTCCCACATTTTCATGTTTCCTCCTTCCCCTGTCTTATTTTGTCTCAATATCCATTCTATAGTTTCTGAAATCTGAAAGGGGAGAGACTGGAGTGGTAGGCCTTCTTGGGAATGGCTTGGGACATGAGTGCAGACCCAACATTTGCTTATGTTCAATCTTTCTGCATACATATATGACATATATAGGTAAGTATTTATATCCGATCTGTCTTCTTCCTGTTCATTTTTACTCTTGCCACCCCCCATACTAAGTACTAGTATTATCCCCATCCATCCTACCCCTACTTTTCCCATGCTATCACAAGGAGGGAGAGTACAATTTATCACAGTTTACACAATTCTTTTCCCGCGCTTAGTCGCCGCTACTACTATTTAGTTTATACAGTCTTTCAGCTTCAATTTCAGTGATTTCTCTTGTTTTGTCAGTTCAGTTGATAGCTCAGTTTCCTGGGTCGAATTCGATGAACCATGAACTTGAGCGGTAGAGTTTGTGTCAACAGTCCTTGTTCCTGAGGAAGGAAAATACTGATCACTGGTATACAAATCAAATTTCCATCTTCTTTTAACGCATTGAAACAGATCTTCCCCCCTTTTGCAGTCTTTAGTGCTACATTGCAAAACAAGGAGCGTCAGTCTCAATCAAAGTTATCATGAGTCTATTCGGTGGGGGTAATTCAACTTGACCCCATTCCTGGACTTCTTGTTCGGGGATTTGTTCATTCTCTATTCGCACTACCATTTGTCGCATCATTAGTCTGGTAATAAAAGATCTCAAAGCAGGCAGTAAACAACAAAAGATTAGTCCAATTATGATTATTACTACTACTATTATAACCCCTGCCTTTGCAAACCATGCTCCCCATTGTCCGAATACATTATCAAGCCAATTCCAAATATTATGGCCAAATCCAGCATTGTCATGCATTTTTTTCCTTAGATTTTGTAATTTGGTCATAGCTTTAGTGCTCACTGTCTGTGGTTTTGGGATTTTCAATACTGCTTCTATCTGCTGGTGAGCTATTCTTTTTTGTCCAACAGTTATTTCCCTTCCAAGGTATTCTACTTTTCTTTGACAGAACTGTAATTTCTTTCTTGACACTTTATGTCCTCCTTTCGCCAGTTTTTCCAGCAGTTTTAAACTTTCTTCCCTACATTGTTCCTTTGTTTCTGTACACAACAACAAGTCATCCACATATTGTATCAGTGTTCCTTCTAGTTGTATCCCTGCCAAATCTGCTCTCAACACTTGGTTGAATACATGTGGGGAGTGTTTGAATCCTTGTGGCATTCTATTGTATGTGTACTGTTTTCCCTCGTACTTGAAAGCAAATAAGTACTGACTCGCTTGTGCCAAGGGCACACTGAAAAACGCTGAGCATAAGTCTATTACTGTAAACCATCTGCTTTCAGACGGTATGTTAGTCAATAAGGTGTAGGGGTTCGGGACTTCTACTGGCATATTTTCAACTACTTCATTAACTGCTCTCAGGTCGTGTACTAACCTCCACTTTTCCCCATCTGCCTTTTTAACTGGTAATAAGGGTGTGTTACATTTACTTCGGGTTTCCTTTAACACCCCTGCGTCTACTAATCCTCTGATTGTTTCTCTTATGCCTTTTACTGCTTCTGCCTTGATTGGATATTGTGGTTTATAAGGTCCTTGACATCCTGGCTTCAATTTTACTTCGACTGGGGTAGCTGTTTTAACTTTGCCTACATCTGTATTGTTCTTTGACCACAATTCCTCAGGGAGAGAATCTAAATCTTTTTCCAACTTTGCTCTCCATTCTTGCTCTACTTCTTTATCTTTTAACTCTATTTTTACCTCTTTTGGTCTTCCAGTCATCCTTGCATTAACAGATATTTTCATAATTTGTCCGTCAGTCGACATCCAAATATTCTCATTGTTTGCTTTAATAAATTCCAGTTCCTGTGCCCTAAACATCATAAGTCCCAAATCCTTTGGTCTGTAATCAGGATTCACCTTTAGCGTAACATGTGGTTCTGTCTCAGGCACTGAGAACCATTTTCTGACCCATTCATTCTTTCTAATTGTGAGGGCTGCTCCCTCTGGTCCGATTAAAATGCTGTCTGAATTTATTTCCTGTTCTTGTCCTGCCTCTTTATTCCACTTCTCCTGTATCTCTGACTGTTGTATTTTATCAAAAATCATTGTGCTATGTAGTTCAGTTTTCGGCCATTTGGCGTCTGGAATCTGTGCCTCTACAAATGTCCCCCAAATTTCCCATACCTGCTTTTTAATTTGTTCTTCTATGTCCCCTAGCCAATATACATTGGCCCACTCTTCTCCCCTTACCCTAATTACGTACATGCCCGTCACATTAGTTCCTTGAGTTGTACACTCTAATTTTAACCCTAACCCTAAGATTGCATCCCGGCCTAACAAATTCAGTGGTGTTTTATTGCATACTAACACAGGCACATGAGTGGTTTTGTTTCCAACGGTGCTATAGCACCGGCATCGTCATTTGAGTCAATACTGCTTTCCCCGAGAACCCCATAGTTTTTACAAACTGACCTGACAATGGTAGGTGTCCTGCATATTTTTCTTGTATGCACGTACAAGTAGCTCCTGTATCTATCATCATGGGGATCTCAACCCCCCCTATTCTAACATTGATTACAGGTTCTTGATTTGCTGTGTCCGTTATTTGTACATACTGGCCTACCATTTCGGGGTTCTCTGGGCCTCCCTATAGGAAACTCTGGTGATTTACTGGCCCCTGACTCATTGGGCAGTCACTGGTTGGCACTTGCATCATTTGCTGACTCATTTGTTGTTGACCTCCTTGTCTATAGCTGTTTTGGGGACAATTCCTTTTTATGTGTCCTGTTTCCCCACATCCCCAGCATACCCCTGGAGGGCCAGGTGGTCCTCCCTGCCGGGGGCCTTGATTATATCCTTGGTTTTGTCCCCTCTGGTTCTGATAGGGTGCTTTTCCCTGTCCCTGTCCTTTTCCTCCTGCACTTCCCTTGCTATATTTACATTTTTCATCCCATTCTTCCTTACCCTCCTCCTCTTCACACCTTGCCTCACTGTCCACTGCCTCCTCACCTTTTTTACTCTGTTCTTCCTCCATTTTTCTATTTGCCCATTTTAACACCCTTACCCGAACCATCTCTTCCTCTAACTCTTGCCTCATACGGCGTATGTTATCCAGTTCTCCTTCCACTTTAGCACCACCTTCTTCCCTATTTACCTTTCTTTCCACCTCCTGCTTTGCCCATTGTTCGCGGGTCATGTCCCTTCCTTCATATTCCCCCTCAAAATTCACCGTCCCCTTTATTACTGGATACAGCCCAGCAAAATCTTGGTTTTCCTTATAAGGGGGCGGGGCTATATTTGGGTCTTTCAATTTTTCCTTTTCCTGAATCTGAACTGGCATTTGCATTTTCCATATGCGCTTTTTCTCTTTTCCTTCCTTTTCAAATAATGTTAGTATCTCCAATTCTTTTCTTCTTTTCTGATTTCTCTTTTGTGATTTACCCCTTAGTTTATAGTTCTTTACCAGTCCTTTCTGATCCTCACATCTTTCTGTACACCAGGTGCCTCCCTCTGGCCACTGTGTGTTTAATTTACTTGTTCTTTTGGTCCATTTTTGGGAGACATGGGCTATGTCTCCTTTCAGGGCTGGGTACTTTTCTCCCAGAATTTCCACCGGTGTCTTAATTTGATATGGCATGTTCTGTTTCTTTGCACTGCCTTGCGGCTTAATATTTTCTGATATGTTGGTATTTGGCACTATTGTTATTTTTATGCGATATACTGTTTTCCCTTTTTCTGTCCTTGGACTATCTTCCCACTGCACTTCCCTGACTGACACCTGTATTTCCAACCGAGGTCTCAGTATTTGCTTCCCTGTTCTTCCCTCTCCTGGTGATAATCCTTTTTCTTCTGCTAGTGGATAATATGCCTCCACTTGCTCACTGATTTCCAACAGAGCCTTACTTGGTCTGATTTCTTCTATTAATTCTGTCAATGTTTCTTCTACTGCTTCACTCGTCCAATTTTTGTATATTATTTCGTCCCAATTTACGTATGGCCACTCCTTATTCACTTCCTCCAAATTAACTACTTCAGTTATTCTTCTTAGCAGGGCATTTCTCTCACCCTCATACCACTCCCTAAAACCTCCTCCAACTATTTTTACTAGATCTTCTCTAAAAAAATGTGTGTTAACACCACTACTTAAGAAATCTATTACTGCAATATTCCTATGTGATTCATCACTGTCGTGATCCTGCTTTACACTCCACATTTACCTATAGCTGCTTACACCGCTATTCCAGATCAACCTTTTCAGGCTTCTCCTTGTAGCCCCTTTACTTTATTTCACTACCTATCCCCTCTCTTCTTCCGGCGATCAACGTAGGTCCTTAATTACTATATCAGGTAGGAGACCAATCTCTCCTAGATCTCTCCTTCCTCTCGGCTGACGTCTCTCTCTCCGAGGTCCTGGGTAGGTTTGGACTGGCAGGCTTGCCTACACTTACTCTCCTTGGGCAAGTCGTAACCTGGAAGCCCGCTCCAAACCGCTCGACTAACCTAATTGCATCAATTAGCGTTCGGTTTTTGTAGCGTCTCACTTTTTACCCATTCGTGGACAATACAGTACATAAAACTAAAGCGTGCTTTTTACATGCAAAATTTACCCTTCCGATCAGACTCAGTCTCTCAATATTTTACACAATTTTAACTTTACCAATGCAGGTTATCTTTTGGGCAGGTGAGATCCAGGACCAGTGGAGAACCGGGTGCGCCAGGCCTCGAAAACCCCTTTCTGACAACAAGGATTTACATGCATGCAAGTCTGCTTACCTTGTTGACAGAAGGCCGGCTGGACCACCGTCTCCCTCGATCCCTCCGGGGTTGAGTCACCGGACGACCTCAACTCTGCCCTGCTCGCAAGCGCCAGATTTGCCGTGGTTCCCCGTGGACGGCAAGAAGAGTTCATCAATCAGAATAGAGAGTCTGAGTCTTGATCTTCCAGGCAGCAAGGCTTTATTAGCTAATACATTTCAATGAAGCTGGGATTTCCAGATGAATCCAAAAAACCAGTGCTCTGACAGTCTTTTTTATACACATTTAGCTTCATATTTCATCATTCTTATCTTACAGTCAAGGTTTTTTTGTTGCAGACCCCAAGGCCACTTTTCGTTAGCCACCATGGTTTACTAGACCTACGTTATCTGCCTTCTTTCTGATTGGTCACTAATGAATGTGCTATGATATCATTGTGGTTACATCTTGCCTTCTTATCTGAAGTTTATTGTCTAATCAGCCAAGGTTGTTGTTTGTTCAACCATTGTAGGGCATCCTGCTATGCCAAGTCTTTTTTCCCGTTGTCTGACTTTCTCACGTTTATTTAAGAAATTACTTTCAGCTTCTGTGTGTTTCCTTGACTTCTTTTAGCCTTTATGTTCATTTATGTGAGTATCCATGTGTACTGACCTGGTAAGGTATTGTGCACTTAAAAGGGTACAAGTATATGCTTAATAAGATATGTGATGATATATGAGAACTTCTTAAGTAGTGATTATCTCTTCTATGTTAATTATTATCTCCTACTTGTCCTAATAATTATTCCTTCCAATATATGTTGTCTTAATGATTATCCCTTACAGGGCCTGGGTGGGATTGTGGTTGGTGCAGACTCGATGGGCCGAATGGCCTCTTTCTGCACTGTAGGATTCTATGAGAACCCTATGAGAACATCCTTCCTAAGGAGGGCCCTCTGCCAGGTTGGAGCCTAATTCCTCTATGCTCCCTGACAGTGAGAGGAGGCTGTTTGACAGGCCAATATCTCTGTGTGTGTGTGTGGCCATTAGCCTTCTCCCATAACCCGTCCTATTGAGATCCTCAACTGAGTTGTCTGTAGAGCAACTCATCTGCCACCTTGCCTTCTGCCCACTCTGATACCCCCAGAGTGGACCTGGACCCTACCACCCCTGAGCGGACTTTAACCCCACCCCCCCAAGCAGACTCTCATCCCTCTTTATCCCCCTCCCCCAAGTGGACCCAACACACCCCCCCCCCCCTGCCCCCCTCCCCACCCCTAAGCTTTAAACTCTTGTATTTTCAGCGGGTCATGACATTACACCTCTGGGTGGGTGTTATAGTCAGTCAAATTTTACAAGATGTCAAAATGAGAAGCATTTGATAGCTGAGTATTTTGAATATCTGGGTGTCTTTGCCAGGAGGTTAATGCACACCAGAAGGAAAGAGTGATAGCCCCTAAGGTGTCCTGCAGCAACTCACCAAGATTCCTCCGACAGCACCTTCCAAACCCATGACCTGTACAGGTACCACCTAGGACAAGGGCAGCAGATACATGGGAACACCAACACCTTGAACACTCTCCTCCAAGTCACTCACCATGCTGACTGAATGATATCGCTGTTCCTTCACTGACGTTGGGTCAAAATCCTGGAACTACACCACATGGTTTCCAGTCATTCAACATTAAATGCTGGCCCTGTCAGTGACACTCAGATCCCAGAAATGAGTAAAACTCCTGAGTACTGTAACATTACTAATATCAGGAGCTATGGGCTCTGAAACATGCAATGTGTTTGTCAAACATGAATAGCGCAGTAAAAGGCTTCTCAAACCGAGCCACACTTTGAGCTGATTGTTTAAGCTTAATTCAGTCAGTGTTTAAACAGAGTCAAGCTGTCTATGATCAATTTTACAGTAAATTCACCCATTATTATTCTGTTTGCATTGACAAACACATTTATAATGTTATTATAATCCCATTTCTGCATTGGAGAAATGCAGATTCTGCATTTCTCCAATATATTTGCTATCCGAATAATGACTGGATTACTTTCTCCTAATGATCTCTTGATATATACTCATTACGCGTATTATCAAAGTTAACCCACTGTAAATTGCCTCCACAATGTCACCTCTGAAATTCCACAAGGATCTACGCTGTACCATTTCCTGATTCTCAAATTTCACCATCTGCAGTGGTGGGATTCCCCAGATCTTCCCTGGGGTGTCTGGATCATGAGTCCAATGACAATACTGCTCCCATCAAATCAAATCAATAAGGTATTAGCGTGTATTTGACTCAGAAATAAAAACAGCGCAATAAGTGAAATTGACTTGAAATGTGGTGGCCTTGATGAATGAAGGATTTTTTGTGAATTTGAACGTTAATTCTGGAAGTTTAGGTTTAGTGATGGATTGCACTCATAATGGCTCATGGAGAAATATAATGAGAATTGTAAGCTCCCTTTCTGTTTATCCATCACCGTTTAATTAGCTCCTGATGAACGATCGGACGAGATTAAATGAACACAAGCTGCAGATATTCCTCATCCTCTGACTAATTATTGCAACCGCATTCATTGTGTAATATTCATGCACTGATTCCTAAAATAAAGACCGTGAAGTCATTTATCAAATGCACGGGTGGCCTGTGGCTCTGCCATTGTGTAAAGGGAATCATTTATTCACCGTGTGCAGTTGATCTTCCGCATCCAACAGTGGGCCACATCCACAAGTAAAGTAATTCCAATTCCAGCCACCTTCATTGTATCTCCCTCTCCCAGAGTTTACTGATCATGTAAACTGTTAGAAAGCTTGATCCTTCAGCCTGATTGAGCTTGCCTCTTGCATGGTTCATTCCCCCCGTCCAGGGCTGGAGTTCACTCCAAAAGTTAATCTACCCATTCGTATCTACTCGATCCAGAAAGCTTTGTGGGTTGAATTATGAGGACCACATGAGGTCTTTGCACCGTGAAAAGGATTCAATCAGGTAGATGCAGTGAAAATTTCTCTCTGACGGGGGACTCAGAAATGAAAGGACATAATCTTCTAGAGCTCAAGTTTTCAGAAGTGCAATCAGGAATCACTTTTTCACACTAAGGTGAATAGAATTCTCTACTCTGAAATGGTTGTGGGTAAAGGGACAAATAGAGCTTTCAAACCGGAGATTGATGTTCTGCCATGGGGTTAGCACTGCTGCCTCACAGCGCCAGGGACCCGGGTTTGATTCCTGGGCCTCGGCTCACTGTTTGTGTGGAGTTTGCACATTCTCCCCATATCTGCGTGGGTTTTCTCCGGGTGCCTCGGTTTCCTCCCACAGTCCAAGGATGTGCAGATAAACTCAAAATACTGTGGGTGCTGGAACAAAAGCAGAAAAATGCTGGAAAATCTCAGCAGGTCTGACAGCATCTGCGGGGTGAGAATAGAGCCAATGTTTTGAGTCTAGATGCCCCTTTGAAGGGTCACCCAGACTCGAAACATTGGCTCTACTCTCTCTCCACAGATGCTGTCAGACCTGCTGAAATTTTCCAACATATTTCTGTTTTTGTGCCAAAGATGTGCAGGTTAGCTGAATTGTCAATGCTAAATTCTCCCTTAGTGTCAGGGGATTAACAGGGTAAATACGTGGGGTTACGGGGATAGGGCCTTGGTGGGATTGTTGTCGGTGCAGACTCGATGGGCTGAATAGCCTCCTTCTGCACTGTAGGGATTCTATGATTCTACCTTGGACTCGAGGGGCAGCATTTCCCAGCCGCGCTCGCCCCAAAACCGGAAAATTCTACCCGAGATCAACGGACATTTGCACGGTCCACTCCCCCGCCTGCTACAATTCCTGCAGTGGGTGGGACGGGAAAAGTTCCCCCCAGGTGTGAAACTTGGTTCTTCGGCAGGCAGTAAACAGACACTATTTAATTGGTGTTTATTAGCATTTCATCTAAACTGGTTACATAGTGGGCACGCGGCTTCTAGGCTTGATTCCAACCTCTCTGTCTCGGGTCTAACAGGTGACTGACTGGTGTCGGTGGTACATCATCATGAGATGGGAAGGCTACTCTGTAAAATTATCACTTTTATTTTTAAAAATTTACAGGGCTAGCTATGACTCATGCCAGAGGAATTTCTAATCTTCAGGCAAACCAGCCGGGTCTTCTTATCCTAAAAAAGAGGCACGAAAACCCTGTCCTAGAGTAGTACAAAGCTTCGTTACATTTCTAAAGAAGAATTCTGGCCACCAAAGATGCTGGCTGCGATTTTCTGGCTGTTTTGCACTTGGTGCAAATTGCGCTACACTGGGAAAATTGGTGCCTGGAGCCAAACAGTTTGCGATCTTCTGGGTCCCATTCAGCTGGCGGAATCCGGATCTCATCCAGAAAGGGCGCGAGGCTGATTAGGACGAAGTTGACTTGATTTCAATCTCATTAGCGAGTTTGGTATGCAATCACCCCCCTGCCCCCCCCGCCCCCCTCCCCCCCTCCCCACCCGCCCACCTCCCAGAATGTTCCTTCCCTCCCCCAGTGGGAAGTCACACGGACTCAAATCATTTCTGTCCCCTTGAAGTGTGGTCCAGGTGCCGTGGATTGCGAGGGCGAGCGAGGAGGTGAGAACTGTTCAGCAGTAACTAAAGGGTGCAAAAGGGCAAGTCAGCCGCTGCCAGCATGCGGGATGGGAGGCCTCAAGGGTGCAGGGGCTTCGGGGGGGGCTTGGTGGGGCTGGAGGTCTGCAGGTCCGGGCCCACCGCTGGGTTGGGGCTCATGTGGCAAGTATTCTCACTGGCTGCTAAGAGGCCCCTGAGGGACTGCCTTTGATGCCAATTGTAAAGCCCCCTAATGTTGCATTGGCTGCCCTGCTCTCTGTCTGCTTGACAGGCTGTGTGGTTTAATTTTGATGTCCCATCCCAGGCCTCACTAACAGTTACAAACACCAGATCTGTTAGCTGTTGCCTCAATCAAGAGAACTTGGCAGATATTTACACAGCTCTGCACACTGCATAATCACTGAAGTGTTCTGAAGACAAGAAGTGCCAGAGGGATTTGAGGAAGATGCTGGAAGAAGTGGGTGGGGGGGGGGGGCAGGGGTCGGGAGCTGGAAGATTGCGGGGTGTCAGGGAGTGGATTGATGTGGACATTCCAGATGTGACAGATGGGACTGCTGCCAGGATATGACAGATAGACACTCACCCTTGCAGCTCAAACGAGATCATTCACTTTCCTGCGGCATTGGGTGCCAGTCCTCAGTGTCAGGCCGCTGGCACTGACTGCTGCAGCCAAGGCATCCCAGGCCACATTCACCTCTCTGCTCCTGGATCGTCTACCCTCTCACTGGGTACAGGGTGGCCTGCCTCTCCTCCACTGCATCCTGAAACCTCCCTAGATCTGCCTCCATGAAGTGTGGAGCTGCTGTCTGCGCTGCCATCCTCCTGGCGTGACTGGCTGTGAGGGAGTGTTTAAATGCAGCTCCCCCTTGTTAACAGTGCACGGCTGTGGGTCAGTTTGGGTGAGTCACATGCCTGGGGGCTCCAATGAGGTGTGCTTCATGTGGGGGTTCTTTCTTTGCACGAATTGTGGGTTGATTGTGATCTGTCTCAGACTGGACATATTGGCACCGGTTTCCTCCCCTGAAATGACACTTCGTCATCTTTTGGGAAAATTCCACCCGCTGTGCCTCCAAGGACAATCTGTAACTCCTGATATTCAATTTGGGTCTGACTGTTACCTGCTCCAAAACACAATTGGTTTCCACCAGGGACCTCGTTAATCAACCTGAAACCACGCTGTTACATGACATAGACTTGACCTGCCTGAATGCCTTTAACTAATACGCTCTTAGACCTTAGCGGCCGTTTTCATTGTGATCTCCAAAGAAAACAGTAACTCCAAGCAAACAGCTTGTTGTTGTCTACCATCTTACCATCAAACAGCTGGTTGCAGAAAGAGCTCTAACCCGGGTACCAGTGCCTTCCTCTGTGAACTACTGGAACAGCAGAACTGGTGCCCTCGAGCTGAATGCAGCTTTATGTCCTTCACCCCTTGTGGAAGTCTGACTTGTCAATGGACGGATCACCCTGTGACATTCTGGAGTCAAGTAGAACCTGTATTTTCATTGTGGTCTGGCCCTGTACCTCTTTCTTTCTCTTATCCCCTTTTTATTGTACGAAAGTAAAAAGTGGCGGATGTTGCGAAAACATTTTCCTGCATTTTGTGTGTGTGTGTGCATGTATGAGTGTGTGTGTGTGTGTGTATGGACTGCCTGCTGTGATAGTGGAGTCGGACACTTTAGGAAATCTCAAGCGGTTATTGGATAGGCACATGGAGCACACCAGAATGATAGGGAGTGGGATAGCTTGATCTTGGTTTCAGACAAAGCTCGGCACAACATCGAGGGCTGAAGGGCCTGTACTGTGCTGTACTGTTCTGTGTTCTATGTATGCATGCATGTGTGTGTGTGCATGCGTGTGTGTGCATGCGTGAGTGTGTGCATGCGTGAGTGTGTGCATGCGTGAGTGTGTGCATGCGTGTGTGTGTGCGTGCGTGTGTGCATGCGTGTGTGCATGCGTGTGTGTGAGTGTGTGAAATATAAACCAACCTTTTTATTTTATCTTATTGAGTTTGTCGTGTAAGTTATTCCCAGAAGAATGGGATGCTCCAAATTTAAGGGCTGGGGAAATGATGCTACCATTTACAAAGGGGCGGCACGGGGGCACAGTGGTTAGCACTGCTGCCTCACAGCGTCAGGGACCTGTGTTCGATTCCCGGCTTGGGTCACTGTCTTTGTGGAGGCTGCACGTTCTTCCCGTGTCTGTGTGGGCTTCCTCCGGGTGCTCCAGTTTCCCCCCCCCATAGTCCAAAGATGTGCAGGTTAGGTGGATTGGCCATGCTAAATCACCCCTTAGTGTCAGGGAGGTTTGCAGGGTAAATATTTGGGGTTACAGGGATAGGGCCTGGGTGGGATTGTGGATGGTGCAGACTTGATGGGCTGAACGGCCTCCTTCTGCACGGTAGGATTTCTATGAATCTAAAAGAAAATAGTTTTCTGTTTATGGATGGGTAGAGAGAGGAGAAATCAGGGTTGTTTAAATTAGTCCTCCTCCTGTCCATGGCAATTAATATATTCCATCTGTTAACCCCTTCTAACAATCAATAGGGTTTTGATGTGTAAGGCTGTCACCTAAATATGGACAGATGGGGTTCATGTACAGTGCAGTCATGTTGCCAATGAAAAACAGTTCCGGTCTGAGGGGCTGAATAGCCTCCTCTTGTTCCTATGTTCTTCTCATGTCCTTTCCACCAATCTCACTTGATGCAGAGAGCACTTGTGGAGCATTTAATGACCTCTTTATGCCCCGTTAACTTCCAACCCTATTCCTAATCTGACATTTCCCTAGCTATTTGCTGAAAGAGTTATTCACACAGTAAATTGCCATTCATCTAGAAAAGAACAGACACTAATGCCAGGTTATGGATGGGCTGATTACTTGATTGCTACCCTGATGGATTCCAAGTGAATACCTGGTGGAAATGATTTGAAAGTTATAAGATCCATGAAGTCAAATGCGGCTTTTGTAACTTTCTGTAACTGTAAAGTTTCCGATGTTACCATTATACCAGCACCACCACAGCAACTACACTGATACCACACCTTCTCAGGAACATTCATTCTTTCGTGACAACGCATGCTGCCCATCCCATGCTTCTAATTGCCCTTCAACTGAGTGGCTTGCTCGGCCATTTCCGAGGACAGTTAAGAATCACATTGCTGTGGATCTGGAGTCACATGTTGGCCAGAAGAAGTAGGGATGGCAGATTTCCTTCCCTAAAGGGCATTAGTGAACCAGATGGTTTTTTACAAGAATCCACGATAGTTGTCATGGTCACCATTGCTGAGACTAGCTCTATACACCAGATTTATTAAGTGAATTGCGCCACATGTGGGATTTGAACCAGGACATCAGTCTGGGCCACCAGATTAGTAGCCCAGTGACATTACCGCTGCACCACTGTCTCCGCAGAGCATCTCAAACCACTTTGCTTACAATAAGTTACATTGAAACATAGAAACTAGAAGCACGAGTAGGCCATTCGGCCCTTCGAACCTGCTCTGCCATTCATTTTGATCATGGCTGATCATCAAGGTCAATATCCTGATCCCTCCTTCCCCCCCATATCCCTTGATCCCTTTAGCCCCAAGAGCTATATCTAATTCCTTCTTGAAATCAGACAACATTTTGGCCTCAACTTCTTTCTGTGATAGTGCGTTCCACACATTCATCGCCCTCTGGGTGAAGAAATCTTTCCTCACCTCAGTTCCAGAAGGTTTACCCCTTATCCTCAAACTATGACCCCTAGTTCTGGACTCCCCCACCATTGGGAACATTCTTTCTGAATCTATCCTGTCTAACCCTGTTAGAATTTTATAAGTTTCTATGAGATCCCCTCTCATTCTTCTAAACTCCAGTGAATATAATCTTAACTAACTGAGTCTCTCCTCATAAGACAGACCTGCCATCTCAGGAATCAGCCTGGTAAACATTTGCTGTACTCCCTCTATAGCAAGAGCATCCTTCCTCAGATAAGGACACTAAAACTGCGCACAATACTCCAGGTGTGGCCTCACCAATTGCAGCATAACATCCCTATCCCGATACTCAAATCCTCTTGCAAAGTTGTAGCAACTGATGGTGTTTTGATAACAAGGCTGCCATTTTTGCATGTTCAGGTGAATGAGTTAATCTTTTCAGGAATTCATTCTCAGGTTATGGGTGCCATTGTCAAGGCTGACCGAGTCACCCTGAGACAGAGGTGGGAAGCTTCCTTCTCACCCTTTGATATTACTGAGTGGCCTACTTGACCATCCCAGTCAGCCCTGTTGTTGTGGGATTGCAATCACACGTCGGCCAATCTGGGTGTGGATGTGTGAAGTTGTACGAACTAAGTAAGGGCATGATGGGAAAATTGGTCAACTATTTGTGACAATATAAAGAACGGCTGACCAAAGCTATTTCAAAATGCCAGCCCCCTGTCAGAGTTAATAAGACTGTATGAGTAAATAAAACAAGATAAGGTCAGGGAGGAAGGAGTCACCGACCTTCTTCTGTTCCATCAAAGGACAAGGTAAGTGTATGAATAATGGGACAACGAGTTCTGGAAGGTCAGCAAGTTAAAACCTGATTATTGATATTGCTCACGATTCTATTACTCATCGAATTCCTGAATACGCTCTGGTCACGAAAACTGATAATGATTGTGTATAAATACTGAACTGTTTCTCTGTGTAATTGCGGACTTGTGGAAGAATCAGCAGCTGTATCAACTGCTCTCTGACCCCAAGTTTCAGCCAAAACTGCATGCAGTCTGTCGTAAATAAATAGTTGTATTGTCGGAACGAATTTTGTAGAGTCTATCTTTCACAGTCAAGAAGCAGGAAAAGTTTCTACTTGAACAGATGGCAGATTTCCCTCCTTGAGGATCACTTGCGCTCATCCATGTGATGGCATCTCCTGGATGCACTCGTATGAAATGAGACATGTCTTATATAGATGGGATGGCTAGTTTCAGCAAGCTCCTGATGCCACAAAAACAGCCCGGTGTGGAGACGATGGCCTCTTTCCGTGCTGTGAAGCTCGATGACTCTAACCCAGTAACATCAAAAGAAAAAGAAAGGACTACCCTTTCCATACTCAATAATCACATTCTCATACCATCCCAAAATGCTTCATGGCGGCACAGTGGTTAGCACTGCTACCTCACAGCGCCAGGGACCTGGATTTGATTCCCTGCTTGGGTCACTGTCTGTGTGGAGTTTGCACATTTTCCCCGTGTCTGCGTGGGTTTCCCTTCAGGTGTTCCGATTTCCTCCCACAGTCCAAAGATGTGCAGGTTAGGTGGATGGGCCATGCTAAATATGTAAGGTTATGGGGGTAGGGTGAAGAGTGATTGTAATCAAATGAGAAAATCTTTTACCAGATGCAGAGTGAAATGTTACATGAATAGAGAGTGGGGGTGGAGCTTAGAGAAAGAAAGCTGATAAAGGTTGCAAGGGACACTTATGCATTAGAATACTAGATCTACAAGGCCACTGCCAAAGACTGGAGGATGGTCTCTCTTTCAGATGACAAACATCTGAGGGCTGATTGACTGCCTCCTCTGCTAGTATTCTGAGTAAAATCTGTAGCCATTCTCCTCACATCATCCAATGAAATGCTCAGAAGGACCATGTATATGAGCTCAGTCAGACATCAGAATAATGTTGCCAATGACATATAGGCTGGAGTTTTACCGTCCTGCCCACCACGGGAATCGGAGCGGGTGAGGGGCGGACCATGGAAAGGTCCATTGACCTCGGGCGGGATTTTACAATTTTAGGATGAGCGAGGCTGTAAACGCCCGCCATGGGATGAGGATGTAGCTTCTTGTCCATTTGAACATTGGCACATGAGGTTATCCATTGGCTCCTAGAAGTTTCACAAGTTCTACAATTGCTGTTGCCACCTTGGATTTGAAATTAACCTCAGAGTAATGACAATATTACAGAAGATCGCATGACACTATCTTACAGAATCCGTACCAACATTTCTAACTCAGTTATAACCATTGTAAACAGATCAACTTCTCACTAACCTAGTATGGGATTTGCTCGTTATGGGATTTGCGACAGGCAAAATTTGCCTAAATAACAGCAGTAACTGTACGTTTCTGCTCCAATTCATCAATTGGACAAACTCGATGGTGTACAATTTAGGACAATAATGTTATTATCCTATCCTTAAACCATCACAATGTGGGAATTACATTTCTATGAAATGCTCTGAGACATTGCTGAGTCACATGTAAGGTGCAATACAGCTCATGTCCTTCCCTCCTTCCCTTCCCTCAATCCCTTCCCTCCCTCCCATTCCCTTCTTCCCGCTCACCTTCTCTCCCTCCCTCTCTCTCTTTCTCCTTTTGAAATCTTTCTCTATTTCATTTTCTTCCTCCTTCTCCTTCACTCTGCTTCCCTCTCTCCTTTACTCTCCCTCCCTCTCCCTCCTTCACTCTCACTCCCTCGCTCTCCTTTACTCTCCCTCCCTCTCTCTCCTTTACTCTCCCTCCCTCTCTCTCCTCCACTGTCCCCCCTTCTCTCTCCTTTACTCTCGCTCCCTCTCTCTGCTTTACTCTCCCTCCCTCTCCCTCCTTCACTCTCATTCCCTCTCTCTCCTTTACTCTCCCTCCCTCTCTCTCCTTTACTCTCCCTCCCTCTCTCTCCTTCACTCTCCCTCCTTCTCTCTCCTTTACTCTCCCTCCCTCTCTCTCCTTCACTCTCCCTCCTTCTCTCTCCTTTACTCTCCCTCCCTCTCTCTCCTTCACTCTCCCTCCTTCTCTCTCCTTTACTCTCCCTCCCTCTCTCTCCTTCACTCTCCCTCCTTCTCTCTCCTTTACTCTCCCTCCCGCTCTTCTTCATGCTCCCTCCCTCACTCTCCCTCCCTCTCTCTCCTTTACTCTCCCTCCTCTCTCCTTCACTCTCACTCCCTCTCTCTCCTTTACTCTCCCTCCCTCCCTCTCCCTCCCTCTCTCTCCTTCACTCTTCCCCCTCTCTCTCCCTCACCTTCCCTCTCTCTCCTTCACTCTGCCTCCCTCTCTCCTTCACTCTCCCTCCTTCACTCTCCCTCCCTCTCTCTCCTTCACTCTCCCTCCCTCTCCCTCCCTCTCTCTCCCTCACTCTCCCTCCCTCTCTCTCCCTCCCTCTCCCTCCCTCTCTCTCCTTCACTCTCCCTCTCTCTCCTTCACTATTCCTCCCTCTCTCCTTCACTCTCACTCCCTCTCTCTCCTTCACTCTCCCTCCCTCTCTCCTTCACTCTCCCTCCCTCTCTCCTTCACTCTCCCTCCCTCTCTCTCCTTCACTCTCCCTCCCTCTCTCTCTCCTTCACTCTCCCTCCCTCTCTCTCCTTCACTATTCCTCCCTCTTTCCTTCACTCTCACTCCCTCCCTCTCCTTCATCTCCCTCCCACCCTCTCCTTCACTCTCCCCCTCTCTCTCATTCACTCTCTCTCATTCCCTCTCCTTCATTCTTTCTCTCATTTTAATCCACATGGTCATTCTGCTGTTCCCCAATGGTTTGTCGATCCTCGATGATGAGGCAAATCTTTAGCTCCGTTAAATGTTCCAGCGTGTGCACTGAAAGATGGATTTATGGAGCTTCAGTGATGGGGCTGGGTGGGAAGAGCTGTCCACTCCGATATGGTGCTGAAAGATACCAGCGAGGCTGTGAAGGAGACACAGCAGGAAGTACGCTTCATTATTAGGATGTCCCATGCCTGGATTATTCAGCGCAACCTGATTCCCGTGGAGAGAGAGAAACAAGACATTGAAATGAGCGGAACAGGATGAGAGTCGCGCTGTTAGTGCCAGCGGGCAACACTCTGGTTTTGGCAGGAGCCCTTAGAGCGCAAACGGAAGAATCCGCCCATTTAAATCAGGAGCATAATCACAAGGGAGCAAAGTTCAGGATTAATAAGACCATAAGATATAGGAGCAGAATTAGGCCATTCAGCCCATCGAGTCTGCTCCACCATTCAATCATGGCTGATATGTTTCTCAACCCCATTTTCCTGCCTTTCCCCAGTAACCTTTCATCCCTTACCAATCAAGAACTTGTCTTAAATACACTCAATGACTTGGCCTCCACAGCCTTTTGTGGCAATGAATTCCATAGATTCACCAGCCTCTGGCTGAAGAAATTCTCATCTCGGTTCTAAAGCATCACCCCTTTACTCTGATTAATGATGAAGTACAGGACAATATAACCATCCATGGAGCTTGTAAAGGTCAAAGAATCATCGAGCAACATCCAGGATCCATCCAGAGTTTCACTGAAATCTTTACACCTCCACCGTTTCATTGTCCCGAAGCCCTGGTAAAGAAAAGCCTAGGTCCCGGCAGGTGGTGAAGACCCGTCATGTCCAGCCACCTCCGACCCTTCTCTGAGGACAAGACAATGTAAAACCAGTGGTCAGTGCCTTTGACTACCTCCAGGCCTCGAAGACTGGATACAACGTTCTCCATCGAACTGGAGATGCCCAGCCTCCAAATCGAGATTGTGAAAGCCTGCCAGTCAATTCTCAAATTTGGTCGGGAATTCATCCCCTTTGGAGGCCAGGCGCACGGATAATCCTTCTCCAGTCCCATTTCCCCAAATCCACCAGGATTCAGGGATGTGGCGACATGCCACACAGCAGCATTTCCAAAGACTGAAGGTCAGCCCCCACTGAGGAAAGTGCCCTCTCCACTGACAGGATTCTCTCCTCCGCTTCACCTATTCTCTTCAGCATATCCCATGGTTCATCAATGTGAGTACCAATAGTCTGTGCCAGGGAGCTGAGACCATCATCCACAACTTCACTCACAATGGCAGCCATCATCTCTGTGCCTATGGCATCACCCGTTCACCAGTGACACTGCCACTGCGCACTGGGCCCCACCCTGGCTGTCTCTAACCGCTTCAACCAGGCACGGATATTCTTGACTTAACTCAGGAATCTACACATCAGGATCAAATAATTACGGGTCATGCAGCTGGATTAAAAAAAGGATTATAAAAATGAGTAGCGCCAGAGCTGGCAAAAACATAGCCTCTCCCACGCTTACATCACGTGAACCCCCCCCCCACCACGAGCTTTTCATTTCCTGCAAAGTTTGTCGATGTGGGCCTGAATAAAGTTCTGGGGGATGAGGTGGGATGGGAGAAGCACAACCAACTAGAACTAACATGAGTGATATGGTGCCTCACACTGCTGCCTCACAGCGCCCAGGTTCGATTCCAACCTTGGGTCACTATCTGTGCGGAGTTTGCACATTCTCTCCGTGTCTGTGTGGGTTTCCTCTGGGTGCTCTGGTTTCCTCCCACAGTCCAAAAGACGCACTGGTTAGATGCATTGGCCATGCTAAATTCTCCCTCAGTGTACCCGAACAGGCGCTGGAGTGTGGCGACTAGAGGATTTTCATAGTAACTTCATTGTAGTGTTAATGTAAGCTTACTTGTAATAAATTTTTTAAAAATCTGTACTGAGTCAAGAATCCATTCAGTTCAGGAATAGCTGCTTAGTCAATGCTTTATGAATGAGCTTAACAATATGGGATTACGGCAATGTTCAGAGATGATTCACTTACTTCATATTGCTTGAATCCAAACAACTTTCTGTCTGCTAGCCGGGAACATTCGGAATGAAGATGTTTAAGTGCCTTGTTTGCAGAGTTTTTAGTGGATTTTAAATGTATTTTAATCAGCTCAGTTTGTAAGATCTGAAATTGGGATCCATGACTTTCCAGCAAATTAAACTTTCCATTTTCCTGATGTTATGTGCACTTCCCGTGAGGTTTATTCAAGGGCTTGCTGCTCAGACTGTGTAATGGATCCAATATGAATAATGGAAATGTTGAGGGAATTTGCTACCCTACATACGAAATCACGGAGAGTTAGCCCAGGCTTTTATTCTCTGGAAACTTTTATCTCTTCTTTCGTAACCCAATGAAGTCAAAGACTCAGCTGGTTTGATTTTGGTGGAGCTGTAGGGGGCGATCTTGAGCCTGTGTTCTCCATCTGGCGGCAAGGCCTCAGGATCCGGATGTCACAGTTCTCGCCGGCAAGAAGGCAATTTCAGATCTTCCCCGCCTCTCACCAGCCGACATCATTAAGTTCGCGCCCATAACGCGCATATCTCTTCCTCATCTCGATCTTAAATTGGCACCTCTTTATTCTGAAACCATGGCCAGTATTTTACAACCTCGCTCGAGCGAGGCTCGTCTGCCTGAGGCCAACGGAGAATTCCGTTCTGCGAGCCACGCCCGGCCTGATTCCAGGGTGGGCATGGCAGTAAAATTCCAGCCTATGTCCTCTGGTCCTGGACTCTCCCATGGCTATCCGACAGGAAGAAGTTTAACAACACCAGGTTAAAGTCCAACAAGTTTATTTGGTAGCAAAAGCCACACAAGCTTTCGGAGCTCTAAGCCCCTTCTTCAGGTGAGTGGGAATTCTGTTCACAAACAGAGCTTATAAAGACACAAACTCAATTTACATGAATAATGGTTGGAATGCGAATACTTACAACTAATCAAGTCTTTAAGAAATGAAACAATGTGAGTGGAGAGAGCATCAAGACAGGCTAAAAAGATGTGTATTGTCTCCAGACAAGACAGCCAGTGAAGCCAGTTTCACTGGCTGTCTTGTCTGGAGACAATACACATCTTTTTAGCCTGTCTTGATGCTCTCTCCACTCACATTGTTTCGTTTCTTAAAGACTTGATTAATTGTAAGTATTCGCATTCCAACCATTATTCATGTAAATTGAGTCTGTGTCTTTATAAGCTCTGTTTGTGAACAGAATTCCCACTCACCTGAAGAAGGGGCTTAGAGCTCCGAAAGCTTGTGTGGCTTTTGCTACCAAATAAACTTGTTGGACTTTAACCTGGTGTTGTTAAACTTCTTACTGTGTTTACCCCAGTCCAACGCCGGCATCTCCACATCATATCCGACAGGAAGCAGAGTCGGAATAAATGGGTGCTTTTCTGGTTGGCAGATGGTAACTAGTGGCGTGCCACAGGGATCGGTACTGGGGCCTCAACTATTTACCATTTATATAGATGATCTGGAGGAGGGGACTGAATGTAGGGTAACAAAGTTTGCAGACGACACAAAGATAAATGGAAAAGTGAATTGTGTGGAGGGCGTAGAAGGTCTGCAGAGAGATTTGGACAGGCTGAGTGAGTGAGCGAGGATCTGGCAGATGGAGTATAACGTTGACAAATGCGAGGTTATTCACTTTGGAAGAAATAATAGCAAATTGGATTATTATCTAAATGGAAAGAAATTACAACATGCTGCTGTGCAGAGGGACCTGGGGGTCCTTGTGCATGAGGCGCAAAAACCCAGTCTGCAGGTGCAACAGGTGATCAAGAAGGCAAATGGGATGTTGGCCTATATCGCAAGGGGGATAGAATATAAAAGCAGAGATGTCTTGCTGCATCTGTACAGGGCATTGGTGAGGCCGCAGCTGGAATACTGTGTGCAGTATTGGTCCCCTTATTTGCGGAAGGATATATTGGCCTTGGAGGGAGTGCAGAGAAGGTTCACCAGGTTGATACCAGAGATGAGGGGTGTTGATTATGAGGAGAGACTGAGCAGATTGGGTTTGTATTCGTTGGAATTTAGAAGGCTGAGGGGGGAACTTATAGAGACCTATAAGATAATGAAGGGGCTGGATAGGGTAGAGATGAAGATATTCTTTCCACTTAGTAAGGGAACTAGAGGGCACAGCCTCAAAATAAAGGGGGGTCAGTTTAGGACAGAGTTGAGGAGGAACTTTTTCTCTCAGAGGGTGGTGAATCTCTGGAATTCCCTGCCCACTGAAGTGGTGGAGGCTACCTCGTTGAATATGTTTAAATCACGGATAGATGGATTCCTGATTGGTAAGGGAATTAGAGGTTATAGGGATCAGGCGGGTAAGTGGAACTGATCCACTTCAGATCAGCCATGATCTTATTGAATGGCGGGGCAGGCTCGAGGGGCTAGATGGCCTACTCCTGCTCCTATTTCTTATGTTCTTATGAGGGGAAACATCCTCTCAGCATTTACCCTGTCAAGCCCCTTAAGAATCCGATATGTTTCAATGAGATCACCTCTCATTCTTCTAAATTCTAAATCCAACCTGTTGACCCTTTCCTCATAAAACAATCCCTCCAAACCGGGGATCATTCTAGTGAACTGCCTCTGAAACTGCCTCCAATGAAATAAAGGCCGGAATTCTCCCAAAAAAATTCTAAGCCTCCAGTTCGTGTGAAAACAGGAATAACTCCCGCCCAATTTTTTGAGCGTGATTTTCAGATTGAATCTCGGACACTATACATCACAGAATGCCCTGATGGGATTCCCTCTGAAAATCAGGGGATGGGGCCTATTCCCGTTGGAGAGGCCGGCAGCACAGCGCTGAGTGGGCCACTGCACATGCGCTGATCTGTCAGTGCCGAGATCAGCACATGCGCAGTGCCCCCCCTCCCCCAGCGCTGCGCAGCCCTGCAACCCCCCCCATTGTTGGCCATGTGAACATCCTACCCCTGCTCGTTGGCCTGCCGGACCTCTCTGGGCCAGCCCCGATGTCCCACCTCCCCCTCCCTGGCCAGACCCGATCTCCGTCCTTCTTCCCTCTGACTGCGATCCCTGTGCAGAATGGCAGCGGGAGCCCCCCAGCCTCACCGGTTGCCCCCAATAGGCCCCTGCCCTAATAGGCCCCTCCCCCAATAGGCACCACCGCCAGTAGACCTCACGCCCAATAGGCCCGCCCCCTCAGGCAATGCCAGGGGGCCATGCTGGCACTGCCCTGGGGCACTACCTTGCCCCCGACCTCCAGTGGGGGTCTCAATGGCCTCTCTTCACTCCTGTGGGGAGCAGTTGTAAATCCCCCTGGAGGGAACCACTCCCGGTGCGGGGGAGGGCGGGGGGTGGGGGGAGACGCTAGTGGGCTAGGAGATTTTGTCCCTGGCCCGTTAATCAAATGCAAATTGCGATTAGAGTATTGCAATCAGCTCCACACACCGGAAATCGGCGTGGACCTGATCACTCTCAAGATCTTGGTTCCGGAGATGCGCCCAGCGGGAGGTCCGCTGATGTCTCCCACAGTGCACTGGGAGAATCGCCTGTAATATCCTTCCTTAAATAAGGCGACCAAAATCGTTCATCGTTTCAGCTGAGCTTTTGGTCTTAAAGGGATAGGCTGAGAAGCGCTTTTAGCATTAAAATTGTTCTGGCTTCTTCTAAAGGTGACGCTGAAAGCTGCCAGGCTTTCCCCCAGTGATGGGGGCTGACCTCAGTGCTATGCAACCTCCCCCTCTCTCACTGCGTGCACATTATCCTCCCCTTTTAATATAGGATTCATAAACTCCAGAGATGATAAGTTGTCTGATTAATAAATAACTTTATTGATAAACGCTGTAAAACAACACAGCAGGCACAGTGTTCTGTGTCAGCTACACTCACACAAACAAAGAACTAATTGAAATTCCTCCTCTGGTCCCTCACAATGGTCTCATCAAATCTATTTGGAGTTCGTGTTGTATCTTTATGTTGTTAATTCAGCTGTGTTTTTAGTATGTCAGCACATTCCTAGTCACATAAGCACATTGTATAATATGCACAAGCGCTGGTCAGCATGGTGGCACAGTGGTTAGCACTGCTGCCTCACAGCGCCCCGGTTCGATTCTAGCCTTGGGTCACTATCTGTGCGGAGTTTGCACGTTCTCCCCGTGTCTGCGTGGGTTTCCTCCGGGTGCTCCGGTTTCCTCCCACAGTTTGAAAGACGTGCCGGTTAGGTGCATTGGCCGTGCTAAATTCTCCCTCAGTGTGACCCGAACAGGCGCTGGAGTGTGGCGACTAGCGGATTTTCACAGTAACTTCATTGCAGTGTTAATGTAAGCCTGCTTGTGACACTAATAAATAAACTTTTTAAAAAAACTTTAAAAATACCTCAATGTTCGTGCCCAGATTCAAGAGTGCTAGTTCTGAAGAGGAGTCATGTTGGGCTTGAAACACTAACTCTGCTTCTCTCTCCGCAGGGGCTGCCTGACCTGCTGGATTTTTTTGGCACCTGCTGCTTTAATATCAAATTTGCAGCATCTGCAATATTTTGCTTTAATTATAAATCAAGGGAGATGGGAGGAAACTGGACAGAGAGCTTAATCACGGCACCGGCCATTTGGAAAGGATAACCTTTTTCAGTGTTGAAAGTACAACCTAATTTTATCTCAGAGCTCACTGGCAACTTATAAAATTAGACTGAGACTTTTAAAGTTCTCTTTTTAAATGGGAGCGATCGTAAGGCTGTCATCTCGCTCGGAAGAGTTCAGGGAAAATTAATCAACTGCTCCTGATGGTTTGTGATACCTTCTCCCTGCTGGTGGCTTCTAATCACCCTGGGTACCCATCAGTCTTTAGAAATACATCCACCGAAACTGTAAAAGATGCTTGGTTGACTGTATTGATTCCTGATGTGTTCGGAATGGTGACAGGTGAGCTTGCTAAATGTTTACAGAGGCTGAGGAGTGAACTTCCCCAATCCCTTCTGATGTGGATCTGAGCCTCCAGGAAAGGCCCTGGTTTGACGTCCAATCTGTGCTGACTTCATCGGCACCAGCGAGGAGATGGGATGTTGTGAGTGGACTCAGTTCCCTCAGGGTAGGAGGTGGACAGTGGAACCAGTGCATCCAGCCCTGTATGTCAATCTTGTTGGGAAGTGCACTTTCTCGGGGTTCACCCCTTCCCTCCACTTCAACCCCGGGATAAAATCCCAGGCCTAACCACTCCTCATTCCTTCTTTCAAGCATTCTTTAAAAGCAATGTCTTTGACAGGTGGCAGGGCGGCACAGTGGTTAGCACCGCTGCCTCACAGTGTCAGGGACCTGAGTTCGATTCCCGGCTTGGGTCACTGTCTGTGTGGAGTCTGCACATTCTGCCCATGTCTGCGTGGGTTTCCTCCGGGTGTTCCGGTTTCCTCCCACAGTCCTAAAGACGTGTTGGTTGGGTGCATTGATCATGCTAAATTCTCCCTCAGTGTACCCGAACAGGTGCCGGAGTGTGGCGACTAGGGGATTTTCACAGTAACTTCATTACAGTGTTAATGTAAGCCTACTTGTGACACTAATAAATGAACTTTTAAAAAAAACTCAGTGTTCGTGTCCAGGTTCAAGAGTACTAGTTCTGAAGAGGAGTCATGCTGGACTTGAAACACCGAGCCCGACTTTACCATTTTCATTCTGTAAGTGCTGAATCTGGGTATAATGCAGATCCGACTTGGAAATCTGTTCTCAGGCGCCCCCGTACGCACTCAACCTGAAAAAAACATCTCCAGTCCCATTCGCGTTGTGGGCGGGGCTTAGTGCGCCTGAAACGATCGGAGCTCCGAACTGCGCATGCGCAGGTAGAAAAAAAATTGAAAAAGCGCGCCCGTGTCAGATCACATCACTGTCCCCTTTATCCACCCCTCCCTCCGCTACCCACTCACATCGCTGTCTCCCTTATCCACCCCCTCACTACCCACACACATCACTGTCCCCCTTATCCACCCCCCCTACCCACACACATCACTGTCCCCCTTATCCACCCCCGCCACTACCCACACACATCACTGTCCCCCTTATCCACCCCCGCCACTACCCACACACATCACTGTCCCCCGTATCCACCCCCCCACTACCCACACACATCACTGTCCCCCTTATCTACCCCCCCCACTACCCACACACATCACTGTTCCCCTTATCCACCACCCCCACTACCCACACACATCACTGTTCCCCTTATCCACCCCCCCCACTACCCACACACATCGCTGTCCCCCTTATCCACCCATCCTACCCACACACATCACTGTCCCCTTTACCCACCCCCCCACTACCCACACACATCACTGTCCCCCTCATCTATCCCCCCCACTACCCACACACATCACTGTCCCCCTTATCCACCCACCCTACCCACACACATCACTGTCCCCCTTATCTACCCCCCCACTACCCACACACATCACTGTCCCCCTTATCCACCCCCACTACCCACACACATCACTGTCCCCCTTATCCACCCCCACTACCCACACACATTGCTGCCCCCCCTTTTCCATCCCCCCCACTACCCAGACCGATCGCCATCCCTGCCCCCCTCTCCCCCACCTCCGATCGCCCGCAGAGTGGCAGCGGACCCCCAGCCCCCCGCTGCGCCCCCACCAGAGATATATCTGCCCCCCCACCAGAGATCCGTCTGTTCCCCCCCACCAAAGATCCATCTGCCCCCCCCTCCCTCCGCCGCATGAGATACATCTTACCCGTCTCCCTCCTCCCCCCCCGACCCACCCCCGACAACGATCTGGCCTCACTCATCCCCCCCAGAGAATGGTCTGGCCTCACTCACCCCCCCCAGAGAATGGTCTGGCCTCGCTCACCCCCCCCCCCCAACCACCCCAGAGGAACATCTGACTCTCCCCCCCCTAACCCCCTACCAGACAACGATCTGGCCTCACTTCCCTCCCCCCCCAACCAGTGAATGATCTGACCCGTCTCCCTCCTCCCCCCCACCACTGATCTGAGTCAGGGAGCCGTCGGAAGCACTGAACTCGCTCTTCAGCAGCTGGAGCGCCCGATTCAGACTTTTATTCAGCAGGTTCATTACGGCGCGATTCCGGATCGGCGAACGCGGTGGTAACGGGGGAAATGCTGATAAAGTTGGGCAGGCAGTTCATTAATTCAATTTAAATGCATGCAAATGCATTTAAATCGCCTTTGGGCGCGAATCAAATCGCCGCCATTCCCGGGTTTCGGTAAAGTGGCAATCCGCACGGATGCGGGTGCGGATCGCGTTAATGGCCTCACACCCAACTTTACCACGTTTTCGCGCCAGAAAACGGACGCGACACAATGGTAAAATCGGGCCCACTAAGTCTGCTTGTCTCTCTCCAAGGGGCTGCCTGATCGGCTGGGTTTTTTTGGCACCTGCTGCTTTAACATCAAATTTGCAGCATTTGCAGTATTTTGCTTTCATTATAGAACAGGGAGATGGGAGAAGACTGGACAGAGAGCTTAATCATGGCACCGGCCATTTGGAAAGGATAACCCTTTTCAGTGTTGAAAGTGTGACGTAATTTTATCTCAGAGTTCACTGTCAGGGACCCGGGTTCAATTCCGGCCTTGGGTGACTGTGTGGAGTTTGTAAGTTCTCCCCATGTCTGCGTGGGCTCCCTCCGGCTGCTCCCTCCCACAGTCTAAAGGTGTGCAGGTTAGGTTGATTGGCCATGCTAAATTGACCCTTAGTTGTCAGAGGGATTAGCAGGGTAAATATGTGGTATTATGGGGATAGGGCCTGCGGTGGGATTGTTGTCAGCGCAGTCTCGATGGGCTGAATGGCCTTCTTCTGCACTGTGGAGTTTCTGTGACTCTGTGACTAAGTTTCCTGTCCTAAGTTTCAGTTTGTGGTTCAGTATCAAAATTCTGTCTGATTCTGCTCCTCCACATTAAAGGTGCTATATGAAAGTGTTTAACAGACAGTGCTGGATAAATTCAGCAGGTCTGGCAGCATCTATTGAGAGAAACGGAGTTCACGTGTCCACTCTGTCAAGTCCCCTCAGGATCATTTATGTTTCAGTAAGATGACCTCCCATTCTTCCAAACTCCAGTGGACACAGGCCCAGCCTGTTCAGCCTTTCCTCATAGGGAAAGCCCTTCATCCAAGGGGAAGTCGATTACACCTTCACTGAACTGCTTTCTAATGCAGTTATATATTTTTTCAACTAGGTAGACCAAAACTGTACTCAGTATTCCGTTTCACGCCACTGGGATTCTCTGGGCCCACCGGCGACGCACCTCCTGTCGATGGTGGGGGAGAGGGTTGAGAGTGATGGTGGGGAAGGGGAAGTGGGTTGAGGGCGATGGTGGGAGAGGGAGTTGAGGGTGATGGTGAGGGAGGGGTTGAGGGTGATGGTGGGGAGGGGTTGAGGGTGATGGTGGGGGAGGGGGCTGAGGGTGATGGGAGGAGGGGTTTGAGGGTGATGGAGGGGGAGGGTTGAGGGTGATGGTGGGGATGGGGAGCGGGTTGAGGGCGATGGCAGGGGAGGGGGTTATGGGTGATGGTGGGGAGGGGGTTGAAGGTGATGGTGGGGGACGGGGTTGAGGGCGTTGGTTGGGGTGGGGGAGGGGGCTGAGGGTGATGGTGAGGGAGGGAGAGGGGTTTGAGGGAGATGGAGGTGGAGGGGGTTGAGGGTGATGGTGGGGGAGGGGTTGAGGGTGATGGTGGGGGAGGGTGGTGAGGGTGATGGTGGGGGAGGGGGGTTTGAGGGTGATGGAGGGGGAGGGGGTTGAGGGTGATGGAGGGGGAGGGGGTTGAGGGTGATGGTGGGGGAGGGGGTTGAGGGTGATGGTGGGGGAGGGGGGTTTGAGGGTGATGGAGGGGGAGGGGGTTGAGGGTGATGGAGGGGGAGGGTGTTGAGGGTGATGGTGGGGAGGGGGGTTTGAGGGTGATGGCGGGGGAGGGGGGTTGAGGGTGATGGAGGGGGAGGGGGTTGAGGGTGATGGTGGGGAGGGTGTTGAGGGTGATGGTGGGGGAGGGGGGTTTGAGGGTGATGGAGGGGGAGGGGGTTGAGGGTGATGGTGAGGGAGGGGGAGGAGTTGAGGTTGATGGTGGGGGAGGGGTTGAGGGTGATGGTGAGGGAGGGGAAGTGGGTTGAGGGCGATGGGGGGAGGGGAAGTGGGTAGAGGGCGATGGGGGGGGAGGGGAGTGGGTTGAGGGTGATGGAGGGAGAGGGGTTGAGGGTGATGGTGGGGAGGGGATTGGGTTTAAGGGCGATGGTGGGGGCCGGTGGAGGGGGTTGTGGGTGGTGGTGGGGGACGGGGAGGTGGTTGAGGGCAATGGTAAGGGGTGGGTTGAGGGTGATAGTGGGGGGGATGAGTTGTGGGTGATGGTGGGGGCGGGAGAGTGGGGCTGAGGGCGATAGTAAGGGGTGGGTTGAGGGTGATAGTGGGGGAGGGGGTTGAGGGTGCTAGTGGGGGAGGGGGTTGAGGGCGGTGGTGGAGGAGGAGCAAGAGGGATAGCCCAGGGACAACAGCAGCAAATTCTGAGTCAACTGATAGTTAAAGGGCTGTGAATCCTTATAGAGAAATAGGAAGGGTGGGAAGCTGCTTTACAGCCTTTTGGAAAACTCAAATGGTAATTCTGGCTCTACACTCAACCCTGGATCACCTGGATAACAAGGACACTCATGTCAGACTCCTGTTTATTGAATACAGCTCAGCCTTCAACACCTTTATTCCTACAAAACTCATCTCCAAACTCCATGGCCTGGGCCTCAGCTCCTCCCTCTGCGACTGGATCCTGAATTTCCTCACTCACAGACCGCAATCAGTAAGGATAGGCAACAATACCTCCTCCACAATCATCCTCAACACCGGTGCCCCACAGCACCAGTCCTCAGCACTTTCCTATACTCCTTATACACCTTTGACTGTGTGGCCAAATTCCCCTCCAACTCAATTTTCAAGTTTGCTGATGACACCACCTGTAGTGGGTCGGATCTCAAACAATGACGAGGTGGACTTCAGGAAAGAGATAGAGAATCTGGTGAACTGGTGCGATGACAATAATCTCTCCCTCAATGTCAACAAAATGAAGGAGATTGTCATCGACTTCAGGAAGTGTAGTGAAGAACATGCTCCTGTCTACATCAATGGGGATGAAGTAGAAATGGCCGAGAGCTTCAAGTTTTTAGGTGTCCAGATCATCAACAACCTGTCCTGGTCCCTCCAAACTGACGCTATAATTAAGAAAGCCCACCAACGCCTCTACTTTCTCAGAAGGCTAAGGAAATTCGGCATGGCCACTACGACTCTCACCAATTTTTACAGATGCACCATAGAAAGCATTCTTTCCAGGTGTATCATAGCTTGATACGGCTCCTGCTCTGTCCAAGACCGCAGGAAATTACAAAGGGTTGTGAATGTAGCCCAGCCCATCACGCAAACCAGCCTCCCATCCATTGACTCCGTCTACACTTCCCGCTGCCTCGGCAAAGCAGCCAGCATAATTAAGGACGCCACGCACCCCGGACATTCTCTCTTCCACCTTCTTTGTCGGGAAAAAGATACAAAAGTCTGAGGTCACGTACCAAACGACTCAAGAACAGCTTCTTCCCTGCTACTGTCAGACTTCTGAATGGCCCTTATATTACTAAGTTGATCTTTCTCTACACCCTAGCTATGAATGTAACATTATATTCTGCCCTCTCTCCTTTCCATCATCTCAATGTACTCTATGAGCGGTATGTTTTGTCTGTATAGTGCGCAAGAAACAATACTTTTCATTGTATGTTAATACATGTGACAATAATAAATCAAATCAAATCAAATCAGCATTTTGGCTAATTAATCTGTACAGGCATGAAGCAGCTCAGTGCTCGGCCAACAGTTTCACAACAAGATTAGATAAGGACAGCTGACACACGGAAACACACATGGGAACACTACCACCTTCAAACTCCCCTCCAAGCAACACACCATCCTGACTTGGAGATATATCGGCGTTCCTTCACTGTAACTGGGTCAAAATCCTGGAATTTCCTCCCTAACAGCACTGTGGATGTACCTAGATCAAACTGTCTGCCGCCAAATGACGCCCCCTTCTATTCATTGTTTCATTTCTATGGTTCTATGTAACACTCCTTTCATTGGATAAGCATTTCGACCAAGGCAACACAATGCATTGGCAGAGTAGATGAAGCCAACTATGGACAACGGTAGCTGTTTTTGACTTCTAATCTCCAATGTGGCCCCACCATTACCTGCTCCAGAACACAATGGGTTTCAGTCAGGGGCCTCATTAGCTGTTGCATGACCAAGGTTTTAGCTGTCTGAACTCTATTAATTATACAGCTTTTGAATTTTATCTTCGTCACTGTTTCTGGGGGGAATTTCTTTTCTGAAGAAGATGGCAAATGTCTAAAAACTTCGACTCTATTCGAAAACACGCACAAGGCAAAGCCTCTATTCAAAAGATGTAACTAAAATTTATTTTAAACACAAAAATCTTACAAGACAAACAATACATTAACGTATGGCTATTCGGAGGTCTTCAAAGAGTTAGACAGTTCAGGTTCAGCGCTGGGAAACCTCTCCAAAGATCTGAGGCACTCAGCCAAAATACAGAACAATTTATACTTTCTGTTATCTAAGTTACGCCTCTTTATTAGCTTAAAATCAATTTTATTTAGTGTTTATATGTCAGTCCATTTTTGATAGAGTATCTCAGTCAATTGCAATATGTCGCTCAGTATAATGATATCTCATCAGTCCATTCAATTCCAGACATCTTCCCATTTTGGCTAAATCCACTTCCTGGTTGTTATGTAACTATGGAAGCTTTCCACAGGTGAACCTTTCCCACCGGCACATCGTCAAGACAGAGAGATACATGATTTGTGAGCCCTAGAAATGCACTATCTTATGTCTGGACAGTGGATGCCGCTATAATGTTACAACATTTGTCCCAAAAACTTGAAAGTTCTAATGCTTACTTTTGCTGACTAATGGATTCCCAAATTATAGCTATAACCTTCTGACCTTACCATTACACTTTGCAGCATTTTTTGACTGAGATAAACAATACATTTTATATATTTGTGGTGAACCATCGTTGGTTCCCACTGTGGGATTGTTCTAATGTTGTTGTTGGGCTAGGGTGTTCCCACTGTGGGATTGTTCTAATGTTGTTGTTGGGCTAGGGTGGGATTAATACACCTGTGGTTGTTACTGTTGTGGCACATCCCAGTCGGGCTCCGCCTCCTGGGAGAGGTATAAGACCCCCTGCTCGGGCGGGACCTCGTCAGTCTGGGATGGTGTACTTACGTTCTATTAGTTCCATTGTTAGACAATAAAAGCCTTCTGTTACCGAAGCTTCGTGCCTCGAGTTCAATTGACGCGCATCAATATTAAAATACATTTAATACTTTGATATATACTTTAAAATCATATTTATTTGTTTTAATACTGTTATTGCATTCACATATGAGCAAACATCTCCATGTTAACCTGTTATAAAGAATCATTTAACCTCTTCTAGCTATCCTGTCACTAAAAGACTTCATCTGTTTGTGAATCTCACTAGCTGATTTAAAGTTCCCTTCCACACTGTTTAACCTCAGAGGAGAAACAGAACAGAAGGTAAGCAGCCTATCGCTGTCTACATTTCATCATCCCACTGGTAGCAGCAGAAAGAGCTTTATCCAGGTAAATTGCCTAGCCCTTATCTACACTGGAGCATTGCAACTTCCGTACTTGTGCCTAATTCATCGTTACATGCCTTTCCCCCATCATGAAAGACCTGAGTTCTGGAAAGACTGATCATTCTGCAACAGTTAGCCTGCTACCCTCTGAATGAATACATCATTGGAGTTTTGATTCTGGACTCTGGACTCACATAAAATCATGCAACTCTTATCTTTCTGGTGGCCTTGCCCTGTATCTCTTTCTTTCCCTTATCGCTCTTTTACTGTATAAGTGTCAAAGGGGCCACATTGCAAAGTCTCTTTTCTCCATTTTGTGGGGGTGGAAAATTTTATCTTATCCAGAGTTTGTTGTGGGATCATTCACAGAGGTTTGGAACATCCCAATCTGAAGGGTTGGGGAAAATAAACTGCGCTAATGTACCTGGAATTGGAAATCAGAAGCCGCTTTCTGTTTATGGGCAGTGAGTGAGAGGAGAAATCAGAGCTATTTAAGTTAATCCCCCTCCTGTCTGTAACACCATTTACAGGATCCATCCTTTTGGCCAACACTGTGGTACACCTGTGATGCAGTAGAGAGTAGCCCCAGTTTGTAGCCGACCACTTCGCCATGTGTCTTAGCTTCAAGTGTCATTCCAATAGATAGCACATCCCAGGGGTTCCCTTCACTTAGCGTAAATGTGCAAATGCCTATGGCTAAGATGATGCCACCATGGCAAATGAGGCCAACTAAGCTTAACTGGTTATCTTGCCAAGCTTATTTCCACGTGTTCCCATTGGAAGGATGGGACGGTGCTGTAGAAGCTATCCAGCGTTGACCATCAGGCCCCCACATGTTGTACATGTACTACTGGATCTGTCATCTTGGACTTCTTTGGGAACCGGAACCTCGGCACTCACTCATATTGAAGGCAATGAATAGAACCCACCTTTCACTTACCCTGGATATCCCGAAGTGAAATATTACTAAGTGTAGTCACCCTTGTAGGAAGTGCGGCAGACAATTTGTGCATAGCAAACTCCCACAAATCAAAAAGGGCTTGGTAGCCAGACAATCTGTTTCTAATTTATTGTTTGAAGGATGATGAGTGATACTGGCGAGAACCCCTGCTCTTCTTCATATAATGCAGTGGAATCATTTACACCCCCACTATGGACTTGATGGAGCATCCATTTAACATTTTCTCAGGAAAAACACATCGCTAGCAGCACAATGTTCCCTCAGTACTGCACTGGGTTACACTCAAAATAGTTAGAATATGGAATTCACTAATGCATGTGGCTGGGTTTTACAGGGCACCAAGGTCCCTGCCCCCACAATGTCCCACCCCCACCAATATCCGATGCCCCTGTCCCCTGTAAAACTTCAGACAGGTTGGGGCAGGTGGGTAGGAGGTGGGAAGGCCACTTACTGAGTTTTACATGTTGCTGCCTTCAAACCTGCCACCAGGGTGTGTAAAATCCAGCCATTGGTATAGTTGAGACAAAAGACATAGACACATTGGGTGGAACTTTCCCATCCCCCCGCCATGGGAATTGTAACAGGCGGGACAGGACCATGCAAAGGTCTGTTGACCTCAGGCAGGGTTTTCCTGTCTTGGGGCAAGCGCGGCAGGAAAATCTCACCCATTGAAGGGAAGTTAGATGGGTGCATCCACTGGTCATGTGGCTCAGTAGTAGCGCCCTTGCCTCTAAGCCATAAGCAAAGGGTTCACGACCCTCCCCTGGTTCAAGGAGGTTGGTAATCATTTTAACACTTCTCCACTATTCCCCAAAGGGGAAATAAACAAAATGGAAAGGATTAGATGGAGTATGTTGATAAGTGTGGATGAAGAAGATTGGAAGGAAAATGGAGTTGTCACACATATGAATATATACATATATATATTATACACTTATGAGCAGGATTAGGCCATTCAGCCCCTTGAACCTGCTCTGCTATTTGATAAGATAATGACTGATCTGGTTGCGGCCTCAAGTCCCCTTTCCAGCCTATATTCTATGACCCTTCAACTCCCTTGTTGATCAAGAAACTATCTAACTCAGCCTTAAAAACATTCAATGACTCTTGGGGAACAGCATTCCACAAACCAATGATACCCTTAAGGAAAAATGTTCTCCTCATCTCAGTCTTAAATGGGAGACTCCTTATTTTTAAATTCAATCTCCCAGTTCGAGACCCTCCCGTAAGAGGAAACATCCTGTCAAGTCCCCTCAGGATTTTATCTGTTTCAATAAGATCGCCTCTCATTCTTCTAAACTCCAATGGACATGGGCCCAGAATGTCCAACCTTTCTTCATAAGATATCACCTTTTTCCCAGGGATCAGTTGAGTGAACCTTCTCTGAACTGCTTCCAATGCACTTATATCCTTTCTTACATAAGGAGACCAAGTACACAGTGTTCTAGGTGTGGTCTAGAATGTAGCAATCTTCTCTACTTTTATATACCATTCCCTTTGCAATAAGCAACAACAGTCCATTTGCCTTTCTAATCACTTGTGGTACCTGCTATTAACCTCTTGAGATTCATGTACGAACACCAAGATCCCTTTGTCCTGCTAAGTTTTGAAATGTTACTTTTCTATTCATCCTGCTTATTTGGCCAAATTGATATTTTCGCACATAATATTCCATCTGCCAATACTTTGCCCATTCACTTATCTAAATCTCTGTCAACTCTGTAAGTCCTCTGTAAATCTTTCCTACTTATCTTGGTGCCATCAGCAAATTTAGCAAGAATATATTTGGCCCCTTCATTCAAGACATTGATATCGATTGGAAATAGTTGAGGAGGCCTCAGCACTGATCTTTGTGGCATTCTACTGGCAATCCGATTGGCTTGCCAATCCAAAAATAACCCATTTATCCCTACACTCTGCTTTTTGTTAGTTAATCAATCATCCATACTAATAAGTCACTCACTACACCTTAAAGTGCCATATCAAAGTTTACTACACAAGTTAGAAAATGCTTTTTGGATTTCCAAGTACACCACATCTACAGGTTCCTCTCTCTCCACGTTACTTCCTCAAAGAACTCTAATAAATTAATCAAACATGATTTCCCTTTTACAAAACCATGTTGACTCTGCCTAATTACAATAAGATTTACTAAGAGCCCTGTTGTAACCTCAATAATAGATTCTAATGTCTTTCCTATTTCAGATGTAAGATTAATTGGCCTGTAGTCACTTGCTTTCTGTCTCCTTCCTTGAATAGAGGCGTTGCATTTGCTATTTTCCAATCTGAGGAGGCTCATGTGGAGCAGACAGCTCAGTGGAGACCAGTCGGGCTGAATTGCCTATTCCTGTCTTGGACGTCCTATGTAATTCTATGAACCTGACAGAGTTTTTCCATTATCAGCCATGGAGGCTTTGACATTGAAGTGAGTAATCCAGAAACCACTTTAGGAATTCAATAGCTCGATGTCAAATGAGATAAGGCTTTTTCCATGTGAAATACTTGATGTTACATGAAAAGTTCAGAATGGAATGAAAATCCATTAGCATGTGACATACCCAATACAAAGCCTCGGAAAGAGAACATCATTGAACTACTTTATGACTTTAGCTTTTCTTCAGTGGACCTGTGTATCCACGGAATGGAAGTTCTCTTCCATTTTTTCTTTATTTGTTCACAGAGTGTGGCTGCCACTGGCAAAGCCAGCATTTGTTGTCTATCCCTAATTGCCCCTGAAGTGGTGGTGAGCTGCCTTGTTGAACCGTTGCATCCATCTGGTGTGGGTACATCCAGAATGCTTTTAGGGAGGCTTTTACCCAATGACAGTGAAGGAATGGTAACGTGGTTCCAAGACAGAATGGTGTGCCACTTTCAAGGTAACTTGCAGTTGTGGTGTTCCCACGTGTCCTCTTCCCCTGTCCTTCTAGAGGTCAAGGGTTTTGAAGGTGCTACTGAAGGAAGTTGGTGCCTCTTGTGGATGGTACACACTGCTGCAACTGTGCACTGATGGTGGATCGAATGAAAGTTTAAGATGGTGGATGGGGTACCAATTAAGTGGGCTGCTTTGTCCTGGATGGCATCAGGTTTCTAGAGTTCTCTTGGAGCTGCACTCATCCAGGCAAGTGGAGGTTATTCCATCACACTCCTGAATTGTGCTTTGTAGATGGTGGACAGGCTTTGGGGAGTCAGGAAGTGAGTTACACTCTGCAGAATTCCCAGTCTCTGATCTGCTTTTGTAGTCACAGTATTTATATGGCTGATCCAATTCAGTTTCTGCTCAATGGGAAACCTCAGATTGTTGATACTGGGGGATTTATCAATTGTAGGGCATAGCTAGGCAATTTTCCATATGGCTGGGTGGATGCCAGTGTTGTTGCTGTATTGGAACAGCTTTGCTAGGGGCACAGCAAGTTGTGGGGCACAGCAAGTTCTGGAGCACATATTTTCAGTACTGTTGCTGAAATATTGCCAGGACTCATCCTTTTATTTATCCAGTGCCTTCAGCCATTGATTGATATCACACGGAGTGAATCAAACTGGCTGACATCTGAGATGCTGGGGATCTCCTAAAGAGGCTGAGATGGATCATCCGCTTGGCACATCTGGCTGAAGGTTGCTGTGAGTGCTTCAGCCTTATCGCTTGCACTGATGTACTGGGCTCCTCCATCATTGAGGCTGGCGATATTTGTGAAGCTTCCTCTTCCCGTGAGTTGTTTAATTGTCCACCATCATTCACGGTTGGATGTGGCAGGACTGCAGAGCTTAGAACTGATCCATTGTTTGAGGGATCACTTCACTGCCTATTGCATGCTGCATTTGGTGTTTGGCATGCAAGCAGTCCTGTATTGTAGCTTCACCAGGTTGACACCTCATTTTTAGGCATGCCTATTGTTGCTCCTGCATTCTACATTGAACCAGGGTTGATCTCCTAGAATGATAGCAATGCTAGAGTAGGGGCAATGCCAGGCCATGAGGCTGTGTACAATTCTGCTCCATTACAAAGGAGGAAGTGTTAGGTTTGTTAGAGAATATAAAGACTGACAAATCCCCAGGGCCTGATGGAATCTATCCAAGGCTGCTCAGGGAGACGAGAGGTGAAATAGTTGGGCCTCTGACGCAAATCTTTGTCTCGTCACTGGACACAGGTGAGGTCCCAGAGGATTGGAGGATAGCCAATGTGGTCCCGTTATTTAAGAAGGGTAGGAAGGATAACCCGGGTAATTATAGGCCGGTGAGCTTGACGTCCGTGGTGGGGAAGTTGTTGGAGAAGATTCTTAAAGATAGGATGTATGCGCATTTAGAAAGGAATAAACTCATTAACGATAGTCAACATGGTTTTGTGAGAGGGAGGTCATGCCTCACGAACCTGGTGGTGTTTTTTGAAGAAGTGACCAAAATGGTTGACGAAGGAAGGGCCGTGGATGTTGTCTATATGGACTTTAGTAAAGCATTTGACAAAGTCCCTCATGGTAGGCTAGTGAAAAAGGTTGGATCCCATGGGATAAAGGGGGAGGTGGCTAGATGGGTGGAGAACTGGCTTGGTCATAGAAGACAGAGGGTGGTAGTGGAAGGGTCTTTTTCCGGCTGGAGGCCTGTGACTAGTGGTGTACCGCAGGGCTCTGTATTGGGACCTCTGCTGTTTGTGATTTATATAAATGATCTGGAAGAAGGAGTAACTGGGGTGATCAGTAAGTTTGCGGACGACACAAAACTGGCAGGACTTGCAGATAGTGAGGAACATTGTCAGAGGCTACAGAAGGATATAGATAGGCTGGAAATTTGGGCAAGGAAATGGCAGATGGAGTTCAATCCTGATAAATGCGAAGTGATGCATTTTGGTGGGAATAATGTAGGGAGGAGCTACACGATAAATGGAAGAACCATAAAGGGTGTAGAGACGCAGAGGGACCTGGGTGTGCAAGTCCACAGATCTTTGAAGGTGACGTCACAGGTGGAGAAGGTGGTGAAGAAGGCATATGGCATGCTTGCCTTTATAGGACGGGGCATAGAGTATAAAAGTTGGGGTCTGATGTTGCAGATGTATAGAACGTTGGTTCGGCCGCATTTGGAATACTGCGTCCAGTTCTGGTCGCCACACTACCAGAAGGACGTGGAGGCTTTGGAGAGAGTACAGAGGAGGTTTACCAGGATGTTGCCTGGTATGGAGGGGCTTGGTTATGAGGAGAGATTGGGGAAATTGGGGTTGTTCTCCTTGGAAAGACGGAGGATGAGGGGAGACTTAATAGAGGTGTATAAAATTATGAAAGGCATAGATAGGGTGAACGGTGGGAAGCTTTTCCCCGGGTCGGTGGTGACGTTCACGAGGGGTCATAGGTTCAAGGTGAAGGGGGGGAGGTTTAACACAGATATCAGAAGGACATATTTCACACAGAGGGTCGTGGGGGCCTGGAATGTGTTGCCGGGCAAGGTGGTGGAGGCGGACACACTGGGAACGTTTAAGACTTATCTAGACAGCTATATGAACGGAGTGGGAATGGAGGGATACAAAAGAGTGGTCTAGTTTGGACCAGGGAGCGGCGCGGGCTAATTGTTCCTGGTTTCTCGTTTCAAGGCTTCATTCTACGATCATCTTGCTGGTGCCAGTACAGAGTGAGACTGCGGATAGTTGGGAACCTGTCTCGGGGGCAGGGAATTCATATGGTGTTCGTGGAAGTGGAAATGACTAGGGTTGGGAAGCATTTTCCGATCGGGGCCATTGTGATCTCCTGGACTCGTTTCGATCGCCTCAGAGGGTCGGAGAGGAATTTCCCAGATTTTTTTTCCCCATATTGGCCCTGGGGTTTTTCACTCTGGGTTTTCGCCTCTCCCTGGAGATCACATGGTCTGGAATGGGGGGGTGGGGGTAAGTTAATAGGTTGTAATGAACAAAGCATCGTAGCTGTGAGGGACAGCTCGGTGGATAGGATATTGGTATGTAGATAGGCTGGAAAATTGGGCGGGGATCCTGGATTCGGGATTCAATCCTGGACCGGGGAGCGGCGCGGGCTTGGAGGGCCGAAGGGCCTGTTCCTGTGCTGTATTGTTCTTTGTTCTTTGTTCTTTGATGGCCCACGGTGCCTCTTGGATGCCCAGCTTTGAGTTGCTACATTTGTTCAAAATCCCTCCCATTTAGCATGGTGGTGGCACCATGCAGGAATGCAGTTGGTACAGTCACTATGCCCTGATGTGCATAGCAACACCAAGGAAAGGTGCGATGGGCATCTCATCTGTGACATCCTCTCGAAAGACATCTCTCCATATATGGGCGGCATGGTAGCACAGTGGTTAGCACAGCTGCTTCACAGCTCCAGGGACCTGGGTTCGATTCCCGGCTCGGGTCGCTGTCTGTGTGGAGTTTGCACATTCTCCCCGTGTCTGCGTGGGTTTCCTCCGGGTGCTCCGGTTTCCTCCCACAGTCCAAAGATGTGCGGGTTAGGTTGATTGGCCATGCTAAAATTGCCCCTTAGTGTCCTGAGATGTGTAGGTTAGAGGGATTAGTGGGTAAAATACGTAGGGATATGTAGGACCTGGCTGGGATTGTGGTCGGTACAGACTTGATGGGCCGAATGGCCTCTTTCTGTACTGTAGGGTTTCTATGATTCTATCTGCTCCAGACACAGGAGGAGCCTCATGAGAAAGTCCTTCCAGGAGGACAGAGAAATGGAGTTAACATCGAATTGGGTTATAACTATGAAACGGTACAGCCATTGAGGAAGACTCCAGGATCCTCCATGCTGGGCCAGCTCAGCGGCTGTGCATGAGTTCCTGTTTGTTGATTTCCTCTCATTTATATTGAGCTTTTAATACCTGCTGCTTCAGTCAAGGAGTCTCCGCTGTTCAGCCACATTATCTGTTTGGATGTGGTATTCTGTAACTTGATTTTGTGCCTCTGTATGCCCTGTTTGAGAGCAGATATCCACTCCATCTGACGAAGGAGCAGCGCTCCGAAAGCTAATGGCATTTGCTACCAAATAAACCTGTTGGACCTTAACCTGGTGCTGTTAAAACTCTTACTGTGTTTACCCCAGTCCAACGCCGGCATCTCCACATCATGGATGTGATCCTGACACAGTATGGAACCCTGTGAAACTCAGAGAAAATTTCAATATTGCCTCAAATGATCCTACCATGGTAAAATCCAGCTGTGTGCTTTTCTGTGGGGGGGTTACTGGTGGTCCCTAGCAGTCTCTGTGCGTTGCAGGCTCGTGCAGCATGTACTGTCTACAAGATACACTGCAGCTCACCAAACTTTCTTCAGCTGTAACTCCCAAACCAGCAACCTCTATTACCTGAAATGACAAGGGCATTAGGTGCATGGGGACACCACCACTAGCACGCACCTCTCACAGTCACTCACCACCCTGACTTGGAAATATACCTTCACTGTCACTAGGTCAAAATCCTGGAACTCCCTCCCAAACAGCACTGTGGGTGTACCTACATCAAATGGACTGCAGTTCTTCAAGAAAGGAGCTCACTAGCCCCTTCTCAGGAGGAATTAAGGATGGACAATAAATGCCGGCCTTGCCACCGATGCCCACCATCATATTGTAGGACTGAGGCCTGTTCAATTTTGTATTTTTGCATTTTATTTCTGCTTTGCTCTCGATTTTAAGTCTATAGTGAATATTTAAAGTATTCTGTATTAAATTTTACTTGGTAGACATTGATCTCAACCCAGCTATGGTTGTGCTTTGATTAATTAATCAGTGGTGATGTTCTTTTTCCCCAGACCTATTTTTTTCAAACTGGCCATGCACGGTGGGTATTTAGACTACAACTTTGTTTTCCATTTTTCAAACTGGAATACTAAATAAGATGGAATATTCTCAAAAAAGGTCCATAAGCCACAAAAACCTCAAGAAGAGGCAATGGAAGGCCTCAAAGTGGAGGCAACAGAAAGAGGGGCACTGAAAGTCACTCAGTCCAAGGGCAACTAAGGATGGGCAATAAATGCTGGCCAGCGAGAGATGCCCATGTCCCAAGAGTGAATAAACAAAAAAGCAGAAATGAAAGTTCTTCTTATGAAATATAAATGCCCAGTGTGAAGATGATAGATTCACCCAGGAAGAAAGACAGAAATTAAAAACTTCAAAGGAAACTAGGGACTATTGGACGTAAGGAGGAATCAGCAAAAGGAATTAAAACTACAAAATGAAATGACTGACAGCAAACTTGGAAAGACAAGTTGCACTAATTGACAAAATGAGTTGAGAAGAAGGAATACTTAATGGGACAATGGAGAATAAGCTGAACTCTATGAAAAAGCAAACAGAAAATGCTGCTGTGCAAAGGGACCTGGGGGTCCTTGGGCATGAGTCGCAAAAACTCAGTCTGCAAGTACAACAGGTGATCAAGAAGGCAAATGGGATGTTGGCATTTATCGCGAGGGGGATAGAATATAAAAGCAGAGAAGTCTTGCTGCATCTGTACAAGGCATTGGTGAGGCCGCAGCTGGAATACTGTGTGCAGTTTTGGTCCCCTTACTTGCGGAAGGATATATTGGCCTTGGAGGGAGTGCAGAGAAGGTTCACCAGGTTGATACCGGAGATGAGGGGTGTAGATTATGAGGAGAGATTGAACAGATTAGGTTTGTACTTGTTGGAGTTTAGAAGGCTGAGGGGGGATCTTATAGAGGCATATAAGATAATGAAGGGGCTGGATAGGTTAGAAGTGGAGAGATTCTTTCCACTTAGAAAGGAAACCAGAACTAGAGGGCACAGCCTCAAAATAAAGGGGGGTCAGTTTAGGATAGAGTTGAGGAGGAACTTCTTCTCTCAGAGGGTGGTGAATCTCTGGAATTCTCTGCCTACTGAAGTGGTGGAGGCTACCTCGTTGAATATGTTTAAATCACGGATAGATGGATTTCTGATCAGTAAGGGAATTAAAGGATATGTGGAGCAGGTGGGTAAGTGGAACTGATCCACTTCAGATCAGCCATGATGTTATTGAATGGCGGGGCAGGCTCGAGGGGCTAGATGGCCTACTCCTGCTCCTATTTCTTATGTTCTTATGAAAATAAAAACAAGTCCAGTGAAGAACTGAATCGGGAGAATACGTGTTTGAAGAGGGAAGCTTGGCAATGGGAAATTAACTGAAGTGGTGAAAAAAAAAACATTGAAACTAACAGCAGCATTAGCAATTCAGTGAAAGAAACTGATTTACATCCAGAACAAGATTACTGGACTGGTCATGTGAATGGAAAAACAGAAAACCTGCAGGGAAGAGCTCCATGCAAGACTACATTTGGAATTGTGCATAGTTAAAGCCCGCCAATAATGGTGTTTATGTTTAAACATACAAGCCTCAAGATTTCAGCAATGAACCATCACTGCTGCAACAATAGAAAAACCCATATAAGTATATAATATGACATGGTGTCATAGCATGGAACTTTGGGTAGCAGATCAGGTTAGGCCCCTGGAATTATTGTCCCTGAATCAAGACTCCTGTCGTACCCAATAGACATGGAGAGATGGATTGTTTGCAAACAGTTGATTTTATTTATTATTATCACATGGTTTAGTATATAGTGAAAAGTATTGTTTCTTATACAGACAAAGCATACTGTTTATAGAGAAGGAAAGGAGAGGGTGCAGAATATAATGTTACAGTCATAGCTAGGGCTGCGAGAAAGATCAACTTACTATGAGGTAGGTCCATTCAAAAGTCTGAAGACAGCAGGGAAGAAGTTGTTCTTGAGTCGTGTCCTCAGACTTCTGTATCTTTCTCCCGAAGGAAGAAGGTGGAAGAGGGTATACCGGGATGCCTGTGGTCCTTTTTTATGCTGGCAGCTTTTCCGAGGCAGCGGCAAGTGTAAACAGAGTCAATGGATGGGAGGCTGGTTTGTGTGATGGATTGGGCTACATTCACAACCCTTTATAGTTTCTTGTGGTCTTGGGTCACTTGAGGAATAAAGAGACGCTCCAGCAGTCAGTGTTGCGGTCAAGAAATGTTTTCGAACCTGCAAGCACCGATTGACCTGTTATAGACATACTGATATCTCTGTGGGAGCAAGTAGTGATGACCTGCCTGTGTCAGAGGAGGTACCCGTTATTGCAGCTCCTGTTAATGTCAATCCAGTGGGAACATCTCAGAATACAGAATTACACTGCTCTACAAGATACAGAACTACTCTTCAAAGACTCGATTTACAATTGTGCAACTCCTGTATTATTTTTCGTTAAGAGTTTAGGACTGAATAACTTGGTTATTGATGATTGTATGAAGGAGTTAGAGGGGGAAGAATAAGTATATAAAGTACTTTCTCCTTTCAATTAAGCTATTTTTCTTTCATTTTCCTTTTTTTCCCTTTTTTTATATCATCAATTATAATGATCATTTCATTAGTAATAGAATCATTATTCAATAAAAATGTTGCTTTATCACATTCTTGTCCAAGTCACTCATCCCTGTTGCATCCAGAGTAAGGGGCGATTCTCCCCAAAAAATTGTAAGTGTTGAATTTGTGTAAAAACGAGTAAATTGCGCTGTATTTTTCAGCGGGACTTTCAGAATGAATCTCCCGTACACACTGCACTGCAGAGTTCATTCGCTGGCTCGAACGCTGGCCAGCCCCGTGCCCCCCTGTCCCCCCCCCCCCCCCCCCTTGCTGGCTGTGCAACCCCCCCACGGCCCGATCGCTAGTCCCCCGCCCGGTCATGTCCGGGCCAGCTTCAACCCCCTGCCGCCCCCGGCCCGCCCCGATTCTACCACCCCCCCATCACCCCCCGGCAGTCCTGATCTCCCTCCCCCATCCCACCCCACCCCCGCAGCCCCAACCCCCCTGCCGGGCTGACTCCCCACCCCCACCGCCACCCCGATGGCCAGCACTAATCGCTGGCCTCCCTCTCTCTGTCACCAAGCTGGAGTGGCAGCAAAGCCCCCCACCCTCACTGATTGCCCCCAGAGGCCTTCACCCCATTAGGCCATGCCCCCTTGGCACTGCCCAATGCATGGTGGGCAGTGCCCAGGTGCCCCCTGGGTATTGCCACTTTACCCCTGAGGCAGTGCCAGGGGGCCAGGCGGTCACTGCCCAGGGGGCACCCCCCTTACCCCTGACTTCCTGGGGGGGGTCTCAATGGCCCCCTTAAACTCCAGCGGGGTCGGAGCACCAGCTCTCCACAAATGGGGAGCTACTGTAAACCCAGCCGGAGTGAAACACTCCTGGGAGGGAGAGGCTAGTGGACCCAGAGATTTCCGTCCCGGGCCTGCTAATCATATATAAAGTATATTAAAATTAGAATTCACATACATTATACAGCTCTGCGCCGATTTCTGGAAAGCCCACTAAACAGCCCCACTTAAGTCTCCCGGCCCGCTGCATTGCTGGTGAATCGACACCTGTGTTTTTAATGGCAAGATATTTTATTGATGTTGTGGATCCCAGCTCCACATTTTTAATTTATTGAATCTATACGACTAACTCGACAGAAGAAAACCTCAATGCTCTGCTCCTCTTAAAGCATGATGTGGAGATGCCGGCGTTGGACTGGGGTAAGCACAGTAAGAAGTCTCACAACACCAGGTTAAAGTCCAACAGGTTTATTTGGTAGCAAATACCATAAGCTTTCAGAGCACAGCTCCTTCGTCAGATGGAGTGGTTATCTGCCATCTGATGAAGGAGCTGTGCTCCGAAGGTTTATGGTATTTGCTACCAAATAAACCTGTTGGACTTTAACCTGGTGTTGTGAGACTTCTTACTACCTCTTAAAGCAGCACAGATGTTTTGACAAACCATTATTGATTGGTTTTGTTAGTGAAAAACCGAATGCTATAAATCACACTGATTTACAGCCAATTGTCATGACAATGTAATTGTGATTTCTCTGCACCGTTGACCTCAGGGATAAAGCTTTATTTTCTGCTCATATATCCCTGGTTATGCTTCCAGAGACGGTGGAAAAAAGCTTGAGGATTGACATTGCTTCTCTGAAGAAGAGTCCCGTGGACTTGAAAACATTAACTCTGTTTCTCTTTCCATGGATTCTCCCAGACCTGCTGAGTTTATCCAGCATTTTCTGTTTATATTTAACATTATTGGGGCCATTCTAGTCTGGGAGGCAGTTTCCTGGTCTGTACATTGGATGGTGCCCCCTCCTGTACTGACTTCTCCTCCAGTGAGGCTGCCTTTGTTTCCGCACATGGATATTTTCCAGCTAGATCCGGGTGGGAATGCTGAACAGATGACCATGTAGGGACAAATTGTCCAGGAACTCAGGAAGGTATGTATCTGGCTCTCTGCACCTCTTCCACAACAAGAAAGAACTTGTATGTATATGAGGCCTTTTCATGTCATTTGGACAGCCTAAAGCACTCTCTCTGTGGCCAACAAAGTATTTTTGAAGAGTAGACACTATTGCTACACGGACGCACAGACAACCATAGTAGCCGACTTGTACACAGCAAGATCCCACATAGGAGGCAATGGCCTAGTTGAATTATTGCTAGATTATTAATCCAGAAACTAAACTAATGTTCTGGGGACCCGGGTTCGAATCCCGCCACAGCAGAGGCGGAATTTGAATTCAATAAAAAATATCTGGAATTAAGAATCTACTGATGACCATGAAACCATTGTCGATTGTCGGAAAAACCCATCTGGTTCACTGATGTTCTTTAGGGAAGGAAATTTGCCATCCTTACCTGGTCTGGCCTACATGTGACTCCAGACCCACAGCAATGTGGATGACTCTCAACTGCTCCCCAAGAGCAACTAAGGATGGGGAATAAATGCTGGCCAGCCAGTGACGCCATGTCCCACGAATGAATAATAAATAAAAAACAAACAGCCATGAGATAAATAACCAAAATGATCTGATTTTACTGTTGTTGATTGAAAGATAAGAATTAGTTAGGAGAAATAGGGAGAAGTCCCCAGCAAATTGAATTGACACAAACCCCCTCAGAAAGGGCCAACTGGACTTTGTGTTAAAAGGTCTGATTCAACACTGACACTGTTGAGTGTGTTGCAGCTCCCTCCGTACAAGATTATGTGTTCAGGTTCTGTGGAGTGGGGCTTGGCACCCATGACTTTCTAACTAATGTGCCCACCGCTACGCCAAGTCTGACTCAGTGTGAGCAATCGCTATGAGGCAGTTTGAACCAACAGATGCAGCGCAGTTTTCGGAAGGTTATGAATTGGATTCAAGCCCTTTTATGCCAAAGGCAGCTGGACAGTGTTAAACTAATATCCAATTGTGCAAGGTAACAAGCAGCAGGGAACGGCAGGGAATACAGGCAATTGTGGCATCTTGTACCAGTGCCCATTTGAACCAGTTGTCAAGCGTCTGCAGCACTTAAGTAGCATTTCCTGGGGGAGTCCCTTACTTGACTACATTTTGTGTTTTAATTAGGCTTCTGGGTCCATGGGCAGACTTCCAGCTCTTCTGTTGCCCGTCGCTTCTATACACAGCGCCAGGCCTAGCCAGAGTGCTGAATCAATGATCTACGTTGCATTGGCATAAATTAGCAATATAATAGCACTATTAGCATAGTGAACATATCCTCCATGATTTGTAAAGAGAACTTGTTTGAATTATTTATGAGAATGTCACATCATTTAGGACCAGTATGTAACCCAATTATCCCATTGCTATTAAGTCTTAGCCTTCTGTTAGTTCGCATCTAGTGAACACAATGAGATTGGACATGTGATTGAGAGGCATGGTAATCTTATTCTGAGTGAATGCTTTTCTTTTCTTGATAGTCTTCCTTTGATAGAATTAACCCACACACTCAAACTCCTTTTTCCAAGCTGCGCCGAAAGCTGGTTTACATGTTACCCTAATCCGGTCTTCTTGCAACATTCAGCCTTGATTTATTCCAATGTTCACCTGATCTCAGCCTCCCATCTTCCACCCTCCCTAAACTTCAATTCATCCAAAACTCTGCAACGCCAATTCTAACTATAGGCGGCACAGTGGTTAGCCTTGGTGCCTCACAGCGCCAGGACCTGGGTTCGATTCCTGACTTGGGTCACTGTCTGTCTGTGTGGAGTCTGCACATTCTCCCGGTTTCCTCTGGGTGCTCCGGCTTTCTCCCACAGTCTGAAAGACCTGCTGGTTTGGAGGATTGGCCGTGCTAAATTCTCTCTCGGTGTACCCGAACAGGCATAGCAGTGTGGCGACTAGGGGATTTTCTCAGTAACTTCATTGCAGTGTTAATGTAAGCCTACTTGTGACACTAATAATAAACAAATAACTGGTGTGGTGTTGAATTCATCCGAAGCTGTTACCCTGTACTCTCTCGCCAAGCCTCATTCACCCATTTGTCGTCACTGAAATAGATTGATTCCCAGACCAGCAACACCTCAAGTTTAGAACTCTCATCCTTGTGTTCAAACCCCTCCATGGCCTCACCCTCACTGCCCCGCAGATCCCTGAGAATCCTGCACGATGCAATTCCGGCCACTTGTTCATTCTGAATTTCTATCAGCCCAATTTTGGTGCCTCTCCATCTCTCTCTCCCTCCTCCTTCATCCTTCAAAGGCTAAGAATAAGGAATAAGGGGTAAGCCATTCAGGATTGAGATGAGGAAGAACTTCTTCATTCAGAGAGTTGTGAATCTGTGGAATTCTCTGCCACAGAAAGCTATTGGGGCCAATTCATTAGATACGTTCAAGAGGGAGCTGGAAGTGGCCCTTGTGGCTAAAGGGATCAATGGGTATGGAGAGAAAGCAGGAATGGGAGACTGAAAGTGCATGATCTACCATAATCATATTGAATGGTGGTGCAGGCTTGAAGGGCTAAATGGCCTCCTCCTGCACCTAAAATCATAGAATCATATAATCCTTACAGTGCAGAAGGAGGCCATTCGGCCCATTGAGTCTGTACCGACAACAATCCCACCCAGGCCCTGCCCCCGTAACCCCACATATTTACCCTGCTAATCTCCTGACACGACTGCCAATTGAGCATGGCCAATCAACCTAACCTGCACATCTTTGGACTGTGGGAGGGAACCGGAGCAACCGGAGGAAACCCACGTAGACATGGGGAGAACGTACAAATTCCACACAGACAGTCACCCAAGGCCGGAATTGAACCCCAGTCCCTGGCGCTGTGAGGCAGCAGTGCTAACCGCTGTATTTTCTATGTTTCTATGTTTCATTCCTTAAAAAGACATTCCTTAAAACATAAGAATGTGAGAAATGGGAATAGGCCTTTCAGCCCCTCCAGCCTGCTTCACAATTCAATAAGATCAAGGCTGATCAGACGATGGCCGCGACTCCACTTTCCTGTCTATCCACCATGAGCATTGACAACCTCCTGGTTATGAAAATTACCAGGCAGCTGAGAGAGGAAATTCCTCCTTGTCTCCATCTTAAATGTTTTTTTATATGCTTAACACAGCAATGAAGTTACTGTGAAAATCCCCTAGTCGCCACACTCCAGCACATGTTCGGGTACACTGAGGGAGAATTTAGCAATGCATCTAACCAGCACTTCTGTCTTTTTAAGGAATGAAACATAGAAACATAGAAAATGACCCAAGCCGAGAATTGAACCCAGGTCCCTGGCGCTGTGAGGCAGCAGTGCTAACCACAAATGGGTGAGAGACCTCCAAGTTCTTAGTTACCTGTGTATCATTGCATTGTTCTGTGCCAATGTTTTCCCTCCTGTGACACTGGCTGTCTATAATACAGGCTGCTCTTATTGTGCCTGGTGTCCTTACACTTACTGAATTTGAGAATAAACCCTGATGAGCCAACAGGTGAATGGTCAGTGGAAGGTCTGTTACTGCACTGTGCAGGGAAGCAAGGGCCCATATTTCAATATTGGTGCAGCAGTGAAGAGGTTGCAGTTAGTCTCTACGATTCAAACCCAGTGAGGGAGCACAATGACCTGAATGTCTGCCTTTGGCCAAGATTCAGTGTTCGATTTCCTGCTGCAAACTGGCTTTTTGTGCATGGGTGAGGACAGAGGAATGGACCAACAGCGATGCTCCATGTGGTGGAATAGTCTGCTCAAACCCTGTTCCCCAGTCACTGATCTCTCCCTGGCCCCTGTCTGAGGCTGAGCCAGATTGTTAGTAACCTTGCTGCCCGATTTGAGTTTGCAGTGAGGTTCCAAGCACATGTAGACCCCATTCCCAAGACTGCCCACTTTCTCCTGAGTAACATCACCTCCATCTATTCAAAAAATCTCCACAGTGCAGAAGGAGGCCATTCGGCCCATCAAGCCTGCACCAACAACAATCCCACCCAGGCCCTATTCCCATAAGCTCCACACATAAACCCAACTAATCCCCCTGACACTAGGGGGTGCGGGTTAGGTTGATCAATCTAACCCGCACATCTTTGGACTGTGGGAGGAAACCGGAACGTCCAAAGGGAAACCCATGCAGACACGGGGAGAATGTGCAAACTCCACACAGACAGTGATCCGAGGCCGGAATTGAACCTGAGTCCCTGGCGCTGCGAGGCAGCGGTGCTAACCACTGTGCCACTGTGCCGCCCAAGGAATGGTCAGGGCGGGATCAGTAACCTTTTCCTCTTCCACGGTCCTTCATGCGTTCACAATACTAAGCGACGCAGCTCTGAAAATGATGGAATCTGATTTAATGGAGCAACAGCACACTGAGGCGTACTCACCTCACTGCTGGACTCTCTGATCCACCCCCTAACCCAGCAAGACCCCGTTCAGCCCGGGGGCAGAGTCCGCAGCTCAGGGAGATGTGAAATATTCCAACATGCTGCCATATGTCAATCCGCCGCTGTGTCAGAACCAACGAGATTTGTAACGCGTTCAAAATAGGGCAGCAGTAACAGCGTTCTCTTGCGAAAAAGATGTTTAAACACTTAAGAAGGAACCTTTTAAAATCAGCCAGCGCAGAAATGTACTTCGATGTGTCTATAAAATTCACTGCAGCAGTGCTAAAACATCAGACGGAGGAATCCAACTCAAATGCTGGAGTACATTTCATTATTAATCGACATTCAGTGTAGAATTGTTTCATTTTTGAAATATCTCATTTTTTACTAACATGACATGACACCAGCTTGCTATTTAACATCAAATGATTATCCAACGGGACAGGTTAGTTGTCAATGTGTTTTTGTGATTCTTCCTCAAGATACTTATAAATTATTCTACCCAGCTCCGTGTCGCTCTCATATTGGGCTGCTGTAAGTTTCAGGTTTCACTGGACTCTAATATGGGAGGTGGGAATTTCAAACCTTTTTTTTTGGTGGTTGGGGGGGGGGGGGGGGGGGGGTGGGTGGTGTTGGGAGGTGCATATGTTGAGAAAGAGGATGAGGATAAGGACCTATCTGTGTGATGGCTGCTTCATCATTCTCTCTCAGCCTATTGCCAACAGCCTGTCCTGGTCCCCCCAATGCCGACGCTATAGAACATAGAACAGTACAGCACAGAACAGGCCCTTCGGCCCACGATGTTGTGCCGAGCTTTATCTGAAACCAAGATCAAGCTATCCCACTCCCTATCATCCTGGTGTGCTCCATATGCCTATCCAATAACCTCTTACCAAGAAGCTCACCAACGCTTCTATTTCTCAGGAGACTAAGGAAATTTGGCATGTCCGCCACAACTCTCACCAACTTTTACAGCTGCACCATAGAAAGCATTCTTTCTGGTTGTGTCACAGCTTGGTATGGCTCCTGCTCTGCCCAAGACCCGCAAGAAACTACAAAGGGTCGTGAATGTAGCCCAGTCCCTCCTATAGCCCAGCCTCCCACCCATTGACTCCATCTACACTTCCCACTGCCTCGGAAAAGCAGCCAGCGTAATCAAGGACCCCCCCACGCACCCCGGACATTCTCCCTTCCACCTTCCATTGGGCAAAAGATACAAAAGACAGCATGTTACAACCGACTCAAGAACAACTTCTTCCCTGCTGCCATTAGACTTTTGAATGGACCTACCTTAGATTAAGTTGATCTTTCTCTGCACCCTGGCTATGGATGTAACACTACATTCTGCACCCTTTCCTTTCCTTTTCCTCTATGTAGGGTAAGGGGTTTGGATGGGGTGGAGTTTGTGAGGTGTGTTCAGGAGGGTTTCCTGACACAGCATGTGGATAAACCTACAAGAGGAGAGGCTGTACTCGATCTGGTACTGGCTAATGAGCCTGGACAGGTGTTGGATCTCTCAGTGGGGGAGCATCTTGGGGATAGTGATCATAACTCTATCTCCTTTACGCTAACATTGGAAAGAGATAGGATCAGGCAAGCTAGGAAAGTGTTTATCTGGAGTAAGGGGAAATATGAAGCCATCAGGCAGGAGATTAGAGGCGTAAATTGGAAAGTACTGAAGTAAGGTGGCAGATTTTCAAGGAATGTTTGTCTGGAGTTCTACATGACAATGTTCCAATGAGACAGGGAGGTTTTGGCAGGTTACAGGAACCGTGGTGCACGAAAGCTGCACTGAACCTAGTCAAAAGGAAAAGGAAAGCGTACAATAGGTTCAGAGAGCTAGGCGATGATGGGGATCTAGATGAGTATACGGCTTGTAGGAAGGGACTTAAGAAGGAAATTAGGAGAGCCAGAAGGGGTCACGAGAAGGCCTTGGCAGGTAAGATTAAGGAGAACCCTAAGGCGTTCTATAAATATGTGAAGAGTAAAAGGATGAGATGTGAAGGAATAGGACCTATAAAAGGTGAAGGTGAGAAAGTCTGTGCGGAACCGGAAGAAATAGCAGAGGTGCTTAATGACTACTTTACCTTGGTATTCACGGTGGGAAAAGACCTGGGTGGTTGTACTACAGGATTGCGGTGGACTGAGAAGATTGAGTTTGTCGACATTAAGAAAGAGGATGTGTTGGAAATTTTGAAAAGCATCAAGATAGATAAGTCGCCGGGACCGGATGGGATGTACCCCAGGTTACTGTGGGAGGCAAGGAAAGAGATTGCAGAGCCTCTGGCGATGATCTTTGTGTCATCGATGGAGACGGGAGAGGTTCCGGAGGATTGGAGGATTGCGGATGTGGTTCCTATATTCAAGAAAGGGAATAGGGATAGCCCAGGAAATTACCGACCGGTGAGTCTAACCTCAGTGGTTGGTAAGTTGATGGAGAAGATCCTGAGGGACAGGATTTATGAACATTTAGAGAAGTTAAGTATGCCCAAAAGTAGTCAGCATGGCTTTGTCAAAGACAAATCGTGCCTTACGAGCCTGGTGGAGTTCTTTGAAAATGTGACTAAACACGTTGACGAAGGAAAAGCGGTAGATGTGGTTTACATGGACTTCAGCAAGGCATTCGATAAGGTCCCCCATGCAAGACTTCTCGAGAAAGTGAGCGGGCATGGAATCCAAGGGGCTGTTGCCTTGTGGATCCAGAACTGGCTTGCCTGCAGAAGGCAGAGAGTGGTTGTAGATGGGTCTTTTTCTGAATGGAGGTCGGTCACCAGTGGAGTGCCCCAGGGATCTGTTCTGGGACCCTTGCTGTTTGTCATTTTCATAAATGACCTGGATGAGCAAGTGGAGGAATGGGTTGGTATGATTGCTGACGACATGAAGGTTGGTGGTGTTGTGGATAGTTTGGAGGGATGTCAGAAGCTGCAGCGTGACATAGATAGGATGCAAGACTGGGCAGAGAAGTGGCAGATGGACTTCAACCCGGATTAATGCGTAGTGGTACATTTTGGCAGGTCAAATGGGATGAAGGAGTATAATATCAAGGGTAAGATTCTTAGCAGTGTAGAGGATCAGAAGGACCTTAGGGTCCGGGTCCATAGGACTCTTAAATCGGCCTCACAGGTAGAGGAGGTGGTTAAGAAGGCGTATGGTGTGCTGGCTTTCATCAATCGAGGGATTGAGTTTAAGAGTTGGGAGATAATGATGCAGCTTTATAAGACCCTCGTCAGACCCCACTTAGAGTACTGTGCTCAGTTCTGGTCGCCTCATTCCAGGAAGGATGTAGAAATTATTGAAAGGGTGCAGAGAAGATTTACAAGGATGTTGCCTGGATTGGGTGGCATGACTTATGAGGATAGGTTGAGGGAACTCAGTCTTTTCTCCTTGGAGAGACGAAGGATGAGAGGTGACCTGATAGAGGTGTACAAGATGTTGAGAGGTATAGATCGGGTGGATTCTCAGAGGCTTTTTCCCAGGGCTGAAATGGCTGCTACGAGAGGACACAGGTTTAAGGTGCTGGGGAGTAGGTACAGAGTAGATGTCAGGGGTAAGTTTTTCACTCAGAGGGTGGTGGGTGAGTGGAATCGGCTGCCGTCAATGGTGGTGGAGGCAAACTCGATAGGGTCTTTTAAGAGACTTCTGGATGAGTACATGGGACTTAATAGGATTGAGGGTTATAGGTAAGCCTATATATAAGCCTAGGTAGGTAGGGACATGACCGGCGCAACTTGTGGGCCGAAGGGCCTGTTTGTGCTGTAGTTTTTCTGTGTTCTATGTAGTCTATGAACCGTATCCTTTGTGTGTATAGCTCGCAAGAAACAATACTTTTCACTGTATCCCAATGCATGTGACAATAATAAATCAAATCAAATCCTGATTATATCTTGCACCTTTAAACAACTCCATGGAATTCACTTAACCCACCGATATTCGGACCCACAAGATACTGAAATGCTGAACTGCCTGGAGTAGTGTTCAGCATTTCAGTATCTTGTGGACCCATGTGTCTGGGGTTCCGTTTTTTTTTCCGAGCTAGAGAAAACAAATCCCTCAAATATTTCTGACACTGGGAATTAAGTCGATGCACTTTACGGGAGCAACTCCAGGAGCAAGATAAACAGGAATACCCTGGACAGGGGCAAATGATTCAGCCCCCCGTCCCCACCCTCCCCGGACTGGTATTTCATCCACAAACTTTAATCACTCATTCACAATTGACACGTCTGGAGAGAGTTGGTAAATTTCACCAATCAGTTACAGTAAAGTCATCCCTTTAAATGGGTAAAACTTCAATTAAAATCGCGCGCAAATACCACCGGTCCATTCAAATGCCGATCAACATGTCCTGACAATAATGCTGGGGCATTTACCGTCATCAGTGTCATTGCAGAGACTGTGATAATATTGATACAAGTTCACATTCACTGGTGGAACTACATTCGTCAATTGCGCTGCAATCGATTTTCTCCCTGCTAAATCTTTCCTTCAAAGTTTCCAGGTGTCTTACTGCAGGCTAATGTTGCATTGGAGAATTCAACAAACAAACCAGCCTCGGGTCTGCCGCCTCCGGGCTCACATCCTGCTCTACAGTCCCCACTCTGCGCTCATCTCGCTGCTCTTTATTCATTCGGATGATGCTTGGTGACGTGCTTCACTTAAGGAGCTGTTCAAAAGCGCTCGGCTACTCACAAGAAGCCAAGAAATTTACCGAAAGAGCTACCGAAACAGACAGAGAGAGAGAGAGAGAACAGGTGAGAGGGGCCAGGGAGCGGGAGAGGCAACAGAGAGAGGGGGCAGAAAGTGAGGGAGAGGGAAAGGGAGGGATCAGAGAAAGAGGAGCAGGAGAGAGGGGAGCCGAGAGAGAGAGAGGGACAATAGAGTGAGGGAGAGAGAGGGGAGCAGTGAGTGAAGGAGGGAGAGGGAACAGAGGAGTGAGGGGTAACACAGAGTGAAGGAGAGAGAGAGACAAGAGAGAGGGGGAGGAGGGCAGAAAGTGAAGGAGAGGGATCTGAGAGAGAGTGAGAGAGGGACAAAAGCGAGAGGGTGAGAGAGGGAACAGAGGGAGTGAAGGAGAGAGAGGTAATAGAGAGAGAGGGGGGCATCAAAGTGTGATGAAAAGAGAAGGATAAGAGTGGGGAAGTGGAGGTCAGGGTGAGGGAGAAGGAGAGGAGGGGATCGGAGAGAGGAGGAGAGGCTGAGAAAGATTGGAGACTGAGGGAGAGTGATAAGAGATTGAGAAGGGGTCAGAAAGTGACGGAGAAGGAGAGAGTGGATCAGAGTGTGAGAGAGAGATAGGTCAAGGAGACAAACTGGGAAATAGAGAGCAATAGAGCGATCGCAGAGTGGAATCAGAGGGAAGAATCCCGGGGAGGGGCAGAAATGTCTGTTGCCACCCTGACGTCACCTGTCATCTAAACTGCCCGAGAAAATTGAAGAAGTGAATGCAGGAAGATCCCAGAATGCCTGCCCTGAACTGCTGCTCACTCCATGATGACTTGTCTTTCTCATTTAATCAAACCAATCACTCGCTGGAGGATTTCCTGAAATTGTTCATTTTCCCTGACACTGAGGGACACGGCGATAGATTTAAAGTTACCAGGATCCTGATCTCCATTGTCTACTTTATGGTTTGTGCTTTGGGTCTGGTGGGCAATCTCTTGGTCCTCTACCTTCTCCAGTCCAGATACGCAAAGAAAAAGTCCACCATGACTATCCTGGTGATGGGCTTGGCAGTGACGGATCTCCAGTTTGTGCTGACCTTGCCTTTCTGGGCCGTGGACACTGCCATGGACTTCAGTTGGCCCTTTGGTAAAGTCATGTGTAAAGTGGTCTCCTCGGTGACGGTGATGAACATGTACGCCAGCGTTTTCTTCCTGACTGCCATGAGCATCACCAGATACTGCTCTGTGACCCAAGCACTAAAGATGAGGGAGCATTCAGCGAGCTATTCTGACAAGCTCATCTGCCTCTCCATCTGGATTGCGGCTGGCGTTGCAACCCTTCCCCATGCCATCTATTCCACCACACTCGTGTTGACTGATGAAGAGCTGTGCATTGTCAAGTTCCCCGACATTCACAATGACCCCCAGTTTTGGTTGGGGCTCTACAAGCTCTTGAAGGTCTTGGCCGGCTTTATCCTACCTCTGATCATCATCTCGGTATGCTACATCCTGTTGCTCCGCTTTGTAAACAGGAAGGAAATGAGCAGCAGCAACCCAAAGAGGTCGTCCAAGGTCACCAAGTCGGTCACCATCGTCGTGCTGTCCTTCTTCATCTGCTGGCTGCCTAACCAAGCCATCACCGTCTGGAGTGCCTTCATCAAGCTGAACGTGGTCAATTTCACGGGCGCCTTCTACACCACCCAGGCTTACATCTTCCCCATCACAGTCTGCCTCGCTCACAGCAACAGCTGCCTCAACCCCATCCTGTACTGCCTGATGAGAAGGGAGTTCCGCGTGGCGCTCCAAGAGTTGCTGCTGAAAGTGACTCCCGTCCGGCAGATCCGTCCCTTGCTGTCGAGCGTGGCACCCAGCAAGAAAATGCAGATGCCAGTGATCATCTCCATGTCAAAATGAGGAGTGAGTCGGAATGTCCGTGCATTCCAGTCATTGAAGATGAGTATAAGGACATACAGCACAGGGACAAATGACAGGGCTCTGTGGATAAATGCCAGTATTAAGACCATAAGACATAGGAGCAGAATTAGACCACTCAGCCCATCGAGTCTGCTCCACCATTCAGTCATGGCTGATATTTTTCTCATCCCCATTCTCCTCTCTTTTCCCCATAACCCCTGACCCCCTTTTCTCCCATCCTACTCCATACCATCATGTTTTCTAATTTCTTTCTCCTTTGTATAGTTATCCAGTTTTCCCTTCAATATATATAATGAATTACTAAGACTCTGTTACATCTTCAAGTAGAAGTCCAGTGGTTGATGCACCGTCTTTTAGTTCTTAAAAAAAAGAGAGCCATGTTTAATGTCTTGTAATACCTTGTATTTATATCTGAAATGCTTTTGCAACTTTAGTTGTGTTCAGAAAATCAGGCATGCATGTGATTGTACCATTTACTTTAATTTGTGCTTTGGGGTTTACTTCAGACAAGTAATGATTTTGTAGCTGTAATGACAAGGTTTGCTATTATTACTCTGTGAAATTGACAGCAAATGTTTGGCGTCTGCATGCACGCAGTTAAACAGAGAAATCCAGACGGGTTACTGTCAGTGATTCATTCCTTCCTTCACAGGGAGAGCTGTTGATGTCCCCACACATGGCAATCTTTAAAAATCACTGAATAGGTGAGAACATCCACTGGAAGATGGCTGTAAAATATTTTGAAAAAGACATGCCTTGTTGATGAAGTATAATTGAGTGTTAAACAGCATACTAATTTATAACTGTGGAGGTCTTGTGGCGCAGTGGGCAGCGTCCCTGCCTCTGAGCCAGAAGCTCCGGGTTTTAGTCCTACCCCAGGAGTTGATGGGCAAATGTGGCCAAACTGGTTTAGTGTCAACCTGCAAACCCTTCTAGCATGCCAATTGTTGGCGGGAAGAGCTATAAGCCTCTGGTGACAGACTAGCGATCTGTTCCAGGAATGACTAACCATATCAAAAGACAAAAATCTGCCTTAGTGCACCATTAGGTGCGGGAAGAGCATTGGAATGGAAGTCATAACTACTGATGTGCAATCTCTCTGGCATTGAAAAACTAAATTAATATTTGTGTAAAAATCAATGCTTTCAACTCTGATAAAAAAAATGCACCCATTGGTTTACAATATGATAAATGTATTTTTAAAGTTTGTTTTATGATATTTTAACTTTTATTGTATCTGGCGCAACTTTATTTCACCCTCTGTAAAGCTTATGCACAAAGTGAAGAATAATTTGTATATTTTACTTCCTAGTTTGCAGTCTGTGAGAATTCTTCAATGTGATTGGCTACTTACTGTGCTTGATGACATCATTGTTGCTGGAGATCCCCTTGATTTGACACCAGATTCAAATTAATGGCAGGAAAGGGGAGATCCATACTATGGAAATTGCTCGATCTTTGTGGGCAGCTTTCTTCGAGGCAAATTTATGAGCTTTGTTGCTTTGACATTTATTACAAAACCCAGGTCACTATTTTCTGTAGACTTTAGTAAATGGATACAGTAAATAAATCCTTACACAAATATTCTCAGACATTGAAAGATGTGGAATTGAGTGAAAGAATACAGCTAAGAGAAGGAGTGTTTTTGCATAGTGCAAGAGAATTTGAGTAACAAGCAATGTATTAACTATTGGCTCTGGTACCTTAGTTGTTTCACGAAGGTTAACCACAAGTCTCCATGTACCAGCAGACATGTTTAAATTATAGTCTTACAATTATCTCAGATAACAGTGCCCACTGCAGAGTTTTGTCGAACTTGGCTCATTATTGCAGACCTGGGTTTTGATTGAATTGTTATTTAACTTATGCAGAGGATGTAGAAAGAAGCCTCCCCTCTGTCTGTGATGGTGCCATTGACTTAAAAGAATGCCCAGAAGAGATCATTAATGTGAGGCTTGGTGAGATTTTAGTGGGCAGCGTGCATTGTTATACTAACCCCGTCATATATCAAATACCTCATATTCCGTCAGGCTTTTGAAGGAAGTTGAATGCTATTCTAAAAAATGACTCTGACCTGACATCCCTACGTTTAATCCCTGAATGGGAATCATTATCACAATGTGATTGCCTAGGGTACCAGCTGAAACCAGAGTTTGCCTCTGCGTTTCTTCTTGAAGTCTAATGGGTTGAGTTTATAATCAAGGCTGACATTCCAGTACCGAGCATGTCAGCTGCTCTTTGGGTGAGATGGTAACCTGATCTGTGAGATCTTTTCAGCTGAATATTAATCTCACGCAGGGAATGTGTCCTGGACAACATCACTGCCTTACCCTGTGGGGTGTTGTCAGCCTGAATTGAACGCACTGTTTGTTGGCAGATTTGGGATTAAATCACCTGCCTCTATTTCTAAAGCCTGCGACAACCATCACACACAATCCGTTCTTGTCTCTGACTCTGGCCTCCTGATATCCTGCCCCCTATGTCCCAACATTGGTAACCAGGCCATCAGGTGTCTGGGCCCCATTCCCTCGAAACACACTTTGAAATTCCTCTGGCTTTCCACCTTCCTTTCCTATCTTTAAGTCCCTCTGTAAAAGTTCACCCCGTGACCAACTTTTCTCGGCTCAATGTCTATTTTCAGTTGGTGGCACGGTAGCACAGTGGTTAGCGCTGCTGCCTCACAGCGCCAAGGATCCGGGTTCAATTCCTGGCTTGGGTCACTGTCTGTGTGGAGTCTGCATGTTCTTCCCGTGTCTGTGTGGGTTTCTTCCAGGTGCTTCTCCCACAATCCAAAGATGTGCAGGTCAGGGGGATTGACCATGCTAGAAGATCATAGAAACCCTACAGTGCAGAAGGAGGCCATTCAGCCCATCGAGTCTGCACTGACCACAATCCCACCCAGGCCCTACCCCACATATTTACCCGCTAATCCCTCTAACCTACGCATCTTAGGATTCTAAGGGGCCATTTTTAACCTGGCCAATTAACCTAACCCACACATCTTTAGACTGTGGGAGGAAACCGGAGCACCCGGAGGAAACCCACGCAGACACGAGGAGAATGTGCAAACTCCACACAGACAGTGACCCGAGCCGGGAATCGAACCTGTGAAGCAGCAGTGCTAACCACTGCGCTACCGTGCCGCCCAAAATGCTAAATTGCCCCTGAATGTCCAAAGATGTACAGGTTAGGGGGATTGGCCATGGTAAATTTCCCCTTAGTGTCCAAAGATGTGCAGGGGAATTGGCCATGATAAATTTCCCCTTAGTGTCCAAAGATGTGCAGATTAGGGGGATTGGCTATCTTAAATTGTCCCTTAGTATCAAAAGATGTGCAGGTTAAGGGGATTGGCTATGCTAAATTGCCCCTTGGTGTCCAAAGATGTGCAGGTTAGGGGGATTGGCCCTGCTAAATTGCCTCAGTGTCCAAAGATGTGTAGATTAGATGGATTAACCATGGTAAATGTGTGAGGTTACAGGGAAAGGGAGGGGGAGAGGGTCTGGGTAAGTAACTCTGTCAGAGAGTTGCAGCAGACTCGATGGGCTGAATGGCCTCCTTCTGCACTGCAGGGATTCTATGATTCTATCTCACTGGAGCACCTTTTTAAATCATTTACATTCTGAAGGTGTTACATCAGTGCACACATGTATTTTAGAAAGCGATGTATTTGGTTCTGCTATTTGAATTGTAACTAAGTATTATTGGTCACCATGAATAGTCAGCTAGCTTTACCAGTTTCTCCCTGAGATACACAACTCCAGGTATAGGTCCAGCTTCCAAATAAAGTCCAGCAGAATCAGATGGAAACACAGGAGGAAGCTATTTAACCTTTCACCATTCAGTTAGATCATGGTTGATTTGTAGCTCAACCCAATTTACCTGCTTTTGTTTCATAGCCCTTAATTGCAGGCGGCACGGTGGCACAGTGGTTAACACTGCTGCCTCACAGCGCCAGGGATCCAGGCTCAATTCCAGCCTTGGGTGACTGTCTGTGAGGAGTTTGCACATTCCCCCCGTGTCTGCGTGGATTTCCTCGGGGTGCTCCGGTTTCCTCCTGCATCACAAAGATGTGCGGATTAGGTGGACTGGCCATGTTATATTACCCTTAGCGTCCGAGGATGTGTAGGTTAGATGGATTAGCCATGGGAAATGTGTGGGGATAGGGCAGGGAGGAGGGCCTGGGTAAGATACTGTGTCAGAATGACGGTGCAGACTCGATGGGCCGAATGGCCTCTTCTGCACTGTAGGGATTCTATGATTCTATCCTTCTTCAACAAATATCGATCTTCAGAAATGTAAAATACTGGAAATTGGAAACAAAAACAGAAAATGCTGGAAGTACTCAGACAGCATCTGGAGAGGGAAACAGAGTTAGTGGGTGGAATCCTCCCAAATAAAGTTTTAAGTGTCGAAATCGCAGGAGAACTGGAGTAATCCAGTGTTTTTTTCAGTGGGAGTTCAGACGAGAATCTCCCACACTCTGCACTGCAGAGGCCGCCAGTGTGAATATTAGATTTCAGGGGGTGGAGTCTATTCATTCTGGAGAAGCTGGACAGTCCGGGACACCCGCAATGCTGAGCCCCAGCCCCCCCACGGCCCGATCATGGCCCATTTGTGGGCCAGCCCCGAAACCACCCCCCCGTCCTGGACTGCCCAATCTGCAGCAACCCCCCCCCCCCCATAGCAATGACGATACCCGCAGATCCCCCCCCCCCCCACAGCTTGCCCCCCAATCGCTGCCCTCCCTTCTTCCCCGAATGATCCCAATGCAGAGTGGCAGCGGGACACCCCACCCCCACCATTCGTCCCCTAGGCTCTTCCCCAGCAGGCACTGCCCCCATAGGCCCCACCCTCTTGGCACTGCCCTATGCCTGGTGGGCAGTGCCTAGGTGCCCCCTGGGCATGGGCACTTTGCCTCTTGGGCAGTGCCTGGGGGCATAGGCTCGCACTTTCCGGGTGCCCATGCCCAGGGGGCACCACCCGCCCCCGCCGTCTGACCCCCTGGGGAGCCCCGATTGCCCCCCCTTCACTCCAGCGGGGTCATCCCACTCGTTCTCCGCCAGTGGAGAGCCAGTTTGAACCCCGCCAGAATGAAATACTCCTAGCAGGGTGGGAGAGGCTAGCAGGCCTGGAGAATTAAATACCGGGCTTGCTAAACACATTAAAATAACACTAAAATAAGATGTTAAGTTACTTACCTGGCGTTCCTGCTGGTTTCCAGTGCAAATCAGATGGTGCCGGAAATCCAGCGCTGGAAGGTATGCGCACAGCGGGAACACGTGCATGAATCCCGTGCATGCCCAGACGTGAGATTCCCCCACCCCATTGAGCTAGAAAATTAGCACGACAGTGTGGGAGAATCGCCCCCAGTGTTTCAGATGGTTAAACTTTCGCCATCAGTAGAAAACTCTCAGTTTGAAATTTTCGGTTGGCCCCCATCCTCAACAGCTTCTGGGGGAGAGAGCTCCAGATTTACACAACTTTTGCATGAAGAAGTCCTTCCTCGCATCACCTGTGAATGATAGACAGCCATCAGCCCTTGACGCTATCACACTGGGAAACGGGGACTCACGTTCAGCTGTTTTAGTAGGCAGCAGGGTAACTCCAGCCATGAATCAGATTGCGACAAGTTATTGTTCAGATAGGGTGTAATAACATTTTGACTTCGATGGAGTTATGCAAAACTGATCTATTTTGATAATGAGTTCATTTCCAGGAGGCAATAAAGAATAACTAAACTCTGTTAGGAAATTGTAAAATGCATGATTGGAGCTAAAAAAAATTGTAGTTAGGAATAGCTCCAAAAATTAGCCCAATGGATAATCAAATTGACTAACTCATTCAATCCCATAAACTTAATCAATATGTTTTGCTTTAGAAACTTCGTCTAAATCACTGCATATAAAGATCGGTGATTCATTCAATGAAAAGTATGAGATTTGAATTAAGAATAAAATGCAACAACTTGTATTTACATAGTACCTTTAATGTAAGCAAATGTTTCAAGGTGCTTCATAGGGGAATGATTAAAAAAATGCTGGGTCCATTCAACGTGAAAATAAATCCAGAATTTTATTCTTTTGCCATGTTTGGAAAATGGACTCTGTGTGAATGAGAAAGGATGGCTGCTACAAGTCATATGAGCACAGGACTGGCTCTTTGTTCTGGGAGCTATGATCAGGTCTTACAAGAACAAAATAATTCCTCTCTCAGCCTGTGAGATCTCACACCTCATGGTACAGACTCTGTGCGATCAACAAAAGCAGAGGCAGTGCAGATGAACTGGCTCCCCAATCGGAACTATCACAAAAGAGAGAGATTGAAACTCATTTTGCCTGCAGAGCTGTTAATAGCTCACCTCACACCTGCAACTGTTCAGGCCCATTTCAAAAGGGGGTCACTGAGGAAATTGAGGAGGCAATGGAATTCTGGCCAGAAGCACATTGGGCAGCACGTTAGCACAGTGGTTAGCGCTGCTGCCTTATAACGCCAGGGACCCGGGTTCAATTCCCGGCTTGGGTCACTGTTTGTGTGGAGTCTGCACGTTCTCCCCCTGTCTGCGTGGGTTTCCTCCGGGTGCTCCAGTTTCCTCTGACATTCTGAAAGACGTGCTGGTTAGATGCATTGACCCGAACAGGTGCTGGGCTGTAGTGACTAGGGGAATTTCACAGTAACTTCATTGTAGTGTTAATGTAAGCCTCCCTTGTGACTAACAAATAAACTTTAACTTAATAAGCTGTGATTAACCATTAATGAACCATGTCACATAACCCAAGACTTTTGGATCATTTCATCACTACAGCTTTGGCCACATAGATAGACTACTGTTTTAATATTGGAATGACTCTCACAGCCGGCTGAGCAAGCAGTCAAATACCATCTACCATCTCTCAACTCCTTGAAGCCTGCATGATTTTAAAAGTTTCTCTGATCAATGCCTGCCAAGCAACTGAACCACAGTGAGCCCCTCCATCCACCTGCAGAATTTCTGTGCTGTCGTATCCAACCCGAAAATCATTGGGTCTGAACTCAGATACTGGAAATCATATTAATTTCTGTTATTCTTGCACTATTACTGTCTATACTTGTAAAACTCCTTTTACTATCTCCCCCTCCATCCCCCCACCCTCTTAACCTATTCTCACCTTACTGTGCGTCTCTGTGCATCTCTGTGTGTGTGTGTGTGTGTGTGTCATGGAGTGGGAAATTGCAGACACTCCTCCCCGTTGGTTTTGAACATGAATAAAACTAACCTTCTGAGTTAATCATAATGTGTGTTTGCTGTGAGTTATTAGTAAATTCGATCACACAAGCTGAAGATTTGGGAAAACTCATCACATCTTACTTTAAAAATAATGCAAAACACCTTTTGCTCTTGGACAGTTGGGAAGAAGTACAGTTTGCCTATTTCTTTTCTCTCCCTAACAAAAATAGGACACATAAGGAGATGTTAGATCAGAAGTTCAAAAGCTTGGTCAAAGAGGTAGGTCTTGAGGAGTGTTTTAAAGGGGGAAAGTGAGGTGGAGCGGTATAGATAAGAGTGCAGGGGTGTGGGTGGGTGGGGATGGGTTGGGTGGGGGAGAGGGGTATGGGTGGGAGGGTGCAGAATTCCAGACTTTGGGTCTGATGTAACTGAAGGCACAGCTCCCAGTGGTGGAACGATTGAAATCAAGGATGTTCAAGAACTAGTGGAGTGCAGATATCTTGGAGGGGTGTGGGTTGGACTGGATTACAGAGATAGGGAGAAATCAGGACATGGAGGGATTGGGACACAAAGGAGAGACCACATTGATTAATCAGGAACACAGAGCGATGGGAGGAACAGGTCTTGTTGCAAATTAGGATAGGAACAGGCAAGAACATGGGCAGAACGTGGGCAGCACGGTGGCACAGTGGTTAGCATGACTGCCTCACAGCGCCAAGGGCCCGGGTTCAATTCCGGCCTGTGTGGAGTTTGCACATTCTCCCCATGTTTGCGTGTGTTTCCTCCGGGTGCTCCAGTTTCCTCCCACAGTCCAAAGATGTTCAGGTTAGGTTAATTGGCCATGCTAAATTGCCTCTTAATGTCAAGGAGATTAGCAGGGTAAATACGTGGGGTTACAGGATAGAGCCTGGGTGGGATTGTTGTTGGTGCAGACTCGGTGGGCCGAATGGCCTCTTTATGCACTGTAGGGAATCTATGATTCTATGAATGGCAGAAATTTGGAAAACCTCAAGTTTACAGAGTGTAGAATATAGGAGGGCAGCCAGGAGTGCATTGGAATTGTCAAGACTAGGGAATAACAAAGGCATGGACGAGGGTTTCAGCAGTTGAGACAGTCGTGAGATTGGGAGGTGTTCTAGAGGTGGAAATAAGTTGTCCTAGTGTGGTGTCAATATGTGGTTGGAAGTTTACCTTGGTGTCAAATATGACAGTAAGATTGTGAACAGTGAGGTTTCATCTCAGGTACCAACAGAGAAAATGCTGGAAAATCTCAGCGGTCTGGCAGCATCTGTAAGGAGAGAAAAGAGCTGATGTTTCGAGTCCAGATGACCCTTTGTCAAAGCTAAAAGGCATAGAAAGTGGGAGATATTTATACTGTAGGGTGAGGGAATGAAAGATGAGTCATAGCCACGGAAACAAGGGTAAAGGATGCTAATGGCAGCCCATAGAGAGAATAAAGGGTGTGAATGGGCAAACGGCAGAGAAGCTGAAATCAGAGGGTAAACTGTGCCAGACGAAGATGTTGGGGGAGGAGGGAGATGGATGGGAGAGAGATAAAATTGAGAAAAAGGGAGAAAGGGGGAGAAAAGAGGGATAAAAAGGGGGGAGGTGGAGGAGGAGAAAGAAAAATAAAGAAAGATAATGAAGAAATAAAAGAGAACAGTTAAAAAATAAATAAAATGAAAACAAAGGGGTCGAGGTGGGGTAGAGTTAATCACCTGAATTTGTTGAATTCGATGTTGAGACCGGAAGGCTGTAACGAGCCCAGCCGGAAGATGAGATGCTGTTCCTCCAGTTTGCACTGCGCTCCACTGGAACATTGCAGCAGGCCAAGGACAGACATGTTGGCATGGGAACAGGATCATGTGTTAAAATGGCAAGCAACCAGAAGGTCAGGGTCCAGATTGTGCACAGACTGAAGGTGCTCAGCAAAGCGATCGCCCAGTCTACGTTTGGTTTCTCCGTTATAGAGGAGACCACATTGGGAGCAGTGAATGCAATAAACTGAATTGAAAGAGGTGCAAGTGAAACGCTGCTTCACCTGGAATGAGTGTTTTGGATCTTGGATGGTAAGGATGGGAGAAGTAAAGGGGCAGGTGTTGCACCTTCTGCGATTGCATGGGGAGGTGCCATGGGTGATGGGAGAGATGTTGGGTATAATGGAGGTGTGGATTAGGTTATCCTGGAGGGAACAGTCTCTGCGGAATGCTGACAGAGGGAGTGAAGGGAAGATGTGTTTGGAGGTGGCATCACGCTGGAGTTGGCGAAAATGGCAGAGGATTACGCTTTGCATGCGGAGGCTGGTGGGGTGAAATGTGAGGACAAGGGAGACTCTATCCTTGTTCTGGGAGGGAGGGGAGGGGGTGAGGGTCATGGCACGGGAGATGGACCGCACGCTGTTGAGGGCCCTGTCGACAACTGTAGATGGGAATCCACGGTTGAGGAAAAAGGAGCACATATTACAAGCACCACTTTGGAAAGTGGCATCATTGGAACAAATACAACAGCGGCGAAGGAGCTGAGAGAAAGGGATGGAGTCCTTACAGGATGTAGGGTGTGAAGAGCTGTAGTCCAGATAGCTGTGGGAGTCAGTGGGCTTGTAGTGGATATTGGTAGATAGTCTATTGCCGGAAATGGAGACAGAAAGGTCAAGGAAGGAAGGGAAGTGTCTGAGATGGACCAGGTGAAGGCGATGGAGGGGTGGAAACTGGAAGCAAAGTTGATGAATTTTTTGAGGTGCGGATGAGAGCATGAAGCGGCACCAAAATAGTAATCGATGTACCGGTAAAGGAGGTGTGGGAGGGGACCTGGGTAGACCTGGAACAAGGAATGTTCCACATACCCCATAAAAAGACAAACGTAGCTAGGACCCATGCAAATACCCATTGCTGCTCCTTTGATTTGGAGAAAGTGGGATGAGTTAAAGGAGAAGTTGTTGAGAAATAGAACAAGTTCAGTCAGGCGGAGGAGAGCGGTGGTGGATGGGAATTGTTCAGGCCTCTTTTCAAGAAAGAATCAAAGAGCTCTCAGGCTGTCCTGGTGTGGGATGGAGGTGTACAGAGATTACACATCCATGGTGAATACGAGGCGGTTAGGGCCTGCGGGTTGGAAGCTGTCAATATAACACAGGGCATCAGAGGAATCCCGAATGTAGGTGGGGAGGGAATGGACCAGGGGAGTGAGGATGGAGTAAGAGGAAATAAGTTCAGTGGGGCAGGAGCATGCTGACACAATGGGCCTACCAGGACAGTCCTTTTTGTGGATTTTGGGAAGTAGGTAGAAGCGGGTTGGGAGACTATGAGGTTGGAAGCTGTGGAGGGAAGGCACCCAGAGGAAATTAGGTCGGTGACGGTGTTGGAGATAACAGCTTGATGTTCAGTGGTGTGGTCATGATCCAGGGGGAGGTAGGAAGAAGTATCTGAGAGTTGGTGCTCAGCCTCTGTGAGGTAGAGGTCAGTACGCCAGACGACTACAGCACCCCCTTTGTCGGCAGGTTTGATGACAATGTCAGGGTTGAACCTGAGGGAGTGAAGAGCGGAAAGTTCAGAAGGAGAGAGGTTAGAATAGGTGGGGGGGGGGGGGGGGGGGGGGGGGCAGAAAAATTAAGATGGCCAATGTTCCATCGATAGTTCTCAGAGAAAAGATTGAGGATAGGTAATTGTCCTGATGGGGGTGTCCAATTGGAGACAGAATGTTGGAGGCACATGAGAGGATCTGTGGAAAGGTGAGGGGAGGACTCTTGCCCAAGGAAGTGGGCATGGAGACGAAGGTGACAGAAGAAGAGTTCAACATCATGTCGAGCCTGGAATTCATTGAGGTGGGGACGTAAGGGTACAAAGCTAAGTCCTTTGCTGAGAACAGCACGCTCCGCCTCAGAGAGGGGAAGGTCGGAAGGTATGGCGAAGACACGGCAAGACTGGGGCTGGAAGAGATGGAGTTCGAGGGATTGGGACTGGTGGAGGGCCTGGGCTGGGCAGTGGTATTAATAAATTGTTGAAGCTTACATTCCTTTACATCTGCAAGAAACAGAAAAGTTTCTTGTTAAAGTATCGGAGGATACGAAGGATGAAATGAAACTGGGGACAGGGACAGCTTTGAGAGAGAGTAAGGCAGTGTTGCTGGAGAGAGATGTCGAGTGTCTTCATGTGGTGGCGCACGGCACTGAGTGTGGCTTTCAGGATGCGGCGAGAACAGCAGTTTTAAGAATGTTGTATATCCTGGATGTACCTGTAATCCTGGAAGTTACATGCGGGGTGGAATTTGAGTTGAAATCCACGTTGGGTGAGTCGGAGACAAGACAGTCACTGAGGAAGGAAATGTGGCTGTGGAAGTGAATATTGGTAAATACTTTGTCCAACACTAAGAGAGAAATGGAAAGCAGTGAAACTGGATAGGGGGAGAGACATACGGAAATCCTGTTGGAGGGAAGAGCATTATTTCCTCAGGGTAGGCATTCCTGGAAGAGAAGTGGCAGTGAGTTAAACACAGAGGAAGAGAAGTGGCAGTGAGTTAAACACAGGATAAAAGCAAATTACTGCGGATGCTGGAATCTGAAACCAAAAGAGAAAATGCTGGAAAATCTCAGCAGGTCTGACAGCATCTGTAAGGAGAGAAAAGAGCTGACGTTTCGAGTCCAGATGACCTTTTGTCAAAACTAAAAGGGATAGAAAGTATATTTATACTGTGGGGTGAGGGAATGAAAGATGAATCATAGCCACAAAAACAAGGGGAAAGGCTGCTAATGGCAGCCCATAGAGAGAATAGAAGGTGTGAAAGGCCAAACGGCAGAGAAGCTGAAATCAGAGGGTAAACTGTGACAGATGAAGATGTGGGGAGGGAGATAAAATTGAGAACATCTCAGGTAATTGTCAGGGAGTGTGATAGAGTCAGTATTTAGGGAATGGCATTTGGAGCAGGAACCAAAATGGGAAATAACTGCGCTAATCTTTATTAAAGATAATTACAGAGAAGGGAGGGCAGAGTTGGCTGGAGTGGGCTGGGAAAGGAGTTGAGCAGAACAGACGGTAGATCAGGAATGGTATTATTTATGAAAATAGTTCATGAGTCACAAAAACGATATATCCCTGTGAGGAAGAAAGATTCTAGGAAGGGCATAAATCAATCATGGTTTACCAAAGATGTTAAGGATAGTTTTAAACTGAAAGAAATAAACATACAATGTGGCAAAGATTAGTGCTAAACCAGGGGATTTTGGAAAGTTTTATAAACCAGCAAAAGATGGGCAGCACGGTGGCATAGTGGTTAGCACTGCTGCCTCACAGTGCCATGGTCCTGGGTTCGATTCCTGGCTTGGGTCACTGTCTGTGTGGAGTCTGCACATTCTCCCCATGTCTGCGTGGGTTTCCTCTGAGTTCTCTGGTTTACTTCCAAAGATAGGTGGATTGGCCATGCTAAATTGCCTCTTAGTGTCAGGGGGACTAGCAGGGTAAATATTTGGCTTACGGGGATGGGGGCTGGGTGGGATTGTGGTTGGTGCAGACGGACTGAGTAGCCTCCTACTGCACTGTAAGGATTCTATAATTCTATGACCAAAAAATAATAAAGAGGGAGAAGATGAACAATGAGGGTAAACTAGCAAGTAATATAAAAACAGACTGTCAGATCTTCTTTAAATATGTAAAAAGGAAGGAAGATACCATTGCGAACATAGCCCCTTTAGAGAATGAGACTGGGAAATGATAATGGTGAACCAGGAAATGGCAGATATTTTGCATTAGTCTTCATGATAGAAGACACTAACAACATCTTAAAATGCTAAATAATCAAGGGTCAAAAAAAGGGCAAATAAATACAACAACTAACACTAAGAAAAAATACTAGGAAAACTAATGGGGTTAAAGGCTGATAAGTCCCCTAGACCTGATGGGTTGCAGATGTATAGAACGTTGGTTCGGCCGCATTTGGAATACTGCGCCCAGTTCTGGTCGCCACACTACCAGAAGGACGTGGAGGCTTTGGAGAGAGTACAGAGGAGGTTTACCAGGATGTTGCCTGGTATGGAGGGGCTTAGTTATGAGGAGAGATTGGGTAAACTGGGGTTGTTCTCCCTGGAAAGATGGAGGATGAGGGGAGACTTAATAGAGGTGTATAAAATTATGAAAGGCATAGATAGGGTGAACGATGGGAAGCTTTTCCCCAGGTCGGTGGTGACGTTCACGAGGGGTCATAGGTTCAAGGTGAAGGGGGGGAGGTTTAACACAGATATCAGAAGGACATATTTTACGCAGAGGGTGGTGGGGGCCTGGAATGCGCTGCCAGGCAAGGTGGTGGAGGCGGACACACTGGGAATGTTTAAGACTTATCTAGACAGCCATATGAACGGAGTGGGAATGGAGGGATACAAAAGAATGGTCTAGTTTGGACCAGGGAGCGGCACGGGCTTGGAAGGCCGAAGGGCCTGTTCCTGTGCTGTATTGTTCTTTGTTCTTTGTAGGATATTAAAGGAAGTAGCTACAGAGATAATAGAAACACTGGTAGTAATCTTCCAAAAGTCCTTAAATCCTGGAAAAGTCCCAGAGGATTGGAAAACTGCCAATATAACAAACAACCTTATTCAAAAAGGGAGGGAGACAACAAACAGGTAACTATAGGCCAGTAAGCTTCATATCGGTCATTGTGTATATGTTTGAATCCATCATATAGGATGTAATAGCAAAGCATTAAGAAGTACTTAATACAATCATGTTTCACAAAGGGGAAAAATCATCCTCAACAAATTTATTATCAGAATCCTTTGAGTTGGTACTGAGAAGGATAGATAGAGGGGAACAGGTAGATGTAATATACTTTGATTTCCAAAAACCATTCAATAAGGTACCACACAAAAGGCTACTTAATAAGATGAGAGCCCATAGTGCCAGTGAGAGTACATTAGCATGGATACAGGATTGGCTCAATAATATTGAAGACAGAGAGTTGGGATAAGAGGTGCATTTTCAGGACAGCAAACTGCAACTAATGGCGTGCCGCAGGGATCAGTGCTGGGAGCCACAATTATTTGCAATATATATTAATGATATGGATGAGGGAAGTGAATGTACTATTTCTGAGTTTGTGGATGAAAGAAAAATAGATGGGAAGGCAAGTGGTGAGGAAGACATAAAGAGTCTACACAGGGATGTAGACAGGTTAGGTGAGTGGGCAAAAATCTGCCAAATATCTATTTTGGCAGGAAGAATGAAAGAAAGGCTCATTATCAACTCTGACTCGAAACATCGGGTCTATTCTCTCTCCACAGATGCTGTCAGACCTGCTGGGTGGGACTTTACTGCCTCGCTCAACCCGAGAACGGAAAATCCAACCCAAGGTCAACAAACATTTCTCTTGTCTGCCCCTCACCCGCTCCGATTCCGTGGCGGGCGGTAGAATTCCGGCGGCTGAGTTTTTCCAGCATTTTCTGTTTTTGCTTCAGATTCCAGCATCCGCAGTATTTTGCCTTGAGTTTATTATCTAAATGGTAAGAGATTGCAGAGCTCTGAGGTGCAGACAGATCCCTGTCTCCTTGTGCATGAATCACAAAAAGCTAGCATATAAGTAATTAGGGAAACGAATAGAATGTCAATTGTGAGAGGAATTAATTATGGAAGTAGGAAGATTCTGTTTCAGTTGTACAGGGCACTGCTGTGACCACATCTGGAATATTGTGTGCATAATCAGACTCCTTATTTAAGGAAAGATGTAAATTTGCTGAAAGGAGTTTGGAGAATGTTTACTCAACTAACACCAGGAATGGGCGGGTTGTCAAATGAAGATGCAAAAGGGGGAGTTTTCCCATCCGGCCTGCGACTGGAATTGTAGCAGGCGGGGGGGGGGGGGGGGGGGGGGGGGGGGTGGGACGGACCATGCAAAGGTCTGTTGACCTCATGTGGGATTTCCGGTTTTGGGGCAAGCGGGGCTGGAAAATCCCGCCCCAAGAATCTACAGAGAGCTATAGACAGGTTAAGTGAGTGGGCAAAAACTTGGCAGATGGAATATAATGTAGGAAAATATGAAGTTATTCACACTGATGAGAAGAATATAGGAGCTGAATATTATTTAAATAGAGAAAGACAGCAGAAAGCTGCAGCACAGAGGGAGTTAGCAGTCCTTGTGTTTAAATCATTAAAAGCTAGCATGCCAGTTGACTAGGTAATCGGAAAGGCAAATGGATTGTTGGCCTTTGTTTCAAAGAGAATAGAGTATAAAAATAAGAAAGTGTTGCTAAAGCTATATAAGATACCATTAGACCATACCTGGAATACTGTGAATACATGGATCTCAGTTGTATTGAAGCACCTCGGACTGCAACTATGTAGAGAACCTTTAAATACCTTTGTGCCACTGGTAAGGATCATTTTGAAATGACTGTAATGTTTCTTTGACTATTGAAGCATCTCAGAGTGTAACAGGATGTTTAATTTTACCTCTTTGGTCCCTTTATCTAAGGAAAGATATACTGCCATTGGAGGCAATCCAGAAAAGGTTCACCAAGTCGATCCTGGGAGTGGAGGGATTTTCTTATGCGGAGAGGTTAAGTAGGTTATATCTGTATTCATTGGAGTTTAGAAGAATGAGAAGAATGAGCTTATTAAGACATATAGGATTCTCAGGGAGCTTGATAGGGTAGATGTTGAGAGGCTGTTTCCCCCTCGTGGGAGACTCGAGGAGCAGAGGGCATAATCTCAGAGTAAGGGATCATCCATTTGAGACAGAAATGAAGGGAATCTTTTCTCGGAGGGTAGTGAATCCTTTACCACAGAGGGATTTAAGGGCAGGATCATTAAGTGTGTTGAAGGCTGAGATAGACAGATTTTTAAGGGGTTGCCCATTTAAAACAGAGATGAGGAGGAACCTCTTCTCTCAGAGGAATTCTTTACTGCGGAAAGCTGTAGAGGCTGGGTCATTACACATGTCCAAGGCTGAGATAGACAGATTTTTAATCAGTAAGGGAATCAACACATAATCTCATTGAATGGTGGAGTAGACCCGATGGGTCAAATGGCCAACTTCTGTTTCTATATCCTATGGTCTTATGGTGTGATGGAAAGCTTGGAGAGGTTAGGTTTGTATCCACTAGAGTTTAGAAGAGTAATAGGTGAAGCCTTTAAGATCCTGAGGGGTATTGATAGGGTCCTGAACCAGAACCTCAAATTACATTAGGAAGCCAGGATAGACCCCCAACAATTTTTCTATTTTGGCATATATGTGAGGATAGGATGCTTCATTCCAGGAGTAATTCTGTTGAAAAATTCAGGATATTTTATAGCAAAACAAACTTTATTTGATATCACAGTTTAAATACAACTCCAACAAATGAAGCAGCTTAACTATTAACAGTTGAACAATGTTTAAAAATAAAAGGAAACAACTATAATTTCTAACTTATCACTGTTTCAGTTCCAAATAAGCAAAAGTCCTCTCATATATTAAAGTTCCACTTTAAATACAGTTAGCAATAAATATACTTGCCATAAGAAGAGTAGTCAGTCTTGAAGCTGTAAGATATTAAGGGCCCAATTTTACCAACAATTTGCGCCCGTTTTCGGGTGCAAAATCGTGATAAATTCAGGTGTGAGGCCTTTATCGCAATCTGCACCCACGTCCGCGCAGATCGCCACTTTACTGAGACCCGCGAATGGCGGGGATCCGTTCCGCACCCAAATTGGGCACAACGACGATTTAAATGCATTTGCATGCATTTAAATTGAAATAATGAACTGCCCGCCCAACTCTATCAGCATTTCTCCCTTTACCACCGCGTTCGCTGATCTGGAACCGCGCTTTCAGGGACCTGTTGAATAAAAGTCTGAGTCGGGTGCTCCAGACTCTGATGAGCGCGTTCAGTGTTTCCAACGGCTCTCTGAATCAGATCAGTGGTGGGGGTGGGGGTGGAGGTGGGTCAGATCATTCTCTGGTTGGAGGGGGAGGAGGGGAGTGAGGTTAGATCGTTGTCTGGTTGGCGGGGGGGAGAAGGAGGAGGCGGGTCAGATGTATCTCTGGCCGGGGGGGGGAGGGCCGATCGTTGTCTGGTGGTGGGGGGGAGGGCTGATCGTTGCCTGGTGGTGGGGGGGAGGGCCGATCGTTCTGGAGGGGAGGGGGAGTGAGGCCAGACCATTCTCTGGGGGGGGGCAGTGAGGCAAGTTCGTTGTCGGGGGGTGGAATGAGGCCAGATCGTTGTCTTGTGGGGGGAGGAGAGAGGTGGGTAAGATGTATCTCGGGGGGGGGGCAGATCTATCTCTGGTGGGGGGGCAGATGGATTTCTGATGGGGGGGCAGATGGATTTCTGGTGGGGGGGCCAGATGGATCTCTGGTGGGGGGCAGGGGGGTCCGCTGCCACTTTGCGGGCGATCGGTGGGGGGAAGGGGGGGCAGGGGTGGTGATTGGTCTGGGTAGTGGGTGGTGGATAAGGATGGCAGTGATGTGTGTGTGCCCCCTTATCCACCCCCCACTACCCACACACATCACTGCCCCCCTTATCCACCCCCCCACTACCCACACACATCACTGCCCCCCTTATCCACCCCCCACTACCCACACACATCACTGCCCCCTTATCCACCCCCCCACTACTCAGACCGATCACCACCCCTGCCCCCTCCCCCTTACCGATCACCCGCAGAGTGGCAGCAGACCCCCCTGCCCCCCCCAACCAGAGATCCATCTGCCCCCCCCCCAGAGATCCATCTGCCACCCCCCGATATACATCTTACCTGCCTCTCTCCTCCCCCTCCCCCGAGATACACCATCGCTCCTGCTTTTCGCTCCCGGGCCGCTTTCTCCACTTTCTGCGGCTCGGGAGCGATCTGACACGGGCGCGCTTTTTCCAATTTTCTTCTAACTGCGCATGCGCAGTTCAGAGCTCCGATCGTTCCGGCCGTGCTAAGCCCCGTCCACAATGCGAATGGGACTGGAAATGGCTGAGAGCGTATGGGGGCGCCTGAAAGCAGATTTCTAAGTCGGATCTGTACTACGCCCAGAATCGGCACTTAGAATGAAAATGGTAAAATTGGGCCCTAAGTTTTAGAACAGCTTGAAGACCTCTACCTTCAAACAAACCCCACCCAGAACTGAAAGCTGTTTTTCTTGCTACAGATCCAGCTTCTCACATTAACCACATTATCATATGACCTTATCAATTAACATAATCAAAAATCGCACAGGAAACTTCATCTGTAAATGAAAATCCATTAGTTCTATCCTAATTAAACACTACGGGTGGGATTCTCCCCCAAAAGATTCTAAGTGCTGAATTCGCATAAAAACTGGAGTAAATCACGCCGGTTTTTTCAACGGGAGTTTCAAAATGAATCTCCCACATTTTGTGCACTGCAGAGTCCACGAGTGTGAATCTCATTAAAAATCAGGGGGCGGGGCCTATTCCCGCTGGAGAAGCTGGCAGCAAAGCACTGAGGGGGCCACTACGCATGCGCGATCTGTCAGAGCTGAGATCGGCGTATGTGCAGTAGCCCCGCACTTCTGGCTTCACGGTCGCTGGCCAGCTCGATCGCTGGCCAACCCCATGACCCTGCATCGCTGGCCGTGCAACACCTCCCACCCCCAATAGCTAGGATCCTGACGTGTCCAGGCCAGCCCCTCCCCTCTCAGCCCCGGCCCACTTTGATCTCACCCCACTTTGATCGACCCCCACACCCCCAGCAAGCTGACCTCTCCCCTCCAATGCTCAGCCACGATCAGTGGTCTCCCTCCCTCTGTCACCGCTGAATGCAGAGTGGCAGTGGGACCCCCCCACCCCCATCGATCTCCCCCACAGAGGCCTTGCCCCTATAGGCCCTGCCCCCTTTGGCCCCACCTCCCTGGCACTGTCCGATGCCTGGTGGCCCCTGGGTATTGCCACTTTGCCTCTTGGGAAGTCTTGCTAAAGTTGTACAAGGCACTGGTTAGACCACTCCTGGAATACTGTGAAAGGTTTTGGTCTCTTTATCTAAGGAAAGATCATAGAATCATAGAATCATAGAAACCCTACAGTACAGAAAGACGCCATTCGGCCCATCGAGTCTGCACCGACCACAATCCCACCCAGGCCCCACCCCCATATCCACCACCAATCCCTCTAACCTACGCATCTCAGGACACTAAGGGCAATTTTTTTTAGCATGGCAAATCAACCTAACCCGCACATCTTTGGACTGGCATATACTGGCAGATATACTGGCATTGGAGGCAATCCAGAGAAGGTACACCAGGTCGATCCTGGGTATGGTGGGATTTTCTTATTAGGAGAGGTTAAATAAGTTGGACCTATACTTATTGGAATTTAGAAGAATGAGAGGCGACCTTTGAGACATATCGGATTCTCAGAGAGCTTGACAGGGTAGACGCTGAGAGGCTGTTTCCCCCTCCTGGGAGACTCTAGGACCAGAGGGCATAATCTCAGAGTAAGGGATCATCCAATTAAGACAGATGAGGAGAATCTTCTCTCAGAAGGTAGTGAATCCTTTACCACAGAGGGATGTAAGGGCTGGATCATTAAGTATGTTGAAGGCTGAGATAGACAGATTGTTAATCAGTAAGGGAATCGAGGATTATGGGGATAAGGTGAGAAAGTGGAGTTGAGGATCATAGATCAGTCATGACCTCATTGAAGGGCAGAGCAGATTCGATAGGTCGAATGGCTTATTTCTGCTTCTATGTTTTATAGTCTTATAGTCCTTTGCTGTATATATATATATATATAGGCAGTGAATACTAAATTTAAATCTTATTGAGGTGTTGTTGCTGAAAAGCATTCATTGCCTTTATTTTTGCTATTGGTTCTGTAAGTGGGATTGACTGAAGGGACAGCTTACTCCAGTGCTGTCAGATTTTGGATGCTGAAACAGGTGGCCTCTTCCAAATATCTCTGAGAAATCCACAAAGTCTGCTATTGGCTGTAAAACTTGGCATTGCACCCACTGGCTACAATGGTGGGTTCTTGTGCCGTATTGTGCGCTCCCAGTTTAAGTAATTAGCAACCCATTGGGGCTCATGCTGTATCGCTGGTGAACGGCCTCTGCTTCATTGTTAGAGTTCCTTATCTCTGGGTGTCACATTTACCAGGAGCCCCTGCACAGCGTTCACACTCTCTCAGCTGGGGAAAGCTGCAGAATACAAATAGAATCCAAAAGGGGGGAACAGGCAATGTCTGTCTTTAGTTACGCCTCACTGGAATGTCTGCTGGACACAGTGGAGGCTTCCTCCGATGCCCTCTACCCCAGCTCTGGGCGTGGAACTGCAAGTTGTCCAATCCAGATTGGGAGGTGGTCCTGGTGGTGGTCAGTGCCAACACACTGCAAAAGAGGTCAACCACCTGGGGCAAAAGGTAAGTCTCATCACTCTCAACTCACTCACAAACCCGTCACATTCACATGGATCACACTTACTGCCACATCGAGGGACATCCCCACTCACTCTCACACCCTCACATCTCCATCTGCCCTTATCTCTGTTATATATTTCATTGGTTGCAGGTTGTTTTAAGGGTTGATCACATGATTTGATGGTGATGTCATTAGGGTGTTGCACAGGCTGCTGTTTTGCTTTTAGTTTGGCCTCTGTGCAGGCCGCAGCTCCTTCAATAAATCTGTTGTTGTTATGTTTATTCTCCATGTGCAAACCACATCTTTTCTTTTTGTTGAAAACCCACAACGCCTCACATGGTTAGGACATTCCAATCTGCTCTGGAGTTTGTGTCCTTATCCTGTCCAGGGCTCCACTCACCCCCCACGCACGCCGGGCTACCTTGTCATCTGCACTTGTATGCGTCTCTCTCACACTCTCTCCATCTGTCTTCATGCAGGACAAGCTGGTTCACAATAGAAAAGATAAAACCTTTACAGGCAGGGGAGTTGCTGAGATCTTGGTCCTCTCTGATATTGTGAATAGAGCAATCTGCCCTGTCACAAAGTTTATCCACACCCGGCACCCTGTCACAAAGCTTACTCACACCCTGCACCCTGACACGGTGACACCCACACCCTGCACCCTGACACAGAGACACCCACACCCGGCACCCTGTCACAAAGCTTACCCATGCCCGGCACCCTGACACAGTGACACCCACACCCTGCACTCTGACACAGAGACACCCACACCCGGCACCCTGACACAGAGACACCCACACCCGGCACCCTGTCACAAAGCTTACCCACACCCGGCACCCTGACACAGTGACACCCGCACCCTGCACCCTGTCACACAGACACCGGCACCCTGCACACTGACACACAGACACCCACACCCTGCATCCTGACACAGTGACACCCACACCCTGCACCCTGACACAGTGACACCCACACCCTGACACAGAGACACCCGCACCCTGCACCCTGACACACAGACACCCACACCCTGCACCCTGACACAGTGACACCCACACCCTGCACCCTGACACAATGACACCCGCACCCTGCACCTTGTCACACAGACACCCACACCCTGCACCCTGTCACACAGACACCCACACTCTGCACCCTGTCACACAGACACCCACACCCTGCACCCTGACACAGTGACACCCGCATCCTGCACCCTGTCACACAGACGCCCACACCCTGCACCCTGTCACACAGACGCCCACACCCTGCACCCTGTCACACAGACACCCACACCCTGCACCCTGTCACAGAGACACCCACACCCTGCACCCTGTCACACAGACACCCACACCCTGCACCCTGTCACAGAGACACCCACACCCTGCACCTTGTCACACAGACACCCACACCCTGCACCCTGTCACACAGACACCCACACTCTGCACCCTGTCACACAGACACCCACACCCTGCACCCTGACACAGTGACACCCGCATCCTGCACCCTGTCACACAGACGCCCACACCCTGCACCCTGACACAGTGACACCCACACCCTGCACCCTGACACAATGACACCCGCACCCTGCACCCTGTCACACAGACACCCACACCCTGCACCCTGTCACACAGACACCCACACTCTGCACCCTGTCACACAGACACCCACACCCTGCACCCTGACACAGTGACACCCGCATCCTGCACCCTGTCACACAGACGCCCACACCCTGCACCCTGTCACACAGACACCCACACCCTGCACCCTGTCACACAGACACCCACACCCTGCACCCTGTCACACAGACACCCACACCCTGCACCCTGACACAGTGACACCCACACCCTGCACCCTGACACAATGACACCCGCACCCTGCACCTTGTCACACAGACACCCACACCCTGCACCCTGTCACACAGACACCCACACTCTGCACCCTGTCACACAGACACCCACACCCTGCACCCTGACACAGTGACACCCGCATCCTGCACCCTGTCACACAGACGCCCACACCCTGCACCCTGTCACACAGACACCCACACCCTGCACCCTGTCACAGAGACACCCACACCCTGCACCCTGTCACACAGACACCCACACCCTGCACCCTGTCACAGAGACACCCACACCCTGCACCCTGTCACACAGACACCCACACCCTGCACCCTGTCACACAGACACCCACACCCTGCACCCTGTCACAGAGACACCCACACTTCATTGGGACCCAATTCTACATTCTCCTTGTGGTCACAATCTGACCCACAGCAAGCGGAGGCAGGAACACCCCGGATTGCCCGCACCCAGAGGACTGCTGGAGGCCAGGAATCTGCTGAGTCCGAGTCAGATGATCAGCCTCTGGACTCGGTCCTAGATCAGTTTGTGGAACTTCAGCAACAGAGAAGGGACTATTGGGAAAAGATGCCACCTGCAATCCTCAGCGAGTGATGAAATGACGGAGGAGTTTGCCCGCCTTCATTCCGAGGTGATGATGCCAGAATGCCAGTACACTGGTAGGATGGCAGGCACCATGGAGATCTGGATCCAAGGCATTGGTCTTGCACTGCTGCAGGAGCTGCACTCTATCACCAAGGCCCTTGCTGGCATCCATCAGTGTCAGCACCTGAGAGGGCTGGGGCATCTTGTTCTCACTTCAGCTGTTCCTTCTCCTCAAGGAGGCAGCCTGGGGCCCTCAGTGACCCCCATCAGCTCCAGCTCCACAGGTTGAAGAGGGTGAAACTGGCCCACAGCAGGATTCCAAAAGCAGCCGGGGCCTTAAAGGTCTCGGCTCTTCAGAGAATGCCAGCCAATGTCACCATAGACAACAGGGCGTGGCAGTCAGTAGGCTACTACCATCTTCGCTGTGTGTCAGGGAAGCACCAAGGTGTGATAGCTGGGGAGGGAAAGAGAAGAAGGTGTGGTTGTCTTAAGCACTTGTACATAAGATTCACAAATATAAACACACTCCCAATTATTTCAGCTCTCCTTGTGCACGCCTCCTTCTTACGGTGAGCTGTGTCAATGTCAACCAGGTCTGAAACCTTGGTCCCTGCACACACTATTGGCCTGAGCCTCTCTTCTGTGCAGTGTGATACCTTCTGGCCACATTGAGCGATCTGTTTTGATGTCACTCTCCAGGTTAGTAATGCCTGCGCCTTAATGTCAAGTGTGATTGCTGCAGGAATTTTGTACCCGGGTGTAGCAGGGTCTGGTGCTGTGCTGGGTTGGCTCTGCACCATTGGGGCAGACGTGTCTCCTTATCCTGTCTACATTCCTGAGAGATGGGGATGTGCTGCTGAAGAGACCAGGTGATGATGTTTGCAGAAGGTTGATGTGCTCTGGAACTCCATGTAGCCGCTGTCCCTCAGCAAGGTCTCCATGCTCTGAGTCTCTTCACAGAGTTGATGCGTGCTGCCCACAGCCAGACAGGTGTCAGACATTCCCAGGGGCAATATGATGATCTCAGCTCAGAGTCAGAGAACTTTGCCACCTCAAGTTGACAAAGCGATGGTTCACCGTATGCAGCTTCTGAGATATCCAATGTTGAGCATCTGTAACCCTGGATTATTGTCAGGAGAATGATAGCTTCACACAGTTGGTGAATAGCAATGTTCATCCCATCACCTTCACACTCCAGCGGGTTACTGATATAGCAATGGTGATCTATGAGGGGCCACATCAGCCTTTCAAGTCTTACTGGAATTGTCCATCATTGCTTTTTGTAATGTGCCAAGGCAAGGCAGCACAGTAGGGCAGCACAGTGGTTAGCACTGCTGCCTCACAGCGCCGGGGACTCGGGTTTGATTCCCGGCTTGGGTCACTGTCTGTGCAGATTCTGCACATTCTCTCTATGTCTGCGTGGGTTTCTTCCGGGTGCTCCGGTTTCCTCCCACAGTCCAAAAGACGTGCTGGTTAGGTGCATTGGCCATGCTAAATTCTCCCTCAGTGTACCCCAACAGATGAAGGAAGCTAGAACTAGAGGGCACAGCCTCAAAATAAAGGGGGGTCAGTTTAGGACAGAGTTGAGGAGGAACTTCTTCTCTCAGAGGGTGGTGAATCTCTGGAATTCTCTGCCCACTGAAGTGGTGGAGGCTACCTCGTTGAATATGTTTAAATCACGGATAGATGGATTCCTGATCGGTAAGGGAATTAGGGGTTATAGGGATCAGGCGGGTAAGTGGAACTGATCCACTTCAGATCAGCCATGATCTTATTGAATGGCGGGGCAGACTCGAGGGGCTAGATGGCCTACTCCTGCTCCTATTTCTTATGTTCTTATGTTCTTATGAGTGTGGCGACTAGGGAATTTTCACAGTAACTTCGTTGCGGTGTTAATGTAAGCCTACTTGTGACACTAATAAATGTCATACAGCTGAGGGTCTGGGGCTTTTCATTCTCAAATGTGTTGCGTCCATTTTGTGTTGTGATTAATGAAACTATTCAAGATGAACTGGAACTGCCGGATGTGAGTGCCATTTTGGGGAGTGTGCCACAGCCACTGTGCCGTCAGTCAGTGCTGCCACACCAGTGGGATTCCATCGGATCCCTTGTTCCAAGTGTAGTGTTCGTCTCTCACCAACGCGGTAACACATTGTGTGTGGCTGCCTTGTTCACAATGCAACTCGCTGAGGAACATTGCCATATCAAAGGCATTGGGCCATTATCACATGACTTCTCTCTGGGGATCATTCTCTGTGTCTGCAGGAAGCCCTGTTACCCTTGGTATTGCGGATTCTTTTCCTCCCTTTGACGAGCCTGGTGCCTCCATCACCTTCCTCTCCTTCTCTCCTGTCCATAAGCATTAATGAAGCAGCAAAAACATCAGGATCCATCTTCCAGCTGGTCTCCTCACTGCAGTATCAATGCGACAGATGTAAGAATCAGCATCTATTTCCAAAGAAAAACAGAAAATGCTGGATAAACTCAGCAGGCCTGGCAGCATCCGCGGAGGGAGAAATAAAGTTAACATTTTGAGTCCATATGACTCTTTCCACCTTTGCTCCAGGAATCTCCCGTTATTGTGGTCTCAAGGCCCACTTAAGCATGCCAGAGAGTCCTGGCCTCCGGAATGATGCCCAGTGTGGCGTTTGCATGAAGGTCGACCATAAACCCCGCTCCAACCTCACCCCAACCCACATGATTGACTGCCGACAGCTTCAGCCACTGCTCTGAATCTTTGGCTCCCAGTTCAGACACTGGCATCATCCCAACCTCCACTCCAAGACTGCACGGTTCAGTATGACCATGAGAGTGAATGTTCAGTGTCTGCCTCACAATAATTTAGGGAGTTCGGAGCAATCCCCTCTGTGACTGTTCCATAGTCACTTCTGCAAAGGGGTCTGCACAAGCTGGTCCAGTCACCAATAATTCTACTGTTCCATAAGACTCGATTGATTCTGAAGGTTACGTGCTAGAGGTTCAAAGTAGGGGAGCAATCGCTGCCACTTTGAGAAATTTGAGTGGTCATAATTGCTTTACTGGCCTGACTCCAGGCATGTCAATTGAGCTGATGCTGACATCCCTCAGCTGTGGCAGTGCCCTCATTTCTGAACTTATTTCCCATTGGGTGACCATTTATTGCCCCCCTTCCCCCCTCCAAGTCATGTGTTTGTGTACAGCCTTTCTCGCTCTCTGCTCCTCATGGAGTCCTTGTCTTGCAGCCCCTTCCCTTTACTTGGTGTTTCCTTGCTCCTTCCAGCATGGAACCATTATCCTGCAGCACAGGCCCGGTCTGATCACTGTGGAGACCTTCCCAGGAGACCCTATTGATATGTGGTGGCACTTACTTCAAAGCCTCACACTGATCCTCGCGGGCATTGAGTTATGTTGTGCCGACTAACCTCGGAGTTGTGCTGTTGTAGAACATGTTCTGATTTAAATTCAATGTGGGGAGGATGATTCCGGCAAGTAGGCATCATAATGAGATACAAATATATGATAATGACATTCGCAATGCTCGGCAGCAGCAAGTGCTGGGGAGGCAATGGCCTAGTGGTATTATCGCTGGATTATTCATCCAGAAACCCAGCTGACGTTCGAATTGAGATTTATATTGAGACAGTGACCCAAGCCGGGAATCGAACCTGGGTCTCTGGTGCTGTGAAGCAACAGTGTTAACCACCGTGCCACTCCTTAAATTTAAATATACTGGAGAATAAAAGCAGGAGGAGTGCAAAACTGCTACCTGATTGGCTACAGTCCTAAGGCAAATGTATAGCACATTGCTACAGAGAAAAAGAATGAAGGAATAAGGAGAGTCAGAGAGAGAACAGAAAGAGACATGACTTAGACTGGGACAGAGAATACATAGCAATACTGAAAGAAAGATTTGGATTCATATAGCACCTTTCTCAACCTCAGTACTTCCCAAAATGCTTTGCAGACAATGATGTATATCTGAAGTACAGTCCTTGCTGTAAAGTAGCAACTGTGGCAGCCAATTAACTGGTGCACAGCAAAGCCCCACCGACAGCAATGAGAAAAGTGTCTAGATTTTCTGTTTCCAGTGTTCGGGGAAGGATTAATATTGACCAGGACACCGGAGAGAACTCCATGGGGCGGCACAGTGGCACAGGGGTTAGTATTGCTGCCTCACAGTGCCAGGGACCTGGGTTCGATTCCCGGCTTGGGTCGCTGTCTGTGTGGAGTTTGCACATTCTTCCTGCGTCTGCGTGGGTTTCCTCCGGGTGCTCCAGTTTCCTCCCACAGTCCAAAGATGTGCGGGTTAGGTGGATTGGCCGTGCTAAATTGCCAGGGGGGGCTAGCTAGGGTAAATGCATGGGGTCATGCGGAGAGGGCCTGGGTGGGATTGTGGTTGGTGCAGACTCAATGGGCCAAACAGCCTCCTTCAGCACCTATACGTGCTGATTAGGTGCTTTGGCCATGCTAAATTCTCCCTCAGTGTACCCGAACAGGCACCGAAGTGTGACGACTAGGGAATTTTCACTGTAACTTCATTGCAGTGTTAATGCAAGCCTACTGGGCGGCACGGTAGCACAGTGGTTAGCACTGCTGCTTCACAGCTCCGGGGTCCTGGGTTCGATTCCCGGCTTGGGTCACTGTCTGTGTGGAGTTTGCACATTCTCCTCGTGTCTGCGTGGGTTTCCTCTGGGTGCTCCGGTTTCCGCCCACAGTCCAAAGATGTGCGGGTTAGGTTGATTGGCCAGGTTAAAAATTGCCCCTTAGAGTCCTGAGATGCATAGGTTAGAGGGATTAGCGGGTAAAAATATGTGGGGGTAGGACCTGGGTGGGATTGTGGTCGGTGCAGACTCGATGGGCCGAATGGCCTCCTTCTGCACTGTAGGGTTTCTATGATTTCTATGATTACTTGTGACACTAATAAATGAAGTTTTTAAAAAAACTTCATCTTTCTCCAAAATATCACCGTGTAATCCTTTCCATCCATTTGTGAGACCAGACTCTCAGGTTTAACATCATATTCACAATAAAACCTCAGGCAGATCTATCCACCTGATGCATCAAACTTCAAATACTTTCAATCTAGCTTTTCCTCAGAATGTTGAAAAGAATTCACAAAGTCCCTGTGACTGATATCTGAGGCAATTTGCCACGGCAGTGAATTGGGCAGATGTTTCTTCTTTGCCCCAGGGGAGCAAAGAAAAAGCAATTCAATTTCAATGTGGAGACGATTAAACCAATCACTCAGAAATTCAAACACGTTCCCTTCAATTCGGACCCTGAAGTCTGCGCAGAGCGTTCACACTTGTTACTTGCTGCAGACAGCAATCAGTATCCGCTACACCGTCACTGGTATCCGAAAGGTGACCAGAGAAAGATTAATGGCAGTCAGGTCAAAGAGAGAGGCTTCTGAAGGAGCAGCAGCGGGGCTTAGAAAGAACAGTCCAGGGAGTGGAGACCCAGATACTTGAAGATTCGAGGAAACAGAGGAGTGGTGGTGCAGGGGTTCGGGTAAACTGAGGGAGAATTTACCATGGCCCATCCACCTAACCTGCACATCTTTGGACTGTGGGAAGAAACCGGAGCACTCGGAGGAAACCCAAGCAGACACGGGGAGAACGTGCAGACTCCACACAGACAGTGACTCAAGTTGGGAATCGAACCCGGGTACCCGGCACTGAGGCAGCAGTGCTAACCACTGTGCAACAGTGCTGCTCCATGGAGTTCTCCCCTGTGTCCTGGCCAATATTAATCCTTCCTTGAACACTGGAGACAGAGAATCTCAACATTTTTATCATTGCTGTTAGTGAGGCTTTGCTTTGCACCAGTTAATTGGGGGGAAGTGTTGCCGGGGAGGCCGGGGGCGGCCGGAGGGGGGGGGGGGGGGTTGCAGCGGTGGTGGCAAAAGAGGCCAGAGTCAGAAGGTTGGAATTTTTGACTGAATTAGTTCTACAGAGATAGAGAGAAATGAGGCCATGAAGGACTTAAAGATGGGGATGGTGGGGGGGAGGGGAGGTGGGGGGGGGGGGGGGGGGGAGTGTGGCAGGGGATGGCATGTGGACGGAAAGGGTTTTCTATTAAGGTGGGATGAAACTTAGCAGGGTAACATGGAAAGGCATGGGGGAGGGTTTGTGTGACGGATGGGGAGGAGGTGAGATAAGGATGGAGAGGGAGAGATTGGAACAGGAAAGTAAGATGCTTTGGAATAGAATGATCGGTTAACAAGGGCAAATCAATCAAATCTAGGAATCTGGTCCAGTGTTGGGAATTATCCTGTTGGCCATGAGATTGTTTATCGGTTAGAAATGGACATTTTTGTCAGTAGAACTATGTTTTTGCAAGATGTAGATGGTTAGTTAGACATTGACCTTCCACTCCTGGGGCCTGGGTCATGAACATCTCTTCTGTTAGATCCCTTTGAGACTCTGATATGAATTAAATAATTTTAATCCAGTTCTTAGGTGGTATGATGTGAGATCTCCAGGGTCCAAAAGGCATGCCCAGTCCCCGCAAAGAGTAAGAAGTCTCACAACACCAGGTTAAAGTCCAACAGGTTCATTTGGAATCACGAGCTTTCCTTCAAGGAGCAGCACTTCGAAAGCCCGTGATTCCAAATAAACCTATTGGACTTTAACCTCGTGTTGTGAGACTTCTTACTGTGCCCACCCCAGTCCAACGACAGTATCTCCGCATCATGCCCACAAAGAGTGCCCAGGGTCTCAGAGGGACAATGGGACAGCTACTGGATGAAATTAATCTGAGTAGCTAATGCTTTAAAGATATTCTTCCAGCAGTACTCTTGTGTTGCAATGCTGAAGAATGGATGCATGTTTGGTTAAGTTAGTGTCTCAGTGTTAACCCTCCTGCTCTGCGTGAGCCCTCCCCACACCGACACAAGTACCAATTTGTATTCATCCATCATCCCTGAGCTCACTGAACTACGTGTGAGCCCCGCAATACATTGATTTTCAAATTCTCAAATCCCCCCAAGATCAGCATCCCAACTCTCCAAGATTCCTGTCATCCTCCAATTCAAGGGGAGGCGATGACTTAGTAGTCCTATCGTTAGACCATTAACCAGAAACTCAGCTAATGTTCTGGGGACTTGGGTTCGAATCCCGCCACGGCAGCTGGTGGAATTTGAATTCAATAAAAAATATCTGGAATTAAGAATCTACTGATGACCATGAAACCATTGTCGATTGTTGAAAAACCCATCTGGTTCACTGATGTCCTTTAAGGAAGGAAATCTGCCGTCCTTACCTGGTCTGGCCTACATGTGACTCCAGAGCCACAGAAACATGGTTGACTCTCAACTGCCCTTTCAAACAGCCTAGCAAGCCACTCCTTCTCAAGGGCAACTAGGGATGGGCAATAAATGCTGGACAGCCAGAGACGCCCACAAATGAATGAAAGAAAAATCTGGCTTCTTTTGCATCCCCGATGTTAATTGCTCCACTGTTGGCAGTTGTGCCTTGAGCTTTTTAAACCCTGGCCCCAAAATTCCCTCTCTTAACCTTCCCATCTCTTGAAATCGCTCTTCTTCTTTAAGACACTCCTTATAGATCATTTCTTTAAGTGACCTCGTGTCAAATTTGATTTGATTAGCATTCCTGTGAAGCTTCTTGGGACCTTTTTCAACATTAAATACACCATATAAATGCAAGTTGTTCATATATAACCAATCAATATTTTATTAGGTGGTGTGTAAACTCTACAGAGAAACGCAGCAAGGTTAATATATCCAAACAGCTCTCTCCTGAATGGAATTCAAACGGCTCCATCATTAACTCCTCCGGGATTCAGGTAGTTTCTTTGGGTTCTTGATGATTCATAATTAAATATTAAAATAACTGTTCATATTATTAAATGTAATAAGTTATGTGCTTTAAGCCACTGAGCAACTCACTGATAAAGAACAAAACGATTGTGACACATTGCAATTGTTAATCCAGGGTGCTAATATCTTTGTCATTTAAGATTAATTATTAATGGTATATTGATGTACTGCACGTTGCAATGAGTATTCTCTGTCCTATCCATGTGGAACCCATTTCAATAAAATACAGATGGAGTACGAAGAGATAAATGTCAATAGTCTGAGCATAATGTCAATGAAATGGAAATTAAAGCTACCTTAAAATTAATTTGCCTGGCAGAGATGCAATCTGTTTTCGCAATGGCAATGATACAAGAACCAAATTGGCTAAATGCAAAAAAACACTAGCAGACATCATTAGATTTGATTTTGTTCTGGGACCGTGAGAAAGTTACGGATGGGGAAAGGTGACTGGACCCATTAAAGCTCATCTGAACACCTTAACAGGCCCATCGTGTTGTATTAAGGCTAATCTTTCTTTATAAAGCCCACTCTCGTTAAAAATACAGAGACCATGACATCTTCTTGACGATTGCCTCATTACACTCAAATGGAATTACCTTTCCAATTCACCATCACCAGGCAGCCAATAAATCAGTGAAGAGGAAGAGTGTTTTGAAGAAAGGACTTTTTTTTCTTTCCATTGTAAAACTTTGCAATGCAAATCAAGGTGCTGGAGTTTTGATCTGGGGATGGGACTCTGAAGGTGGCACCAAATCTGGTCCCAACCCCAATCCTGGGGTGGATTATTTTTGAAGAAGGCATTGCTGGTGTGGAACTCAGCCAACCCTCGATGAGAAGGAACATTAATCCCACCAGTTTAAAGTTTATTTATTAATGTCACAAGTAGGCTTACACTAACACTGCGATGAAGTTACTGTGAAAATCCCCGAGTTGCCATACTCAGGCGCCTGTTTGGGTAGCAGGAGATGGGATGGTGAAATGTTGACGGTGCCATGACTTTATCTTCAGTAATGAAAAGGAGAGGAAGGGTGCCACGTCCACAGCAAGCATTCTGCCACTATTCTATACCAATGAAAGTCAATCTCAGCTCTCCTCTTGTCCCAATGTAAACTCAGTTGCTGCTCATTGTTGGATCCTTATAAAGTTTTCCAAATTTCTATTACAAAGTACCTGGGTACAAAGTAGTTGCAGTCGAATTAAACAGTGACCTGCTATTTAGGGCCCAGGTGCCCATTCAGTCTCCTCTCTCTGCTGTTAACTAACATACAGTGTGTGAGATGAGTGGGGAATCTCAAAGAGAAACAGAAAAGGCTGGAGACATTCAGCAAGTCTGGCAGCATCTGTGGAGAGAGACTGAGTTAACGTGGGCACTTTTTACTAGGCCCTTGGAGATGGGTTTGGACGCGGGGTGAGGGTGAAGATGTCGGACAGAAATGCCAATACATTCGTGCCTCCTCCCAGAGGTGACAGCAATGCACTTGGCAGAGGATAGAGGCCATTCAGGCTGTTAATGAAGTAATTAGCAGGCATTTATTGAGGCAATAGAATTCTATTGACGACACACAGTGTACAGTGGGAGGCAAGGATGCCATAAACACACATGTAATTTACAGCAACAAATCTGAGATCCTCCACAGACAGGGGCTCACAGTTATCTCCTGGAGACCTTCAGTCTGGCAACAACTGTGGAGGGAGACCAAGTTAAATTCTAATTTTGGGCAAGGCCAATTTTGATGGTATCAGACAGGAGCTTTCAAAAGTTAATTGGGGGAGTCTGTGGGAAGGCAAAGGGACATCTGGTCAGTGGAAGGCTTTCAAAAGTGTGTTAACCATGGTTCAGGGTAAGCACATTCCTCTTAGAGTGAAGGGCAAGACTGGTAGAAGTAGGGAACCCTGGATGACTCGGGATATTGAGGCCCTGGTCAAGAAGAAGAAGGAGGCACATGACATGAATAGGCAGCTGGGATCAAGTGGATCCCTTGAAGAGTATAGTGGGTGTAGGAGTACCATTAAGAGAGAAATCAGAAGGGCAAAAAGGGAACGTGAGATTGCTTTGGCAGATAAGGCAAAGGAGAATCCAAAGAGCTTCTACAAATACATAAAGGGCAAAAGAGTAACTAAGAAGAGAGTAGGGTCTCTTAAGGATCAACAACGTCATCTATGTGCGGATCCACAAGAGATGGGTGAGATCCTAAATGAATATTTCTCATCAGTATTTACAGTTGAGAAAGGCATAGATATTAGGGAACTTGGGGAAATAAATAGTAATGTCTTGAGGAATGTACATATTACAGAGAAGGAGGTGCTGAAAGTCTTAAAGCGCATCAAGGTAGTTCAATCCCCAGGACCTGATGAAGTTTATCCCAGGACATTGTGGGAGGCTAGGGAGGAAATTGTGGGTCCCCTAGCAGAGATATTTGAATCATCGACAGCCACAGGTAAGGTGCCTGAAGATTGGAGGGTGGCAAATGTTGTGCCTTTGTTTAGGAAGGGCTGCAGGGTAAAGCCTTGGAACTACAGGCCTTAAGTCTATATTGAATAAGTTGTTAGAAGGTATTCTGAGAGACAGGATCTACAGGCATTTGGAGAGGCAAGGACTGATTAGGGACAGTCAGCATGGCTTTGTGAGTGGAAAATCATGTCTCACAAATTTGATTGAGTTTTTTGAAGGGGTTGTTGTAGGGAAAAATCCCTTGTACCAGTGCATTCAAGGAGGTCGAGTTGCAAGGCAAGGTTCAAAGCGTTTTTCTTTATTGTACAATTACTGGGATCCCAGGGAGACCCCCGTAGCCAGCTCAGAAACAGTGGCTTGGCCACGTTGATCTCAATAGTTACACATTCGCTCTGGATATTTATAGGAATCCAAATTCGAGCGGGAACATTTGCTTATACATTTTACAATACCTAAAAAGTGGCGGGATTCTTTAATTGCTGCCCTGAAGATTTGGCGGGCAGTTTCAATTCGAACAGATTAACATTAAGAATATGTATCCTATCCGGTCAGGAAGTTCCCTGGTAGACTTTGTCAATTTACATCTGTATGGTGTGTGTCCGTGTTAATGGGACTGCCTGTTCTTGCCCCGGTGTTTTAATGTGTTTCCCATTATCCTCTCGATGTGTCCCCTTATCTAAATCGACCTCCGATGTTTGTGTCTGTATTCTATGCTTGCGAGATTAGATGTTAATGTCATTTTGTCCTGCTGTGTGTAGGGGGATTTAATCTAATCTTTTATTCTTTTTATCCTGGTTTATTAAGTTTCTTTGCCTGCCTTGGCCATTTTATTCCCGTAATATTTTATTGACAGTACAGTTATGCCATATATCCCACTGCCAGGTCTTGACTCGCAGATATCCCGATCTTCTGGCCAAGGGCCGGTTTAAAATGCAGCTTCGTGCTGTTGCTGGGCAGAATAAGGATCTTCTGTCGGCTTTGAAATTAAAGGTTTCTCAGTGGTGCAGAGGGGGATTTAAACGAATGTCCATTCGGGTGTTCCCCTCTGCATTGTGGGCACGTTATGAATGGTGCCAATCAGTCCAATAAATGAATATGTTTAATGAGGTGAATATTGATGAGATAATAAAAATATGGCTTTGGAAAATGGCCTACTTCAGGGTAACCAAGAAGGTAGATGAGGGCAGTGCAGTTGATGTTGTCCACTTGGACTTTAGCAAGGCCTTTGACAAGGTACTGCATGGTAGGTTGTTGCATAAGGTTAAATCTCACGGGATCCAGAGTGAGGTAGCCAAATGGATACAAAACTGGCTTGATGACAGAAGCCAGAAGGTGGTTGTAGAGGGTTGTTTTTCAAACTGGAGGCCTGTGACCAGCGGTGTGCCTCAGGGATTAGTGCTGTGTCCACTGTTATTTGTCATTTATATTAATGATTTGGATGAGAATTTTGGCGGCATGGTTTGCAGATGACACCAAAATTGGTGGCATAGTGGACAGTAAAGAAGGTTATCGAGGATTGCAACAGGATCTTGTCCAATTGGGCCAGTGGGCTGACGAATGGCAGGTGGAGTTTAATTCAGAAAAAATGCGAGGTGATACATTTTGGTAGATTGAACCAGGGCAGGACTTACTCAGTTAATGGTAGGGCATTGCGGCGAGTTATAGAACAAAGAGATCTAGGGGTACAGGTTCATAGATTCTCACCAACTTTTACTGATGAACCATAGAAAGCATTCTCTCTGGTTGTACCACAGCTTGGTATGGCTCCTGCTCTGCCCAAGACCGCAAAGAACTACAAAAGGTGGTGAATGTAGCCCAATCCATCACGCAAACCAGCTTCCCATCCATTGACTCTGTCTACACTTCCCACTGCCTCAGCAAAGCAGCCAGCATAATTAAGGACCCCATGCACCCCGGACATTCTCTCTTCCACCTTCTTCCGTCGGGAAAAAGATACAAAAGTCTGAGGTCACGTACCAACCGACTCAAGAACAGCTTCTTCCCTGCTGCTGGCAGAATTCTGTATGGATTTATCTTGCATATCTTGCATTAAGTTGATCTTTTTTTACACCCGAGCTATGACTGTAACACTACTTTCTGCACTCCCTCGTTTCCTTCTCTATGAGCAGTATGCTTTGTCTGTACAGCGCACAAGAAACAATAATTTTCACTCTATGTTAATACATGTGACTACAATAAATCAAGTCAAATCAAATCAAATCATAGGTCCTTGAAAGTGGAGTCAGAGGTGGACAGAGTGGTGAAGAAGGCATTCAGCATGCTTGGTTTCATCGGTCAGAACATTGAATACAGGAGTTGGGACGTCTTGTTGAAGTTGTACAAGACATTGGTAAGGCCACACTTGGAATACTGTGTACAGTTCTGGTCACCTTATTATAGAAAGGATATTATTAAACTAGAAAGAGTGCAGAAAAGATTTATTAGGATGCTACTGGGACTTGATGGATTGAGTTATAAGGAGAGGCTGAATAGACTGGGGCTTTTTCTTTGGAACGTAGGAGGCTGAGGGGTGACCTTATAGAGGCCTATAAAATAATGATCAGCTAGATAGTCAATATCTTTTCCCAAAGGTAGGGGAGTCTAAAACTAGAGGGCATAGGTTTAAGGTGAGAGGGGAGAGATACAAAAGTGTCCAGAGGGGCAATTTTTCCACAGAGGGTGGTGAGCGTCTGGAACGAGCTGCCAGAGGCAGTAGTAGAGGCAGGTACAATTTTGTCTTTTAAAAAGCATTTGGACAGTTACAGGGGTAAAATGGTTGAGAGGGATATGGGCCAAACACAGGCAATTGGGATTAGCTTAGTGGTTAAAAAAAGGGGGGGGGACATGGACAAGTTGGGCCGAAGGGCCTGTTTCCATGCTGTAAACCTCTATGACTCTATGACACTATAACCCTAACCTAGTTAACCTTAATCCTAACCCTAACCCTCACCCTCACCCTAACTTTAAACCTAACCCAATCACATACAGTGCTGGAAGTGGCTGTTGGCTCCTTCAGCCTTATTACACCTCCATTTTGTCCCACCCTTTGTTGCTCCATTTACCTCAGCAGCATTCCCACTGCAGACACAATTAAGGCTGCTGGCCAGCCTTGTAATTGGCCGGCAATCTAGGAGGTGCCTTCTTAATCAGATACCTCCTGGAAGATTGGAAACCGGCATCCCTGAGATTGATTTGGCCATTTGGAAAAGGAGCCCCACTGTTGAGAAAAATAAACAGGGTTGGGAAAATTCAGCTGGGTGATCTGGAGGAATTACCAGAGGCGAGGAAATGGGGGAATGCTTTCTCTCACTGAAACACTCTTGTCCTTAGTATGTATTCTGTAATGACTTCACTGAGGCATGAGGTTGGCTCTTGGGGTATGAGCTCCCTGATTGAGGTAATGATTGCCTGCCCAATCAGGGAGACTCACCTGTATATAAATATTGTAGAATCCCGATAGGAGGCCATTTGGCCCATTGCGTCTGCACTGACTACAATCCCACCCAGGCCCTATCTCCATAACCCCATGCATTTACCCTAGCTAGCCCTCCTGACACTAAGGGACAATTTAGCATGGCCAATCCACCTAATCCGCACATCTTTGGAATGTTGGAGGAAACCGGATGAAATCCACGCAGACATGGGGAGAACGTGCAAACTCCACACAGACAGTGACCCGAGGCCGGAATTGAACCCGGGTCCCTGGCACTGTGAGGCAGCAGTGCTAACCCACTGTGCCACCATGCCACCCAGTATGGGAGTGTCAGATCTACTGTCTGTCTGGATTCTAACTGTGTACCTGAAGAACTCTAGGAGTGGAATAGAGTTTGTAAATAAAGGCACACAGCATGTAGATATTGCTGGCAAGGCCTGCATTCATTGCTCATTCACTGATTACGCTTGTCTTGTTGCTGGTCTTTCTCATAAGGCAGTTTAAGAGTAGAACCATATTAAAGGCAATCATACTGAACCTTTAGTTCCTGCGTTTGTCACTCTCTTATTACTGGGTGACATCACCTATCTCTATCTTGCATCTAGAATCAGGCTGCAACCTCCTTTTGACTTTCAAAACTAATTTCACGCAGCACTTAATGGTAAATGTTTGCAATGCCTCATTCTTGGATCGATGAAAGCTGAGCTTTGCAAAGCATACCTCTTCTAATCAGTGCTAAGAGGAATCAAATTTGGTGTGGATTTGAACTCAGCTCATTGAGTTGATGGGACAGTGTTATAACAGATTGCATCAATTAATAAAGATTAAAAATTAATTTAGAAACCGGATCAAAATGCTTATTATGTTGTTACAATGAAGATGATTGTTCCATTTTAACTATGCTTAATGTTGAACAGCTGGCATTAATATAACAAGCCAGTCAAAAATCTTTAAACAAATGGTTAGGACATCAGTGATAACAGTTTTAATTTAAATTCATTCACAGGATGTGGATATCAGTGGCAAGGACCACATTTATTGCCCTTGAGATGGTGGTGGTGAACTACCTTCTTGAAGCACTGCAATCTATGTAGTGAAACAAAATGGCTATTCAGGGGGAGAAACTCTCCAGTGCTTGCAGTCATACCTGACACAAAGGAAGACGGTTGCTGGACATCGCTGCAGGAGTTCTTCAGGGTAGTGTCTTAGGCCTAACCATTTTTGGCCGCTTCAACAGTGACCTTCCTCCCATCTTAAGGTCAGGAATGGCTGATGATTGCACAAACTTGAGTGCAATTTACAACTTCTCAAGTACAGAAGTAGTCCGTGTCCAGATGCAGCAAGACATGGACAATATCCAGGCTTGTGCTGATAAATAGCAAGTAACATTTGTGCCACAGCAAGTGCCAGATAATGACCATCTGCAATAAGAGAGGATCTAACCATCACCCCCTTGACATTCAATGTCATTCGCATCACTGAATTCCCCACTATCAACACCCTGGGTGTTACCACTGACCAGAAACTGAACTGGACCAACTTATAACCACTGTGACTACAAGAGTACAGTAAGAAGTCTCACAACACCAGGTTAAAGTCCAACAGGTTTATTTGGTAGCAAATACCATCTGCTGAGTAAGATAATGGTATTTGCTACCAAATAAACCTGTTGGACTTTAACCTGGTGTTGTGAGACTTCTTACTGTGTTCACCCCAGTCCAACGCCGGCATCTCCACATCATGACTACAAGAGTACGTCAGAGGCTGGGAATTTTGCAGAGGGTAACTTTTACCTATTGACTCCCCAAAGCCCACCCATCATCTACAAGGCAGAAATCAGGAGTGTGATGGAATATTCTTCACTTGACTGTGAGACTGCAGCTCCAACAACACACAAGAAGCTCAAGGCCATCTAGAAGAAAACAGCCCATTTGATTGGCACCCCATCCATCATCTCACACTTCACTCTCTCCACCACTGACACACAGTAACAACCACGTTTACCATTAAGAGATGCACTGTAGGAACTCACCATTGTCCTTACGACAGCATTTTCCAAATCCGTGACCTCTGCCACCTAGAAGGACAAGAACAACAGATGCATGGGAACATCATCTTGGAAATGCATGGTAAAATAGGGCAAAGTCAGCATGGTTTCATCAAGGGGAGGTCATGCCTGACAAATCTGTTAGAATTCTTTGAGGAGGTAACGAACAGGTTAGACAAAGGAGAGCCAGTGGACGTTATCTACTTGGATTTCCAGAAGGCCTTTGACAAGGTGTCACACAAGAGGCTGCTGAGTAAGATAAGAGCCCATGGTGTTAGAGGCAAGGATAGAAGATTGGCTGACTGGTAGAAGGCAGAGAAAGGACTAAGGGGTCCTTTTCAAGATGGCAGCCAGTGACTAGCAGAGTTCCGCAGAGGTCGGTGTTGGGACCACAGCTTTCACTTTATGTCAATGATCTCGATGAAGGAACTGAGGGCTTTGGGGCTAAGTTTTCAGATGATACAAAGATAGGCAGAGGGACAGGTAGTATTGAGGAAGCAGGGGGGCTGCAGAAGGACTTGGACAGGTTTGGAGAGAGGGCAAAGAAGTGGCAGATGGAATACAACGTGGAAAAGTGTGAGGTTATGCACTTTGGTAGGAAGAATAGAGGCGTAGACTACTTTCTAAATGGGGAGAAAATTCAGAAATCGGAAGCGCAAAGGGTCTTGAGAGTTCTAGTTCAGGATTCTCTTAAGGTTAACTCACAGATTGAGTTGGTAGTTAGGAAAGCAAATGCAATGTTCGCATTCCTTTCAAGAGGACGAGAATACAAAAGCAGAATGTAATGCTGAAGCTTTATAAGGCTCTGGTCAGACCACATTTGGAATACTGTGAGCAATTCTGGGCCCTGTATCTAAGGAAGGATGTGGTGGCCTTGGAGAGGGTCCAGAGGAGGTTCAGGAGAATGATCTGGGAATGAAAAGCTTATGACATGCCGAATTTCCTTAGCCTCCTGAGAAAGTAGAGGCGTTAGTGGGCTTTCTTAACTATAATGTTGGCATGGGGAGACCAGGACAGGTTGTTGGTGATCTGGACACCTAAAAGCTTGAAGCTCTCGACCATTTCCACTTCATTCCCATTGATGTAGACAGGGGCATGTTCTCCTTTACACTTCCTGAAGTCGATGACAATCTCCTTCATTTTGTTGACATTGAGGGAGAGATTATTGTCGTTGCACCAGTTCACCAGATTCTCTACCTCATTCCTGTACTCCGTCTCATCATTGTTTGAGATCTGACCCACTATGGTGGTGTCATCAGCAAACTTGAAAATGGAGTTGAAGAGGAATTTGGTCACACAGATTGGGGTGGGGGTGGGGTGGGCGGGGGGGGCTTGGGTTATCTGTTACCCTGTAAATTCCCTTCTTTCCTCACTTTCTAAGACAGATGTCCTCTCAAAGGAGAGGGAAAGCAACCTTTGATTCAGTATATTTCTGTAACAAAACAATAGCAACATTGTTAGCTTGCGTTTGCTGTTAGATCACCTAATCCGAATAGAATATTTCTTATCTGCTCAGGTCAACTGAATCCGACCTCCAAACATCCTGTAGGTGGGTTTTATGATGGGTATAGATTCTTGTCTGAATATTTCAGCAGAGTGGAAGAATTTTTCCTGGTTGGAAGATAATTGATGTTTGTTGTGTAAAAATTCCTCTTGGTTTGAAACTCAGCGAGTGGCATTGAACGACTGATGAGGTCATTTCCAAAGGCTTTTCATGTGGATCAGCCACATGAATCTTCAAACCCCTGCCGAACGTCCTTGGATTCAAGCAGGGAATGTCATTTCCAATCAAGAAAGAACTAACCCCTTTGTTTTGTGATCTTTAGAAAGCTCCCTTTCTTTTCCCCCTCACTTAATTTATTAGCAATAGAATCCGGCCATACCAAGGGATTAATAAGAGACAAACACAGGCAACAGAAGGAAACCTTTTAAGGCTTTCGGAGAGCCCATGAGGAGTTTGGGATTAATCTGGCTGCAATATAAATCGAAAGGCACACGGGATCAGTAGGTCCCAAAAGTAGCAGGCTGCATTTACAAGATGCGCATGGTTTGATTAAATGTCCGAAATGGATTGCAATTTCTTCAAAAGAACTGCAAAGGTAATTAGGAGGTTACCTTTTCTGAATATTGGTGGTGCGAAGCATTTCTAAAAATGAAAGGATTGTTGAATATTTATCACATGGATTGAACTGAAATTAAAATGCAGAAACAACTCTCGCTAATCATTTGATTAAACTTGGATAAATGTCTCATTCTGTGCATTCTAATCTGCACCTCCATCAGGAGAGTGTCAAGGCTGCTTTCCTGAAAGCTGGTGTCTCAGAGATTCACCACAACCAGCACTGGCGCGATAAGTATGTAGAACGGTCAGGAAACTAGGTGAGGTGTCAATTGTGGCTCAGAGGTAACACCCTCTGAACCTTGAGGGCATGGATTCAACCTCCACCTCCAGATTCAAATACCTAATCAAAGTCAGCATTCCGGTGCAATACTAACTTGCTCGTTAGCGACAAAGATAGCTTATTGGCCAATATGTGCGGGTTAGGTTGATTGGCCATGCTAAATTGACCGTAGTGTCAGGGGGATTAGCAAAGTCAATGAGGCTTACGGGAATAGGGTTTGAACATAGAACATAGAACAGTACAGCACAGAACAGGCTCTTCGGCCCACGATGTTGTGCCGAGCTTTATCTGAAACCAAGATCAAGCTATCCCACTCCCTATCATCCTGGTGTGCTCCATGTGCCTATCCAATAACCGCTTAAATGTTCCTAAAGTGTCTGACTCCACTATCACTGCAGGCAGTCCATTCCACACCCCAACCACTCTCTGCGTAAAGAACCTACCTCTGATATCCTTCCTGTATCTCCCACCACGAGCCCTATAGTTATGCCCCCTTGTAATAGCTCCATCCACCCGAGGAAATAGTCTTTGAACGTTCACTCTATCTATCCCCTTCATCATTTTATGAACCTCTATTAAGCCTCCCCTCAGCCTCCTCCGCTCCAGAGAGAACAGCCCTAGCTCCCTCAACCTTTCCTCATAAGACCTACCCTCCAAACCAGGCAGCATCCTGGTAAATCTCCTCTGCACTCTTTCCAGCGCTTCCACATACTTCTTATAGTGAGGTGACCAGAACTGCACACAATATTCCAAATGTGGTCTCACCAAGGTCCTGCACAGTTGCAGCATAACCCCACAGCTCTTAAACTCCAACCCCCTGTTAATAAAAGCTAACACGCTATAGGCCTTCTTCACAGCTCTATCCACTTGAGTGGCAACCTTTAGAGATCTGTGGATATGAACCCCAAGATCTCTCCGTTCCTCCACAGTCTTCAGAACCCTACCTTTGGCCCTGTAATCCACATTTAAATTAGTCCTACCAAAATGAATCACCTCACATTTATCAGGGTTAAACTCCATTTGCCATTTTTCAGCCCAGCTTTGCATCCTATCTATGTCTCTTTGCAGCCTACAGCAGCCCTCCACCTCATCCACTATTCCACCAATCTTGGTGTCATCAGCAAATTTACTGATCCACCCTTCAGCCCCCTCCTCTAAGTCATTAATAAAAATCACAAAGAGCAGAGGACCAAGCACTGATCCCTGCGGCACTCCGCTAGCAACCTGCCTCCAATCCGAAAATTTTCCATCCACCACCACCCTCTGTCTTCGATCAGACAGCCAGTTACCTATCCAATCGGCCAACTTTCCCTCTATCCCACACCTCCTCACTTTCATCATAAGCCAACCATGGGGGACCTTATCAAACGCCTTACTAAAATCCATGTATATGACATCAACTGCCCTACCTTCATCAACACACTTAGTTACCTCCTCAAAAAATTCTATCAAATTTGTGAGGCACGACTTGCCCTTCACGAATCCGTGCTGACTATCCCGGATTAATCCGCATCTTTCTAAATGGTCGTAAATCCCATCTCTAAGGACCTTTTCCATCAATTTACCAACCAAATTGACCATCAAGTGGGATTGTGGTCAGTACAGAGTCGATGGGCTGAATGGCCTCCTTCTGTACTGTAGGGTTTCTATGATTCTATATTCTTTACTCATCCAACATCAGAAAATACAGATTAAGGAACAAACACTGGGTGTCCTTGATAGGTATGTCCCTGTCAGGCAGGGAGGAAATGGCCGAGTGAGGGAACCATGGTTCACGAAAGAGGTGGAATGTCCTGTGAAAAGGAAGAGGGAAGCTTATGTAGGGATGAGGAAACAAGGTTCAGATGGCTCGATTGAGGGTTACGAGTTAGCAAGGAATGAGCTGAAAAAGGGGCTTAGGAGAGCTAGGAGGGGACATGAGAAGTCCTTGGCGGGTCGGATCAAGGAAAACCCCAAGGCTTTTTACTCTTATGTGAGGAATAAAAGAATGACCAGGGTGAGGTTAGGGCCAGTCAAGGACAGTAGTGGGAACTTGTGTATGGAGTCAGTGCAGATAGGAGAGGTGATGAATGAATACTTTTCTTCAGTGTTCACCAAGGAGAGGGGTCATGTTTTTGAGGAAGAGAAGGTGTTACAGGCTAATAGGCTGGAGGAAATAGATGTTCGGAGGGAGGATGTCCTGGCAGTTTTGAATAAACTGAAGGTCGATAAGTCCCCTGGGCCTGATGAAATGTATCCTAGGATTCTTTGGGAGGCAAGGGATGAGATTGCAGAGCCTTTGGCTTTGATCTTTGGGTCCTCGCTGTCCACGGGGATGGTGCCAGAGGACTGGAGAGTGGCGAATGTTGTTCCTCTGTTTAAGAAAGGGAATAGAAATGACCCTGGTAATTATAGACCGGTTAGTCTTACTTTGGTGGTTGGTAAATTGATGGAAAAGGTCCTTAGGGATGGGATTTACGACCATTTAGAAAGATGCGGATTAATCCGGGATAGTCAGCACGGATTCGTGAAGGGCAAGTCGTGCCTCACAAATTTGATAGAATTTTTTGAGGAGGTAACTAAGTGTGTTGATGAAGGTAGGGCAGTTGATGTCATATACATGATTTTAGTAAGGCGTTTGATAAGGTCCCCCATGGTCGGCTTATGATGAAAGTGAGGAGGTGTGGGACAGAGGAAAAGTTGGCCGATTGGATAGGTAACTGGCTATCTGATCGAATGTTGTGGAGATGCCGGCGTTGGACTGGGGTAAACACAGTAAGAAGTTTAACAACACCAGGTTAAAGTCCAACAGGTTTATTTGGTAGTAAAAGCCACACAAGCTTTCGGAGCTCCAAGCCCCTTCTTCAGATGAGTGGAAATTCTGTTCACAAACAGAGCATATAAAGACACAAACTCAATTTACATGAATAATGGTTGGAATGCGAATACTTACAACTAAGCAAGACTGTTCTCTTCCTGTTGGGGAGCACTTCAGCGGTCACGGGCATTCGGCCTCTGATATTCGGGTAAGCGTTCTCCAAGGTGGCCTTCGCGACACACGACGGCGCAGAGTCGCTGAGCAGAAACTGATAGCCAAGTTCCGCACACACGAGGACGGCCTCAACCGGGATATTGGGTTCATGTCACACTATTTGTAACCCCCAAGTTGCCTGGACCTGCAGAGTTTCACTGGCTGTCTTGTCTGGAGACAATACACATCTTTTTAGCCTGTCTTGATGCTCTCTCCACTCATGTTCTTTTGTTTCTTAAAGACTTGATTAGTTGTAAGTATTCGCATTCCAACCATTATTCATGTAAATTGAGTTTGTGTCTTTATATGCTCTGTTTGTGAACAGAATTTCCATTCACCTGAAGAAGGGGCTTGGAGCTCCGAAAGCTTGTGTGGCTTTTACTACCAAATAAACCTGTTGGACTTTAACCTGGTGTTGTTAAACTTCTTACTGTATCTGATCGAAGACAGAGGGTGGTGGTGGATGGAAAATTTTCGGATTGGAGGCAGGTTCCTAGCGGAGTTCCACAGGGATCAGTGCTTGGTCCTCTGCTCTTTGTGATTTTTATTAATGACTTAGAGGAGGGGGCTGAAGGATGGATCAGTAAATTTGCTGATGACACCAAGATTGGTGGAGTAGTGGATGAGGTGGAGGGCTGTTGTAGGCTGCAAAGAGACATAGATAGGATGCAAAGCTGGGCTGAAAAATGGCAAATGGAGTTTAACCCTGATAAATGTGAGGTGATTCATTTTGGTAGGACTAATTTAAATGTGGATTACAGGGTCAAAGGTAGGGTTCTGAAGACTGTGGAGGAACAGAGAGATCTTGGGGTCCATATCCACAGATCTCTAAAGGTTACCACTCAAGTGGATAGAGCTGTGAAGAAGGCCTATAGCGTGTTAGCTTTTATTAACAGGGGGTTGGAGTTTAAGAGCCGTGGGGTTATGCTGCAACTGTGCAGGACCTTGGTGAGACCACATTTGGAATATGGTGTGCAGTTCTGGTCACCTCACTATAAGAAGGATGTGGAAGCATTGGAGAGAGTGCAGAGGAGATTTACCAGGATGCTGCCTGGTTTGGAGGGTAGGTCTTATGAGGAAAGGTTGAGGGAGCTAGGGCTGTTCTCTCTGGAGCGGAGGAGGCTGAGGAGAGGCTTAATAGAGGTTTATAAAATGATGAAGGGGATAGATAGAGTGAACGTTCAAAGACTATTTCCTCGGGTGGATGGAGCTATTACAAGGGGGCATAACTATAGGGTTCATGGTGGGAGATACAGGAAGGATATCAGAGGTAGGTTCTTTACGCAGAGAGTGGTTGGGGTGTGGAATGGACTGCCTGCAGTGATAGTGGAGTCAGACACTTTAGGAACATTTAAGCGGTTATTGGATAGGCACATGGAGCACACCAGGATGATAGGGAGTGGGATAGCTTGATCTTGGTTTCAGATAAAGCTCGGCACAACATCATGGGCTGAAGGGCCTGTTCTGTGCTGTACTGTTCTATGTTCTACGTTCTATTAACTTGTCATGTACCTCTTTCCTGGCGTGTCTAAAATGGCTACCATGTTTGCTCAGAAAAGACCAGCAAAGGCATTTCAAGAATAATTCATTGGCTTCGAGGTGCTTTGGGATAGGCAGAGGGTGTGAAAGATGCTATGTAAATGCATCTCTTTGTTGATTTAATTAACTTTAAGGCCGTTAGCAGAGAAATTCGATTTTCCTCAAATTGTTGAACTCACAATGAGATCAATCTAATGTTACTATGATGATAAAAGAACTTCAATATTACCGTGATAATTACAGATTACATGTATAAGCAACCCAAAAATCACAGGTATTTTTATTGCTGTCACAGCAGCTCTCTACCATTAACGTAAAATGGCACAAAACCTTCAAAGAATTAGAATGATTTGGTATTACAAAACTGTTTCAGCACAAAATGTCCAACAGGATCCTGCCAGGGTTAGCCTCCTCTCACTCCTTTTCTTCTAACCCGATCAACGTATCCTTCCAATCCTCTTTCCGCCTATATTCATGTGGTTTGCTCCTCAATGCATCTATACTATTTACCACAAATTCCCTCTGTGGCACCAAGTTCTGACTAGTTCTCACTCGGCAAAGGAATTTCTTCCAAATTATTACTGGGTGGCACGGTGGCACAGTGGTTAGCATGGCGGCCTCATAGCGCTAGGGACCCGGGTTCAATTCCGGCCTGCGGTCACTGCCTGTGTGGAGTTTGCACGTTCTCTCCGTGTCTGCATGGGTTTCGTCCGGGTGCTCCGGTTTCTTCCCACAGTCCAAAGATGTGCGGGTTAGGTTGATTGGCTATGCTACATTGCCCCTTAGAGTCAGGGGGACCAGCAGGGTAGATATGTGGGGATAGGGCGTGGGTGGGATTGTTGTCGGTGTCGGCTCGATGGGCCGAATGGTCTGCTTCTGCACTGTCGGGATTCTATTTTATATTTCGTGTTCCGAGTTTAGTGGAAACATCTTCTCCAAAGTCTACCCTTTCAAACTTTTTCTGAGCCTTGAATGCTTATAGGGTGAATGTTACCACCCTACATACCCTACTGCAGCCCTCAGTCTTCCCTTTTCTGGAGAAAAAAGCTGCACCTGTTCAATCTGAAACTGGGATTGCTCATCTTAGCGCAGAGAAGTGAAAGGTCTCTTTGACCAAGAAGGTCAAAGTTCAGGAGCTTTGATGATGTAGATAGGGGGGAACTATTCTCATTGGAAAAATTGTCAGTAACTTGGAGATGAGATGTGAGTTTATTTCTATTTCCTGGGACGGCAGGTCTGTCATATGAGGAGAGACTAAGTTGGTTAGGATTGTATTCACTGGAGTTTAGAAGAGTGAGAGGGGATCTCATAGAAACTTATAAAATTCTAACAGGATTAGACAGGGTAGATTCAGAAAGAATGTTCCCAATGGTGGGGGAGTCCAGAACTAGGGGCCATAGTTTGAGGATAAGGGGTAAGAACTGAGGTGAAGAGAAATTTCTTCACCCAGAGGGTGGTGAATGTGTGGGATTCACCACCACAGGAAGTAGTTGAAGCCAAAGTGTTGTCTGCTTTCAAGAAGAAATTAGGTATAGCTCTTGGTGCTAAAGGGATCAAGGGATATTGGAAGAAGGGGGGTATCAGGATATTGAATTCGATGATCAGCCATGATCATAATGAATGGCGGAGCAGGCTCACAGGGTCGAATGGCCTACTCCTGCTTCTAGTTTCTATTTGTGTTTCTATGCTTCATCACAGGGGTGGGTTCCTCCTGATTCGCAGTTGTAACCTTATTGGAAAAATCATCTCCTTTTGTAGTTATGGCGGATAATCAAGGAAAATTCCTGAAGAAATTCCCAATGATCTTTCATATTCATGAAAACAAAAGGAGATCAAGCAAGAAGACCTGGGACCTCCAGTCTGAATGGCATCCATTTACCCTAACTTACTCTGAGTTAAGTGCTACACTTATCAGTGCCCTGATACCATTGGGTGCAGATTTGTTCTATCGAGGCTCTTGCAAGATACCTTGTCAAACAACTTCTGAAATCCACTGATGTAGCATTGGCTTTATCAAACCAATCAGTCCCTTCTTCAGAAAAGTCTCAAAAGTTGTTTTCTATTAGCAACTCTTATCAACTGTGTCCTGAGCAAGAGAAAGCATTCTGCAACACTAAGTGCTCTTTTGGGTAAGTTACGTTGAGTTACAGGGTGGCACGATGGCACAGTGGTTAGCACTGCTGCCTCACAGCGCCATGGACCTGGGTTCAATTCCAACCTTGGGTCACTGTCTGTGTGGAGTCTGCACGTTCTCCTCGTGTCTGTGTGGGTTTCCTCTGGGTGCTCCAGTTTCCTCCCACAGTCCAAAGATGCGCAGGTTAGGTTGATTGGCCATGCTGAAATTGATCGTAGTGTCAGGGGAATTAGCAGGGTAAATATGTGGGGTTACAGGATTAGGGTCTGGGTGGGATTGTGGTCGGTGCAGACTCGATGGGCCGAATGGCCTCCTTCTGCACTGTAGGGATTCTATGAATCTAGATGTTTGGCCCAGAGACTTTGCACAGCACAGGGAAAAGTACATTCCTCTGGTGTGTGAAACCAGGAATTAAAGGTGACAGACTTGCGAAAGGAGCACAATGTCATATTTCCCCATGGAACCATAGAATCACCGAAATATTACAGCACATGTGCCTCCTTTAAATGAGATATCATTCCTGCAGGTTCTCCCTCTGGCCTCTCCACCAACAACCCCACACCCCTCTGCCCAGACCTCCACACTTAATGGGTCCTGGATCCCCAGGACTAAGACTCTGGGGACTGCTTGCAGTCCCAATCCTGTCTCCTGCAGCTCCTAGCTCTGCAGGGAGAGAAAGCTGCCGTCAAATCAGATTTGTTGGCAACTGTCTGAGGCAGGACTTTACCTCTTAAAACACTGAATATTTAATTAACCATTCGTGTTTATAGAGTGGCTTAATGTAGTGAAAACTGGTGAACCAACAGCCAATCTGCTGCAAAGTTATAGAAAAGGCCATTCAGTCCATTGAATCTCAGCTGTCTCAATTACCACCTTCACATTCATGGTCTCCACCATAGTATGAATTTTCCTCATGCCTTTGTTTCTTCTTGTTGACCTAGAGGTTGCTTATTGCTTTAAGAGCAAGAGGCCTTCTTGGTATCTATTTAGTATCTATTTTAATCTGTTGCTCATTAAACTACTATCCTGGTTTATCTGGACTCATACAGGAAGTCTATACATTTTTCAAATATCTATTGATGACATAGAATCATAGAATCCCTACAGTGCAGAAGGAGGCCATTCGGCCCATCGAGTCTGCACTGACCACAATCCCACCCCAGGTCCTATTCCCGTAATCCCACATATTTACCCTGCTAATCCCCGAAACTACGGTCAATTTAGCATGGCCAATCAACCTAACCCGCACATCTTTGTGGGAGGAAACCGGAGCACCCGGAGGAAACCCACGTTGACATGGGGAGAATGTGCAAACTCCACACAGACAGTGAGCCGAGGCTGCAATTGAACCCGGGTCCCTGGCGCTGTGAGGCAGCAATGCTAACCACTGTGCCACCATGCTGCCCACCGTGCCATGTGAATGGTCTCTTAATTCCATAAAACAGAGGAGCAGAAGTAGGCCATTCAGCCCATCGAGTCTGCTCCACCATTCAATGAGATCATGACTAATCTGATGTGATAACCGTTAACCTCACTTTCCTGCTTTATCACAATAATCCTTGGTTTCATTCTATCTCATCCTTGAATATAATTCATGGTCCAGCTTCCACTGCTCTCAATGTTAAAGAACTATACAAATTCACTACCCAGTGAGAGAAGAATTTGTTCCTCATCCCTGTTGTAAATAGGTGACTCCTTATTCTGAGATTATGCCCTCTTGTCCTAGACTCTCCCACCAGGGGAAACATCTCGCCAAGTCCCCCATATGTCTCAACAAGGTCACCTCTTGTTCTTCTAAACTCCAGTGAGTACAGGCCCAACCTACTCAACCTCTCCTCATAACAAAAATCCCTCCATACCCAGGATCGGCGGAGTGAACTTTCTCTGGATTGCTTCCAATGTCAGAATATCTTTCCTTAGATAGAGGGTGGCACGGTGGCACAGTGGTTAGCACTGCTGCCTCACAGCACCAGGGACCCGGGTTCGATTCCCAGCTTGGGTCACTGTCTGTGCGGAATCTGTACCTTCTCCCCATGTCTGCGTGGGTTTCCTCCGGGTGCTCCAGTTTCCTCCCCCAGTCTGATAGACGTGCTAGTTAGGTGCATTGGCCATGTTAAATTCTCCCTCAGTGTACTCGAATAGGCACCAGAATGTGCATTAGGGGATCTTCACAGTAACTTTGTTGCAGTGTTAATATAAGCCCACTTGTGACACAAATACATTTAAACTTAAGAGGACCAAAACTGTTCAAAATTATTTTCTGCTCATTGGCTTTCTCCAATCTGGCTTTATCTCAGCAGGCCGAATGTTGTTTAAAGGCATTTTTCCTGTGCAGACCGCTATTCTGCAAACTTTGGCTGGAATTTTACCGACATGCTCGCCCAAGACTCGTAAGATCACGCCCGAGGCCAATGAAGAATGCCGTTGTGCGAATCTCGCCCACCCCGATTGGAGCTGCTTCATTGCTGATGTTGCATTGAAATGGAAATTGATGGATATGAACATAAGAACTCAAGAACATGGATCAGGAGTAGGCCAGCTGGCCCCTCGAGCCTGCTCCGCCATTCAATAAGATCATGGCTGATCTTTTTGTGGACTCAGCTCCACTTGCCCGCCCGCTCACCATAACCCTTAATCCCTTTACTGTTCAAAAATGTATCTATCCTTGCCTGAGAAACATTCAATGAGATAGCCTCAACTGCTTCACTGGGCAGGGAATTCCACAGATTCACAACCCTTTGTGTGAAGAAGTTCCTCCTCAACTCAGTCCTAAATCTGCTTCCCCTTATTTTGAGGCTATGCCCCCTAGTTCTAGTTTCACCTGCCAGTGGAAACAACTTCCCTGCTTCTATCTTATCTATTCCCTTCATAATCTTATATGTTTCTATAAGATCTCCCCTCATTCTTCGGAATTCCAATGAGTATAGCCCCAATCTACTCAGTCTCTCCTCATAAGCCAACCCTCTCAACTCTGGAATCAACCTAGTGAATCTCCTCTGCACCCCCTCCAGTGCCAGTATATCCTTTCTCAAGTAAGGAGACCAAAACTGTACACAGTACTCCAAGTATGGCCTCACCAGCACCTTATACAGCTGCAACATAACCTCGCTGTTTTTAAACTCTATCCCTCTAGCAATGAAGGACAAAATTCCATTTGCCTTCTTAATTACCTGCTGCACCTGCAAACCAACTCCTTGAGATTCCTGCACAAGGACACCCAGGTCCCTCTGCACAGCAGCATGCTGCAATTTTTTACTATTTAAATAATAGTCCATTTTGCTGTTATTCCTACCAAAATGGATGACCTCACATTTACCAACATTGCACTCCATCTGCCAGACCCTCGCCGACTCACTTAGACTATCTATATCCCTTTGCAGACTTTCAGCGTCCTCTGCACACTTTGCTCTGCCACTCATCTTAGTGTCATCTGTGAATTTTGACACACTACACTTGGTCCCCAACTCCAAATCATCTATGGAAATCGTAAACAATTGCGGTCATAACACACCACTAGTCACTGATCGCCAACCAGAAAAACACCCATTTACCCCCACTCTTTGCTTTCTGTTAGTTAACCGTGGCTGGACTCTGATTGACTTTGAATTGTTCCTACTGGCAACAAGCCTGAAACTGCTAGTTGATGGCAATGTGAGTATTATCACTTTTTGTGCACCTTCCTCCCTTAGGAAGATAACAACAACTCTCAACATTGGCGCATCCCCTCAACCTTTATCCCAGAGAGACGCTTTCAACATTTGCATTTGCATGTTTAGGTGCTTTTGTGACTCAAATTTAATTGCAAAACTATCAGAGTTAACTTCAGCCCAAAACACAAAGATTGGCAGACTTGTGTTGGATACTTCCATTAAAGCCATGGTGGGATCGGGATTCACAATTGGGACTGGGATTTACAAGGCAATTGGAAAGGGACCAATGTTTATAAGTTGGACTGGTGTTTATAAGCATGACTGGAATCAGAGTGGGATTAACAAGGAAAACAAGAGAGGGACCAGTGTTTATATATGGATTATGAAGTAGGATTGACATTTATAATAAGGACTGGAGTGGTTCCAATGTTTTTTGAGTGCGACTGGAGTTGGACTGCATTTGTAAGAAGGGTCAGAGCAGAATCAATATTGCCAAGTATCAGTGTTTACAAGTGGGACTGGAACCAGGCAAGTTAACAAGAAATATTCTCTGGTAAGAAGGCATTTGAGACATTCAAGAGGGCATTACATAAGAACATAAGAACATAAGAAATAGGAGCAGGAGTAGGCCATCTAGCCCCTCGAGCCTGCCCCGCCATTCAATAAGATCATGGCTGATCTGACGTGGATCAGTACCACTTACCCGCCTGATCCCCATAACCCTTAATTCCCTTACCGCTCAGGAATCCATCCATCCGCGCTTTAAACATATTCAGCGAGGTAGCCTCCACCACCTCAGTGGGCAGAGAATTCCAGAGATTCACCACCCTCTGGGAGAAGAAGTTCCTCCTCAACTCTGTCTTAAACCGACCCCCCTTTATTTTGAGGCTGTGTCCTCTAGTTTTAACTTCCTTACTAAGTGGAAAGAATCTCTCCGCCTCCGCCCTATCCAGCCCCCGCATTATCTTATAAGTCTCCATAAGATCCCCCCTCATCCTTCTAAACTCCAACGAGTACAAACCCAATCTCCTCAGCCTCTCCTCATAATCCAAACCCCTCATCTCCGGTATCAACCTGGTGAACCTTCTCTGCACTCCCTCCAATGCCAATATATCCTTCCTCATATAAGGGGACCAATACTGCACACAGTATTCCAGCTGCGGCCTCACCAATGCCCTGTACAGGTGCATCAAGACATCCCTGCTTTTATATTCTATTCCCCTCGCAATATAGGCCAACATCCCATTTGCCTTCTTGATCACCTGTTGTACCTGCAGACTGGGCTTTTGCGTCTCATGCACAAGGACCCCCAGGTCCCTTTGCACGGTAGCATGTTTTAATTTGTTTCCATTGAGATAGTAATCCCATTTGTTATTATTTCCTCCAAAGTGTATAACCTCGCATTTATCAACGTTATACTCCATTTGCTATATCCTCGCCCACTCACTCAGCCTGTCCAAATCTCTCTGCAGATCTTCTCCGTCCTCCACACGATTCACTTTTCCACTTATCTTTGTGTCGTCTGCAAACTTCGTTACCCTACACTCCGTCCCCTCCTCCAGATCATCTATATAAATGGTAAACAGTTGCGGCCCGAGTACCGATCCCTGCGGCACGCCACTAGTTACCTTCCTCCAACCAGAAAAACACCCATTTATTCCGACTCTTTGCTTCCTGTCGGATAGCCAGTCCCCAATCCACTTTAACACACTACCCCCAACTCCGTGTGCCCTAATCTTCTTCAGCAGCCTTTTATGGGGCACCTTATCAAACGCTTTTTGGAAATCCAAAAACACCGCATCCACCGGTTCTCCTCCATCAACCGCCCTCGTCACATCTTCATAAAAATCCAACATGTTCGTCAAGCACGACTTTCCCCTCATGAATCCATGCTGTGTCTGATTGATCGAACCATTTCTATCCAGATGCCCTGCTATCTCCTCTTTAATAATGGATTCCAGCATTTTCCCTACTACAGACGTTAAGCTGACCGGCCTATAGTTACCCGCCTTTTGTCTCCTTCCTTTTTTAAACAGCGGCGTAACATTAGCCGTTTTCCAATCAACCGGCACTACCCCAGAATGCAACGAGTTTTGATAAATAATCACTAACGCATCCACTATTACCTCTGACATTTCTTTCAATACCCTGGGATGCATTCCATCCGGACCCGGGGACTTGTCCACCTTCAGTCCCATTAGTCTACCCAGCACTGCCTCTCTGGTAACATTAATCGTATTAAGTATTTCTCCTGCTGCCAACCCTCTATCGTTAATATTTGGCAAACTATTTGTGTCCTCCACCGTGAAGACCGACACAAAAAACGTATTTAAAGACTCAGCCATATCCTCATTTCCCACTATTAACTCCCCCCTCTCGTCCTCCAAGGGTCCAACATTCACTCTAGCCACTCTATTCCTTTTTATATATTTATAAAAACTTTTACTATCATTTTTTATGTTAATTGCTAGCCTAGCTTCATAGTCTATCCTTCCTTTCTTTATCGCTTTCTTAGTCTCTCTTTGTTGTTTCTTAAATTTTTCCCAATCACTTGTTTCTCCACTATTTTTGGCCACTCTGTACGCAGCTGTATTTATTTTAATACTCTCCTTTATTTCCTTCGTTATCCACGGCTGGTTCTCCCTTTTCTTACAATCCTTGTTTTTTGCTGGAATATACTTTTGCTGAGAACTGAAAAGGATCTCCTTAAAAATCCTCCACTGTTCCTCAGCTATCCTACCTGCCAGCCTGCTCTCCCAGTCTACCTTAGCCAATTCATCCCTCATCCTATCATATTTCCCTCTGTTCAAACAGAGGACACTGGTTTGAGACCAAACTTTCTCCTCTTCCATCTGAATCAGAAATTCGACCATATTGTGGTCACTAGACCCAAGAGGGTCCTTCACAATAAGATCCTTAATTCTACCTACCTCGTTACACAATACCAGATCCAAAATAGCTCGTTCCCTCGTCGGTTCCGTAACATGCTGTTCAAGGAAACTATCCCGACAGCATTCTAAGAACTCTTCCTCCATTCCACCCTTACCGACTTGAGTCTGCCAGTCAATGTGCATGTTGAAGTCCCCCATGATTATTGCCGTTCCGTTTTTACACGCATCCCTTATCTGCTTGTTTACAGCCCTCCCTACCTCAACATTATTATTTGGGGGCCTATATACCACACCTACTAGTGTCTTTCTCCCTCTACTATTCCTCATCTCTACCCATAATGATTCCACGTTTTGTTCCTCAGAGCCTATGTCATCCCTCAGTACTACCCTGATATTATCTCTTATTAATAGCGCGACCCCACCACCTTTTCCTTCCTGTCTATTCTTCCTAAACGCCTGATACCCCTGGATATTAATCTCCCAGTCCTGGTCACCTTTCAGCCACGTTTCTGTAATGGCCACTAGATCGTACCCACTTGTGCTGATTTGCACCATCAACTCATTCACCTTGTTCCGAATGCTTTGTGCATTCAGGCAAAGTGTCCTTATTCCAGCTTTTATCTGAACCCGCTTTGATGAGTCGCGAACACCGTCTCCCTCTACTCCCTTATCTAAATTACCGCCTTCATTCACTTGCACCCTCTCCTCTACCATTAATTTTGTAATTCCCCTTACCCCTGCATCCTCCCCCCCATCAATTAGTTCCTTGATCCTAGTCAACTCTTCTAGCTCCCCTCCCCCCAACCTATCTAGTTTAAATTCTCCCCAGTAGCCTTAGCCAAGCTACCGGCCAGGATATTGGTCCCCGTGTGATTCAAGTTCCACCCGTTTTTTGTATACAGATCACCCCTGCCCCTAAAGAGGTCCCAATGGTCCAGGAACCTGAATCCCTGCCCCCTGCACCAGTCCCTCAGCCACACATTCATCCTCCACCTCACTCCATTCCTGCCCTCACCTTCCCGTGGCACAGGCAGTAATCCTGAGATTACTACCTTTGCTTTCCTCTTTCTCAGCTGTCTCCCTAATTCCCTGTACTCCCTTTTCATGACCCCTTCTCCCTTCCTACCCACATCAGTGGTACCAATATGTACTGCTACCTCAGGCTCCTCTCCCTCCCACCTCAGGATTTCCAGGACGCGACTAGCGACATCCTGGATCCCGGCCCCAGGGAGGCAGACCACCATGCGAGAATCCCGCCTACCTCCGCAGAAACGCCTGTCTGTCCCCTTCACCATCGAGTCCCCGATTAATACCGCCTTCCTCCTCTTTTCCTTAGCCCTCTGAGTTACAGGGCTGGACTCCACTGCGGAGACACGGCCACTGCTGCTTCCCCCAGGCGGGCTGTCCCCCCCAGCAGTACTCAAGCAGGAGTACTTGTTGTGCAGGGGCAAATCCACCGGGGTGCTCTCAACCACCCTAGCCTTACCCTTCCTGGCCGTCACCCACTTGGCCTCTTCCCGTGGCCCTGGTGTGACCACCTGATGATAGCTCTTGTCTATCACCTCCTCATTCTCCCTCATCAGCCTAAGATCCTCGAGTTGTAGTTCCAGCTCCCTAACACGGTCTCTCAGGAACCGCAGCTCGACACACCCCTCACAGATGTGGATGTCCGGGAGGCCAGATGCCTCCAGGACCTCCCACATCCTACGCTGGGAACAACACATTGGTTTCACACTCATACTGGACACTTTATGTCAAGTAAGACAGTGAAAAGTTAATAAGAGTGTAAGGAAACAAAAACTCACCCCTGCTCGTCCAAGCCCTGTGAGCCAAAGCCCTGACAGCTCACTCAACTTCCCACTCACTCTGCTGCCCGCTACTATGCTGCCCGCTGTATACTTTGGTGCACTTTTAAACCCTCCAAAAACTTCCCCTGGCCACTCCTGGCCTGACTTCCGGTTTTGAAAAAAACCTCCGATTTTAAACCCAAAATTAACCTCAGCCTGCTCCTGGGAACATTAGATAGTAACTTGATTAGAAACATTGTGCAGGAGTACGGTAAAAGGTAGAGGAATGGCACTAAGTCATGATACTAATTTAAGAGCAGGTGCAAACACGATGGGCCGAATGGCCTCCTTCGGCACCGTAACAGTTCTGTGAAGCGATTAAAAGAGTGGTGAGCTGTGGGTTTAAGAGGAGTGAACAGGAGGATCAAGAAAGGAGAGTGGTGGAGTTAACGGAGTAACATTCATTCATGGGACATTGGCATCTCTGGCTGGCCCACTTTTATTACCCATCCTAGTTTACCCTTGAACTGAATGGCTTGTTAGGCCATTTCAAAGTTGACCACATTGCTGTGGCTCTGGAGTCACATGTAAGCCAGACTAGGTAACCACTAAAGGACATTAGTGAACCAGATAGGTTTTTCTGACAGTCGGCAATAGTTTCATGGTCATCAGTAAATTCTTAATTCCAGACTTTTTTTATTGAATTCAAATTCCACCATCTGCCATGGCGGGATTCGAACCCAGGTCCCCAGAACATTCGCTGAGTTTCTGGATTAATAGTCTAGCGATAATACTACTAGGCCATCACCTCTCCCTAAACCTGGTGTAAATCTGGTGTTTTCTATATATGTGACCTGAACTTTATGTTGGATTTGTCACCACACTGGGACTGGAGGGTGGTGTGTCGTACCTTTAACATTTTTAAAAAACAAACCATACCATTCCGTGTTCCGAAAATTATTTCCAATTAAATGTCACTGATAATGTGGCTGAAAATGGGTTATGGGGTTTCAGCCTTACTAATACAGGAATCTCAATATCTTTCAGAGGCACCAAGTGCTTTAATTGGATTCTTCCAGGGAAGCAAAAAAAACTTGTGAAAAAATTAAATTCAAAACAGTAACATTCTCAACCTGTCCCTGTGTGAGAAGAGAGCTCCTCGAATGAGAGCAGGAAGGAAGATGATGATGTGCCTGGGCGGCTTTAGACATCTTGGTGCTGAGTTAATTGGGGACGATGGAGATCTGGCGAGCTATGAGAATAAGGAAGATTGTTTCCCTTTCTCTGGTTCTGTGCGGTTCACCTGAAGTGAATCTGTTTTTCCTTGAACTTAAAACATGTGAAATCAAAGTAGAGATCTGATCTGACAAGCACAGCCATTTCAGGTTTGTTTTCTTCATGCACAGCCAAGCAGAAAGACGTCAAGAAAGTAGCAAGAACACTGTGCAACTGCAGATACTCTGTTGTTCCTGTCACCACAATGGGTGCACCACGCTTCAGCCGATGTGGTGAAATTAGTAGAGGCATGCCAAATGAAATTTAATGCAGAGAAATACAAAGTGATTACATTGGGTAGAAAAAAATGCAGAAAGGCAATATAAACTAAATGATATAATTTTGAACTGGAAGAGAGGAAGTCAGGGGTATACGCACTCAAATTTTGAAAATGTCTGGACAAGTTGAAAAGGCTGTTGGGAAGGTGATGGCCAAGTGGTATTATCGCTCGATTATTAATCCAGAAACTCAGCGAATGTTCTGGGAACCCGGGTTCAAATCCTGCCATGGCAGATTGTGGAATTTAAATTCAATAGGAAACAAATCTGAAATTAAGAATCTACGGCTGACCCTGATTTCATGGCTGACTGTCGGAAAAAACCCATCTGGTTCACGAATGTCCCTGAGGGAAGAAAATCTATTGTCCTTACCTGGTCTGGCCTACATGTGACTTCAGAGCCACAGCAATGTGGTTGACTCTCAAATGCCCTCAGGCAACTAGGGATGGGCAATAAGTGCTGACCAGCCAGTGATGCCCATGTCTCACGAATCAATAAAAACCATAATAGGCTCCTCAGTGTTATTAGTCCAAGGGGGCACATTGGTTAGCACTGCTACCTCACAGCGACAGGGACCCGAGTTTGATTCCCGGCTTGGGTCACTGTCTGTGCGGAGTTTGCACATTCTCCCTATATCTCGTGGGTTTCCTCCGGGTGCTCCAGTTTCCTACCACAGTCCAAAGACATGCTGGTTAGGTGCATTGGCCATGTTAAATTGCCCCTTAATGTCAGGGGGTTAGTAGGGTAAATATGTAGAGTTATGGGAATCGAGCCTGTGTGGGATTGCGGTCAGTGCAGACTTGATGGGCCAAATGGTCTCCTTCTGCACTGTGGGGATTCTAAGTATAATGTACAAGTATTATACACTCATGTCTGCGTGGGTTCCTTGTACAATGTCAAGGGACGCTAACTTACACTGGTTAGGTCTCAGCTGGAGCTTTGTGTTCAGCACGATTTAGGAAGGATGTCAAGGCCTTGGAGAGGGTGCAGAAGAGATTTACCAAATGGTACCAGGGCTGAGGAACTTTATGTATGGTAAGAGTCTGGGAAAGCTAGGATTGTCCTCCTTAGAGCAGGGAAGGTGAAGATGCTTGAAGGTTCTTTATGATTAAGAATGGTTTTGATAAATAAGGCAAAACTGTTTCCAGTGGATGAAAAATCAGGAACCAAAGGACATGGATTGAAGGCCTAAGACCAAGGAGGTGAGGTTTACAGGGACATCTTTATTTTTACACAGCGAGTTATTGCTATCTGAAATACACTGCCTGGTGGAAACCGAGTCAATGCAATATTCAAAAGAGAATTAGATAGATCCTCGAAGGAAGAAAGGTTGCAGCAGCACACTTGTAGGATGAATTGGATTGCTCTACCAAAGAGCTGACACAAGCATGATGGGCCAAATGGCCTCCTTTGGTGCTGCAGCATTCTATGATACTACATTGAAACTTTCACTGAATAATTTTAATTGATTCATGGGGTGTGGACATGGCATGGCCAGTTGGGTCGGCATTTATTAGCCATTCCTAACTGTCCTTGAATAGAGTGGTTTGCTAGGCTCTTTAAGAGTTAACCACATTGCTGTGGGTCTAGAGTCATAGACCAGGTGGCTGATTTCCTTCCGTAAAGGACATTAGGTGAACCAGAAGAACTTTTGCAACAATTGTCAATGGTTTCATGGTCATCTTTAGACTTCTTGCTTCCAGATAGGGTGGCTCGATGGCACAGTGGTTAGCACTGCTGACTCACAGCGCCAGGGACCCAGATTCAATTCCGGCCTTGGGTCACTGTCTGTGTGGAGTTTGCACGTTCTCCCCGTGTCTGCAAGTGTTTCTTCCAGTTGCTCTGATTTTCTCCTGCGGTCCAAAGATGTGCAGGTTTGGTGTATTGGTCATGCAAAAATTGTCTCTTAGTGTCTCAAAATGTGCAGGTTAAGGGGATTAATATTGTAAATATGTGTGGTTGCGAGGATAGGTCCTGGGTAAGAAGCTCTGCCGGAGGGTCGGTGCAGAATTGATGGGCCAAATGGCCTCATTCTGCACTGTAGGGATTGTATGATTCCAATTAAATGGTGAATTCAAATTTCAGCAACTGCCATGGTGAAATTTGAACCTGACAATACCAGTATGCCACTGCCTCACACTTACACTGAGTTACTCATGCTATTACTGCTAATGGAGTTTGAGTATTTACCAGAGCTGATTCTGACAGTGGCCTTCACCCAGAGAGGCGCCCCCTGGCATTGAAAGGCCAATTGGCTCAAGGGGCAGCTGCCATTGCTGTGGGGTCTGGGTTGGAGGGGAAGGGGGGGTCCGCTGCCACTCTGCGTGTGATCAGTTGGGGGGGTGATCAGAGAGTGCCACCAGCTCACCGAGAGAGAGAAGCACATTCTGCAGTTAGATCCTTCACCTTAGCGCTAAAGCGAGGCCACGTCAGTCCACTATAATCCTGCATTTCCTCAGAAGAAACAATATATTCCGCTTTTGGATTAATGTCCTTTCACTGTTGTGTTATCACAGGCAGGAGGAAATCAAGGCAATGGCCTCAATTATAGAATCCCAGCACTGAGGCTGTGACCTCTTTAGGCAGCACGGCACCACAATAGTTAGCACTGCTGCCTCACAGCGCCAGGGACCCGGGTTCGATTCCCGGCTTGGGTCACTGTCTGTGTGGAGTTTGCACGTTCTCCCCGTGTCTTCGTGGGTTTCCTCCGGGTGCTCCGGTTTCCTCCCACACTCCAAGGATATGCAGGTTAGGTGGATTGGCTATGCTAAACTGCCCTTAGTGTCAGGGGGATTAACAGGGTAAATATATGGGGATACGGGCTGGGTGCGATTGTTGTTGGTGCAGGCTCGATGGTCCGAATGGCCTCCTTCTGCACTGTAGGGTTTCTATGATAAATATTTTATAAGAATCAACACTTTGGTTATGTAAAGCCAAATTCTCTTGGAGATAAGAGGTTTTTTTTTAGATCCCAGCAGTGAGTCAATGACTTCATTTATTCTCTTTGAAGCATAACCACAATACCTAAAATTAGCTACAAATATTATGAAGCAATGATGATTGATCAGAAGTTAGGACGTGGCACTTTATTCGATGGATAGGTTGGCGGGGAGAAGATAATTGAGGGTGCAGGCAAAAACTTCTTCCTTACTCAATGTGTTGGAAGTAATGGATTTAATCAGTTGCTGTACTCCTGAGATGATATCCAATTTCCTTGAGGGAACTGTAGAATTTCACAGCACAGAGGGAAGCAATTTGGCCCATTATTGCCACTGCACAGCTCTTAGGAACATCTATTCACATCATCCTATTTCCCATACGTCTCTATTTTTAAATTTGACATCTGGTATGTTAATCCTCCTTCCAGATATGGGAAATAAAGCACAGAAAATAGGAGCAGGCGGAGGCCATTCGGCCCTTCAAGCCTGCTCTGCCATTCATTATGATCATGGCCCATCATCCAATTCAATAGCCTGGTCCCGTCTTCCCCCCATATCCTCTGATCCCCTTCGCCTCAAGTGCTATGTCTAACTGCTTCTTGAAAACATCAGGGCGATTTTCCCAAAAAGAAACTAAAGGCCCTATTTTACCATTTTGATTCTGAGTGCTGGGCGGACTTGAAACTGGGAGTGTTTCAGGTCCGACTTTTAGACCCGTTCTCCACACCCCCATACGCACTCTGCCTGAAAAAATATCAGCAATTCTGAATCGCGCTGCACAAGCCTGTGGACGGGGCTTAATGCTCGCAAAACCCTGCAGCTCCGATCGGCGCCTTCAACTGCGCATGCGCAGAAAACAAATGATAGAATGCGGCTCCCCTGCCACTTCGCTCCGGGCCTGATAATGCTTCCCCCTGGACCCACAGACATTGCCCCACCCCCACAACGCTACTGACCCCCACCACCCCCCCACCCCCCCGCTACCCAGGCCGATTGAAGGCGTCTCCTCCCCTTCCCCCCCACCGATCACATGCAGAGTGGCAGCGGAACCCCCCCTTCCCCACCAACCACATGCAGAGTGGCAGCGTGGGACCCCCCTCCCCCACCAGACCTGACCCGCCTCCCTCCTCCCAGAGAGTGATCTGACCCACCTCCCTCCCCTCCACCAGAGAGCCATCTGACCCGCCTCCCTCCCGCCCACCAGAGAGCCATCTGACCCACCTCCACCCTCCAACCACCAGAGAGCCATCTGACCCACCTTCCCCCCCCCCCCAATCACCAGAGAGCCATCTGACCCGCCTCCCTCCCGCCCACCAGAGAGCCATCTGACCGCGGATCGCACTACTCGCCTCACGCCCGACTTTACCAAGTTTTCGCACCTGAAAACGGGCGCAACCTGATGGTAAAATCGGGCCTTAAATTTCCAACGGGGCTGGAAAACGGGAGATTTACAGAGTCCACTGGGGGCATTCATGCCAGTACGGGGGAGCGGGCCCTCATCCCACCCGAGAGACTGGCATCAGCGCACTGAGCAGGTAACTGCGCACGCGCCGATCTTGGAGGTTGACCATGCATACTGGTCCTCCCCCATTGCCCGCCTCCTGATTGCTGGCTTCCCAATGTCTTCCTCAATCCTCTCAACTGCCCCACCCCCACCGATCGCCAGCCTCCCTGATCCCACCCCCCCACCGGGCCAGCCCCGATCGCCCCCACTTCGCGCCCCCCCCCCAACGATCCTTAATGCAGAGTATGGAGCACCGCCCCAACACCACTGATCAGCCCCCACCACCAAGCGGGGGAGCCCTCAATGGCCTCTGTCCCCATCAGTGAGGCCATCGTGCCTGGTCCCCATTGATGGAGACCAGCTTTAATCCCGGCTGGTGGGAATCTCCCCTGGTGGGGGCAGAAACATAAGCAAACCCAGATGATCCCGTCCCGGGCTCGCTAATGAGATTGAAATTGGAATTTCAGAATGGTAACCAGCCTCATGCTGTTTTCCAGCGTGAGGCTAATTACACCATCAAAAATGGCTCAGGAAAGTCACATCATTGGAAACCGGTCACAAATCCCATTACAGTCCCCCCCGCTCCCACTACTTGAGCAGTGCAGCGGGCCGGGAAAATAGCACCCACAAAGTTTTGGCCTCAACTACTTTCTGTGGTAGCGAATTCCACAGGCTGATCACTCACTGGATGAAGAAATTTCTCATCTCTCGCCTAAACGGGCTATGGTAGTTGCTCCGAAAGCTTGTGTGGCTTTTGCTACCAAATAAACCTGTTGGACTTTAACCTGGTGTTGTTAAACTTCTTACTAAACGGTCTACACAGTACGGAGTCTAACAACACCAGGTTAAAGTCCAACAGGTTTATTTGGTAGCACAAGCCACTAGCTTTCGGAACGCTGCTCCTTCATCAGGTGAGTGGGAGTTCTGTTCACAAACAGGGCATATAAAAACACAAACTCAATTTACAGAACGGTCTACCCTGTGTCCTCTGACTGTGATCTCTGGTTCTGGACACCCCCGCCATTGCTAACATCCTTCTTACATCTACCCTGCCTAGTCCTGTTAGAATTTTATAGGCTTCTATGAGATTCCCTCCTCATTCTTCTGATCTCGTTCCAGTGAATATAATCACAGGGCACAGTGGGTTAGCACTGCTGCCTCACAGCGCCAGGGACCCGGGTTTGATTCTGGCTTCGGGTCACTGTCTGTGTGGATTTTGCATGTTCTCCCCGTGTCTGCATGGGTTTCCTCCAGTTTCCTCCCACAGTCCAAAGATGTGCAGGTTAGGTTGATTGGCCATGATAAATTGATCCCTAGTGTTATGAGGACTAGCAGGGTAAATACATGGAGTTTTGGGGATAGGGCCTGGGTGGGATTGTTGTCAGTACAGACTCAATGGGCCACATGGCCTCCTTCTGCATTACAGGGATTCTATGATTCTAGGAATCGTAACCAACTCAGTCTCACCTCATACGTCAGTCCCATCATCCCAGGAATCAGTCTGATAAACCTTCACAGCATTCCCTCTAGAGCAAGAACATCCTTCCTCAGATAAGAAGATAAAAAGTCTGGTATTTGTACCAATAGTGCTTCTATTTTATTTTAGTGCTTTGGTGTGGATTTAATCTGCTCCTGATGCCTTGTTGTTCTTTAACTGTCTCATGGCCTTTTCTACTGCGCGCCGGGTTGGAACACCTATAATTAACCTGTATTAAATTCAACTCAGCGTGGTGAGGTTTGAACTCAAGCTGCTTGTTCCTAAACCAGGCCACCAAACCCACTCAATTTAACAACTCTGTTACTGGTGAAATAAAAAATGTACAGGTTAAATTTGACCGGAACTGTTACCATTAAGAACTTAAACTTGTTGTAGAAGTGAGGTAAGGTCGCAGTCCTGTTGCTGTAGGGATTCAGGGTCAGGTTCCAGAGCATTGCCCACACTACAAATGCATGTCTTTCTGGTGGTGACACCTGTAGAAACATCAGAAAGCACCACCTCAGAAGACTAAGGAAATTCGGCATGTCCGCTATGACTCTCACCAACTTGTACAGATGCACCATAGAAAGCATCCTTTCTGGTTATATCACAGCTTGGTATGGCTCCTGCTCTGCCCAAGACTGCAAGAAAGTACACAGGGTCGTGAATGTCGCCCAGTCCATCACTCAAACTAGCCTCCCATCCATTGACTCTGTCTACACTTCCCACTGCCTTGGAAAAGTAGCCAGCACAACTAAGGGCCCCACGCACCCCGGACATTCTCACTTCCACCTTCCTCCACCGGGTAAAAGATACAAAAGTCTGAGGTCACGTACCAACCAACTCAAGAACAGCTTCTTTCCTGCTGCCATCAGACTTTGAATGGAGCTACCATGTATTAAGTTGATCTTTCTCTAACCCTAGCTATGACTGTAACACTACATTCTGCACCCTCTCCTTTCCTTCTTCCCTATGTACTCTATGAATGGTATGCTTTCTCTGTATAGCATGCAATAAATAATACTTTTCACTGTATACCAACATGTGACAATAATAAATCAAATCAAATCTTTAGACAGACCCCAGTGCTGCTGCATTTACCTCAGCATTACAGTGTGGGCGTGTGAAACCGGTATAAGGCAAGTGCAGTTTTAATGTCCTTTACAACTTAGAATAGAAGCAGATGAGCCTATCTGTTCCATTTCAGTGTTATTGCACCCTGCTCCAAAGTCAACTACCTAGAGGTTTCCTGGCATTCAGCAAATTCCATTAATTCTTCCAATGTCTTCTATGAGAATTTGGAACATTTGCTTTCATGAGTTTTAAACAGAATACCTCAAGGGTATAACCGGTCAATTGGCAGAGGAACTGCACTATTCATCACTTTTTTTTTTCGTATCAACTGAAGAACCTTACAGTGTATGTTTACAGGAGCTGTAAATCTATTCTCAGATTGCATTCTCCATATTAAACCGTGTCAAGGTTATTGATCTATTTTTGATTTATCTGCAAGTCTTTCCATAGACCATCTAACCACATTAACTTCCAAAGGCAACAAGCACGTTCTTAAAGGATCACCTTTCCATGCTCTTCCATTGATTAGGTGTCCGGAATTGCATCATAATGCTCCACAAACTGGTTTTGGACACAAGAAAAATGAATTTTATCTTAATGAAGAGGTAAATTGATGAAACAGATTGCACAGCAGCGTTTTGGAGAACAAGAGGATAGCTTCTCAACAATGAGCATTGTGGTCAATATTCATTTTTCACCCAACATCAATAAAAGCAGGTTATCTGGTCATTGTCTTATTGCTGTGGGAGATTGCCATTTAACATTTCATACATTACAACAGTAACAACACTTCCAAACTACTGAACTGTCTTGAGGTTGTGGAAGGTGCTATACTATAGAATCCCTATTATGCAGAAGGAGGCCATTTGGCCCATCAAACTTGCACTGACTCTCTGAAAGAGCATCTTACCCAGGCCCAATCCCCGTGCATTTCCCATGGCTAATCCACCTAACCTGCACATCTTTGGACACTAAAGGGCAATTTAGCATGGCCAATCCATCTAACCTACACATCTTTGGACTGTGGGAGGAAACCAGACCACCCGGAGGAAACCCACACAGACATGGGGAGAACATACAAACTTCACGCAGGCTGGAATCAAATCCGGGTCCCTGGAGCAGTGAGGTAGCAGTGCTAACCTTTATGCCACTGTGCCATTGAAATATAAATTCTTTTCTTTAATTGTCTTCTTGAGAGTAAGTAAGCACTTCCAGTTCTTAGCCCAACACTGAAGATAAACTTTCAAAGACAAACGTTGGTCTAAAACCAGCCATGAGTTGACACTCAAGGAACTTGGGGTGTCTGGACTGACAGTGGGAAAGGATCGGATCAGAGCTGAAAAAGTGCCTGCTCTTACTGTGATAGGATTCCCTGCTGACAATTGCTGTTTATACTTAACTCAAGAAAAATGCACTGTACAGCGGCTGGGGAGGGATTGAGGTGCTAAAGGTACAAGCTCCAGGACCTGAAGAACCTACACTGATTCAAATCATAGGAGCAGAGAATCCCTACAGTGCAGAAGGAGGCCATTCGGTCCATTGAGTCTGCACCGACTACAATCCCACAGGCCCTATTCCCGTAACCCTCATTTACCCTGCTAATCCCCCTGACACTAGGGTTAATTTAGCATGGCCAATCAACTTAACCTGCACATCTTTGGAGTGTGGGAGGAAACCGGAGCACCCGGAGGAGATCCACGTAGACACAGGGAGAACGTGCAGACTCCACACAGACAGTGACCCAAGCCGGGAATCGAACCCGGGTCCCTGGCGCTGTGAGGCAGCAGTGCTAACCACTGTGCTGCTATGCTGCCCCTAACCATATATGTCCCTAACCATATTCAGCAAGGAATCAATGACTACAGGGAGAGAAGGGACTGCAGAAGGAAATGAGGGAAAAGCAAATGTATCTCAGGATAATCCTTTCGAAGTCAACCCACAAGGATGAATCATAAGAGGAGGCTGCTGGTATCGTGTTGTTCACTGATTTCTCCCAGTGCAGCCATTGAGTTCCCCACAGTAATGAGTTACGGACAAATGGGGTTAATTTAAATAGTAATAATTACTCCTGTCACCACCCGTCCATAAATAGAAAGCTGTCTGATTTGTTTCCCTCTTTATAAGTGGTGGTCTATTTCCCCAACCTCTGTCTTTGTGCCATCCAAATTTCTATTAACCCCACAACACTGTGGCACAGTGATTAGCACTGCTGCCTCACAGCGCAGGGGAACCTGGGTTGATTCTCGACTTGGGTCACTGTCTGTGCGGATTTGGCATGTTCTCCCCGTGCCTGCATGAGTTTCCTCCGGGTGCTCCGGTTTCCTCCCACAGTCCGAAAGACATGCTGGTTAGGTGCATTGGCTATACTAAATTCTCCCTCAGTGTACCTGAACAGGCGCCGGAGAATGGCGACTGGGGGATTTTCACAGTAACTTAATTTATTATTGTCACATGTGTTAACATAGAGTGAAAAGTATTGTTTCTTGCGTGCTATACCACCAAAGCATACCGTTCATAGAGAAGGAAAGGAGAGGATGCAGAATGTAGTGTTACAGTCATAGCTAGGATGCAGAGAAAGATCAACTTAATATATGGTAGGTCCATTCAAAAGTCTGATGGCAGCAGGGAAGAAGCTGTTCTTGAGTTGATTGGTACCTGACCTCAGACTTTTGTATCTTTTTCCCGACGGAAGAAGGTGGAAGAGAGAATGTCCGGAGTGAGTGGGGTCCTTCATTATGCTGGCCGCTTGTCCAAGGCAGTGGAAAGTATAGTCAGAGTCAATGAATGGGAGGCTGAATTGTGTGAAGAAGAGCCTGGTTTGCTGTAAGCTGACTAATCAATGTGACACTAATAAATAAAATTTAAAAAAATAAAGAACATGAGATAGGATGAACTCAAAGGCTAGTTTATTGGCACACTCAGAACACGGGAAGCAGGTGTCACCATATCATCTCTACACTCAAAACAATAAAGAGAAGATTTTGCAGTACAGAGTCCACAGAGAAAATAAATATTGGTTCACATGGATTCCAGAATCAAAGTCCAATGATTTAGTCCTTCACAGAGGTCGGCAGGCTGAAAACTGATGCTGTAAAATGAACTTTTCCGGTGGTGCTGACTTCACATGATTAGACAGGAAAGCAGAGAGTGAATCCGTTTTGTAGGTGATGGTACATCACATAGAAGAGGTAGGGTAGGGGGGCCACAGCTCATAGAATCAATAGAGTGCAGAAGGCGGCCATTTGGCCCATCGAGCCTGCAGCAACAACAATCCCACCCAGGCTCTATCCCGTAACCCCACATATTCACCCCGCTAATTTCCCTGACATTAAGAGTCAATTTAGCATGGCCAATCAACCTAACCTGCACATCTTTGGAGTGTGGGGGGAACCAGAGCATAATCATATGATATATGAGCAGAATTGGGCCATTCAGCCCATTGAGTCTGCTCTGCCATTCCAACCATGACTGCTATGTTTCTTAATCCCATTCGCCTGTCTTTTCCCTGTTACTTTTGATTCCCTTACTGATCAAGAACTTATCTATCTCTGTCTTAAATATACTCAATGACCTGGGCTCCACAGCCTTCTGTGGCAATGAATTCCACAGATTCACCACCCTCTGGCTGAAGAAATTCCTCCTCATCTCAGTTCTAAAGGGTCGTCCCTTTATTCTGAGGCTGTGCCCTCAGATCCTAGTCTCTCCTACTAATGGACACATCTTCTCCACAACCACTCATCCAGGCCTTTCAGTATTCTGTAAGTTTCAATGAGATTCCCCCCTCATCCTTCTAAACACTATCGAGTACAGACCCAGAGTCCTCAGATGCTCCTTACAAGTTTTTCATTCCTCGGATCATTCTTGTGAACTTCCTCTGGACCCTCTCCAAGGCCAGCACTTCCTTACTTAGATACAGGGCCCAAAATTACTCGCAATATTCCAAATGCAGTCTCACTAGAGCCTTATAAAGCCCCAGTAGTACATCCCTGCTTTTGTATTCTCGTCCTCTCGAAATGAATGCTAACATTTGCCTTCCTAACTGCCGATTTAGCCTGCACCCGGAGGAAACCCACGCAGACAGGGAGAGAATGTGCAAGCTCCACACAAACAGTCACCCAAGGCCGCAATTGAACCAGGGCCCCGGTGCTGATAGGCAGCAGTGCTAACCACTGTGCCATGATGCTGCGCTCCTTCTGTCCGACCTGCCAGTTAGCTGTTCAAGCAGTAGACTCAGCTATACAGCTCAGCAAGCCAATATTCTTTCTCCCACAAGTCAGAAGCCTAGGTCACGTGACCCCCTCACCTCTCCACCAACCCTCAACAAAATATGAATATCCATCACCTGAAATTCAGATGGGTCTCAAAAGACTGCAAAATATCCCAGCCATTGCATTGAAAGGAATGTTTGAGTGATCTTGTGTCTCAGCAGACCCTCCTGCAGTCTCTCTTGCTAGCAGTCTGGGTTAGCAAATATAAATGACCTTGTATGGGTCTCTTTGAACTTGGGCCGTGCAGTCCCCAGGCAATCATCAGTGGCTCCTCACAGGTAACAAAGTGCGAGTTTAATGAAATTGCAAAGTGGCTTTTTTTTGTTCTGAGGTCACAGACAGACATAAGTTCAGCCACTGTAAGGATCATAGTCAGCCAAGGTCAGGTTTTAACATTTTGAATAGCATTGAGTTTATTTATTAGTGTCACAAGTCGGCTTACATTCACACTGCAATGAAGTGAGTATGAAAATCCCCCAGTGGCCACACTCCGGCGCCTGTTCGGGTACACTGAGGGAGAATTTAGCATGGCCAATGCCTTTCAGACTGTAGGAGGAGACCGGAGCACCCGGAGGAAACCCACACAGACACGGGGAGAATGTGCAGATTCGGCACAGGCAGTGACTCAAGCCAGGAATTGAGCCTGGGTCCTTGGTGCTGTGAGCCAGCAGTGCTAACCACTGTGACACCACGCTGCTGGTGACCCAAAGCATCTACAGCTAGAGCATGTAAATACATATCTGTCCACAATTCCACCAACCTTTGTGTCATCCGCAAACTTACTAATCAAACCAGTTACCTTTTCCTCCAAATCATTTATATATAATACAAAAAGCAAAGGTCCCAGCACTGATCCCTCAGGAACGCCACTAGTCACAGCCCTCCATTTAGAAACACACCCTTCCACTGCTAACCTCTGTCTTTTATGACCAAGCCAGTTCTGTATCCACCTTGCCAGCTTAATTCTGATCTCGTGCGATTTCACCTTCTGGACCAGTCTGCCATGAGGGACCTTGTCAAAGGCCTTACTGAAGCCCATGTAGACAATATCCACTACCCTGCCCTCAATCATCTTCGTCACTTCCTCGAAAAACTCGATCAAGTTAATGAGACATGACCTCTCCTTCACAAAACCATGTTGCCTCTCGATAATATGCCCACTTATTTCCAAGTGGGAGTAAATCTTGTCTTGAAAAATCTTCTCCAATAATTTTCCTACCACTGACGCAAGGCTCACCGGCCTGTAATTACCTGGATTATCCTTGCTACCCTTCTAAAACAAAGGAACAACATTGGCTATTCTCCAATCCTCTGGGACCTCCCCTGTAGTCATGATGTGGAGATGCCGGCGTTGGACTGGGGTAAACACAGTAAGAAGTCTCACAACACCAGGTTAAAGTCCAACAGGTTTATTTGGTAGCAAAATCCGCTAGCTTTCGGAACGCTGCTCCTTCGTCAGGTAAGTGGGAGTTCTGTTCACAAACAGGGCATATAAAGACACAAACTCAATTTACAAAATAATGGTTGGAATGTGAATGGTTGGAATCGCATTCCAACCATTATTTTGTAAATTGAGTTTGTATCTTGATATGCCCTGTTTGTGAACAGAACTCCCACTCACCCGACGAAGGAGCAGTGCTCCGAAAGCTAGTGGATTTTGCTACCAAATAAACCTGTTGGACTTTAACCTGGTGTTGTGAGACTTCTTACTGTGACCTCCCCCGTAGCCAGTGAGGATACAAAGATTTCTCTCAAGGCCCCTTCAATTTCCTCCCTTGCTTCTCAATATTCTGGGCTATATCCCATCAGGCCCTGGGGACTTGTCTATCTTCATGTTTCTCAAGAACCCCAATACCTCCTCCTTTTTGATCTCAACATGACCCAAACTATCTACACACCCTTCCCCAGACTCATCATTCACCAAGTCCTTCTCTTTGGTGAATACTGAAGCAAAGTGCTCATTTAATACGTCACCCATTTCCTCCGGCTCCATGCATAGATTCCCTCCCCTGTCCTTGAGTGGGCCAACCCTCTCCCTGGCTTCCCTCTTGCTCTTTATATATGTATAAAAAGCCTTGGGATTTTCCTTAATCCTGCTGGCCAATGACTTTTCATGACCCCTTTTAGCCCTCCTGATTCCTTGCTTAAGTTTCTTTCTACTTTCCTTGTATTCCACACTTGCTTCATATGTTCCCAGCCTTCTAGCCTTGAGAAATGCTTCCTTTTTCTCTTTGATTAGGCTCACAATATCTCTTGTTATCTAAGGTTCCCGAAACTTGCGATACTTAACCTTCATCCTTCCAGGAATGTGCCGGTCCTGAATTCCTATCAACTTACACTTGAAAGCCTCCCACATGCCAGATGTTGAGCTGCCCTCAAACATCTGCCCTCAATCTACATTCTTCAGTTCCTGCCTAATATTGCTGTAATTAGCCTTTCCCCAATTTAGCATCTTCACCTGAGGACTACACTTATCCATCAGTACCTACAGCTTACTGAATTGTGGTCACTGTTCACGAAATGCTCCCCTACTGAAATGGCGACCACCTGACCAGGCTCATTTCCCAATACCAGATCCAGTATGGCCCCTTCCCTAGTTGGACTATCTACATAATGTTTCAAGAAGCCCTCCTCGATGCTCCTTACAAACTCTGCCCCATCCATGCCCCTAGCACTGAGTCCCAGTCAATATAGGGGAAATTAAAATCGCCCACCATGTTACTTTTACACCTTGCCAAAATCTGCCTACATATCTGTTCCTCAATCTCCCATTCGCTGTTAGGAGGCCTATAGTAAACCCCCAACATTGTGACTACACCCTTCCTATTCCTGAGCTCTACCCATATTGCCTCGCTGTATGAGCCCTCCGAGGTGTCCTCCCGCAGTACAGCTGTGATATTCTCCTTAAGCAGTAGTGCAACTCCCCCACCCCTTTTACATCCCCCTCTATCCCACCTGAAGCATCTGAATCCTGGAATGTTAAGCTGCCAATCCAGTCCTTCCCTTAATCAAATCTCTGTAATGGCAACATCATAGTTCCAAGTACTAATCCAAGCTCTAAGTTCATCTGCCTTACCTGTTACACTTCTCACATTGAAACAAATGCGCTTCAGTCCACCTTTGATTAGCAACCACACCCTGCCTGCTGTTTCTCTGAGTCTTACTGGCCCTACTCTCTAGTTCCCCTTCAGTTAATTCACCTCTGCTTTGGTTCCCACCCCCCGCCACACTAGCTTAAATCTTCCCGTGTGACACTAGCAAACCTCCCGGCCAGGATATTTATGTCCCTCCAGTTTAGATGCAACCCGTCCTTCTTGTACAGGTCCCAACTACCCCGGAAGAGATCCCAATGGTCCAGATATCTGAAACCTTCCCTCCTACATCAGCTGTTTAGCCACATGTTGAGCTGTACTATCTTCTATTGCTAGCCTCACTAGCACTGAGATTACAATCCTAGAGGTCCTGCTTTTTAACTTTCTACCTAACTCCCCAAACTGCTGCAGCAGGACCTCGTCACTCTTTTTACCTATGTTGTTAGTACCGATATGTACCACGACCTCTGGCTGTTCACCCTCTCCCTTCAGAATGCTCTCTACCCATTCAGAGGCATCCTGGACCCTAGCACCAGGGAGGCAACATACCATCCCGGAGTCTCTTTCATGTCCACAGAAGTGCCTGTCTATACCCCCCAATAACTATTGCTCCAGTGCTCTTTGTCCCTCCTTGTTTAATACCAGAGCCAGCCATGGTGCCACTGCTTTGACTGCTGCTGCTGTTATTCCTGGATCGGCCATTCCCCCAACAGTATCCAAAACAGTATACTTGTTCGAGAGGGGGACGACCACAGGGGATTCCTGCACTGTCTGCCTGCCCCTTCTAGCAGTCACTCATCTGTCCACCTGCACCTTGGGTGTTACCACATCGCTGAAACTCCTGTCTGTGACACTTTCCACCACGTTCATGCTCCTAAGTGCATCCAACTGTTGCTCCAACCTATCCATGCCGTGAGGAGCTGCAGTTGGGTGCACTTCCTGCAGATATAGATGTCCGAGATGCTGGAAGTGCCACATCTCATAAGTGCAGCACTGAACCCCACTGACCAACATTTCTATCCCCAGTTAAATTATTTAAGAAAATTTATTAAACTCTTACCTTCACTTATTGCTGCAGATACCCGAGGTAGGTCTTTATGTCGCTTACCTTCTCAGGATGCTCTCTGGATCTCTCCCTGCAGATCAACAGTTAAGAAGCAAGAAAGAAAACAAAACAAACATGACCCAAACTATCTACACACCCTTTCCCAGACTCATCATCCACCAAGTCCTTCTCTTTGGGGAATACTGACGCAAAGTGCTCATTTAATATGTCAGCCATTTCCTCCGGCTCCATACAGATTCCCTCCCGTCCTTGAGTGGACCAACCCTCTTGCTCTTTATATATGTATAAAAAGCCTTGGGATTTTCCTTAATCCTGCTGGCCAATGACTTTTCATGACCCCTTTTAGCCCTCCTGACCCCTTGCTTAAGTTTCTTTCTACTTTCCTTGCATTCCACTCTTGCTTCATGTGTTCCCAGCCTCCGAGCCTTGACAAAGGCTTCCTTTTTCTTTTGACTCTGCACCAAATTACCAAGTTGCAATCCCACTCCTGCTGGAATTGCCTATTGCATGGGATCTTTAAGGACCGTACCCATCGATTGAATGCAATTTTCAAACTCAAGTGTGGGCTGCTTACAAGCTCTCCGGATTTGCTGCCGATATGCCTTGGGGACTAACTCAAAAGCGCTCATAACTTGTGGACACATCAGGAATCAGCACAGTGTCAGCCTCTTGGGCTTTTCCAGGCAGCTGCCCAAGAATTAAAAATATCCAGATATCAAATGGCCACTTTAGCTGTCTTGCTCATTTCTCAAAAGTGGCCATAAATCACTCCACATCGCTCTCTTTGAAACTAGGAATTACTCTAGCATACTTGAAGGCCTCAGAGTGTGGTTCAGGGCAGGGAGGTAGGGGATGCTATCAGATGGAGATGTTTTTCCGCGCAGCTTCTAGCAGTCTGGCTTCTCTCTCTCCCTTCTTCTGAATTGCTAGCTCCATTCCGTTTTCAGAGCTAGATTTCCCTCCCTCCCCTGACATTCCCTTTCTCTCTTTCCATCTCCTGTTCCCTTGCTCGCTCTTTCCTGAGCTTCATGTTTTCTTTTCTTCTCTCTCCTGAAATTAGCGTTGCATTCTGAGCTTTCAGGGTCAAGCCCTCCATTTATCTGCTCTGTTGGATACGAGAGATTCAAGTGTACTACTGACAACTGGATCAGTTCATATCTCTTCATTTTACTGGGTAATTTTAACTGGATCTCTGTAGCTACAACTTTCAGTTGCTCTGTTTCTATCGATTCTATTGTTTCACTGTTCAGGTCTCCTGGTTTGACACACATCTGGGTATCGAAAGTTGCCAGTGTTTAGTTAAAGGAATTGGCTGTGGTAATTTACCATGTTTTAAAATTTGGTATCGTCACTGGGTTTTTCCTTCTGGTTCCCCATTGACTCTTATTTCAGATTTGGCCCATGAGACTCTGGTCAAATTCAAATAAGTGATAGGTGATCCCAGATGAAACCTCAATTTTTCTCACAGACAGGAAGGCTGGAGGGAGGAGTGCAGAGGGATCAGCATGGGAAGTTAATTCAAACGGCACCAATTTCTTCTTTGATCACCCCTCTAAACAGAAAGGTGTTTCCTCTTTGTAAGCAGTGGCATATTTCCCCAACTCCTTGGTTTTTGTTTGTTTCAAGTTTCTATTAAAAGCTCCACAGCAAACCCAAGTCGGGATGAACTTAAAGGGTTAGGTTATTTGCACACAATCAAAATGTGGGAAGCAGCGTTCTCAATGGGCAGCACGATGGTTAGCACCAGGGACTTACAGCGCCAGGGACTTGGATTTGATTCCCGGCTTGGGTCACTGTCTGTGTGGAGTTTGCACATTCTCCCCGTGTCTGCGTGGGTTTCCTCCGGGTGCTCTGGTTTCCTCCAAAGATGTGCAGGTTAGGTGGATTGGCCATGATAAATTGCCCCTTAGTGTCAGGGGACTAGCTATGGTAAATGTATGCAGTTATGGGGATAGGACCTGGGTGGGATTATGGTCGGTGCAGATTTGATGGGGCGAATGGCCTCCTTCTGCACTGTAGGATTCTATGTCATCTCCACATTCAGACAATAAAGAGAAGAATAGAGAAAATAAGATTATACAGTACCAAGACAGCAGAAAACGAGTATTGGCTTGTATGAGTTCCTGAGTCCAGAATCCAGGTTCAATGAGCTATTCCTTCACAGGGGACGACAGGCTGAAAACCAATGTTGTAAAATGAACTTTTCTGATGCGAGCTGACTTCACGAGATGAATCAAGCATGCAGAGATCAATCAGTTTTGTCAGTGATGGCACAGCACTTTGCAGTGCAGATTGTAGCCTGCCAGTCAGATGTTAAAACAGCAGACTGAGCTATTTAGTTCAATTATTCGATACTATAAAATGCACAGGTCTGAGGTTCACCACAAATGGAAGAGCTGACTAATGACACAAGGGCTTGTCACATATAATCAAAGTCATGAACAGCACCAAGCGAATACCTTGCAAGCCATTGTGCTTCACAGTTGGCTCCTCTCTAAAGAAAATTACAAATACGTATGGAACACAGCAGTAGACCATTCTTCCCCTTGAGCCTGCTCAAATTAGATTCTGGCCTACCTGTCTTCTAATTTCTTACATGTCTTGTTTCCAAATCCTTTGTACCCGTACCCTAATAAAAAGATCACAGTTGTGAAAATTTCAAATGACCCTTACCTTAACATCTTTTGGGGAAAATAATTTCAGAGTTCCACTACCACACTGTGTGAAGAAGTGATTCTGACATCACTCCTGAACAGACTAACCATAGTCTTTCTTCTGGACTCTCATCAGAGGAAAGAGTTTCTTTCTAGCGACATCATCCAATCTTTTAATCATTTTAAACCCCTCAATTAAATCACCTTTTAGTTATCTATACTCAAGGAAATGCAGCTTTGGTCTAAGCACCCTGCCTTCTTAATTTAATAAGTTTAACAACACCAGGTTAAAGTCCAACAGGTTTATTTGGTAGCAAAAGCTACATCATTCTTAATTTAACCCTTTAAGCCCCAGGTAAAGCATATTTCTTGAATAAGGTTATGACATATATGAAACTTTTCTTTGCTTATTATTTAAGACCTATCGTGTTTCACCGAATTTAGCAACACAGCTGCAAAATCAAAAGGGCGAACTAATGTGCAGGTTTTTGCTCCTGGGTCAGGAACGCAAAGTTGGGGCATTTGTCAACATCGACCAAGGCACCAGAAACGACAAGAGCATACCCAGCACTGTCAACCCTGCAGAGTCCTCCTTACTGACATCTAGGGGTATTCCCACAGATTAGTCAAGTAACAACCCGACATAATCATACGCACTGAATTTTGCATTGCAGACAATCTCCCAGGCACCACTTATACCATCCCTGGATAGGCCTTGCCCCACCAGCATGACAGATCTGCCAGAGGTGGTGGTACAGTGGTACACAGTCAGGAGGAAGTTGCATTGGAAGACCTCAACTATGACTCCGGATCCCATGAAGTGCGAAACTACCACAGTGCTAAATGGGATAAGATTTCCTCAGAACGGCTTCCATGAGGCACAGTAGGATAACAGCAGCAGCAGAATTGCATTCAACTACAATCTGCAACTCATGAACCTGGGCATATATCCATTACTATCAAGCCAGGGGTCAACCCTGATTCAATGAAGAGTGCAGGAGAGCATGTTATAAGCAAGATCATAAGCATAAGCAACACCCTAATAATAAAATGAAGTTACAACACAGGATGACTGGCATGTCAAATAGCAGGAGCAGCAAATGACAGAACCAAGCAATCCCACAACCAATGGATCAGGTCTGAACTCTTCAGTTCTACCGCAACCAGTTGTGAATGATGTGGACGCTTAGGCTTCACAAATATCCCCACCATCAGTGATGGGGGAACGCAGCACATCAGTGCAAAAGTCAAGGCTGAAGCAGTGGCAGCACTGTAAACCATAAGTGTCGAGTGCGATGATCCATCTCAGCCTCCGCCAGAGGTCCCCAACATAATAGATGCCAGTCTTCAGCCAATTTGATTCACTCCACGTGATATCAAGAAATGGCTGAAGGCACTGGATACCTCAAAGACTGGGCCCTGACAACCTGCTGCCAATATTATTGAAGATCTGTGGCCCAGAACCCGCTGCACCCAGAGTCACGCTGCTCCAGTACAGCCGCAACATGGCATCTACCTGGCAGTGTGGAAAACTGCCCAAGTTATTCCCTCCCACAAAAAACAGGGCAAATCCAACTGCACCAATTATCGCCCCATCAGTTTACTCTTAATCATCAATAGTGATGGAAGGTCTCATAGACGGTGCCATCAAGCGACACTCCGTCAGCAATAACGTGCTCACTAACGTTCAGCTGGTTCTGCCAGGGTCACTCAGCTCCTGACCTCATGACAATCTTGGCCTCCTAACATTATTACAGCCTTGGTCCAAACTGGGGCAAAAGAGCTGAATTCAAGAGAAGAGGTGAGAGCAACTGCCTTTCATATCAAAGCCGCATTTGACAGAGTGTGGCATCAGTGAGCCTTGGCAAAACCGAAGTCAATGGGAATCCGGGGGAAAACTCTCTGCTGGTTGGAGTCATGCCTAACACAAAGGAAGATGGTTGTGGTTGTTGGAAGTCAATTATCTCAGTCCTAGAACATTACTGCAGGAGCTCTGCAGGATAGTGTCCTAGGTCCAACCATCTTCAGCTGCTTCATCATCCTTCCATCATAAACTCAAAATCAGGGATGTTCACTAATGATAGAACATAGAAAGCCACAGCACAAACAGGCCCTTCGGCCCACAAGTTGCGCTGATCATATCCCTACCTCTAGGCCTATCTATAGCCCTCAATCCCATTAAATCCCATGTACTCATCCAGAAGTCTCTTAAAAGACCCCAACGAGTTTGCCTCCACCACCACCGACGTCAGCCGATTCCACTCACCCACCACCCTCTGAGTGAAAAACTTACCCCTGACATCTCCTCTGTACCTACCCCCCAGCACCTTAAACCTGTGTCCTCTCGTAGCAACCATTTCAGCCCTTGGAAATAGCCTCTGAGAGTCTACCCTATCCAGACCTCTCAACATCTTGTAAACTTCTATCAGGTCACCTCTCATCCTTCGTCTCTCCAGGGAGAAGAGACCAAGCTCCCTCAACCTATCCTCATAAGGCATGCCCCCCAATCCAGGCAACATCCTTGTAAATCTCCTCTGCACCCTTTCAATGGCTTCAACATCTTTCCTGTAATGAGGTGACCAGAACTGCGCGCAGTACTCCAAGTGGGGTCTAACCAGGGTCCTATAAAGCTGCAGCATTATCTCCCGACTCCTAAACTCAATCCCTCGATTAATGAAGGCTAGTACGCCGTACGCCTTCTTGACCGCATCCTCCACCTGCGAGGCCGATTTAAGAGTCCTATGGACCCGGACCCCAAGGTCCTTCTGATCCTCTACACTAAGAATGGTACCCTTCATATTATACTGCTGCTTCATCCCATTGGATCTGCCAAAATGGATCACTACACACTTATCCGGGTTGAAGTCCATCTGCCACTTCTCCGCCCAGTCTTGCATTCTATCTATGTCTCGCTGCAACTTCTGACATCCCTCCAAACTATCCACAACACCACCTACCTTGGTGTCGTCAGCAAACTTACCAACCCATCCCTCCACTTCCTCATCCAGGTCATTTATGAAAATGACAAACAGCAAGGGTCCCAGAACAGATCCCTGGGGCACTCCACTGGTCACTGACCTCCATGCAGAGAAAGACCCCTCCACAGCCACTCTCTGCCTTCTGCAGGCAAGCCAGTTCTGGATCCACAAGGCAACAGCCCCTTGGATCCCATGCCCTCTCACTTTCTCAAGAAGTCTTGCATGGGGGACCTTATCGAACGCCTTGCTGAAGTCCATATAGACCACATCCACCGCTCTTCCTTCGTCAATGTGTTTGGTCACATTTTCAAAGAACTCAACCAGGCTCGTAAGGCACGACCTGCCCTTGACAAAGCCGTGCTGACTACTTTTGATCATACTAAACTTCTCTAGATGATCATAAATCCTGTCTCTCAGGATCCTCTCCATCAACTTACCAACCACTGAGGTTAGACTCACCGGTCGGTAATTTCCCGGGCTGTCCCTGTTCCCTTTCTTGAATATAGGGACCACATCTGCAATCCTCCAATCCTCCGGAACCTCTCCCGTCTCCATCGACGATGCAAAGATCATCGCCAAAGGCTCCGCAATCTCCTCCCTCGCCTCCCACAGTAACCTGGGGTACATCCCATCCGGTCCCGGCGACTTACCAACCTTGATGCCATTCAATAGTTCCAACACATCCTCTTTCTTTATGTCCACATGCTCGATCCTTTCTGTCCACCGCAAACCAGCAGTACAACCACCCAGATCCCTTTCCACCGTGAATACCGAGGTAAAGTATTCATTAAGCACCTCCGCCATTTCTAACATCGCACAACATTCAGCACCATTCGCAACTCCTCAGGTACTGAAGCAGTTCTTGTCCATATGCAGCAAGAGCTGGCAAGCAATATTCATGCCACGCAAGTGCCGAGCAATGACCATCTCTAACTCGAGAGAGTCTAACCATATGAATACTGTGGCTACATGGGATGGTCAGAGGCTTGGAAATTTTGCAGCAGTTAACTCATCTTCTTACCTCTCCAAAGCCTGTCCATTGTTTACAAGGCATAAATTAGGAGTGTGATGGAATACTCCATTCGCCTGGATGAGTGCAGTTCCAAAAGCATCAAGAAGCTTGACATTAGCCAAGACAAAGGATCCTCCTCGGCAGCCACCCATCTACCACTTCCCTCCACCACGGATGCACAGTGGCAGCAGTGTGTACCATCTACAAGATACACTGTGATACTTCATCAAGGCTTACACAACACCTTCAAAACCCACAACCTCTACCACCTAGGAGGACAAGGGCAACAGATGCAAGTTCCTTTCCAAGCCACAGACCATCCTGACTTGAAACTACATCACTGTTCCTTCACTGTCACTGGGTCAAAATCCTGGAACTCCCTCCCTAACAGCACTCTGACTGTGCCTACACCACATGGACTGCAGGGATTCAAGGCTGTGGCTCACCACCACCTTCTCAAGTGCAATTCATAGAATCATAGATTCCCTATTAGGGATGGACAACAAAACTTAAAAGCCTAGCAGCGGTGCCCATATCCCATGAAAGAATAAATTAGGAAAATCTGCAACTTGCTTTAGTTTTCCCAAGAGAAAATTTGACTTGCATTTGACAGAACCCTTCACGACCTCAGGATGTCTCAAAGTGCTTGAGAATCAATGCAGTACTCTAAGTGTAGTCATTGTTATAACGTAGGAAATGTGGCAGCCAACTGGCGCATTGCAAGCTCCGACAAACAACGTGATAATGACCAGTTATCTGCAGTTTTAGCAAAGTTTCCTGAGGGATAACTATTGACCAGGAGACCAAGGCGAGATCTCATGTTTCTTCGATGTTGGGGATCTTGTATAGGATCTTCTGAGAGATTCGCTTTAGCATCGCATCCGAAAGATGGCACCTCTGACAGCATAGAATTCCCTCAGTAGTGCAAAAGGGCGTCAGGCTGAATTACTAGCTCAACTCGCTCAAGTGGAAATAACCTCACAACTTCTGATTTGGGGCTGTAGTTCAAACATTGGTATAAATTGATTCTAGTTACCATTTGGAGTTCAGATTCTATCACATACAAAAATAGTAATTGCACCAAATGAATGTAATCAAGTTGACTGACAGTCAATTGGATTATAGTTCCTCATTTGTGCTGTAATTGTTAAAGTTTGCTTTAGCTTTGGAATGTTCAATGTTTATTTGGTTTCACATTGATTGTTAGTTAGATTTTGTCTGCATAATAATCAGCAGACTTTGATATGTGAAATCCTTTGAGACACTGACATCTTTAGCTGCTATATAAATTGAAGTGAACAGTATTACTTATTCATCACTCAGAACAGATTAACAGCTGGGAAATAAATTTAGCACGGAAAGTTACAGCAGCAGTGGAGACATCACATTTAAGTCCGAAGAATAATCTCATTATGAAAAACATTTGTGTCCACTTTTCAAATGCTGGACTAATCTTCATGTAATGAGCAAAAAAAATAATGACCGTAACCTTACTTTGACCAACTGGCTGAGTGTGTTGTGCACTGGAAGTTAAATGGGGCATCAAGCCCCGAATACAGCTTAATGGTTATACCATTCATCCAAACGAGCAAAATCCTACTGGCATTTTAGATTTCAAATTAACAACACACCAACCGTGATCGTGTCCAGCACTACACTGTCAGCATAAACTGCATAAAGTTTGAAAAACTGAGCAGTAAAACAACGATCATTTTTCTTGTTTATAGAAAAAGTATCAAACATATGCCAGAAAATTTCCAAAGACACCAAGTACAACCATCCTCGACGTTTCATGATTTCCGGGGACAAGACCTGCTGTTTAAGTATACAGAAACTACATTAGTTAATGGTCAAATATTCCTAATGTTCCCTTTAATGCATTTTAGAATGAAGGTTTCCAGGACTGCTTTTTCAAGCTACAATTAAACAGGACCCTTTTTACTGAGGGTTCGACTTACTCTTCCTCTAAAAACTTGCGGAAAGCCACAAACAGCAAGATTTGTTGCATTTAGTACAGAATTTAAAATAATTAAATATAAAGTTACAATTAGACATTCGTGTTTGTAGAAAAAAAGTCCCATAGTTTTGTAGAAAGAGTTGACATTTCACACCATGACAGGTTCGAGTTTGACGCGCTTACTCTCAAAGGTGTTAGAGTCCATCTCTTGGCAATCTTGTTTAAAGGAGCCATTGGTTTTCGAAGAGGCTGGCATCAATGAATCCGACCCACTCGCCCCTTCTTCCTCAGTGTCTCTACTTTGCCTTTTGACTTTGATGTTTGGTTTGCTGTCGGGGTCGGCTTTGATGGGAAGCAGTATCCCCATTTCTGGTTTGATTGCTTCTGCTGTTTCCACCACCACTGGTCCTTCCCACTTCGGAATTTCGATACCAAGGTGCTTCATTAGTTTGGCCACGACTTCATCAATGTAACCAAATATCCTCAGATCTGAATGTCTGTCCTGGAGGCACAAGGAGAAAACAATGTAAAATACCATTCACAAAGCACAGATTGGTGAAGTTGAATAACCAACATGCTTCTATTGAGTACCTGACACTCAAGATCAAATACTGTAATAATTCCCAAGTAAAGATGAAGTCACCATAGTCCTAGTTGACCACAGGCAGCTCTCCCCTATGACGAAGGTGGCACCGTGGTTAACACTGCTGCCTCACAGCGCTATGAACCCGAGTTCAATTCTGGCTTCGGGTCAGTGTCGATGTGGAGTCTGCACATTTTCCCCGTGTCTGCGTGGGTTTCCTGCGGGTGCTCCGGTTTCCTCCCACAGTCCAAAGATGTGCAGGTTAGGTGGATTGGCAGTGCTATATTGACTCTAGTTTCAGGGGGATTAACAGAGTAAATATGTGGGGTTACGGGAAAAGGGCCTGTGTGGGATGTGGTCAGTGCAGACTCGATGGGCCGAATGGCCTCCTTCTGCACTGTAGGGATTCGATGATTTAACCTGAGGATCATCACACCTCAGGCGAGCGGCAAGGTTCAGAAGGTGGGCTTTCATAAATAACCTCAGTCGGTACGGGAACGGAACCCATGCTATTGGCGTCGCTCTGCATCACTAAGCAGCCGTCCAACCAACTGAGCTTTGGGGGTCGGTTCCCACGTACCAGACAATCGAATGTATTCGAGGACACATTGAGCTATCACAACCTGACTCTGGCACACTGGCTGAACAGCCCAATGTCACAATTTAAAGGGATCACTAAGTGCCCTGGAAACTGCCTTTTTCAGCTGATTATGTGGATCTGAACAAAGCGGAACAATGTTATCACCTCAGATTTCAAACTTATCCCATCAGGTACACGTAAACCATAGAACCTTCTAGACAACCATTGTGCCTGTTATTTGAAATGACTATCCAATCGGTCTGACTCCCTGACTCTTTTCCCATAACCGTGCCCAATTTTCCTTTTCAAATATTTCTTAAATTGCCTTTAGGAGGTTAGGTTACTGTTGAATCAGCTTCCACCACCATTTCAATAACTTTTATCTTTATGACAAGTACTCCAAGTTTGAGACACGGAGCAATACAAGAATACTTTTAGATATATATATATATATATATATATATATATGCTCTTTTGGTGCTGTATATTTTGTACACCCGTACATTTCAAAATTCTGAACCTATGCAGCTGTCTGAAGTTTGAGATCTGTTTGAAGTCACTTTTCATGAAGTACTTAGTTTTTTACTGAATAATCTTTTATTCAGTAAATGGGCTCAATTGCCTCTTCTGCACTGTAGGGATTCTATGGTTGTGTGTGTGTGAATGAAAAATTCCAAACAACGGGAGGTGTAATGATTCTAGATATTACATAAATTATAGGGAGAGAGACATTCCCTGCTGCTTAAATCTATATAGAAACTGTCACGTCCACTTTCAATTAAACACTCTTGAAGTGACATAATGACAGGACTGACAACAAGAAAGGTGTTATTGCAATTTGTTTGCTCATTAGTTACTAAATACAGGAAGGAAAGTCAGGTACGTAACTAGAATACCATGTCTCAGTTGATGGGTCCAGACACTTGATGTTAGCTGAACACACAGTATGCATGCATCCAATTGGTTCAAATTGATTTACTTTGACTCAGGTAGGACTTTTCTGAAGGATACTGAAGTATATAACAAATGTACGAGTAAAACAAAAGACAGATGTGGATTTATATAACGCCTTTAATTTCAGGACATCACTGCGTTTCTTGGCCAATAAAGGACTTTGAAGTGTTCTCACGTGGAAATGTGGCAGTCAATTGACACATAGAAAGACTGCACAAACAGCAACCATTAGATTTGATTTATTGTCACATGTATTGGGATACAGTGACAAGTATAGTTTCTTGCGCGCTATACACACAAAGCATACCATTCATACAGTACATAGGGAAGAAGGAAAGGAGAGGGTGCAGAATGTAGTGTTACAGTCACAGCTAGGGTGTAGAAAAAGATCATCTTAATACGAGGTAGGTCCATTCAAAAGTCTGATGGCAGCAGGGAAGAAGTTGTTCTCGAGTCAGTTGGTATGTCACCTCAGACTTTTGTATCTTTTTCCTGACAGAAGATGGAAGAGAGTATGTCCGGGGTGCATGGGGTCCTTGATTATGCTGGCTGCTTTTCCAAGGCAGGAGGAAGTGTAGACAGAATCAATGGATGGGAGGCTGGTTTGCATGATGGACTGGGCTACGTTCACAACCCTTTGTAGTTTCTTGCGGTCTCGTTCAGAGAAGGGCCATACCAAGCTGTGATACATTCAGAAAGAATACTTTCTGTGGCGCATCTGTAAACGTTGATGAGAGTCGTAGCTGACATGCCAAATTTCCTTAGCCTCCTGAGAAAGTAGAGGCGTTGGTGGGCTTTCTTAAATATAGCGTCGGCGTGGAGGAACCAGGACATGATCTGGACACCTAGAAACCTAAAGCTCTCGATCATTTCCACTTCATCCCCATTGATGTAGACAGGGGCATGTCCTCCATTACACTTCTGAAGTTGATGACAATCTCCTTCGTTTTACTGACATTGAGGGAGAGGTTATTGTCCTCACACCAGTTCACCAGATTCTGTCTTTTTCTGTACTCTGTCTCATCATTGTTTGAGATCCGACCCACTACACTGGTGTCATCAGCAAACTTGAAAATGGAGTTGGAGTAGAATTTGGCCACACAATCATAAGTGTACAAGGAGTATAGTAAGGGACTGCAGACACAGTCTTGCAGGGCACCGGTACTTAGGATAATCATGGAAGAGGTGTTGCTGTCTATCTTTACTGATTGCGGTCTGTGGGTGTGGATCTAGTTGAAGAGGGAGGAGCTGAGCCCTAGGCCACAGAGTTCAGAGATGAGTTTTGTAGGAATAATGGTGTTGAAGGCTGAGTTAGTGTTGATAAATAGGAGTCTGACATAGGTGTGTTTGTTATCGAGGTGTTCCAGGATTGAGTGTAGGGCCAAGGAGATGGTGCCGACTGTGGCGACAGGCAAACTGTAGTGGAACCAGGCAATCTGGGAAGCCGGAATTGATTTGTGCCATGATTAACCTTACAGAGCACTTCATAATGATGGATGTCGGAGCCATTAAGGCACATTGTCTGGCTTTCCTTTAGTACAGGAATGATGGTTGTCTTCTTGAAGCAGGTAGGGACTTCGCTTCGGTGTAAGGAGAGGTTAAAGTTGTCTGCGACTACCCCTGCCAGCTGGCCTACGCAGGATTTGAGTGCTCGTCCAGGTACCCCATCTGGTCCAGTCAATTTCATTGTTGACTTTCAAGAAGACTGGCCTGATATCTGTGATGCTGACCTCGGATACTGGTTTGACCGAGGCTTCCGGGGTAGAAGGCATGTTATCACTGACCTCTTGCTCAAAATGGGCATAGAGTGCACTGAGCTCATTTGAGAGGGGTGCATTGGTGTCGACGATTCTACAAGCCTTCATCTCATAGCCTATTATATCTTGCAGATCTTGCCATAGTCGGTGGAGGTCCGTGTGGTTAGTCTGGGACTCCAGCTTTGTCTGGAATTGCCTCTTGGCATCTTAGATGGTTCTCCATAGATCGTATCTGGATTTCTTGTATAGGACAGGGTCCCCTGACTTGAATGCCTCAGACCTGGACTTACAGCAAGCAATGGATTATGAGATAAAGGTGAGGCTTTTAAAAAAAATTCATTTGCAGGATGTAGAGTCGGTATTTATTGCAAATTTCTGACACCTTCTTGTGTACAACTGACTATCTTGCTTGACTACTTCAGAGAGGAGTTAAGAGTCAAATTGCTGTGGGCCTGCAGTCACATATAGGCCAGACTGGGAAATGATGACGGATTTCTTTCTCTGAATGATTTTAATCAACAGATGGATTTTTGCAACAATCCTGTAAATTTATGGTCACTATTACTAATACCTGTTTTTATTCAAGATTGTATTTAAGTGAATTTAAATTACCCAGATTCTATGGTGGGATTTGAATTCCTGTCTCTGGTTCACTAATCCAGGCCTCTGGATTATTAGTCCACAGAAACACTTTGATACCCTTACCCCATTTCTTTTAGTGATGTTGGCTGAGGGACAAATAGTGGCCAGAACATCTCTGAATGGTTTTACAAAACATAGTAGATAAAATGTTGCCTAAATCTTTGTGAAACAATCCCAACCAATGCAGTTGCTAATGCTGATGGATTCCTGGTTTCGCTCAGAATTTTGTTAGAAAATTCCCACAGTGGCAGACGGTAAAGGTCAAACAAAGAAAACAGAGCAGCGGCAGCCATATTTGAACACACGCTATGGATGCTGAATATTGCCATGATTGATACTCAAACTACATTAACAAATACATTATTTGCTGTTATGTTTAAACTCTGATTTAGGAAGCGTAATTACTTTTCAGAGAGTAAGGAGCAAAATGGAGAGAAGTGACAGGGAGGCAATCTGCTGTTCACTGTAATACCACCACTCACTTAAACAACACTCTAAAAGCACAGTTCATTTTTGTTCTGTGCCCTAGGGTCAACCATCTTCAATTGCTTCATCACTGACCTTCTCTTCAACATAAGGTCAAGGGTTCAGCGCCGCTCGTAACTCCTCAGGTACTGAAGCAGTCTATGCCTGCATACAGCAAGACTTGGACAACATTCAGGCTTGGGCTGATAAGTAGCAAGCAGCATTTGTGTAGTAAGTGGCAGGCAATGACCATCTTCAACAAGAGTGAATCAATGGCATTACCATTGCTGAATAAGTCATACAGTCATAGAGGTTTACAGCATGAAAACAGGCCCTTCGATCCAACTTGTCCATGCCACCCTTTTTTTAAAAAAACCCGTAAGCTAATCCCAATTGCCCGCATTTGGCCCATATCCCTCTATACCCATCGTACCCACGTAACTCTCTAAATGCTTTTTAAAAGACAAAATTGTACCCGCCTCGACTACTACCTCTGGCAGCTTGTTCCAGACACTCACCACCCTGTGCATGAAAAAATTGCCCCTCTGGACACTTTTGTATCTCTCCCCTCTCACCTTAAACCTATGCCCTCTAGTTTTAAACTCCCCTACCTTTGGGAAAAGATATTGACTATCTAGCTGATCTGTGCCCCATCAACATTCTGCCCCCATCAACATTCAGAAACTAAACTCGACTAGCCAGAGACAAATACTGCGGCCACCAGAGCAAATCATTGGCTGGGCCTCTGGTGATGAATTTCTTAATTTGCAAAGTCTCTCCATGATCAAAATGGCACAAGTTAGAAATGTAAAGGAATACTCTGCACTTACCTGGATGAGTGCAACTCTAAGAACATTTAAAAAACAAAACACCATTCAGGGCAAAGTAGCCTGTTTGATTGGCAACCCATTCAAAGTTTATTTATTAGTCACCAGTAAGGATTACATTAACACTGCAATGAAGTTACTGTGAAATTCCCCTAGTCGCCACACTCCAGCGCCTATTCGGGTCAATATCCCTAACCAGCACGGCTTCTAGACTGTGGGAGGAAACCCACGCAGACAGTGACCCAAGCCAGGAATCGAACCCTGGCGCTGTGAGGCAGCAGTGCTAACCACTGTGCCACCGTGCCGCCCCACCTTCGATATTCACTCCCTCTGCCACCATGGCTGCCATATATACCATCCACAAGTTTTACGGAAGCAATTTGCTAAAGCTTCTTCAACTGCATGATAATATTATAAAATATGCAACTTCTCTATCCATTTTGTCAGTGAGCTATTTTAGTAATCCAATTTCCCTATTAATTGAGTGCATAGAAAAGCAGTACCGCTTTAAAAAAGAATTCTCAGGATTTTGGTGTCAATGGTTAGCCTGTGATTTCTTAGCTATCCCTGGTTTCCTTAAACACAACCGAGAGGCAAGCGGTACTCCACTTCATTCAGCAGTAAGGCACCTTGGTGTGATTGAGAATGATAGATTTTCAACTCCAATTTTGAGAGAACATCAGTGAACCAGTTGGGTTTTTACAACAGAAAGCTTCTTATTTCCAGATTTATTTTAAGAACTAAATTCATATTCCGAACCTGCCATGAGATTTGAACTCTCATTCCCTGGGTTATTTGCACCTACCAGCTTCGTGGCCTGAAGGTTAACGATGACCAGCTTTCCTCCCCTCTTTTTTGTATTGAGTGGCAGATTGCTGCTAGGTTTGATCTGAAGAGAACTTCCCAATGTAATGGCCAGGTCAGACTTCCTGTGGGGGGGGGAGGAAACAGAGTTTAAGTTTACAAAGATCAGCCAGATGTTGAGATTGATAATTCCCATCATAATTTCTGTCTAACTAGTGGATAACACATGGCAATGCTGAGACTGAAATATTACAACTGAAAGAAATATTGAACATATTGAAAATAATTATCTTTTAAATACTTCCATTTTGTGGATGACAAAGATGAGCGGGAAAGCGAATTGCGTGGAGGATGCGGAAAGTCTGCAGAGAGATTTGGACAGGCTGAGTGAGTGGGCGAGGATCTGGCAGATGGAGTATAACGTTGACAAGTGTGAGGTTATCCACTTTGGAAGGAATAATAGTAAAATGGACTATTATTTAAATGGTGAAAAATTACAACATGCTACTGTGCAGAGGGACCTGGGGGTCCTTGTGCATGAATCGCAAAAACTCAGAGTGCAGGTGCAGCAGGTGATCAAGAAGGCAAATGGAATGTTGGCCTTTATCGCAAAGGGGATGGAGTATAAAAGTAAGGAGGTCTTGCTGCAATTGTACATGGTACTGGTGAGGCCGCAACTGGAGTACTGTGTGCAATTCTGGTCCCCTTATTTGCGGAAAGATGTATTGGCCTTGGAGGAAGTGCAGAGAAGGTTCACCAGGTTGATACCGGAGGTGAGGGGGTTAGCTTATGAGGAGAGATTGAGTAGATTGGGCCTGTACTCGTTGGAGTTTAGAAGGCTGAGGGGAGATCTTATAGAGACATACAAGATAATGAAGGGGCTCGACAGGGTAGAGGCAGAGAGATTCTTTCCACTTAGAAAGGAAACAAGAACTAGAGGACACAGCCTCAAAATAAGGGGGAGTCAGTTTAGAACAGAGTTGAGGAGGAACTTCTTCTCTCAGAGGGTAGTGAATCTCTGGAATTCTCTGCCCACTGAAGCAGTGGAGGCTACCTCGTTAAATATGTTTAAGTCACAGGTAGATAGATTTCTGATCAATAAGGGAATTAAGGGTTATGGAGAACGGGCGGGTAAGTGGAACTGAACCCACTATCAGATCAGCCATGATCTTATTGAATGGCGGGGCAGGCTCGAGGGGCTAGATGGCTTACTCCTGTTCCTATTTCTTATGTTCTTATTTTGTTTCCTTAACTTCACCGTTAATCGTCTATTAACTTTCAATTTAACTGGGTTCCTAATCTAGCTCTCCTCTATATTCCTTCATGACAGCTTTAAAATATGCCAGCATATTTCTCAATTCATGCAGATACTTCTAAACAATGTACTTAACCTGTGGCAGCATAAACTATGTCTGCAAGTATCCTTCTGAAAGAAATTAAAGAGTGAAAAGTCACATGTAGTGAAGACTGTGCTACATAGGGAAGTGAAGGGAGAGAGGAATTGAGTGGTGGAAGTTTAAGGCTGGAGTGGGGAGTAGTGTAGTAACAAGAAGCTCAGAATAGAGGGTAGAAAGAATGGAGGAAGCTGTTCATACATTGGCTAATTAATCAGCTAACTGCTGTTTGTGGGATTGCGCTGCGCTCAAAGCAAGTGCTGCATTTGTCTACGATACACCCTAAAAAGTAATTTTCTACCTGTGAAACAGCTTGGGATCATTCTGATTTTGATCACAGGGCACTATTTAATAGTAAATCTGTCTGTCTGTTAATCAAGAACAGGGAGGGTGTTTTGAGCAGGAAGAAGCCAGGTCTGGGCTCACACCAGCAGAGAACAATGAAGTGCAGAACTTGGGGTTACTGCGAGGAAACTGGAATGTTCTGTTCTCAAGCACTTTGGGTATTTGTCATTACATTGCTCATGGGTATTTTGATTGGCTGACTCAGAGATGAGAGAGTTGCAAGGGATGAAAATGATCGTTGGGGACAACTGGGAATAGAGGGATCCAAAAGAATGGTCTAGTGGGCCCATGAGCGGCGCAGGCTTGGAGGGCCGAAGGGCCTGTTCCTGTGCTGTATTGTTCTTTGTTGATAGGCCATTTGGCCCTTTGTTCCTGCTGAACTGCTCAATTCGATTATGATTGAGTTTTTTTGGGGTATAATTTCATTGTATTCTGAAAGGCGGCAGCAATGTATCTTGGGTGGCACAGTGGTTAGCACTGCTTCCTCACAGCGCCAGGGACCTGGATTCAATTCTGGTCTTGGGTGCCTATCTGCTTGGAGTTTGCACAGGTGCTCCGGTTTCCTCCCACAGTCCAAAGATGTGCAGGTTAGATGGATTGGCCGTGCTAAATGGGCAGGGTTACAAGGATAGGGCAGGATGTGAGCCTGGATAAGATGCTCTTTCGGAGAATCGGTGCCGACTCAGTGAGCCAAATGGCCTCCTTCTGAACTGTAGGGATTCTATGATTTTGCCTGAGATCAGGATTGCTCCCAAAGCTTGGTATCATGAATGAGGCTTTGCTTGGAGAATGGGAACAACAATTGTTGGATGGATTGACAGATAGGATGGACAAAAATGATTTTTGCCTCCCCCAGAACCAAAATATTCTTTGGTGCCTACGAGACAAAATTTTGTTTCAGGGTCTATGGTGTGTGGATGAGGGTAGGTCATCTCTATCTTGAAAATGTAATTGGCAACTGGAAGGATTTGTGCCATGTAACCTGTGTATAATGAATGTACAAGATGACCAGGTAGAAATAAAACAGAGGCTTAAACACACAACCAATGAGGAAGAGGAAATTCGAGCCTGCATGGCACAAATGGATAACTCTGCTGAAGTGGCCTATCGAGCCAGTTTTTCACATCACCAGCATCTCAGGGAAACTAGCGTTGGGTAATAAGTGCCGGCAATGCCCCAATCCCGGGAATGAATAAAAGTCTAAAACTATTTCAAAACAACCAGCAATAGGAACCCAGTGATAAAGTAGCTGTAGCAGCAAAGAACAAAGTGTGCACTGGGTAGTAACATTGATCTCAATCTTAGTAATCTAGCATCTGGAAACTTAAACTAACGAATCAAATGTTGTCATGGGTTCAATAGTGGAACTAGGAAATTTGGAAGTACATTTGTGAGATAGTATCCATGTTTAACTAATCAGGAGGAGTCAAAAGAATTACCCTAAAAATGAAGACCATTCTCTAAAAATAGTAAACAAAAAGAAACTAAGTTATAAAGTTACCAATGTTCTTCCAATTTCTGCCACTATCAAGTTGTTTCAGACATACCTACAGGCTTCATCTGCCAAACTGAGGTCCCGCTCAGGTAAAGAATCTTCCCAGTCCAAAATGGTATCTCGTAACTTTCCCCTAGAAACAAAATTTAAAATAGTCAATCTCTGTAGTGGCCTAAAGAATTCTTCCTGCTGACCTTTCTGCTACTGCCAATCAAGAAACACAGCCCCGTGGCTCCTGTCAGTTGCGTGTAAGTAACCAATGACAGCAGTAAGTACAGCCTGTTCAATAATGATTGAAGCTCTTTACTATGATTTTTATTCTGTACGTGGGCATTATGTTTAATGTTAAGTATACAGATGCCACATCTATAGTATAGAGTCCATGCTGTCATCTGGTCTTATTGCATTTTTAACATTTGGAATTAAACATAAACCACATGTTCAGCAGAGTGTTTTTAAATTTATAAATAAGTATTGTGATCATCACTTATTAGTCAGCTGTAGCCACATCTGATAAACCTTGAGTATCTTCCGTATTCTGCAAGGACAGAACAGTGCAATGCTACTGATTACACTGGTTCAAACACACATAGCTGCAGATCTTCTGAAGATTTCTCTAGAGGTTTACAGTATGGAAACAGGCCCTTCGGCCCAACTTGTCCATGTCGCCCTTTTTAAAAAAAAACCCCTAAACTAATCCCAATTGCCCGCATTTGGCCCATTTCCCTCTATACCCATCGTACCCATGTAACTATCCAAATGCTTTTTAAAAGATAAAATTGTACCTGCTTCTACTACTACCTCTGGCAGCTTGTTCCAGACACTCACCACCCTCGGTGTGAAAAAATTGCCCCTCTGGACACTTTTGTATCTCTCCCCCTCTCACCTTAAACCTATGCCCTCTAGTTTTAGACTCCCCTACCTTTGGGAAAAGATATTGACTATCTACCTTGTCTATGCCTCTCATTATTGTATAGACCTCTACAAGGTCACCCCTCAGCCTCCTACGCTCCAGAGAAAAAAGTCCCAGTCTATTCAGCCTCTCTTTATAACTCAATCCAACAAGTCCCGGTAGCATCCTAGTAAATCTTTTCTGCACTCTTTCTAGTTTAATGATATCCTTTCTATAATAGGGTGACCAGAATTGCACACAATATTCCAAGTGTGGCCTTACCAGGGGCAGTTCCCCTGGGTCTGGAAGGATTTCCCGTCACACACTAACTTGGCAATATCATCACTGCTCTGAGCTTGGGGGATTACGACAAGTTAATGGAGAACAAGATTAACTCCTAATCTGAGGTGACAAACGTCATTTTGATGCCCTGGGATTGTAGGAGCGACAGAGGCAGAGTTGGAGAAGCATTTGATCAAAGCATTTACGATGATTAAAGGTGGGGAAATCATATATAGAGTATATTTGATGCAATGAGTTCATGTAGAATTAGGGGACACATGCGCAAAAAAGGGGACACAGAGATAAAATTGGATATCTAGAAGCTTTACTTTTTCCTGAGGGTGTGGCAGTAAAGACTGATCTGTTATAGCTCATGAAAAGGCTGCAGAACTAGATAATCACATTAGAAGAGTAAATCATTCCTGGGTAATGTAAGTGAATTAGGGGACCTCTTGCCTGACCTGAGGGTTATTTTGACATAGGATTTTAAACTGACTAAATGTTCTGCATTTTTTTCCACCTCACATGAAGTAAGGGCACAAGATGGTTGATGCAGGATGGGGGTGCTACAGTCAGCTCATGAATGAAATTGGGCCTGATGAAATGCTCTGATCTTGGCAACGCACAACTGAGATAATGACAGCACCATGAGCTGGTTCCTGCTCTCTGACCAAAAACCAAATTGACGCAATTCCTCAAAGCTCCTCTGATCACAGCACAACTTCCTGATGAAGCATGAACAATTCAGGAGATCGGAAATCGTACTCTGGAATCAGTGTTATGAATACGTGACCAGAATACATTCTCTTTGAGTTTAACTATAACATGGTCGAGGTACTCCAACAGTGGTTGGAGTAATCTGAAATTCAAAATGGGAAGCATAATCTCAACCATCTCCCCACATAGGTGGCCAGCAATACTCAACAACTTTACCGCAATAAATTACTCACTCCCCAATTCACGTTTCAATCTTCCTTGTTTCTATTCATCCTAACATCACTACAGTAAGATCACATGTTTCTGACGCTGATTGGAAACCACAAATCACAACAGGGAGTTTATTTTACATCCAATTTAATACGCAGCTAAAATAAAATATAACAAACTTTTACAGTGTTATTAATTCTAACGTAAGCAATCTCCTCGATCATCAAGCCGATTGAATAACAATGTGATATGAATTATTTTACACCAGGCTAGTTCAAATCTGTTATTCACTTTCTCTCCATGGAATGGATACGGTTCATGTGTCATGCAAGCAACTTGATTATCTGGAGTCAGGCAAGAAATTGGAGCGGAAAGAGTCACAAAAGTCTGAATGTATAATGTTGCAGTCAAACAGGAGATCGTAAGAAATGCTGGCAAGCCTAGATAGGAGTACATAATAGAAATATATATTTATACATTATAACATATAAAATATACATACACACACACACCCTTATGCAAACACACGCATATATATGCCTTTTGTATTATCAATTGTGTTGGAGAGTTGCTAATCCCAGGAAGTCAATAAAGGGGCTTGCAACCCATCCCTTGCTAACTTTGAATAATAGAAGATAAAAATAAAACTCAACTGCAAGCAGTGAGGCTTTTGGAAAACAGGAAGGCTATTTGCTTTATCATAGATGGCTGTGAGAGCTTTGAGGTTTTGCTGAGATTAGATGGTTAGAAATGCTGGCAAATAGATGACCCAATGATGTGGGAAAATGTGAAGAATTATTTATTCTGTATTTCTTTGCAAAGGTAGCTTTTAGGAATTGAATAGAGTATGTTGGGTCGGAATGGCTATTCTATATCATTACCTTGCTGTGAGAAAAACAGCTCATCGATTTGATTCTCACCTTCTCTCAATAAAGATTTGTTCAGTTGGGGAGGTTGATGACGCACGTGTGGAAGACATTGATAAGCAGTGGTGGGTACAAGGGGATACTATTGCTATGCCCATGACCACATTAGCTTACAAATAAACACAGCACACTGCAAGTTAATTTCCGACTGAGCAGATACAACAAGAACCAGACAAGGTACATTAGAGAGAACTACATTTATAACTGATAGCAATGGAGCAAAAACTACAGCTCACCGAATATGTGGCCAGCTATACTCAGAAATTTTTCGACAATTACTGACTCCCAATTCTCCTTTCTATCTTCTTTAATTCTGTTAATCTGAACGTCACTATGGCAAGATCACTAAGATCATGTTTCTGTTGAATTCAAATGGAAAATATCTGTTCCAAATAGAATTTATATCCTTTAATGCCTCGGTCAGAAATCACTGTCAAAAGTAGCTTGGTATCAATTCTAGGGTTCTCACTCCTTCACATCACCCAGAAACTCCTGCCACATGTATAGATGTCAGATGAGATTAGGACTAAACTTGGCTGTGATACTTGCTCTGGTTGATTAACCTGCCAATATTCACTCTTCATAGCCTAATTCACAAAGTGCCTGTTTAGGTAAGTTACTGGAGAGTGGACAATGTCTGTGGAGCTCCTATATTATAAAGACTAACTGTCTTCAGGTGGGTGCAAAAAAGTAGAAAGACTGATATCACCAATTGTGATGGGGAAGAATGAGAGACATTTAACACTTGCAATAAAATGAAGTTCGAGTAAACACACGAAAGGCGACCTGGACTGTTAATGCTCCAAAAAACATCACAATTATTCAACGTTTGGAGATAATGTGTGCAATAGAAAATGACAAACCTGCATGCTCGAAGGCCTCGTGCCTTTTTAAGGTCACATAATCGGCCGGTAGCTTTCAACCCCATTGTTCCAACTACTGTGTCTCGAACATACTGTCTGCAGTAGAGAAGAACCAGTGGATTACCAAGTTAGCTTCAGTAAAGGTTAATACAAAAATCATATGTGCTACACTCTAGGTCACTAAAGTTAAAAGGCATTGCTCACCATTGCCATCCAGAACTCAATCAAGTGGCAAAGTAAGTGATAACTACTAAGGCTCAGTAAACATTATTTCAGGCAAATTACTAACAGAATAAAATCTGTGCCAAAAGGATTAAATTATGCGGACAGCATAAACTAGACTTGCATTCCCCTGACTATGAAAGGCTAATGGATGATCAATGCAAAGGTTTTAAAAGATTTGATAATGAGAGGGAAAACATTTTTGGTGGGGAAGGACAAAACAAGGGGGATATAACTTGAAAATTAGAGCTTGGCCATTCAAGATGCAAAGAAGTATTTCCTCACACAGAGTAGTGGAAGTCTGAAACTATCGATCCTAAAAAGCTGTTAAGGTTGGGTGGGTGTCAACTGAAAACTGACTGATGGATTTTTGTTAGGTTAAGAATATGGAACCAAGACAGATAAAATGGACTAACGATACAGATCAGACATGATCTGTTAAAAACTATTAAAGATGTTATGGCAGGGCACTTAAAAGTCAACATGGTTTTGTGAAAGGGAAATCATGTTTAACCAGTGTACTGGAGTTCTTTGAAGAAATCACATGTGCAGTAGATAAAGGGGGACCAGTGGACGTAATGTCCAGTCAACTGAAGAGGTTCTGTTCCTGTGAAATCTCAAAGGGTGAAATCACAAGGGGTGAACTGTGCATGTGCCGTCCGCACTTTCTACATGGGAAAGGTGCGAGTCTAACATTTTAACATGAGAGCCTAAATTATGGATGAGTGAAATTTTGGGGCTGCGACCTGCGATTTGTTGTAGATGCACATTCACGTGGGTAAACAAATTCGTGACAGGAGTTGACGACTTAAATTTCCAGATGGCATTTGATAAGGTGCTACATCAAAGATTATTGTGGAAAATAAAAGTTTTCCCATGATGTAGGTGGTAATAATGGCATGGATAGAAGGTTGGCTAGTTAACAGGGAACAGAGTTGGCATAAATGGGTCATTTTTTGGTTGGCAGGATAGAACAAGTGATGGCTACAGGGATCAGTGCCAGGGCCTAAACATTTTACAATTTATATAAATGACTTGGATGAAAGCACTGAAGGTATGGTTGCTAAATTTACTGATGACACAAAAGTAGGGAATTAAGTTGTGAAGAGAACAAAGAGGCTGCAAAGGTATATAGATAGGTTATGTGCATGTGCAAACACCTGGCAAACTGAGTAGTGCCGAAAAATGTAAAATGGTCCATTTTGTAAGGAAGTACAAAAAAAATGTTATCTTAATAGTGAGATTGCTGAGATCATAGAGTCAGAGGTTTACAGCATGGAAACAGGCCCTTCGGCCCAACTTGTCCATGCCACCCTTTTTTTTAAACCCTGGAGCTAGTCCCAATTGCCCGCATTTGGCCCATATCCCTCTATACCCATCTTACCCATGTAACTGTCTAAATGCTTTTTAAAAGACAAAATTGTACTCGCCTCTACTACTACCTCTGGCAACTTGTTCCAGACACTCACCACCCTCTGTGTGAACAAAATTGCCCCATTGGACACTTTTGTATCTCTCCCCTCTCACCTTAAACCTATGCCCTCTAGTTTTAGACTCCCCTACCTTTGGGAAAAGATATTGACTATCGAGCTGATCTGTGCCCCTCATTATTTTATAGACCTCTGTAAGATCACCCCTCAGCCTCCTACGCTCCAGAGAGAAACGTACCAGTCTATCCAGCCTCTCCTTATAACTCAAACCATCAAGTCCTGGTAGCATCCTAGTAAATCTTTTCTGCACTCTTTCTAGTTTAATAATATCCTTTCTATTATAGGGTGACCGGAACTGTATACAGTATTCCAAGTGTGGCCTTACCAATGTCTTGTACAACTTCAACAAGACATCCAAACTCCTGAATTCAATGTTCTGACCAATGAAACCAAGCATGCTGAATACCTTCTTCACCACTCTGTCCACCTGTGACTCCACTTTCAAGGAGCTATAAACATGTACCCCTAGATCTCTTTGTTCTGTAACTCTCCCCAACACCGTATCATTAACTGAGTAAGTCCTGCCCTGGTTCAATCCACCAAAATGCATCACCTCGCATTTATCTAAATTAAACTCCATCTGCCACTCATCAGCCCACTGGTCCAAGATCCCGTTGCAATCCGAGATAACTCTCTTCACTGTCCACTAAGCCACCAATCTTGGCGTCATCTGCAAACTTACTAACCATGCCTCCTATATTTTCACCCAAATCATTAATATAAATGACAAACAACAGTGGACCCAGAACTGATCCCTGAGGCACACCGCTGATCACAGGCCTCCAGTTTGAAAAACAACCCTCCACAACCACCTTCTGTCATCAAGCCAATTTTGTATCCAATTAGCTACCTCACCCTGGATCCCATGAGATTTAACCTTATGCAACAACCTACCATGCAGTACCTTGTCAAAGGCCTTGCTAACGTCCATGTAGACAACATCAAATGCACTGCCCTCATCTACCTTCTTGGTTATCCCTTCAAAAAACTCAATAAAATTTGTGAGACATGATTTTCCACTCACAAAGCCATGCTGACTGTCCCTAATCAGTCCTTGCGTCTCTAAATGCTCTGAGATACAGAGGGATCTAGGGTCCTCGTGTATGAATTGCAAAAGATTAGCATGCAGGTACAGCAGGTAATAAGGCAAAGTAATAGAATGTTATGATTGATTGCGAGGGAAACTGAATTTAAAAGTAGGGAGGTTTCAATTGTATAGGACACTGGTTGAGACCACATCTGGAGTACTGTGTACAGTATTGGTCACCTTATTTAAGGAATTATGTACAGGTGTTAGCAGTACAGAGAAAGTTTACCAGTCAGGAATGTTGGCTTATGAGGAAATTTTGGACAGACTAGGTTTGTATCCACTAGAGTTTTAAAGTGCAAGAAGTGACTTGATTGAAATCTTCAATAACCTGACAGACGGTCTTGACAGAGTAGATGTAGAGAGGATCTTTCCTCTTATGGGAGAATCTAGAACAAGAATCTAGTTTAAAAATAAGGGATTGTCATTTCAAACAGAAATGGGAAGAATTGTTTTCTCTCGGAGGGTAATGAGTCTTTGAAACACTTCTCTAAGGTCAGTGGAAGTGGTTTCAAGGTAGAGATAGTTAGAATCTTGATAAACAAGGGGGTGAAAGGTCATCAGTGATAGGTGGGAGGTTACAATTGGAACAGCTGTGATCTTATTGAATGGTGGAGTGGGCTCGAGGGGCTGATTGACCTGGCCCTGTTCCAAGGTTCCTCCTGTGCAACTGGGGCCATCAGTGATTGATTTTTAGGTTTCTGTGGTTTTTGAAGTGTAACCCTGTCTTCAGATCAGCTTAACTGCAATAGGTAACTGTTTTCCTCTAAACAGTGGGTGCTAACTATATCATCAGAATTAACTGACTGGAATAAACAATGCTTAGATGCAGTGCACAAATGTGTGCAATTTCTAGCTCACAAGGATACAGAAACCATCAGATAATGGAAATAGAACAAGGTGCTGAGTTGCTGAGGACACACAGCAGTGTTAAAGCACAGTGAATGCAGGAACTGAATGAATGCTCCCAGCATGCGGGTCAATTAGCTGACTTCAAGTTAGTTACGTTCGTCACCTATTTGGTCACTTACAGAAATATAAAAAATATACTCAATGCCTTTCGTTTTATCATTTCTATAACCTTCTCCGAACTTACAACATCCCTATCCCAACTGTGTTTCTCTAATTTAAATCTCTTATACATTTCCTGCTCACTTCATCCGAACACTGGGGGGTTGTGCTTTCAGTCCCCTGGGCCCCACACTCTGGAATTCCCTCCCCACATTTATTGTCCTCAATACCTCTCTCTCTTTTACTTTAAGAATTGCCGTTAACTTTGCTCGAATGTTTGGTCATCTGCCCCAATTACTCTTTACACAACTCACTGTTTCTATGAAAGACATTGGGATATTTTACTGTGTTAACAAGCCTATATAAATGCAAGTTGTTGCTGTATAACAGCAAACAGGCAGATTCTGGTAAGAGACTCAGTTTGCTTACGAAAATTGCTGGAGACCTATGTCTGTAAAACAAAAAAGATGCTTGAACAATAACAATTATCCTTATCTCCCATAACTCGGTAAAAGGTGTTTTCATAGTGACACTTGTTTGTGGAAAGATGAGTGAAACCTCTGTGAACAGACTTATTGTGGAAACAGGTCAGAGCCAAGATCAATGGTGGAACAGTAAACTTGATTAAATTCCCTTGCAGAGTTCAACGTTCATTATGTTTTTATGAACAATTTAACATGCATTAACTTGATTCATGTCTGTACTTCACAGCTAACATACATGTCAAAATAAAACGCAAACACAAAGACAGGCCAATATGAAATATACAAAGACAAGGCATCCCATGTTACACTAATGCATCTTTAATTTGATTGATGTATTAATCCTATCGAAGACAGACTTAAGCTTAATGAATGTCACAGAAATTAAACATCTTTAATGTTTAAAGGTTAAACATCTTTAAACAACTACAGCTTTTAATGCTATGCCCTCAATAACATTAAAGGCAGCATTTCATAACCATGCATCTACTTTACTCTGGCCAAGCAAACCAAGATGTATAATATCACCTACTATAGCGTACATCATGCAGTTATCAAAGATATGGCAGGAAGCAGAAAGCAATGTAAAGCTACACTGCTCAGGAACCATGAGCCTAATGTTATAACTCATTAAAAGGAGCTGTGTGCTTGCATTAAACAATTCATAAAATGTGAAAGGTAAAAGATAAAGTTGCCTTGGTCCCTGATGAAGCAAGGAATAATCATGAATAATCTCAGCTGGTACGGGAATTGAACTGTTGGCGTGGCGTCACTCTGCAGCACGAACCAGCCGTCCAGCCAACTGAGCTAAACCGACCTCAACAATTTATAACAGGGTGAAGTGATTATTTTAAAATAATAGCAGCAACTGGCTATAAAAACATAGATATTGCTATAATCAAAATATGAAAAGCCTTCCACCTTTTGAAGGCACAAAGGAAACAGACACTGTAGCTGAGCATTCAAGCTTTCCCATTCACCACCAATTTTCCTCACAGTCTCCCCTGTTCCTGCATTCTGCAGGAATTTCACACTACATCATGACAAAAGCCACCACAGCCTTAAGTTGTATTCATTGCACAGAATAGTTTAATTTCACAGTACACAGCTAAAATGGGAAATGTTATGGAGCATGAAGGATAGAAAAAGCCGCTACAATGCACACAAACTCCAATAAAAATTATTAAATGCACAAAGATTGACTTGCAATTACTCAAACTTCAGCGGGCCAGAATCCCACCCAAGAAGGTCAAAATTTGCATTCTCAAGCCAGAAGATTCAATTTTTTCTACCCTCTCTGTGTGTAGGAGTGGGTAGGAAGGTTGGCAGGGGTGGATGGGGTCGAGGTAGAAATGCATATGGAAGGACAGATACAATAATATAGCTTCTTTGCTGCCCTGCGAAATATAAGTGGTCACCAAATTGGCAGGGGCAGGGAAATTAAAAACGAGAAAAACTCCTTTTCATCAGACAGAATGGGACCTTCCTTTTGCAACCAATTGAAGTTGTGCATAAAGCGTAGTTTGAGAGCATGGCCTATATGAGCATTAATAATTTTGTTCCACAGCTGAGCAATCGGATTAATAGTGCAGCCTATACACAGGTGTGGTTTGTGTGTTTGCTAGTCCAGTAAATATTGGAGCAAGTATGGTTTGGCTATTACCAAAGCTAACCACTTGAATTTATATAACGCCTCTAACCTGTCTGAGTGGTTGACAGATTGAGGAAGTAGCTGTCTTTGTGATGAAGAGGAAGTGGAGTCACAGCAACATAGCTCGTGGTGGAGACTGTGAATGGCCTGAGACAGTGGCTGGGGGTTGGAAATGAGATGGAATCAGTGATGAGGGAGCAGCATTTGTGCTGGGGGCTGAAGAAATGGTTTTGGTATTCAAAATGTTTAACTCGGGCTCACTGAAGACTGGATGTCGGATAAACAGATTAGAAAACAGAGGCAGTGGGGGGATTGAAGAGGTGGGAGAAGGCAAACTGGGAGTCTTTACTGTAAATGGGGAAGATAACTTCATGTTTGCTGATGGTGCGGGCAAGGAGAAGCACAAAGAAGAGGAGCAAGGTATCAGGGACAGATCTTTCTCTATGTTCTGCAGAAGAGCCATAGGGATCAAATCATTAACTTTGTTTCTCTCTCCACAGATGCCGACTGGGTTTATCCAGAATTTTCTGTTTTTATTGGGGACAGATCTTTGGTGGACCCCAGAGGAAACAGCACCAGGTGTGAAGAGTAGCCAATACTGCAGATACTTTAGCTCTGAATATGGAAGGCCAAATTGCTGAAAAAGACATTACAAAATTGGGGGCATGATATACAGGTCCCCGAGTGAACTGAGATCTATCCAGCTGTTACTGCAGCTTCCAAAAATATTAAACCCAGGAATGCGAGGTTCTGGAAATGGAGAGAACTTACTTGCCACATTTGGTGCATTCTTCCACAAACATGTTGCCATGGAGCTCTGACAGCTTGTCTCTGTGGAAAGAAAACGGAATGAAAACATCAAAATCCACATGTGGCCAGTATAGCTACACAGAATTTAAAACTCAAACAGGCCATTTGGCCCACCTGGTCTATGTAAATCTTTATGCCCCACAAAAGTCTCCTTCGATCCCTACTTCATCCAACCCCTGCCTCGCCTGACCTTCCCTACTCAGGCTGGTTGAGACAAGAGCAATGAAACATGTCCCTGGCTACATCAGTGTGGAGTCCAGAGGAAAGAAACACCAATTTTTACAGCACTAAATGAAGGAGGTAAGTTCGAAAGGATTTGCGGTGGAAGTATTGCATTGGGAGGGGGATGGAGGGGTTCAGGACTTGGCTAGGGAGTGCCTGGCCAGGTAGGGGTGGCAGTCTTTGAAATGGCCTCGCAAGCCACTCAGTTCAAGGACAATTAGAGAGGAGAATAACTGCTGGCTTTGCCAGTAACAACTGCATTCTATAGAGTCATAGAGGTTTACAGCATGGAAACAGGCCCTTCGGCCCAACTTGTCCACGCTGCCCTTTTTTTTAAAAACCCCTAAGCTAATCCCAATTACCCGCATTTGGCCCATATCCCTCTATACCCATCGTACCCATGTAACTATCTAAATGCTTTTTAAAAGATAAAATTGTACCCACCTCTACTACTACCTCTGGCAGCTTGTTCCAGACACTCACCACCCTGTGTGTGAAAAAATTGCCCCTCTGGACACTTATGTATCTCTCCCCTCTCACCTTAAACCTATGCCCTCTAGTTTTAGACTCCCCTACCTTTGGGAAAAGATATTGACTATCTACCTTGTCTATGTCCCTCATTATTTTATAGACCTCTATAAGGTCACCCCTCAGCCTCCTACGCTCCAGAGAAAAAAGTCCCAGTCTATTCAGCCTCTCCTTATAACTCAATCCATCAAGTCCCGGTAGCATCCTAGTAAATCTTTTCTGCACTCTTTCTAGTTTAATAATATCCTTTCTATAATAAGGTGATATGACAGAGCAAAAAAAAATTCTTGGTCAGCACTTGTAAAGAAGGGCAAGTGAGGATTATCACCAAAAGCCAGTGAAGTGCTGCGGAATGCCCTGAAATCATTAAATGTGCCCTCATGTTTTGTCTTGCTTTCCCATCACATTGGAATCAAGATGGAAGCGCTCATACCTCAACACTCCCCCCTCCCATGGTACTGCAGTGGCCTTACCAACATTGTGCTATCTTCAATGATCATGCAACATGCGTAGTCAATCAAAATATCTCTCTTTGAAACCCACAATTGAAAGAACTTTTATATAACTGTCACTGCCTTAAATTAGGCATGGAACCATCAGGTGATGACAATTTGTGTGAAGTGTCGATCAGAATTTCAAAAACCATTTGTTTGAAGAGATTAGTTCCAATGATCCTGCCTCAAATGCCTCGGGTCAGAAATGATTAAAGATCCTACGGCTGGTATGAAAATTGAACCATGTGATGGGCTGAAACCAATAGGAACTGTGCAGGATGTCAGTTACTTCTGCATTCATTCTGGCTTCAATAATGAAAATATTGCTTGGCAGCCTTTGATAAAAGGCACCACCATCATACTCTGCACCATCAAAGATCCATTCCCATTAATAAGCAAAGCTGAAGATTTTGCTATTACATCCAGAGAGACTGATGACTTTTAAAGAGAAATTTGAACTTCCAATTGACAGCTGAATAAATGTCAAGATTCCATGGTTTAAAACTTTTACTAAGTGATTAAAAGAAAAGCATTAGTGACCAAAAACACTTTTTTATAAACAAACTTGTACTTCAAACTCCCATTTAATTTTTAGCATGAATGAAAATCTTCCACTAAGGTTAAACGATACATTGTCCATTAAGTGGGTGCCTCATCCTCCAGGAACAAGTCAAACATTATTCTGATCTTCCAATGTCTTGCTTCCTTTTTTCTTTTCCTGCTGGGTAACTGGAAAAGGAACTGTCTTTCACTTCACTGTAGATCTCTTCTTCCTATTCCAAGCTAGATAACTCTTTCAGCCACTTCTAAATTGGTGCAAACGCAGTCCTTAATCTGACCGTGCGCATCTACCTGCTTTACTGGGAAGCCTGCAACCTGATCTCAAAAATGGCTTCCTTTACTCACTTCCCCATGGCAACATGAGTAACATTAACCTTGTAGCCAAATAGAAATGCTAATTAGTTTTCTTTTATACCAATTCCCTTTCATTTTAGAAGTATATAGGTATTTTACAGCACCACTCTTTATAACTTGATACCTGTAACACCTTTGGGAGGCTCAAGGTATACTCATGACATAGTCAGGCACTGTAGCCATGCCTCCTTTGATCTCTAACAATCAAATCACCCCGTCTCCAGAGCAGATCATATAACTCCCTTCTTTTACCTTATATTTCAGAGCTGTAGCTTTACAATTCTATAAACCAAAATATATTGTCCTAAAACATAATCATCTTAAAAACTGTACAATTGTAACAATGTTCAAAGTAAAGGCACACTCCAGGCTGCAATTTCAAATGTAAACAGGGTTCTCTGGTGTAGCCAAATTGTCCAAATCCGGACATTTGGTGAATAATTAAGCTTTGTGGGCGGCAAGGACAAGTTGGGCAGAAGGGCCTGTTTCCATGCTGTAAACCTCTATGACTCTATGTAAGATGCACTGTGTATATCCCTTGATGGAGCTGCTACTGATGCCACTTCAACCAAATCATCTCCCACAAACTAGCCAATGGATAACAAAATACAGCCTTGTAAATATTCCTTCAATAGGCAAGTAACTCATTATCTTATTGATTTACCCTCGACATGGCAAGATAAATATTTAAAATACTAACTTTAGTTTCCAGAAGACAAGAAGAAAAAAATGTTTTTAAAATTCATTTTACAGGACGTGGGCATCACTGGCTAGGCCAGCATTTATTGCCCATCCCTAGTTGCCCTCGAGAAGATGGTGGTGAGCTGCCTTCTTGAACTGCTGCAGCCCCTTAGGTGCAAGTACACCCACTGTGCATTTAGGGAAGGAGTCCAGGATTTTGACTCAGTGACAATGAAGGAACAGTGATATATTTCAAAATCAGGATGGTGAGTAACGTGGAGGGAATCTTCAGGTGGTGGCATTCCCAGGTATCTGCTGTCCTTTTCCTAGATGGTACTGGTCATGGGTTTGGGAGGTACTTCAGAAGGAAACTTGGTGAGTTTCTGCAGTGCATTTTGTAGATGGCACACACAACTGCCACTGTTCATCTGTGGTGGAGGAATTGAATGTTTGTGGAAGAGGTACCAATCAAATGCGTTGCTTTGTCCTGGATGGTGTTAAGCTTCTTCAGTGTTTTTGGGGCGGCACTCATCCAGGCAAGTGGACAGTATTCCATCACACTCCTGCCTTGGAGATGGTGGACAGGCTTTGGGGATTGAGGTGGTGAGTTACTCACCACTGGATTCCTAGTCTCGTACCTGCTTTTGTAGCCACAACATTTATATGGCTAGTCCAGTTCAGTTTCTGGTCAATGGTTACCCCTCGGATGTTGATAGTGGGGAATTCAGTGAAGGTAATGTCATTGAAAGTAAAGGGGCGAGAATCAGAATTTCTCCTGTTGGAGAATGCCATTGCCTGGCATGAATATTACTTGCCACTTGTTACCCAAGCTTGAATATTGTCCAGGTCATGCTGCATTTGGACATGGACTGCTTCAATATCTGAAGACTCATGAACAGTTATCAGCAAACATCCTTATTCTGACCTTCTGATGGAAGAAAAGTCGTTGATGAAAGAGCTGAAGATGGTTGGACCTGGGACTAACCTGAGGAACCCCTGCACTTTTGGAGGAATTAGGGTGACACAGTGGTTAGCACTGCTGCCTCACAGGGACCCAGGTTCAATTCTGGCCTTGGGTGACTGCGTGGAGTTTGCACATTCTTCCCATGTTTGTGTGTATTTTCCCTGGGGGGGCTCCGGTTTCCTCCCACAGTCTAAAGATATGAAGGTTAGGTGGATTGGCCATGCTAAAATGCGCCCTAGTGTCCAATGATGTGTAGGTTAGGTGGATTAGCCATGGTAAATGCACGGGGTTACAGGGATAGGATGGGGGAGGTGTCCTGGGTAAGATACGAGTCAGTGTAGACCTGATGGGCTGAATGGCTCCTTCTGCACTGTGGCGATTCTATGGGATTCAGCAGTGCAGTAGTTCAAGGTGGTCCATTTTAGACGGCAACGACTGATGGGTGCTAAATGCTGGTTAGGACAAAACTTTAGTTACTTGGTTTTAAATATTATTTATGATTTTGACTACTTTTATTACATAATGCAAAAGCAGAACTGATAGTGTTAGATCCCAAAACTATTGAAGATGTGAATGCTGAAAGCAAGATGCTGCTCTCTTCATACATTTTGACATTAGCAGATTGAAATTTCTGTTGTGAGTGTAGATCCTAGGATAATTTTTGTAAATTAATAACTAGCTAAATTTTAACCACTGCCCATTTTCTCTTGGGGATTCTTCAATATGTATGCCACATCTGAACACATCTTTTGTTTCTTTCCTTTTTCTATTACCTTCTCCATCATTCTCTTTGTCATTTAATAATTTCTGTTCTCTCAGACTGTCCATATTTTTTCCCTTCTTACACCCACTCTGAACCTGCTGTTATCCTGCCTCTGCATTCGCTTAAAAACTCTTCATTTCTAACATCTTCATTTTAATAAAAGGTCATAACCTGAAATGTTAACTCTGCCTCTCTCTCCACCGTTAACACCCGACCTACTGAGCATTCCCAGCATCTTCTGCTATTCATATGCTAATATTTTAATTCTGAGCATGGTTACCTTTGATGTTGTTCCCACTGGCCTTCCTAAAGTAGGACTTGCATCCCTATAATAGTAACAACACTTCAGAAGTACTTCTGGTCGAGAAATGTTTTGTGACAACCTAAGGTTGTGTAAGGTACCCAAAATACCTTAGTTTCTTCTTTTACTTGTCTTTATTGTAGCTTTATCCATATTTGTTTAGTTCAAAGTATTTTACAACTTTTTCCAAGTGGTTCTGTAACTGGGAGCTATTACACAAACTGTGCTTTCTATTGAGTTCAGGAGAAAGTGCTTTTGGAACATTTTCTGTCAACTATATGCAGTTTATCAACTCAGAATCATAGAAATTTATGGCACAGGAGATCATTCAGTCATCATGTTAGTGTTAATTAATAAATTCAAAGTTCCAAATCTTGGTCCATAGTGTCTTAGATTTGCACTTGAGGCGCAGTAACCCAAGTACTTTTTAAGAGTGATGAGGATTTCTACCTACACCCCTTCAGGCAGAGAGTTCCAGATTCCCATTTCCACAATCCTTCTCAACTTACTCCTTGTTCTTATATCAGTGATGGGCAACCTATGAGTGGCCTACCTTCATCTCAGTGGGCCGCACGATTGAAATCAGGCTTGGTAACTAACCATGGTTCCATGAATAAGATTAAATACATTTAATACATGCCAAAGACCTCATAACGAGTTATAGAAAATGCTTAATCATTCACATATTACTAGAATTATCAAGTTCAAATAGTAAAAGCAAAATAAATATTTACAAGTTGGACATAGAGGGAGCGTACACCTCTCAGTTAATGTTGTGAGCAACCAGCGTGTACCTCACTTCACTTGCCCTTATTTTACATGCAAATTACTTCAGTGTTACCGACAGGAAAAATCTATGCGAATAGAAATAAGTAGAATGTGGAAATTGGGACGACACGGTGGCACAGTGGCTAGCACTGCTGCCTCACAGCGCCAGGGACCTGGGTTCAATTCCCAACTTGGGTCACTGTCTGTGCAGAGTCTGCATGTTCTCCACGTGGGTTTCCTCCCGTTTCCCTCTCACAGTCCGAAAGACATGCTGGTTAGGTGCATTGGCCACGCTAAATTCTCCCTCAGTGTACCTGAACAGGTGCCGGAGTGTGGCGACTAGGGGATTTTCACAGTAACTTCATTGCAGTATTAATGTAAGCCTACTTGTGACTAATAAATAAACTTTATTTTCTATCTGTGCATGGGCAATAATCAACAAAATGTCTCATAGGTTGCACTCAGAACCCAGACTGCATGTGGCCCTGGGCCACAGGTTGACCACCAGTGCCTTGCACCAATTACTTTAAATCTCTGCCTCCTGGTTATTGATGTTTCTGCCTTCCTTCCTGTCCATACTCTCTCTAGGTTCACAACAACTAAATCACCCTTCAGCCTTTTCTGTTCCAAAGAAAGCAATGGAGTGGGCCAACGCCTTATAAACTTGTTCCGCTACATCCTAGCTTTTCACTTCAAGGAATAAAAGCCTGAAAGCATCATGTTTTAGATCTTTTGGATAGGTGACAGCTTGTTGAAAGTGCAAGAAATACACATGTTGCTGGCTGAAGTTCAAAGTGGGGTGGAAAGTACATCTTAGATTGTCTTGCTTCAGCTAAAACCTTCTGATCTCACGAAGATAAAGGCAGAAGTGTCTATAGGGGAATAAGCAAAAGCTAATGCATTACAGCCGTACTAAGAACTAACGGTGAAGCATTGTGTGTTTGGTAATTTCTATTTTCAAAGAGGAGTAGATATGTTCTGAAAATGATTTTCTGACCCATTTTCTAACAAACCTATTGCACACTTTAAAGCCCAAGCCTCTGTTCAAAAATTACTGCTTTCCAAAGTCCAGGTGGTCACTAAAGGCCTTTTGGGATACACAAATATATGAACAGGATAGGAAAAGATGTACTAGTCTATCCAGTCTGTCCTATACAACAGTAATTCAATTATTTATAGTCCCATTGCAGGCAAAAGCAATATTGTCCTTGCTAGTGTCACCTACATTTTGAGAATATAATAAATAGTCCATCATGCAAACCAGCCTCCCATCCATTGACTGTCTACACTCCCCGCTGCCTCGGAAAAGCAGCCAGCATAATCAAGGACCCCACGCACCCTGGACATTCTCTCTTCCACCTTCGTTCATCGGGAAAAAGATACAAAAATCTGAGGTCACGTACCAACCAACTCAAGAACAGCTTCTTCCCTGCTACCACCAGACTTCTTAAAGGACCTACCTCATATTAAGTTGATCTTTCTCTACATCCTAGCTATGACAGTAACACTACTTTCTGCACTCTCTCCTATCCTTCTCTATTTACGTTATGCTTCATCTGTATAGCGTCAAGAAATAATACTTTTCACTGTATACTCATACGTGAGACAATAATCAATCAAATCAAAATCCTACTGCCATTAACACAATATTTCTATTCCAAACCGGCCACCAGTCACAAATTTTAGCACCAAGCTACCACAGAAACATCACTTCCTGCAATCAAGAAGACTACAATGTAGGTCACCACATTTCAGTTATGACTTTCAGAGCTTGGATATAAGTGAAGTAACAAGTTAACGTTTGGGATGAAGTACAATTTGTGCTCTGTCTGCACCAACACTTACCAACTTCATTCTGGCTAAAATATTTCCAATTGGACTTGGGTTTTATCAGAAGATACCAATGTTCAATAAATCCACCCAGTCACTGAAGACTGCCAACTATGAAACTGGTTTTAAATCTGTTCCCAACCAGTGCTCTTGATTAGCTCCATAATACTTGCCTTTGTAAAACAGTAGATTTTCATTCAAAAGTCATTATTTCTCTCGTCAGCTCTGCTTTCAGACTCTACAGAATTTGCAAAAATATTCATGTCAAGGCATCTCACAGACCAATGAGTAAATATTAAGAGTGAGAAAGCAGAGATGGAGATACTGAAAATCTGTGTGTGGAAAATTAATGGGATTCTACCAATAAGTGCTCCACTATACTGCCTAGTAAATACACCAACAGGAGCAGTACCCTTCTCCAACCTTGTCCTGGCCTAGTGTTGTTCACAAATACAGTTTGCCCACTCTGATGCATTTTGATTTTCTGTCAGATTTTTCACACTTGCAATCTCTTCTCATGCAGCCCAAGTGTTACTTTAATCGGCCTCTAACGCAACCAATGGTAAGGCAGCTTGGCAGAATTTGACAGTTCAAAATCCTAAAGGGTCTAGAGTGAGTAGAGAGAGAGACTGTTCCCATTCAAAAGGTTGAAGAATTGGAGACACTGATTCAAGATGATCGACAAAAGAACCAAAGAGTGACATACAAGAAAAAGTGTTACGCAGTGAGTGGTTAGGGTCTGAAATGCACTGCTTGAGTGTAGAAGAGACAGGTATAACTGGGGCTTTCAAAATTAAACTGGCTTAGCACTCGAAGGCAACAAATTGTAGGATTTTGGGGAAAGGACAGAGTAGTGAGACTCGCTGAACTCCCTTCGCAAAGAACCAGGCTCTCTTCTCTGCAGGAACCATTTTATGTTTCTATTTGCCCACTCCATGGCACAACTGGCAAGGTGCTTCCAAAAAGGATTTGGCTGTATAGCAAAGATGAACTTCTCAAATGTTCCTTGTTTTTTTTTTATTGTTGTCTAATTCAAGTTTCTGCCTTAAACCTCTCGCTTTCTGATTAATTGCCAATTCCCCCGTCTTTCTCCTCTTAAAGTGATTATGTGGTGTCAAACATGCTTTATGCCATGTGTCTCAGGAAGCACAAACCAAGAATGTGCACAGACATCATGCAAGCCCTGGGTCAGATTGAATTTATGACGCTATTTTTCATTAGAAGGCGAAGTTTGGAAAATGAGAGATACAAATATACAAATGAGGAATAAGCCACTCCGTCAGCAATCAGCCATTCAACAATATCATAGCTGAGCTGATTGCAAACTCCCACCCACCCCCCCAATAACATATCAACCGCTTGTTCATCAAGAATCTATCTACCTCTGCCTTAAAATATTCAAAGTCTCTGGAAGAGAAAACGCTGGAAAATCTCAGCAGGTCTGGCAACATCTGTAAGGAGAGAAAATAGTTGACGTTTCGAGACCAGATGACCCTTTGTCAAAGAGTGCTTTGATAAAGGGTCATCTGGACTCAAAACATCAGCTCTTTTCCCGCTTCCACTGCCTTGAGGGGGTTAGGGTTCCAAAGACTCCACCAGATTTATCTCATCTCTTAAATGAGCGACCCCTCATTTTTAAACAGTGTCCACTAGTTCTAGATTCTCCCACAAGAGAAAAGATCCTTTCCACATCAACTTTGTCAACACCTCTCAAGATCTTGTACATTTCAATCAAGTTTCCTCTTACTCTTTTAAACTCCAGCGAGTACAAGCCTATCCTGTCCAATCATTCCTCATAAGATAACACCTCATTCCTGGTGTTACTTTAGTGAATCTTCTCTGAACTGCTTCTAATGCATCTGAATCCTTCCTTAAATAAGGAGCACAATACTGTACATAGTACTCCAGATTTGATCTCACCAGTGTCCTGTATAATTGAAACATTTTTATTTTCAATTCCCCTTGCAATAAACGATATCATCCTGTCAGCTTTCATAATTACTTGCTGCATACCAACTTTTTGTGATTCAAGCACTGGGACAGTCAGATCTCTCGATCTCAAAGTTCTGCAATCTCTCCACACTTAAATGATATGCTTCTTTTTTATTCTTGCTGACAAAATGGTCAATTTCACCATTATCCACACTATACTCCATTTGCCAGACAATTGCCAGGACACTTAACCCATGTTTCTTTGTTGTCTTCTCGTGTTCGCTTCACAACTTACTTCCCTACCTATCTTTGAAGTTGATCTGAGAGGGAGCAATGTAAATGGAGAATGGTCATTATTATATATTAGAGTTTCAGGCTGCCCTCCACAGCCAGTAATTACACCAACATTTTAATCTCACGTTGCACTGATCTTGCATGTCTTAAACAACTTCAGAAAGCATTATTTTCTCCTGATTTCAAACAATTTTGATTCTATATTTGAGGTTCACAAGTTTGAAACTTGTTTGATTGCGGCAATTTTCACCAAATGCAGCTCTGCAAATTGCCGGATCTGATTTTCAGTCAATTTAGTCAAAGATTGACAGTAAGTTAGCTTGTTCTTAGCAACAACCGCTGCGGGCAAAATGTGACTGCCAGCAGGAAAATAATAGGAACAATGTGCTGGGCATACACAGCAGGGATCAGCAGGAGTGAAAACAACAAGAGTTAATGCTTCAGGTAAGAAGTAAAAACTGGGAGATAAGTAAGCACATTAACTGAACTGCACAAAAGGAAGAGGAGCAGGAAAGGAAGAGAGAATGCATCACGTTGAGTCCATTGAATCCAGAGAGTGGCAAAAGTGCACCCTAGTGAGTGGCCTGAGCCAGAGTGCAGATCCATTTTCTCTTGCATGCTGTTCCTACCCAAGCTTTTTGCATTCCAAGACTTGCACTGTTTGGCAGAGCTATTCTTTATTTGCTGTTGCATCTTTATGTCCCTTTGATCCTTCTGAAGGTGATCACTAATGACTTTTTTCACCGCTTTCCAAGCTTCAGCAAGGTGAATGGCTATCTTTATTCTTCTTTCTCTGTTTAGTACAATTCCGTATTATTGAAGGGTTTGCTTTGATTCCATTCTCCACTTCTGGTGAATGCTTGCTATCTGACCTACTCTGCCTTTTAAAAGATGCCAGTGGATTTACCTCATATTTCCAAAGTTTCTCGTTTTAATTTGGTTCTCCGGCATTGCAGTCTTCTTTTCACAAGACCTCTCTATTTTATGTCTTTCTGTTTATTGTGTTTTCTCCTTTTGTTAATCAGTCTTAAAAATGTGCTCCATTTTCCTACCTTCCGAAGAATCTTTACTAAATCACTTCCTCACCTGGCATATTCTCCTTAGCTCTCGATTCCGTCTCCCAACATCATGGAAGGTCGGAAGAATTGTCCTTCCATAACGTAGTATGTCATGAAATCAATCTGGTCTGATCTCTCCTTATTGCTACGGTTATTCGGCTATCTAATGTTACCTGAACTCAGGATGAGGCAGGAGTGGCTGGGGCTTCAGCCAAACATGAGCTGCTTTCCGATTTCAATTATCACCACATTTCACTTCTGTCGAACACTGTAACTGAATTGGTATGTTTTTAAGACTGAAGGCCACCTTTATGTTTATTTATTAGTGTCACAAGTAGGCTTACATTAACACTGCAATGAAGTTACTGTGAAAATCCCCTAGTCGCCACACTCCGGCGCCTGTTTGGGTACACTGAGGGAGAATTTAGCATGGCCAATGCACCTAACTAGCACGTCTTTCAGACTGTGATAGGAAACCGGGAGCACCCAGAGGAAACCCACACAGACACGGGGAGAACATGCAGACTCCACACAGACAGTGACCCAAGCCGGGAATCGAACCCGGGTCCCTGGTGCTGTGAGGCAGCAGTGCTAACTCTCACCTTACCTCTGCCTATCAAAGTATTCATTCAAATAGATGGTGATTAAAATCAACAAGGAAGCTAATTTTGCCTTTTGCAACTTGCAACACGTTCTGATGTATATCAGTGATATTGATCTTGGTGTGCAGGGGACTGCTTCAAAGTTTGACATAAAACTTGGCAGCTTTGTAAACTGTGAAGAGAACAGTGTAGAGCCTCAAAAGAAGAGACAAACTGGTAGAGTGTGCAGACATGTGGCTGATGGAGTTCAATGTGGAGAAGTGTGAGGTGATGTATTTTGTTAGCAAGAATGTGGAGAGGCAATATAAAATAAGGGGTAAAATTCTTAAGGGGACGCAGGAGCAGAGGGACTCGGATGTATATGTGCAGAGATCATTGAAGGTGACAGGACAGGTGCAGAGTGCTGTTAATAAAGCATATGGTATTCTGGGCTTAGAGTACAAGAGCATGGAGTTTATGCTGATTTTATATAAAACACGAATTAGAGCAGTCAAGAGGATAGATTGGAGCCGTTGGAACTGCTCTTCTTGAAGAGAAGGTGGCTAAGAGGAGATTTGATCGACATGTTCAAAATCGGTGCCGTTGTTGATAGTGAGGAAGATAGTCTAAGGCTACACACTGATATTGATCAGCTGGTAAGTTGTGCAGAGCAATGACAGATGCAATTTAACCCTGATAAGTATGAGGTGATACATTTTGGGAAGTTTAATAGACCTCCTGCTCAGACATTGATATTGACAATGAACAGAAGGTCCCTGGGGAATATTGAGGAACAAAGGGACCTTGGTGTACAAGTCCATACTTCTATGAAAGTGGCAGCACAGGTAGATAGGGTGGTGAAGAAGGCATATGGAATGTTTGTCTTCATTAGCCAGGGCACAGAATATAGGAGCGGGGAGGCCTTGGTACAACCTTATAAAACATTTGTTAGGCCACAGATGGGAATATTGTGTGCAGTTCAGGTCGTCAACACTATTGGAGGATGTAATTGCACTGGAGAAGGTGGAGAGGAAATTCACCAGGATGTTGCCTGGGATGGAAAGTTTTAGTTATGAGGAGAGACTGGATAGGCTGGGTTTGTTTTCCCCGAGCAGAGAAGGCTGAGGGCACACTGAATAGAGGTATACAAAATTATGAGAGGCACAGATGGGTAAATCGTAAGAATCTTTTCCCCATGGCATTGGTGTCTCAGACCAGAGGGCATAGGTTTAAGGTGAGGAGTTAGTGGTTTAGAGAGGATCTGAGGAAAGTAATTTTCACCCAGAGGGTAGTGGAATTATGGAACGCACTGCCTGAAAGCGTGGTGGAGGCAGGTACTCTCAACATTTAAAAAGCATGTGGACAAGCACTTAAATCCCAAAGCATAGTAGGCTAACATCGTAGGCTGTGGTCCAAGTGCTAGTAAATGGGATCAGTATAGATTGGTATTTGATTGGCATAGACATGGAGGGCCAAAGGGCCTGCTTCTGTGCTATATGACTCTATGACTCAAAGCTGCTGGACAGAATAGGTCCCTACTCGGAAAAGGATCAAGAATGAGAAGGCACAGATCTAAAATGCTTTGCAAAGAAAGCAAATGTGATACTAGAAAAAAACATTTTCACACAGTTGTTCAGGTCTGGAATGCACTGCTTGGAAGTGTGGAGGAGACAGGTTTCAATCGAGGCATTCAAGAGGGTATTAGATCATCATTTGAGTAGAAATAATGTGCAGGAGTACAGGGAAACGGCACTAAGTCATAATGCTCATTTGGAGAGCTGGTGCAGGCACGATGGGCCAAATGGCCTCCTTCTGCACTGTGCCAATTCCGTGATAAACAGATGATGGAAGAACAATCAATCCCTGGCATTCTGAACTTTTTCAATAGCTTAAAGGCATTATCTGCCTGACTGATACTGTTCAGCTCAACTATTCCATACAAAATTCATATTTCACTGCAAAATAAAGCTATCTTTATTCAACAAGTCTGCTGATGGCAAAAGTATTTTTTAAACTCAAACAGCAAGCAAGTAGCAATGTTCGTGAGATGCCTGTAAAGGGCAGAAATCACTTTGCATCGAATGGAGGCATAAATGGAGACATGCTTAGGAAATCAGAAACACAAAGGGACTTGGAAGTCATTGTTCAAGATTCTCTTAAAGTTAACGTGCAGGTTCAGTCGGCAGTTAGGAAGGCAAATGCAATGTTAGCATTCATGTTGAGAGGGCTAGAATACAAGAGCAAGGATGTACTTCTGAGGCTGTATAAGGCTCTGGTCAGACCCCATTTGGAGTATTGTGAGCAGTTTTGGGCCCCATATCTAAGGAACGATATGCTGGCCTTGGATAGGGTCCAGAGGAGGTTCACAAGAATGATCCCTGGAATGAAGAGCTTGTCGTATGAGGAACGGTTGAGGACTCTGGGTCTGTACTCGGAGTTTAGAAGGATAAGGGGGATCTTAGTGAAACTTACTGGATACTGCGAGGCCTGGATAGAATGGATGTGGAGAGGATGTTTTCACTAGTAGGAAAAACTAGAACCAGAGGGCACAACCTCAGGCTAAAGGGACGATCATTTAAAACAGAGATGAGGAGGAATTTCTTCAGCCAGAGAGTGGTGAATCTGTGGAACTCTTTGCTGCAGAAGGTTGTGGAGGCCAGTTCATTGAGTGTCTTTAACACATAGATAGGTTCTTGATTAATAAGGGGGTCAGGGGTTATGGGGAAAAGGCAGGAGAATGGGGATGAAAAAAAAATCAGCCATGATTGAATGGAGGAGCAGACTCGATGGGCCGAGTGGCCTCATTCTGCTCCTCTGTTTTATGGAATAACATTAATCCGGGTCAGAGTTACCTGCTGGACCAGCTTTGATCAGTTAATGCGATCAGAGAAACTTTCCAGGTTTTTTTCTCTCTCATTAGCCTGGGTTTTTATTTGGTTTTTCACCTCCCCTGGATTAGTGCTGGAAAACAGAAGGTGCTTTTTATCTTACACTCATCAGAGCCAGATCAAAAGCTTCGTCAAAAAAACCCCTCTTTTTTTCAGCAGTGCTCAAGTTCTGTATTATACTGCCAAAAAAAAACCCCTCTTTTTTTCAGCAGTGCTCAAGTTCTGTATTATACTGCCAAACAAATACTGTCTCGATTGGATGGGCTTTAGGTGGGGTGGGAAGGATATATTGTGCTGCACAGGATGTTGCAGTGGTATGGGACAGGCTGGGTGGCCCAGTGGCCCTTCTCCTGTCTATCACTGTTTGTATGCCAACTTGCAGATTAGCGAATGGAGCTCCACTGATGTAGACAGGTAGCTCACATCACTGCAGCAACTCCACATTAAAGCGGACATCTAACAGAGTAGCTCTCTGAGGGAGAGACTGATTTCAGCACATCTTCTCCACCAGCAACAAAGTTCTCTTTAAAATTAAACCAGATAGAAAGTGCTGCACTGCTGGTTAATAAAAAATGTTTCACCAGCCTTTAAAAGAATGCAAGCCACACAGATAACCGATCGCATTGCAAATTTGAACAGGACAAATAGGGGCGGCACGGTGGCATAGTGGTTAGCACTGCTGCCTCACGACGCCAGGGACCCGGGTTCAATTCCCGGCTTGGGCCACTGTCTGTGTGGAGTTTGCACGTTCTCCCAGTGTCTGCGTGGGTTTCCTCCGGTGCTCCCATTTCCTCCCACAGTCCAAAGATGTGCGGGTTAGGTGGATGGGCTATTCTAAATTGACCCTTAGTGTTAGGGGTACTAGCTATAGTAAATGCATGGGGTTATGGGGATAGGGCCTGGGTGGAATTGTGGTTGGTGCAGACTTGACGGGATTGATGGCCTCCATCTGCACTGTAGGATTCTATATTCTAGGACACCAGATCTCCACTCTCAGTCTAAACAATCCAATTGAAAACCAGACAGGTTCAGTAATGTACCTCTCACCATGACATGATATTAGGACAGTAAACAAAGTTCAAGATTTAAGCCAGAACTTCGGTTCAATCGATTTTTTCTTCACTCACAGATTAAAACATTTTACAGACATTTTCTACAATGTTCTGCGATAACTTAATTCCAGTCTGACAACAAGATAACTCAGGGTGCTGCAAATAATTACATTAAAAATACAGCAGCTTCTCGGAAAGGCATTCGATAACTGATGAGGCAATATGCCGAACAAAAACATCCTCTCTATTGTCAGATCAAATCTGCAAAGGCTTTCAGTAAAAAAGTCATTGCTCATTATCATACAAGATTCAAATGTCATCTCAAACAACTAGAAATGATATTTCCAGCAGTGTGGCCTCAAACCTGAGTGAATTCATACCCAAGGGATTTCCCTTCTTCTGAAATGGGAACATGGCTTTTAAAGGACAATCTCTTTAGTGAGGTGTTTGGCAGATTCTCTCAGAGGTAGTGAAATTTAATTATTTTCTCCTCAGATGGGACTAGTCTTCCATCAAGTTACATCTTTCATTTTATTTTGTTCTCACAATGAAAGACATGGCTGTCTACAAAAATAGAAGAGCCACCAGCCTTTTCAGCACCTCTTCTTTAGCTATCACTATGCTGCTCAGGCGGTCAACACCCACATTTTCAATCGGGCCACCTTCACCATCTTGTAATTTGGTGAAGACAGAAGCAAAGTAATCATGTAGTACCTCTACTACACCCTCCACCTCAGTCAGCAGTTTATCCAGCTTATCCCTTATGGGCCCCACTCCATCCTCCACTTTTACCAGTAATATGTATGAAGAACATTTTACTGTTGGTTTTAGCACCTGTCATCCTTTCCTCATGCTTCTCTCTTAGCCTTCTTTATTCCAACCTTAGCCTCTCTCCTGCTTTTGAGATACCCTTCCTGATTTCTACTGCTATTAAAATTCCGGCATGCATCTCATGCCTCTTTCTGAAGAGTTACAAATCTGAAAAACACAGTTAAACTGCTTGTAGAAACAAAGAACAGCGCAAAGACCTACCTGGGAAAACCTGACCGTACATGAAGCCCATCCACATTCTGGCTGACCACGTACTTCACCAAGCCAACTCTCTGTAGTGCCACTAGTGCCATATGTGTCTTGGAAGGCCTGGCTTCCTCGAAAGTGGTGTCAAACTTAGGTTCCAGGCCTTGTTCCTCCATCGTCCACACCCCACGTGGTCCCCTGTCAATATTACCATTGAACAGTTTACAAATTAGGCTGGTAAGTCTTTGTGATGAGGCTGCATGTTGGGAATCCAGCAGCATAAGCACTGTATTGTGACAACACCTGATCAGCTAATGTGATCCATTGCTCTGCACTACAAAACCATTGTTTTATCCATGGAATTTTATTGAACCACTGCAAGATGATTTTTGCTCCAACAGCAAATGCAGAATTGACTTTAGCCAATATTACTGCAGCCAATGTGTGCCAACCAGACAGAGGTCATCAATGTCTGTCAACCTAACAGAGGTCATCACTACTGGCATGCTTAGAATGACAGTCTATTGGCAGGTGCCAGCAGAGATGACCTCACTTACCCAATAGATTCGCACTGCATTAGCTACACTAAACCAAAGGATCAAGCATCCATTCTGGACCACGAAATACAGTAACAATATTACTTACACTTGCCAACTGGCACAAATTGACTCGAGTCAGACAATACTCGGATAAGTTGAGGTTGTGCCAGCCACCATGCAGATTGCTCTCAGGAGTCAGGGTACAAGGTGCAAGATAACTCTAACTGTTGCAATCACACAAAGTCATAAACCTCAACACCACACAGATAAAGGTACCTCCATGTTTGAGTGAATCAAAACGTTTTTCCCTTATATTTCACTTCCCTCTCATTCTTGCACAGCAAGATAAAGGGAATTCATTAACCCTTATAGAGGAAGGGTCAGAAATGGTGCAAAGGGTTGGTGCTTCCAGCACGGCTGCTCACAACGTTCAATTTCCATAAACAATTTGAACTCTGGATCAGAAATACAATTTCAACATTTGCAGATTACACCCAAATGGGCTGTTGCCAGGATGTGGGGGCACAGGCTAGTACTGTGGAAGAATGCACAAAAATACAGGATACTAATAGATTACAGAATGGTCATGTGATTGACAAATTAATTTTGGTTAGAAGAATATGGAGATCTGTCAAAACTGCTCAAAATACAACACTCTTGCTGCAGTTCAGCAAATAATCATCAAGGATCTGTGTTTTTTTAAAGTGTGTGCAATAATCATTAAGCCAGGCAATTACTTCAGCAGTAACTAAATGGAGCTCACTGAGCCTCCACTGAATTTTGTCAGGGACTGTCTTCAATGTGGCCATTCATTGATTGGGATGCACCACTACTGCAGTCTGGCTTCCCTGCAACTTGTGCCAATTTGTGGCACAAAGCCTTGGCCAGTGTAGATATGGTTGAGGCTTGCCCAATGTTGATGTGGCAGGTGGGCTGTGGGATAAGGAAGTGGTTTTTAATGGTGGCTTGTTGGTTCCATTCCTGCTGCCACAGGGTCTCTGCGGTTACTCCTTGGCACGGTGGTCTTAGCCATACAGACTAATGGGATGGGATGTGAGCAGCAGGTGGATTGGTAAGGTCCTTGTGTAGCGGCAAGCTTGGGTTAATGTAAACCTTCTCCAGCAGCTTTCTTGTTGCAATCGCCCTCCTTATGAGAGTTACTCAGGACTGGAAGCCGGAGGGAGTTGAGTTATCAGCAGGGTACTGAGATGATACGAAATGAGGATCTGCCTTCGAGCAGAGAACGCAAGATGAATTGAAAAGCAGAAGTTATGTTCAGCTTGTCTAGACTACACTGAGTACAAGCTTGTCTAGACTACACTGAGCTCAAGTCCCCATGTCATAAAAAATATGGAAGCACCGGACAAGGTACAAAAAAAATCAGGTGGATGATATGAGAACTGAGAGGGTGTTAATGAACAGGAAAGGCTGAATAGACTGGGCTCTTTCCTAAAACACTAAGTGGTAACCTAATGGAGGCCTTTAAAATTATGATGGAATTTGATAAGGTACATGACAAGATGTTTCAACCTGTTGCGGGGGTGGGGGGGGTGGCAGCAGGAAAAGAAAACTTGGGTCATTTATATAATAGCCACCAATAAATTCAGTCGGGAATTCAGGAGAAATTTATTTACCCAAAGATTGGCAAGAATGCGGAACTTGTCAATCCAGAGTAATTGAAGTGAATAGTACAGATGCATTTAGAAGGAAGTTAGATTAACACGAGAAAGGAACAGAAAGTTAATGCTCAAGTTCAAGTTTATTTTTGTCACAAGTAGGATTACATTAATACTGCAATGAAGGACTGTGGAAATTCCCTAGTCGTCACACTCCAGTGCCTGTTCGGGTACACTGAGGGAGAATTTAGCATGGTTAATGCACCTAACCAGCACGTCTTTCAGACTGTGGGAGGAAACCGGAGCACCCGGAGGAAACCCATGCAGACACGGGGAGAACATGCAGATACCGCACAGACAGTGTCCCAAGCTGGGAATCAAACCTGGGTCCCTGGTGCTGTGAAGCAGCAGTGTTAACCACTGTGCCACTACGCTAAAGGACACTGAATTTTGAATCCCTCCACACAGATTTCTGTTCTTGCCACAGTACCTTATTGGCTCTTATTAAAGTCACAACATCCTATTTGACTTTGACAGAGGTAAACTATTCCTCCTCCTCTTTCCTGACATGTCTGCAACCTTCTGTCCAGCTGGGTGAGATTAAATTCTCCTGGTTCCATCTTTATCCATTTGGTCATAACCAGGGAATCAATTGCAATGGTTTCTCTTCTTGCTCCTGCAACATTACCTATGGTGTGTTCCCCAAGGATGTACCCTTGCTCCCTCCAACTTCTCGTCTGCATGCCGCCTCACAGAGATATCGAAAACATGTCAGGCTGCAAATGTATGCTGATGACCCCCAGCTTTACCTCACCAGCACCGTCTCCACTGCCTCGAAACTGCCCGATTACTTGTTGACATCCAGTCGAGGGTGAGCAGAAAGTTCCTCTCACTCAATACCTGAAGCCAAACTTCAGTCCCTCCCACAAACTTTGCTCACTAGCCACCGAGTCCATCCTCTTTCCTGGTAGCTATCTGGGTCTCGGCCAAGTCTGTGTCTGTATACTAATTTGCCCATTCATCCCATCACTCCCATTCTCACCCACTTACATTGATTCCCAGTCCAGCAACCCATCAATGTCTTCAAATCCATCTGTGACTTTGTCCCTTCCTATCTCGGTAATCTCCTCCTGTCATAAAACCCACTGAGACAGCTGCACTCCTCTATTTCTGGCCTCTTGATCATCCCAAATTTCCTTTGCTCCAGCACTGGCAGCCATGCCTTCAGCTCCAAGGCCACAAGTCTGGAATTCCTTCCATAAAACTCTGCGCCTCTCTCTCCACCTTTAGAATGCTCCTTGAACCCACAGCTTTGACCAAGCTTTGGTCATCTGCCTTGTGGTAGTGTCAAAACTTTGTTTGATAATTGCTCTTGAGAATCCAACTTGGGTGCTTTTACTATGTTTATGGTACCATACAAACACAAGTTGTTGATGGAAGTTGGGTCGAAGTAGGGTGAGAGGAGGCCTGTGTGAATCATAGAATCCCTGCAGTGCAGAAGGAGGCCATTCAGCCCATCGAGTCTGCACTGACCACAATCCCACCCTGGCCCTATCCCCATAACCCCATGTATCTACCCATCCAATTCCCTGATGCTGAGGGGCAATTTAGCATGGCCAATCCACCTAACCTGCACATCTTTGGACTGTGGGAGGAAACCGGAGGAAACCCATGCAGACACGGGAAGAACGTGCAAACTCCACACAGACAGCGACCCGGGGCCAGAATTGAACCTGGGTCCCTGGCGCTGTGAGGCAGCAATGCTAACCACTGTGCCACCATGCCATGTGTGGAGCATAAACATCACCGGCACAGACTACTTGGCCTGGTTCTGCACCAGAATTCCGATGAAATATGCAATTCTAAGTAAAAGCGATAGTCACTGGAGGCATTTGGTCCTGTTTCAGTAAAACAACATTCATCCTTTTCACATTACAATGTATTCATTCCAATTTGAACTAAGCTGCTACCATAAAATAACTTGCATATATATAACATCTTTATTGTATAAGCAAGCTCCCAGGATTTTTACAAAAATAGGGTCCAGAGTTAAACAGGAGTTACTGGAAGGGGTGACTACAGAGTTCGTCAAAGAGAAGATTAAGAAAAGTGAGAGTTAGATATGTAGATACAGAATTGTAGAGTGTGTGATCATTAGGGCGGGAGGGAAAATTCAACAGAGGTCAGAGTTGGGAAAAACAATGAGTTTTGAAAGGGTCTAAGTGGTTACAGGGTAAAGAGGGGCTAAAGTCCCTGCAAAGAGACTTAAACACAAAGATGTAAATGATAAAGTTGGGGTGGTGGGGGAAATCGAGAGCCACTGCAGCTCATTGAGCACTGCACTGATGTACAATTGAAGTGAGGTGCGAGGTGGATGCAGCCAACAGGGTTACAGACGGTGGGAGATGGGGGACTGGTCAGGAGAGCACTGGGATAGCCAAGTCTGGAGATGACAAAAGTACAGATAAGGATGCCATCAGCTGATGAGCTGAGGCACGAGTGGAGGCAGATGATGATATGGAACTGGAAGTGGATGGTCTTTCTGGTTATGGTTGACTTTGCTCTCCCCAACATTTACCTGTAAGAAAATGCAGCTCCGCCAAGGCTGGGTATCAGAGAAACAAGTCCGAAAGGAGAGGAGCAGTAGAGGGATTGAGACAGGTGGAGTTGGATGCTTATGTGAAAACCGATCTCATCCTTTCCATATAACGTCATTGAGGGGGAGTATTTAGACAAGTAAAAGGATAAATCTTAGGTGGACTTATGGTAACGGTGTGGTGATGGGAGAGAGTGGGGGAGAGAAGGTATTGCTGACAGGGTTATGAATACAAATGGGCAGTTAGAGTGGGAGCAATAGGGGACAATACCTACAAGATCAGATTGGGACACAACTTCATCCCACACTCTGTCATGATCCCAAAGTTCTGGAGTATGAACGCTTCTTGGTATGATACCAAAAACACTAAACCCAAGGAGGAGGCTCCACAACAGGCAGAGTGCCGCCACTGGATTCAATTTAACAAGGTTTTACATTTCATGGATTTATTTTAGAACTTTTAATTTGGAATTATACAAATGAAGTCTTACAATAACTTATAGCAACCATTAATTTACTTTATAGTTTTGACTTTGCTCTGGCGTGGTTTTGGGAGTTATTTCAAGGCACCCATATCTACTGCCGCGTTGGTCTTTGCAGCTTGCAGTTGAGAACAGAGCTGAGGGGATATGAATGGTTGCAAATGGGTATCAGAGAAACAAGTCCGAAAGGAGAGGAGCAGTAGAGGGATTGAGACAGGTGGAGTTGGATGCTTATGTGAAAACCGATCTTATCCTTTCCAAATAACGTCATTGAGGGGGAGTATTTAGACAAGTAAAAGGATAAATCTTAGGTGGACTTATGGTAACGGTGTGGTGATGGGAGAGAGTGGGGGAGAGAAGGTATTGCTGACAGGGTTATGAATTTAACAAGGTTTTACATTTCATGGATTTATTTTAGAACTTTTAATTTGGAATTATACAAATGAAGTCTTACAATAACTTATAGCAACCATTAATTTACTTTATAGTTTTGACTTTGCTCTGGCGTGGGCGGCACGGTAGCACAGTGGTTAGCACTGCTGCTTCACAGCTCCAGGGTCCCGGGTTCGATTCCCGGCTTGGGTCACTGTCTGTGTGGAGTTTGCACATTCTCCTCGTGTCTGCGTGGGTTTCCTCCGGGTGCTCCGGTTTCCTCCCACAGTCCAAAGATGTGCGGGTTAGGTTGATTGGCCAGGTTAAAAATTGCCCCTTAGAGTCCTGAGATGCGTAGGTTAGTGGGATTAGCGGGTAAATATGTGGGGGTAGGGCCTGGGTGGGATTGTGGTCGGTGCAGAATCGATGGGCCGAATGGCCTCCTTCTGCACTGTAGGGTTTCTATGATTCTATGATTTCTATGATTCTAAATGGGCAGGAGATAGCCAGACTAACAGGTAAAGGTTCCACCATGCTGCAACAGCACCATCTGCAGGCACTTGGAGAGAAGTGCTGCTTGCCTCACTGAGAACAGAACAAAAGACAGATACAGGGTGGAACTTTACCACTGCTCCATGCCCATTTTGCGGTGGGAAAATCCGTAAAATCGGGCCTAAAACGGTTCCCGCGAATGGCGCCGGTTTTCGCCACCGGTGCGATTTTACGACACCTGGATTTCCGGCACGGTCAGCCTCTCGCCGGAAATGGGTGAGAAGTTGATTAATTTATTTAAATTTATTAAGAGTGTTTTAAATGTGTTTCGTGAAGCCGTCGCTCAATCGTCCGGGCTCGCTTTGCCTTTATGGCCTCACCAGGAGGGGTTCTCTCCGGCGAGGAAAACACCTGTTCCCCACGAACGGGGAACAGTCGTGTTGGCCTCGTTGGTGGAACCGGAGGCCATTGAGGCCCCCCCCCCCCCTGGGGAGGGGAAGGGCAGCGGGGCTGCAATCAGTAGGGGCGGGGCTGCAATCGGTCTGGGCGATGGGGGCTGCGTCTCGGGCTGTGGGCCCCCGCAAATTGGGGGGGGGTGCTACTTAAAGCCAGGGGCCTGACAGCTCTCTTTCTGTCTGTCAGACCCCTGCTACTGTTAATGCGCATGTGCAGCATCAGAGGTCTGCACCTGCGCACTATCTCCCTCTGTCAGCAGTCTGGCGAGTTAAGCCTTCCGTAGCGAGAAAGGACTGGCCCAAAATTTTAAAGACAGCGTTCATAAGATTAGGGTTGAAAACGTGCCCAAAAAATAGATCTGAAACTCTCCCAGTTTCATGCCCGCCCGACCCTTAGAAAAAATCTCCTAAAATTCCACCCACAGAATTCATTCTGCTTTCTAATTTGCTCTCAAGAAACTGAAAATGAATAACTCCTTTCAAACTCATCTCCAACCTGCAAGCGCATGGTGAAGTTCTGTGGATCCCCCACCATCCTCTAACTGCACTTCAGTTGTTGGCAATTAAGCAATATGGCCATTTGCTACTCCGGTCAAACCCACTGGATATTCACCATTCCCTGTACAAGGTAGCAAAGTGAACAATAATGGATAAAACCTGACTAGGAACATTATTAAGATATTCTCATACAACTTGCATTTACAGGGCACCTTAAACTGTCCCAAGGTACTTTAGTGCTGGAATCAAACAGAAATAGGCACCAAATTTGACAACTGTGACCGAGAATGTGGTAAAAGAGGTTAGAACATAGAACATAGAACATTACAGCGCAGAACAGGCCCTTCGGCCCACGATGTTGCACCGACCAGTTAAAAAAAAACTGTGACCCTCCAACCTAAACCAATTTCTTTTCGTCCATGAACCTATCTACGGATCTCTTAAACGCCCCCAAACTAGGCGCATTTACTACTGATGCTGGCAGGGCATTCCAATCCCTCACCACCCTCTGGGTAAAGAACCTACCCCTGACATCGGTTCTATAACTACCCCCCCTCAATTTAAAGCCATGCCCCCTCGTGCTGGATTTCTCCATCAGAGGAAAAAGGCTATCACTATCCACCCTATCTAAACCTCTAATCATCTTATATGTTTCAATAAGATCCCCTCTTAGCCGCCGCCTTTCCAGCGAAAACAATCCCAAATCCCTCAGCCTCTCCTCATAGGATCTCCCCTCCATACCAGGCAACATCCTGGTAAACCTCCTCTGCACCCTCTCCAAAGCCTCCACATCCTTCCTGTAATGTGGGGACCAGAACTGCACACAGTACTCCAAGTGCGGCCGCACCAGAGTTGTGTACAGTTGCAACATAACGCTACGACTCCTAAATTCAATCCCCCTACCAATAAACGCCAAGACACCATATGCCTTCTTAACAACCTTATCTACTTGATTCCCAACTTTCAGGGATCTATGCACACATACACCTAGATCCCTCTGCTCCTCCACACTATTCAAAGTCCTCCCGTTAGCCCTATACTCAACACATCTGTTATTCCTACCAAAGTGAATTACCTCACACTTCTCCGCATTAAACTCCATCCGCCACCTCTCGGCCCAACTTTGCAACCTGTCTAAGTCTTCCTGCAAACTACGACACCCTTCCTCACTGTCTACCACACCACCGACTTTGGTGTCATCAGCAAATTTGCTAATCCACCCAACTATACCCTCATCCAGATCATTAATAAATATTACAAACAGCAGTGGCCCCAAAACAGATCCCTGAGGTACACCACTTGTAACCGCACTCCATGATGAATATTTACTATCAACCACCACCCTCTGTTTCCTATCCGCTAGCCAATTCCTGATCCAATTTCCTAGATCACCCCCAATCCCATACATCTGCATTTTCTGCAGAAGCCTACCATGGTGAACCTTATCAAACGCCTTACTAAAATCCATATATACCACGTCCACTGCCTTGCCCCCATCCACCTCCTTGGTCACTTTCTCAAAAAACTCAATAAGGTTAGTAAGGCACGACCTACCTGCCACAAAACCATGCTGACTATCACCTATCAATTCATTACTCTCCAAATAACTATAAATCCTATCCCTTATAATTTTTTCCAACATCTTGCCGACAACAGAAGTGAGACTCACCGGTCTATAATTCCCGGGGAAGTCTCTGTTCCCCTTCTTAAACAATGGGACAACATTCGCTAACCTCCAATCTTCTGGTACTATACCAGAGGCCAACGACGACCTGAAGATCAGAGCCAGAGGCTCTGCAATCACTTCTCTTGCCTCCCAGAGAATCCTTGGATAAATCCCATCCGGACCAGGGGATTTATCTATTTTCAGACCCTCCAGAATATCCTGCACATCCTCCTTATCAACTGTAATACTGTCTATTCTACTCCCTTGCAACCCAGTGTCCTCCTCAGCTATATTCATGTCCCCTTGCGTGAACACCGAAGAGAAATATTGGTTCAATGCTTCACCAATCTCCTCCGGTTCCACACAGGTTGGTTTTTGGGAAGATTTTTAAAGGAGAAGGGAGGTAAAGAGGTGTGGGAATGAATTTCAGAGCATGAGGTCTGGACAGCTGAAGGCATAGCTGTCGGTGACAGGGAAAAATGTGGCAGCATTTTGCAACAGAGGAAAAGAGTTTGGAGAGTAGTGGTAGAAGCTGCAGGAGATGTAGGTATTGGGAGGGGAAGGCTAGGAAGAAATTTAAATATTACTGCTGCCTCACAGCACCAGGGACCTAGGTTTGATTCCTGGCTTGGGTCACTGTCTGTGTGGAGTCTGCACGTTCTCCTCGTGTCTGCGTGGGTTTTCTCCGGGTGCTCCGGTTTCCTCCCACAGTCCAAAAGACGTGCTGGTTAGGTGTATTGGCCATGCTAAATTCTCCCTCAGTGTTACCGAACAGATGCCGGAGTGTGGCGACTGGAATTTTCACAGTAACTTCATTGCAGTGTTAATGTCAGCCTACTTGTGACACTAATAAAATATAAAAAATTACATGACGATTATAGCAGAAACAGGCCAAAGGACCCAACATATAAACCTTCTCCCATCTTATTTCATCCAACTGTATCAGCATTTTCTTTTATTTCTTTCTCCCGAATACAATTTCTCTATCTTCCGCTTAATTGCATCCACACTATCAGCTCAACTACCTGAGGTAGCGAGTTCCACATTCATTCTTTTGGGAAGGACATGACCATCTTATATTTATAATCCTTAGTTTCGACCTTCCCTACAGGTGGAAACATAAAGCAAAACGTCTAACTTAAAATTAATTCAAACATGAATTCTTATTGTTTTATATTCTAGGTGGAGCGATAAGACTTTAAGGAGCTGTTATATAAACAGGGCCGATGCCGCATTAAGACACTGGGTGGGATTTTACTGCCTCGGTCGAGCGAGACCAGAAATTCCCACCTAAGGTCAACGGACATTTCCATTGTCCGCCCCTTGCCCGCTCTGATTCTGTGGCGGACGGCACGGTAGAATTCCGTCAACTGTGTCAACTGGACAGTACCGTTTAAGCCAAGCATTTCAGATACATCAGCAAACAGGACACACAGTGGCAGGGCACTGTTCTAGACAAAGACTGTGGCGCCATGGCAATGTACCTGAAGTCCGGGATTCCTGAGGACGTGCTAATGCCAGCCCCCGTATGCACCACCACATAACTGGCATTTTGTACCAGATCTGCCAGTTCCAGCGCCTTTCTCTCCAGTTCCTCAGACGAATCAAAGATCTGCAATGCACAAAGAGGAAGGAACTGGTTTCAATTCAAAACGTAATTCAGTGGCTATGACCAGACTTTCCTGCTTTTTCTGCCGTCCCAGGTTATCACTAAATGTGAAATATCAGTTCATTTCGATTGGCATCATTCTCACCCGGGTCCTAATGATGTGGCCCAAGCACCCACCCTGTGACTTAGGCATACAATCTCTGACACTCAGTGCGGGATGTGAAGCACTTTGGCGCATTGTGATAGGCAGTGTATAAGGGGCTGCATTATCAGAAGTGTTGTCTTTCTGGATAAAATGTTAAGTCTATCTACCTGCTGACAGTGGAGGCACAGCCAATATCCATCAAACACCACCATCAAAAACAGGTCATCAGGTCAGTCATTCACTTGCTGTTGTAGGATGATGCATACACTGGTTACTGTGTCTGCTCCTACAATAGTGACCCATTAGGTCTAGAGCATTCCTGGACATCCTACAGCTGTGAAATATGCTACATAAAAGTTTCTCTTTAAACGGTTTTCAAACAATTGGGGAGCTGACCATCAGCCTGCACTTTAACCATTCTGCATCCTGAGACATCGGAGGAAGCAGCTTCACTATTTGAAGCATGCTATTCTCGAGGGTGATTAACAATGTCCATTCACGCTATGGGATGGGACCAAATTCATTTGCAGGTGGATGGGATTTGTCTCCTCTCCAACTTTCTGCAGAGTCTACACAAAATTAGTTTTGTCGACAAATTCTTAGTAGCTCAAGTTTTTAACTTGGGGTGTTGACGGTAAGGAGTCTTCGAACTCAAAGGCTGCTCATTCGTCTAACAGTTTCTACACGTGTTATTGTGTTAAACCGTACCACTGTGAAGGGGCTTCAAGGGGAAATAAAAACTATTCCATTTATACACTGTCTTTCACAATGCCCCAAAATGCTTCACAACAAAATACTTCTGAAGTTTTATCACCTTTATACTATGGAGAAGTGTATCGGTCAATTTATATTCAAAATCCCACAGAGAGGAGGAAAACAATCAGAAAACCTGTTTTAGCGAGGTTGATTGGGAGAATTCCCTCTGCTCTTTTTCAAATAACTTCATGTATCATCACTGTTAGGTTGTAGGTGAAGGAAAAGTAGAGGATGAAGGGGGAAGATGTACATCTCTCATAAGCATCCAGAGAAACGATCAAGGCTGACTGATCATTGTCACAGGTGGATCTGCAGACCTAACTGGGTGAGTAGATGGAGGAAGCAGGCAACAAGAACTAGAGGACACAGCCTCAAAATAAGGGGGAGTCAGTTTAGGACAGAGTTGAGGAGGAACATCTTCTCTCAGAGGGTAGTGAATCTCTGGAATTCTCTGCCCATTGAAGCAGTGGAGGCTACCTCATTAAATATGTTTAAGTCACAGGTAGATAGATTTCTGATCTTCAGGTCGTCGTTGGCCTCTGGTATAGTACCAGAAGATTGGAGGTTAGCGAATGTTGTCCCATTGTTTAAGAAGGGGAACAGAGACTTCCCCGGGAATTATAGACCGGTGAGTCTCACTTCTGTTGTCGGCAAGATGTTGGAAAAAATTATAAGGGATAGGATTTATAGTTATTTGGAGAGTAATGAATTGATAGGTGATAGTCAGCATGGTTTTGTGGCAGGTAGGTCGTGCCTTACTAACCTTATTGAGTTTTTTGAGAAAGTGACCAAGGAGGTGGATGGGGGCAAGGCAGTGGACGTGGTATATATGGATTTTAGTAAGGCGTTTGATAAGGTTCACCATGGTAGGCTTCTGCAGAAAATGCAGATGTATGGGATTGGGGGTGATCTAGGAAATTGGATCAGGAATTGGCTAGCGGATAGGAAACAGAGGGTGGTGGTTGATAGTAAATATTCATCATGGAGTGCGGTTACAAGTGGTGTACCTCAGGGATCTGTTTTGGGGCCACTGCTGTTTGTAATATTTATTAATGATCTGGATGAGGGTATAGTTGGGTGGATTAGCAAATTTGCTGATGACACCAAAGTCGGTGGTGTGGTAGACAGTGAGGAAGGGTGTCGTAGTTTGCAGGAAGACTTAGACAGGTTGCAAAGTTGGGCCGAGAGGTGGCGGATGGAGTTTAATGCGGAGAAGTGTGAGGTAATTCACTTTGGTAGGAATAACAGATGTGTTGAGTATAGGGCTAACGGGAGGACTTTGAATAGTGTGGAGGAGCAGAGGGATCTAGGTGTATGTGTGCATAGATCCCTGAAAGTTGGGAATCAAGTAGATAAGGTTGTTAAGAAGGCATATGGTGTCTTGGCGTTTATTGGTAGGGGGATTGAATTTAGGAGTCGTAGCGTTATGTTGCAACTGTACACAACTCTGGTGCGGCCGCACTTGGAGTACTGTGTGCAGTTCTGGTCCCCACATTACAGGAAGGATGTGGAGGCTTTGGAGAGGGTGCAGAGGAGGTTTACCAGGATGTTGCCTGGTATGGAGGGGAGATCCTATGAGGAGAGGCTGAGGGATTTGGGATTGTTTTCGCTGGAAAGGCGGCGGCTAAGAGGGGATCTTATTGAAACATATAAGATGATTAGAGGTTTAGATAGGGTGGATAGTGATAGCCTTTTTCCTCTGATGGAGAAATCCAGCACGAGGGGGCATGGCTTTAAATTGAGGGGGGGTAGTTATAGAACCGATGTCAGGGGTAGGTTCTTTACCCAGAGGGTGGTGAGGGATTGGAATGCCCTGCCAGCATCAGTAGTAAATGCGCCTAGTTTGGGGGCGTTTAAGAGATCCGTAGATAGGTTCATGGACGAAAAGAAATTGGTTTAGGTTGGAGGGTCACAGTTTTTTTTTTTAACTGGTCGGTGCAACATCGTGGGCCGAAGGGCCTGTTCTGCGCTGTAATGTTCTATGTTCTATAAGGGAATTAAGGGTTATGGGGAGCGGGCGGGTAAGTGGAACTAAACCACTATCAGATCAGCCATGATCTTATTGAATGGTGGGGCAGGCTCGAGGGGCAAGATGGCCTACTCCTGCTCCTATTTCTTATGTTCTTATAAGGTTAGAGTGGGTCAGGTTAAGAGGGCGCCATGTGCAGGTGACAGAGTTGGGATGCTTGGGACAGCTGACGCTGCTTAATGTAGGTATTCATTTCACTTGAATTTAAAATTACAGGAGTACGAGATGGAAGCTGATTATTCACAAGAGATTTGAATGATTTCATGATATTTACCTATACTAAATGGCTGCCAGTTAAGTACATAGAATGATGTTACGACAGCTCATCAGTGACACTCGGGTATGCACAGCCAGGTATTTGGCACCAATTCTCAGAAGGCATTGATGTGACAATTAACATGAAAAATCCTGGTACAACAATACTTATAACGTGTACATTGGGAAGATGTTGACACTTTTATATAGTGTCTTTGAACAGAACATGGCTCTATATTAACGACTTGGATACAGGGACAGAAGGTTCTCTAATAGACAAATTTGCAGATGACATAAAAATAGGTGGGACAGTACGTTGTAATGAGGAAATAAGAACCTTACAAATGGATATAGACAGGTTAGGAGAGTCGGCCAAAATGTGGCAGATTGAGGTTAACGTGGATAAGTGTGAGGTCAAGCATTTTGGACGGAAAAATGGGAAGGCGACTTATTATCTAAATGGGGAGAGACTTTGGGGAGCTCTGGTGCAGAGGGATCTGGATGTCCTCGTGCATGAGTCACAGAAAACTAGCATGCAGGTACAGCCGATAATAAAGAAAGTGAATGGAAAGTTGGCATTTATAGTTAAAGGAATAGAATATAAAAGGAAGGAAGTATTGTTGCAACTATACAAGGCATTGGTGAGGCTGTACCTGGAGTATTGTGCACAGTTTTGGTCCCGTTATTTGAGGAAAGATGTAGTGGCATTGGAGGCAGTTCAGAGGAGGTTCACTGATTTATGAATAATAAAAGAATGGAATAAAATCCAATCAATGTCTTGGTTAGCTCTTCCAGCGGCACTATCGACAACCCATCACTGCCCCATCATCATCCAACCCAATTACACCCTGAACCCTTCATTCCTCTAAAACTCAGAGTATTGGCCTAAACTGTTCAATCTCTCTTCATATGACAAACCCGTCATGCCTGGAATCAATCCCTCAGCACCTGCTGCCCCTACCCCAGCAAGACGTCTCACAACACCAGGTTAAAGTCCAACAGGTCTATTTTTTTAAATATACTTTTCCAATTCAATCAAATCAAATCCAATTCAGAGTCTCAACAAGTCGAGACACCCCAGATCCAGGCCGACAAGACAGGGCGAGCGACCAAACCACCCTGTCCCGGGCCTGATCCACATGAGCCAAGCTATTGGGCAGCACGAGCTTTCGGAGCAGTGCCGCTTCACTTGATGTCTGTGTCGACATGCGCAATCTTCTTGGAGATCCTCTCCATCTTCTCCCCAGCATACGCCACCCCGCCCCCAGCACACGCCACCCCGCCCCCAGCACACGCCACCCTCTCCCCCATCTCCTCCCGCACCGATCCCCCAGCTACCCCCACCCAACCCCCCCCGCCCCCAGCTCTCACCACCCAACCCCCCCCACCCCAGCTCCCCCCACCCCCCAGCTGCCCCCGCCCCCACCCCCCAGCTCCACCGCCCCGCCCCCCAGCTCCCCCCACCCCGCCCCCCCCACCCCGCCCCCCCAGCTCCCTCCGCCCCTCCCCCAACTCCCTCCGCCCCGCACCCCCCCCAGCTCCCTCCGCCCCGCACCCCCACTGCTCCCTCCGCCCCGCACCCCAGCTCCCTATGCCCCGCCCCCCCAGCTCCCTCCGGGTCGCCCCCCAGCTCCCTGTGCTGCCCCCACCAGCTCCCTCCGCCCCGCCCCCACTCCACCCCACCCAGCTCCCTCCGCCCCGCCCCCCCAGCTCCCTCCACCCCGCCCCCCCCAGCTCCCTCCGCCCCGCCCCCCCCAGCTCCCTCCGCCCCGCCCCCCCCAGCTCCCTCCGCCCCGCCCCCCCAGCTCCCTCCGCCCCGCCCCCCCAGCTCCCTCCGCCCCGCCCCCTCAGCTCCCTCCGCCCCGTCCCCCCAGCTCCCTCCGCCCTGCCCCCCCCAGCTCCCCGCCCCGCCAGCAGCCCCGCCCCCCCACCCTGCCCCCCAGCGCCCCCCGCCCCGCCCCCCCAGCCCCCCCACCCCGCCCCCCCAGCCCCCCCACCCCGCCCCCCCAGCCCCCCCACCCCGCCCCCCCACCCCCCCAGCCCCCCCACCCCGCCCCCCCCAGCTCCCCCACCCCGCCCCCCCCAGCTCCCCCACCCCGCCCCCCCCAGCTCCCCCACCCCGCCCCCCCCAGCTCCCCCACCCCGCCCCCCCCAGCTCCCCCCGCCCCCCCCAGCTCCCCCCGCCCCCCCCCAGCTCCCCCCGCCCCCCCCCCCAGCTCCCCCCGCCCCGCCCCCCCCAGCTCCCCCCGCCCCGCCCCCCCCAGCTCCCTCCGCCCCACCCCCCCAGCTCCCCCCGCCCCACCCCCCCAGCCCCACCCCCCCAGCTCCCCCCGCCCCACCCCGCCCCACCCCAGCACCGCACCCCCCAGCACCCCCAGCCCCGCCCCCCCAGCACCCTCCGCCCCGCCCCTCTGTGCCCCTCCCCCAACACCCTGTGCCTCCTGCGCTCTTCCCCCAGCCGCTGTGCGAGGCCCTGGGGGCAGTCTCTTCCTGGGCTCCCTCCCCAGTGAGCCCGGTGTCGGTCCCATCCCGGGCTCCCAGGCTGCGAGGCCTGCGGTTTCTTACCTCAGGCAGGCCGCATTTCCCCTTGTGCTCGTACTCGGACAGTCCGGCTGCGTAGTTGACCGACATGGCGGGCAGAACGGCGCCGACAGCGAGAGAGGGAACCAGAGTCTGGGCGGCGGGGCAGAGACGCGCTGACGTCACGGGGACACGCGCAGAGACGCGCTGACGTCAGGTGGGCACGGAGCGAGACGCGCTGACGTCAGGTGGGCACGCAGAGCAGTGGACCTCCAGAGGGCGCAGCAGCTGGAGGTGCTCAGGGGAGGGGATTTCTTTATCATAGGTCCCTTAAATGTAATCTGTCCTTTATTCTAAATTTAATCTTATTTATTTTAAACTTATCAATAACAGAAAAAATGGCATTGACATTGTTAACTTTACTGTTACAATATTTAGAAAAGTCTTTCAGATTTTATATGAACTTCTTGCAAAAAAACCTTCAGAATCTGAAGTGTTGCCAACTGAGACAGGCTGATAGTTGGTCAGTAAATCCCGCAGGCCGCCGACCTGTGCCTGATCGCCACTAAATTACTAATATAAGTTTAAGTTTATTTATTATTGTCACAAGTAAGCTTACATTAACACTGCAATGAAGTTACTGTGAAAATCCTGCATTCCTGCAGCACAAAGATTTGCCGCTCCCCTCGTCAAGCTCTTCCAGTACACTGGCATCTACCCGGCAATGCGGAAAATTGCCCAGGAACATCCTGTACATAAGAAACAAGACAAATCCATCCCGGAAATTACCGCCCAATCAGCCTACTCTCGATCATCAGTAAAGTGATGGAAGGGGCCATCGACAGTGCTATCAAGCAGCACCTGCTCAGCAATAACCTGCTCAATGAAACCCCGTTTGGGTTTTGCCAGGCTCACTCAGCTCCTGATTCATTATAGCCTTGTTTCAAACATGGACAAAAAAGCTGAATTCTAGCGCTGAGGTGACAGTCACTGCCTCCAACATCGAGGCATCACTTGTCTGAGCATGGCATCAAAGAGCCTTAGCAAAAAGGGAATCAGGGGAAAAACTCTCAGCTGGCTGGAGCCATACCTGGCACAAAGGAAGATGGTTGTGGTGAATGGAGGTCAATCATCTCAGTTCCAGGACACCACTGCAAGAGTTCGTCAGGATGGTGTCCTAGGCCCAACCATCTTCAGCTGCCTTATCAATGACCATTCTTCCAGCATAAGGTCAGAAGTGGGGATGTTTGCTATGACTGCACAATGTTCATGACTCCTCAGATGCTAAAGCAGTCCATCTCCAAATGCAGCAAGACCTGGACAATATCCAGGCTTGGGATGGCAAATGACAAGTAATAAGTGCCAGGCAATGATCATCTCCAACAAGAGAGGATCTGTCCATCCCTCCTTGACACTCAATGGCATTACCATCTCTGAATTCCCCACTATCAACATCCTGGGGTGTTGACCAGAAACTGGAATGGACTGGCCATATAAATACTGTGCTACCAGAGCAGGTCAAAGGCTAGGAATTCTGTGGCAAGTAATTCACCTCCTGACCAACCCCCCCACAAAGTATGCCCACTATCTACAAGGCACAAGTCAGGAACGTGATGGAATATTCTCCAATTGCCCAGGTGAATGCAGCACCAGCAACACTCAACAAGCTCGACACAATCCAGGACAAAGCACCCTGTTAGATTGCTACACTTTCCACAAACATTCAATCCCTCCACCACCAACAAATAGTGGCAACAGTCGTTCTTTACAGAAGACTGGCCTCGGGGATAGGGCCTGAGCGGGGTTGTTTTTGGTGCAGGCTCAATGGGCTGAATGGCCTCTTTCTGCACTGTCGGGATCCTATGATTTCCGATTTCCAGCACCCCCATGTTCTGCTTTTCCTGATTTTAATCCAAATGAACTGGCAGGAAGATGGGTTGGAAGTCAGTTTCACCCACCTGATTTTGTTCTCTGCTCACGTAGGCTCAGAAAGAGAATAAAATGGGCATTTGAACCAAACCAGCCGTGTCCCAGCTGAGATTCGTGACTGGAGAATGCGAAATAGAAAGAGAGGCGCACAGACAGAGTGATAGAGACACAACACAACAGCATGACAGAGATCCAGGGATCCTGGTGCTGCCCGCTGCAGGAATCAGCACAAGCCGGATGAAAAATGTGACAGACCATTTAAAGGTCCGTTGACCTCTGGGGGGATTTCTGGCCTTGGGGTGGGTGTGACTGGAAAACCTCACCCACATAATGTGAGACAGGCACAGAAAGGTGGGCTTCATAATTGGGAGGAGTTGGGTGGAGTGGTGGGCGGGTTCGTGGGCTTTGGGAGGTGCTCAGCACTGAGTATCTGGTTATTTCCTCTTGCAGGAAAGCCAGCTTGCTGACTGGCAATCTGAGACAAAAAGCCAGCTCGAGTCCAATGTGTATGGAGGACCAGAAAGTAAACCCAGCCAGATGGGTGGGAAGTGGAAGGGAAGAATATAATTCCAGGAGGGTTCAGAGGAAAATTTCCTCTTCTATTGGGCTCATGGCGAGGCATGGTGGCACAGTGGTTAGCACTGCTGCCTCACAGCACCAGGGAGCTGGGTTTAATTCCCGGCTTGGGTAACTGTCTGTGAGGAGTTTGCACATTCTCCCCGTGTCTACGTGGGTTTCCTCCGGGTGCTCCGGTTTCCTCTCACAGTCCAAAGATGTGCTGGTTAGGTGGATTGGCCATGCAAAATTGCCCTTTAGTGTCAGGGGGATTAGCTAGGGTAAATGCATGGGGTTATGGGGATAGGGCTGGGGTGGGATTGTGGTTAGTGGAGACTCGATGGGCTGAATGGCCTCCTTCGGCACTGTGGGATTCTATGATTCTTTACCAGGGGTCTCCAAACTACGGCCCGCGGGCCACATCCGGCCCGCAGCGGGCTAACATCTGGCCCGCAGCCAGTGGGGCGGGGTGGGATTCCCGCTGCCGAAAACACTCCCGCGTCCGGAACCCCGCTGCTGACTCAGGATCCGGACACAGGGACAGAAGCCACAGGCCGGACATTTGCTGCCGCTCCGCGCGGTGTCTGATGGAACCATGGGAGTCCCCGCCCTCTTTACCGGCCTATTGTCCAATCAGAGCTGTCGTCTTGTGACTGACAGTTCATTAAACGAATCAGCAATTGAGACATGTGTTATCCAATTGCCGCTCTGCATTGACTGAGTGACAGCTGCTTTATCCAATCCGTAAGCTCCATCTGTCTGAAATGAGCGAGAACAATGACAATGATGGCGGCAATTCAGACCAATTCAGTTATGGAAGGAAAAAAGAAAAGAAAAGTGGACAGTGAGTGCCGTCTGTTTAATGAAGAATGGGGTGTAAAGTACTTCTTTATACAAGCAGGTGATAAAGCCTTGTGTGTCATATGCAATGAAACTGTTGCAGTTTTGAAGGAGTACAATGTACGTCGGCACTATGAGACCAAACATGAACCAAATTATTCCCAAATCACAGGAACACAGCGTTCGGAAACATTTGAATCAATGCAACGCAGGTTGCTTTCCCAATAAGCTTTTTTTACGCAGAAGATAACTGAAAATGAAGCTTTAACCAGGGCCAGTTACAAACTAGCTTATGTGTTGGCTAAAAGAGGAAAGCCATTCACTAATGGAGATCTCATCAGTGTATAATGGAAGCAGTGGAAGAGTTATGCCCAGAAAAAGCAAATCTGTTCAAAGTCATCAGTCTTGCGCCAAATCCTGTTGCTCGTAGAATTGAGGATATAGGAAGCAATATATTTCATCAAATTGCAGACAAAGCAAGAAATTTTCAGTTGTATGCTCTCGCACTTGATGAATCGACTGATGTGTGTGACACATCACAACTCCTAGTATTCATCCGTGGCGTCGACAGTGAATTTAATGTGACACAAGAATTAGCATCAGTGCATAGCATGCACAGCACAGTAACTGGAGAAAGCATCTTCAAAGAATTGCAAAAAACTGTTAGAATATAACCTGGCATGGAATAAACTGCAATGCGTGACAATTGATGGAGGAAAGAACATGTCTGGGGTGAAGAAAGGTTTGGTTGGACAAATCACAAAAGCTTGTGAGGTTGGTGGATTCTCAAAGCCCATGTTTCTGCATTGTATTATCCATCAACAAGCATTGTGCGGAAAATATGTGGATATGTCTTGTGTTCTGAAACCTGTTGTTTCCACAGTGAATTTCATTTGATCTCACGGGCTTAATCATCGCCAGTTTCGTGATTTTCTGAAAGAAACTGATTCTGAGTTTGGTGACTTGCCTTATTATACAGCAGTTCGATGGCTTAGTTGTGGAAAGGTTCTATCACGGTTCTTTCAGCTCAGAGAGGAAATTGATTCCTTTCTCACAGAGAAGAATCGACCCAAACCACTTTTATCAAACGCTGACTGGCTTTGGAAATTCGCATTTTTTGCAGACGTGACAAGCCATATGAATCAATTGAATCTGAAGTTGCAAGGTGAAACAAATTTGATTTGTGATCTATTCGCGGATGTCAAGGCATTCAGGGCAAAACTGATGCTATTTCAAGGACAGCTGAAAGTTCATAACTTGGTTCATTTTCCATGTTGTGAAAAATTTCATGAAGAAAGTGAAGCAGAATTTCCTCCTTCATTTGCAACAGAAATCATTAAAGACTTGCAAAAACAATTTCAGGAACGATCTTCTGATCTTGATGGAAACACAGATGAAATAAAGCTGTTTCAAAATCCATTTGGCTGCAATGTTGAAACACTCCCAAGTCAGTTTCAAATGGAAATTATTGATCTCCAATCAGATGACATGCTGAAAGACCAGTATAAAGAAGGAAATCTGATCCAATTTTATAAATCTTTGCAGCCCGAGCAGTTTCCAAATTTGAAGCGATTTGCTTGTGGATTTGTATCAGTTTTTGGTACAACGTACCTGTGTGAACAAACATTTTCAAAAATGAAGGATGTCAAGTCCAAATATTGAGCAAATTTATCTGATGAGCATTTGAAGTCCATTCTAATAATTGGCTCCTCAAGCTTGAAACCTCAGTTCAGCAATATTTTGAAATTAAAAAAGCAATTACATCATTCCCATTAATCTTGTGCAAAACTTCATGATTTGTTGGTTACGATTGAAAACTCCAATTGCCAGAATTGTGTAGAACATAGAACATAGAACATTACAGCGCAGTACAGGCCCTTCGGCCCTCGATGTTGCGCCGACCAGTGGAACCAATCTAAAGCCCCTCTAATCTACACTATTCCAATATCATCCATATGTTTATCCAATAACCATTTGAATGCTCTTAATGTTGACGAGTCCACTACTGCTGCAGACAGGGCATTCCACGCCCTTACTACTCTCTGAGTAAAGAACCTACCTCTAACATCTGTCCTATATCTCTCACCCCTCAATTTAAAGCTATGTCCCCTCGTGCTAGCCATCACCATCCGAGGAAAAAGGCTCTCACTATCCACCCTATCTAATCCTCTGATCGTCTTGTATGCCTCTATTAAGTCACCTCTTAACCGTCTTCTCTCTAACGAAAACAACCTCAAGCCCCTCAGCCTTTCCTCATACGATTTTCCCACCATACCAGGCAACATCCTGGTAAATCTCCTCTGCACCCTTTCCAACACTTCCACATCTTTCCTATAATACAAAGGTGCAGACTGAATTTATTTTTGTTCCACCTTTATTAATGGTTCAAGTTTATTTTGAATTTCTTTGCTTTGTTTTACTGAAGTTCTTTCTTGGGGCGTGTTTATTTTTCTTATCGTGTGCCACAAAATTGGGCAAATTCTCATTTCAAGTAAACATTTGTAAAATTTCAGTAAATAAAATTAATTAAAAAATGAATAGCCTGCTTTTCACGTCTGCAGTTAAGCAATTGATTATTTTGTCAGAGCATTTGCTAATGTTTGACATTTTTACTCATTATATAGAACATTACAGCGCAGTACAGGCCCTTTGGCCTTCGATGTTGCGCCGACCAGTGGAACCAATCTAAAGCCCCTCTAACCTACACTATTCCAATATCATCCATCTGTTTATCCAATGACCATTTAAATACCCTTAATATTGGCGAGTCCACTACTGCTGCAGGCAGGGCATTCCACGCCCTTACTACTCTCTGAGTGAAGAACCTACCTCTGACATCTGTCCTATATCTATCACCCCTCAATTTAAAGCTATGTCCCCTCGTGCTAGCTATCACCATCCGAGGAAAAAGGCTCTCACTATCCACCCTGTCTAATCCTCAAATTATCTTGGATGTCTCTATTAAGTCACCTCTTAACCTTCTTTTCTCTAACAAAAACAACCTCAAGTCCCTCAGCCTTTCCTCATAAGACCTTCCCATCATACCAGGCAACATCCTGGTAAATCTCCTTTGCACCCTTTCCAAGGCTCCCACATCCTTCCTATAATGCGGCGACCAGAACTGTACGCAATACCCCAAGTGCGGCCGCACCAGAGTTTTGTACAGCTGCAACATGACCTCCTAGCTCCAAAACTCAATCCCTCTACCAATAAAAGCTAACACTCCGTACGCCTTCTTAACAACCTATCAACCGTGCCAACTTTCAGGGATCTGTGCACATGGACACCGAGATCTCTCTGTTCATCCACACTACCAAGTTTCTTACCATTAGCCCAGTACTCTGTATTCCTGTTACTCCTTCCAAAGTGAATCACCTCACACTTTTCCGCATTGAACTCCATTTGCCACCTCTCAGCCCAGCTCTGCAGCTTATCTATGTCCCTCTGTAGCCTGCAACATCCTTCCGCACTGTCCACAACTCCACTGACTTTAGTGTCATAGAATCATAGAAATCATAGAATCATAGAAACACTACAGTGCAGAAGGAGGCCATTCGGCCCATCGAGTCTGCACCGACCACAATCCCACCCAGGCCCTATCCCCACATATTTACCCGCTAATCCCTCTAACCTACACATCTCAGGGGCAATTTTTAACCTGGCCAATCAACCTAACCCGCACATCTTTGGACTGTGGGAGGAAACCGGAGCACCCGGAGGAAACCCACGCAGACACGAGGAGAATGTGCAAATTCCACACAGACAGTGACCCGAGCCGGGAATTGAACCCGGGACCCTGGAGCTGTGAAGCAGCAGTGCTAACCACTGTGCTACCGTGCCGCCCTTGTCATCTGCAAATTTACTAATCCATCCTTCCACGCCCTCATCCAGGTAATTTATAAAAATGACAAACAGCAGCGGCCCCAAAACAGATCCTTGCGGTACACCACTAGTAACTGAACTCCAGGATGAACATTTCCCATCAACCACCACCCTCTGTCTTCTTACAGCTAGCCAATTCCTGATCCAAACCGCTAAATCACCCTCAATCCCATGCCTCCGTATCTTCTGCAATAGCTTACTGTGGGGAACCTTATCAAATGCTTTACTGAAATCCCTATACACCACATCAATTGCTTTACCCTCATCCACCTCTTTGGTCACCTTCTCAAAGAACTCAATAAGGTTTGTGAGGCACGACCTACCCTTCACAAAGCCGTGTTGACTATCCCTAATCAAATTATTCCTTCCTAGATGATTATAAGTCCAATCTCTTATAATCCTTTCCAAAACTTTGCCCACAATAGAAGTAAGGCTCACTGGTCTATAATTACCAGGTTTGTCTCTACTCCCCTTCTTGAACAAGGGGACAACATTTGCTATCATCCAGTTTTCTGGCACTATTCCTGTAGACAATGACGACATAAAGATCAAAGCCAAAGGCTCTGCAATCTCCTCCCTAGCCTCCCAGAGAATCCTGGGATAAATCCAGGGGACTTATCTATTTTCACACTTTCCAGAATTGCTAACACCTCCTCCTTATTAACCTCAATCCCATCTAGCCCAATAGCCTGTATCTCAGTATTCTCCTCAACAACATTGTCTTTTTCCTGCGTGAATACTGATGAAACATATTCATTTAGCGCCTCTCCTATCTCTTCAGGCTCCATGCACAACTTCCCACTACTGTCCTTGACTGGCCCTAATCTTACCTTTGTCATTCTTTTATTCCTGACATACCTAATGACATACATCGGGCGGCACGGTAGCACAGTGGTTAGCACTGATGCTTCACAGCTCCAGGGACCTGGGTTCGATTCCCGGCTTGGGTCACTGTCTGTGTGGAGTTTGCACATTCTCCTCGTGTCTGCGTGGGTTTCCTCTGGTTTCCTCCCACAGTCCAATGATGTACGGGTTAGATTGATTGACCATGCTAAAGTTGCCCCTTAGTGTCCTGAGATGTGCAGCTTAGAGGAATTAGTGGGTGGATATGGGGGTAGGGCCTGGGTGGGATTGTGTTCGGTACAGACTCGATGGGCCAAATGGCCTCTTTCTGTACTGTAGGGTTTCTATTTTCTATGATTCTACCTATAGAAAGCTTTAGGGTTTTCCTTGATCCTACCTGCCAAAGACTTATCATGTCCCCTCCTGGCTCTTCTTAACTCTTTAGGTCCTTCCTGGCTAACTTGTAGCTCTCAAGCTCCCTAACTGGGCCTTCACGTCTCATCTTTACATAAGTCTTCTTCCTCTTCACAAGAGATTCAGCATCTTTTGTAAACCACGGTTCCCTCGCTCAACCACTTCCTCCCTGCCTGACGGGTACATACTTATCAAGGACACACAGTAGCTGTTCCTTGAACAAGCTCCACATTTCAATTGTGCCCATCCCCTGCAGTTTCCTTCCCCATCCTCTGCATCCTAAATCTCGCCCAATCGCATCATAATTTCCTTTCCCCCAGCTATAACTCTTGCCCTGCAGTATATACCTATCCCTTTCCATCGCTAAAGTAAACGTAACCGAATTGTGGTCACTATCACCAAAGTGCTCACCTACCTCCAAATCTAACACCTGGCCTGGTTCATTACCCAGTACCAAATGCAAAGTGGCGTCGCCTCTTGTTGGCCTATCTACATACTGTGTCAGGAAACCCTCCTGCACACATTGGACAAAAACTGACCCCTCTAAAGAACTCGAACTATAGCTTTTCCAGTCAATATTTGCAAAGTTAAAGTCCCCCATAACAACTACCCTGTTACTTTCGCTCCTACCCAGAATCATCTTTGCAATCCTTTCCTCTACATCTCTGGAACTTTTTGGAGGCCTATAGAAAACTGCCAACAGGGTGACCTCTCCTTTCCTGTTTCTAACCTCAGCCCATACTACCTCAGTAGACGGTTCCTCATCAAACGTCCTTTCTGCCACCGTAATACTGTCCTTGACTAACAATGCCACACCTCCACCTCTTTTATCACCTTCCCTGCTCTTACTGAAACATCTAAACCTCGGAACCTGCAACAACCATTCCTGTCCCTGCTCTATCCATGTCTCCGAAATGGCCACAACATCGAAGTCCCAGGTACCAACCCATGCTGCAAGTTCACCCACCTTATCCCAGATGCTCCTGGCGTTGAAGTAGACACACTTCAAAACACCTTCCTGCCTGCCGGTACACTCCTGCGACCTTGAAACCTTATTCATGACCTCACTACTCTCAACCTCCTGTACACTGGAGCTACAATTCAGGTTCCCATTCCCCTGCCGAATTAGTTTAAACCCTCCCGAAGAGCATTAGCAAATTTCCCCCCCAGGATATTGGTACCCCTCTGGTTCAGGTGTAGACCATCCCGTTTGCAGAGGTCCCACCTACCCCAGAATGACCCCCAATTATCCAGGTATCTGAATCCCTCCCTCCTGCACCATCCCTGTAGCCACGTGTTCAACTGTTCTCTCTCCCTATTCCTCTCCTCGCTAGCACGTGGCACGGGTAACAAACCAGAGATCACAACTCTATTTGTTCTGGCTCTAAGCTTCCACCCTAACTCCCTGAATTTCTGCCTTACGTCCCCATCCCTTTTTTTTTCAGGAAGGGAACAGCAGCTCATATAATTCCAGAAGGGTTTCAGAGGAAAACCTCCTCTTCTATTGGACCCATGCGGTGGCATGGTGGCACATTGGTTAGCACTGCTGCCTCACAGCGCCAGGGAGCTGGGTTTAATTCCCGGCTTGGGTAACTGTCTGTGAGGAGTTTGCATATTCTCCCCGTGTCTACGTGGGTTTCCTCTGGGCGCTCCGGTTTCCTCCCACAGTCCAAAGATGTGCAGGTTAGGTGGATTGACCATGCGAAATTGCCCTTTACTGTCGGAGGATTAGCTAGGGTAAATGTATCGGGTTATGGGGATAGGGCTGGGGTGGGATTGTGGTTAGTGGAGACTCGATGGGCCGAATGGCCTCCTTCGGCACTGTAGGATTCTATGGTTCTAGACGATCAGTTATTGTTAATCTTTTGGGCTTTTCCTGCTAGATTTTACGATGAAGAGCACCGTTAATCAGCCGCAGGGGCTTATCTGCATGATTGTGTCCCAATGTGCCAAAGTAGCTTGGCTACCCATGAAAACATAGTGGGTGGGTGGGAAGTGGATGGGTAAGTTGTTGGGCTTTCGCAGTATAGCCCAGTTTCCATCATGTGAAGAGAGTTCGAATTGAACCTGCGGGGATATATAGGGGGTAATTTTGCCATTTTGATTCTAAGTGCTGAATCTGGGCGTAATTCAGATCTGACTTGGAAACCTGTTCTCAGGCGCTCCCATACACACTTAGCCTAAAAAAAAGTTGCAAATCTGAATCGCACTGTGGGCGGGGCTTATCGTGCCCGAAACGCTGCTGCTCCGAATGGAGCCTTCAACTGCGCATGCGCAGTAAAAAAAAGTTGAAAAACGCTCCCCTGTCACATCATTCCCGAGACATAAAAAGCGGATAAAGCGGCCTGGGAGCGATGGCCCCACAGACATCGTCCCACCCCCACAACATAACTGTCCCCCTTATTCTCCCAACCCCTCCCCCCCCACGACCCAGACCGATCGTAACCCCCTGCCCCCTTTCCCCCACTGAGTGGCAGCGGACCCCCCGCTCCTGCCCCTCCCGCACCCCCCACCAGAGAACGATTTGCCCTCCCCTCTTCCGCCCCCCCCCCCCCCCCCACCCACCAGTGATACATCTGGCCCTCCTCCTCACCCCCCCACCACCAGAGAATGATCTGGCTTGCCTCCCTCCATCCCCCCCGCTACGGATCTGAGCCAGGGAGCAGCTGGAAGCTCTGAACTTCCCCCTTCAGCAGCTGGAGCGCCCGAAACAGACCTTTGCCGAGTATGTCCGTTTTGCGCCGAATCTGGACAGGCGAACGTGATGGTAAAGAGGAAAATGCCGGTAAGTTTGGGCGTCCAGTTCATTTAGTCAATTTAAATGTATGCAAATGCATTTAAATTGACGTCACGCCCGTTTCGGACGTGGTCCCGATCGTGGCCATTTTCAGACCTTGGTACGGTGGGAATCTGTGCGAACGCGGGCGCGGATCACGCTATTCACCTCATGCCTAACTTTACCAAGTTTCCGCGCCCGAAAACGGGTGCAACGCAATGGTAAAATGTGATCAAGAAGAGCGAGAAGATCAAACACAGTATGGAGATGTGAGAGCAGGATTCAGGGGAGTAGATTTAGACATCGCCCCGGAGTAAAACTAACTGTAGCTGTGAGGACACCCTGATTATCCCTCCCGCCCTGGTGGGGAAAGTTCAAATTCCACGCAGTCTAAACACAGCAACAACTTACTTTTTAAAAACATCTTTAACGCAGTAAAACATCCCAAGATGCTTCAAAGTGATGGTCTCAAGTAAATCTCACACCGAGTCACATGGTTAAAGAGGAAGGTTTTTAAGGAGAGTTTTAAATGAGAGAGATAATCATAGAATCTACAGTGCAGGAGGAAGCCATTCGGCCCATCGAGCCTGCAACACCAACAATCCCACCCAGGTCCTGTCCTACCCCCATAACCCCACATATTTACCCCCTGACACTAAGGGGCAATTTATCATGGCCAATCAACCTAATCTGCACATCTTTGGACTGTGGCAGGAAACCAGAGCACCTGGCGGAAACCCATGCAGACATGGGGAGAATGTGCAAACTCCACACAGACAGTCACGCAAGGCCAGAATTGAACCTGGAGCCCTGGTGCTCTGAGGCAGCAGTGCTAACCACTGTGCTGCCCAGAGAGGAGAGGAGAAAATGTTTAGGAAGGAAATTCCAGAGTTTTGGCTTTAGATTGCTGAATGTATTGCTGCCATTGGTCGAGTGATTACAATTGGGCTGTTCATGAGGTCAGAATTGGAGATATTTTGGAAGATGGTGGAGATTATAGAGATAAGGAGGGGGTTACGGACAAGGGGGATTTGAAAATAATGAACAGAGTCAAAGGATGAGGTGAATTTTTCTGTGGCTGTTCCGGAGTTTTCTGTGATCCGGATCGACTCTCATGCTGGATTACCACTATTCACATTGCAGGACGCAGAGCGATGTAAATCCAGCAATCGGGTTCATCCTGTCCCACCCAACAGCCTCAGCCCGTTGAATCAGGCAACCATATTTGGAGTGCTTCCTGTAAGTCCCTATTGGCCTGGTACTTGTCAGTCATTAGTAGGTATCAGGCTGCACAAAGTGACTGACATGAGGTGCTCTGCCAACAGTTACAAGCTAATGAAGATAAAAGATAAGACTCTTGGAACATGCTCACTTGTTGAGGAGGTCACAAGAATAATCACACGTTCTCAACTACATCAAGGAAAGTTGTTGCAAGGTTGAAGCATTCGTGAGTTTTTACCTCAAACATTATCTGTGGATATTTAATACAGGAGGAAACAATCGGTGATCTCCGACGTAGAGAGGTATTGGCACATTTCCGCAGCCTGGAGCAAGTTCAGATGATCACATTTACTGAAAGGTTTGCTCTCTGGCGATGTTTTGTACAATGGGTTATCTTAACGCATTGACTTGCCTCACATTTTATTGTCTGGGGAGGTAGTGGATTGTTGCAATGAGCTACAGGCTAGAATCTAAAAGACACAGAGGTGGATATGTAGAATAATGATTATGTGGCATTGAGGTGCAGGCTGGAATCTAGTTGGTGGGTTTGGTGGTTTAATATGTTGAATGAGGTACAGGTCGACAACAACAGCAACAGTCATATACTGCCCCATAAGGTGCTTCGCCGAGAAGTAATTTTTTAAAAAGTACAGCTAGCCAAAGGTAGTTAAGAGGGGTGACTCAACACTTTGTCAAAGTAGTTGATTTATGAGGAAAATCTCACATAGAGGGGCGTAGAAAGGTGAGGGGTTTGCACAGAGAATTCCAGAATGTGGAGCCTAAGCAGTTGAAGTCATGACTTCCAGGGTTGAGAGGCAGGGAGGAGTGTCAAAGGAACAGAGGGTGGAATTCTGCCAACCAGCCCACGGTGGGTTTGGAGGCAGGCGGCTGCGGTGAATCCGATGGGAGCCATAAAGTTAGAAACCCGCTGGCGTAAAATCCCATTGCAATTCTCTTAATGACAGGTTAATGGCGGGTCTCTCTTCCTGTTGCCAGATGGTACAAATACCATTTACATTCACTTGTGTGTCAGGAATGCTCATTCAAACAGCTGCCCGCCAGCATCCCATCAAGCCTTTCAATCTTACGTCATGCCAGCGGGAAATTACATCAGCGTCAAACCCGGTTGCTAATGAGTGGTGGGCACAAGGTGGTCCTCAGTTCACCAGAGACTTTGGGGTGAGTGCAACACTGCCATAGTGCTGTGCAGCTCCTGATGCGCTGTTCACCACTCTGCCAGGCAGACCGGTTCCTGCCCTCCATCAATGGGCATCACCATGCTGCTGGACCCACAGACCCTCCTGTGTCACTGGGACGGATCAGTACTGTGCTGGTTAGGGAGTACAGGAGTCTCCTTGCCCCTGGTGCCACGCACCAGTGTCTATCTGGAGAGCACTGTGCTGCGGGACTCATGCAGCCATTGCAACAAAGGTCCAAAGTTTGACTGGAGGTGGAGTATGAGATGAGGCCAATGGATAGGTTGACAAATGAAGACAAGGGGGGCAATGTGGTAGACAGGGTGAAGGGCAAGGCTCACGGTCGCAGGCAGAGGGGAAAGGAGGTGGATGAAGAAGTTGCACAATGGAAGGCAGAGGGAAGACCAAGGGAGGAAAGCTGGACCCTGTCGGACATGGCTGCATCACAAGCAAGAGGGTGAAAGGGATAACACATCGCTTATTGGGAGGGGATGGGCGAAGACTCCAGATGTGGTGGGTAGAGGTCCAAGTGGGGCATGGGCAGGTGATGGGCTCTGGGGAAAGATGTTTGAATCGAGGAACAGGCTTCCTCTTGAGGCTGCAAGCTTTTTCCCTCTGTGCTGCTGACATCCCGCACTGACTGGTGAAGGCAGCTGGGCTGGAGAGAGTGATATGAGTGTGCTGGACTGGTGTGTAAATATAGCGCTGGATCTTCAAACCTGTCAGCTGAGGGCGGGTGAACAAATCATTTGCCCATCCACCAGGAGAGTTGGAGGGGAATATGCATAATTAATGAGCTTCTGACTGCAGGAACTGGAGCAGGATCCCACCATCCTGGTCAGCAGGTATGTGCTGCTGGAGCCCCCCATCAGTCTCCAAATGGGAGAATTCCACGCAGAGTGTTCCGGAGAAGGTTGCAGGGCTGGAGGAGGTTCTGAAATACACAGGCCCTGGAGGAATTTAAAGACAAGAATAATCATTTTAAATTTGAGACATTGGGAAATTGGAGTCAACGTGGGGCAGTGGGCAGAGGAGTAACGTGTGGGCGGGAAAGTACAAAATAGAACACAGACAACAGACAGAATCTTTGATGAATTTTGAAGATGGGAGAAGGTGATAAAGGCTGGGAATCGGAGCAGGCGAGGGGTGGACCATGGGAAGGTATGTTGACATCGGGCGGGACTTTATGGTTTCGGGATGAGCGCGGTCTTAAAATCCCACCCATAGAATTAAATTTGAGGAGTAAATGAATTGAAGTAGGAATGGTATTACACAGTATTTCAGAGGTGGAAGTGAACAGTATTTATAATGGAGAAGGTAAATAGTCAGAAATTCCACCCAAGTGTGGAATGATCTTGCTTCACCTGAAGGCAGTGGCCATGGAGGGGTACAGTCAGGAAGAGATACAACATTAGGGCATTTTTGATAATAAGATAAGACTTTGTGATGGGGTGGCTTTGATTTTTCAAATGTTTAACTAATCAATGAGGCGATTTATACCTTGAATAATCGGTACCTGGGAATAAGTTACAGGCTGGAATCTATAGTCATGCCTTTCTGTGAAGAAGAGTTGAGAATTATTTCTCATGTCTGGGCCAATACTTAGCCCTCAACCAAAATCACTGAGAAAGGCTATCCCACCGTCACCACACAGCTGTTTGTGGGATCTTGCTGTGCCTGCCACCTTCTCCACATTACAAAAGTGACTGCACTTCCAAAAATACCTCACTGTCTCCAAGACCTTTAGGATGTCTCAAAGTTGTGAAAGCTGCTATGTAAGTATGGTCTCTTGCTTTTATATTCAAATTCTGTCGATATTTTAATATCTCAACAACCTAGTGGGGGAATTTGTTGACAATTCAAGTGGTCCTGGTGGGTGTCAAATTTTTTCAGTAGTGTTGTGACTGTTGTCCCAGGTGAGCGGTGTTTATCCCATCAGTCTCCTGACTAGAGTCCTGTAGCTGATGGAGAGGCTTTGAACAGCCAGGAGGTAAGCCACTGATCATGGGCGACTCAGCCTCTGCCCTGTTCCTGTAGACGCCTCCCTGGTCCAATTGTGTTCTGTGTAAGGGTGGCGTCCAGGACCCTGTTGCTGGAAGACTCCTGTGGTGGTCCATTGCTGGTCAAGATCGCTCTTCCCTGACACTTTAGTGATGGAAACGTTAACCCTTCACTTGCCAGCCCAAGGCTTGCTGAAGGTTTCATGATTGGAGGAGTTAAGAATAGAATTTAATATTGTAAAGTCATCACCAAACAATGACCTTGTAATGGAAGGAGAAAACCCAAGGTAGGGTGCATTTATACAGCACCTCTTACCTCAGGATATCCCACAGTACTTCAGAGCCAATTAAATACTTTTTAAAGTAAAGCAGTGAAGAAAGAAACATGGTGGGCAACTTTGCCAATCATTAGCTCCCACAAATGGCAATGTGGTAATGGCCAGAGAATCTACATTTGTGGTGTTGATTGAGGGATATATGTTGGCCAGGATGTTGGAATGTAACCAATGATAACATTGGATCTGTTGAAGTGTGACCAATGGTAACAAGCTGTAAGGGTTAGCTGACCCAATAAACTATGTAATCAATGACAAGATGATGTGATGATCAACTGACTCAGTATAAATAGAGAATTGTTGGGAGCTTGGAATGGCCCAGGGTGAGGCTGCATGTGTTGGAGTAATGAAGTTTCTTTATTAAACTTTTTTGTTTGATTTATAAGTTGGACTAAGTCTGATTTTGTTTTAATTTATTGCCTACAACTGAAGAGTTCCTTCTGGAGGATCAATACAGGACATCGAGAATAACTTTTTCATTCATCTTCAACTGGCGGCATGGTGGCACACTGGTTAGCACTGCTGCCTCACAGCGCCAGGGACCCAGGTTCAATTCCGGCCTTGGGTCACTGTCTGTGTGGAGTTTGCACATTCTCCCCGTGTCTGTGTGGGTTTCCTCTGGGTGCTCTGGTTTCCTCCCACATTCCAAAGATGTGCGGGTTAGGTGGATTAGCTGTGCTAAATTGCCCCTTAGTGTCCAAATACGTGTGTAAGTTAAGTGGTTTAGCGGGGTAAATGCTCGTGGAGATAAGGGCAACGGTTGGTGCTGAGTAAGATGCTCTTTCGGAAAGTTGGTGCAGACTCGATGGGCCGAATGGCCTCCTTCAGCACTATAGGGATTCTATGGTTCAATATAGTGCAATAGGATCTTTTAATCTTCAACTGTGAAGGAAGACACAACCTTGATTTAACGTCTCATCTGAGAGGCAGTCACGAATGAAGCAGCTGAAGGAATAAAAATTGTGAAGTACTTTTCTATACTATGGGAATGTGTCGGCTATATATAAATGTACAAAGATATTCACTATAGGCAGCAAAAGAGGCTAATTCTGTGTGACAGCACTTTACAGGAATGATGGAGTGAGACTGTACATTACTGAACCTGCACCATCTGCTTGCTGGGAGTTATGTTTTATTAATGTGTCAGGTGCCAGGCGGGTAGCCGGTTCCTTTCAGCCTCTCGTCACTTTTATATTATTCAGCATTAGCATCCCCTTGGGTCTTCTTTAGTGACACACTGAAAATTCAGTGGGTCTAAGGCACAAGGTGGAAAGGCAGGATCTGACCAGAGTTACCTGTGTCGGCTAAACACGACTGGAGCAAAACTACTTGTGGCAAGGTTAAAGGCAATTTGACACAAAGTACAAAAATGAGTGGGATACAGGCGAATGGAAGCTGGCCATTCAGCCCCTCAAGCCTGTTCCAATGAGGTCATGGCTAATCTGTGTCCTAACTCCATTTTGCTGCTTTGGTTTTAAAATTTATTTATCCGTGTCACAAGCAGGCTTACATTAACACTGCAATGAAGTTACTGTGAAAATCCCCCAGTCGCCACACTCCAGCGCCTGTTCGGGTACACTGAGGGAGAATTTAGCTTGGTCAATGCACCTAACCAGCATGCATTTTGGACTGTGGGAGGAAACCGGAGCACCCGGAGGAAACCAATGCAGACACAGGGAGAACGTGCAGATTCCGTACAGACCCGAGTGACCCGAGGCTGGAATCGAACCCGGGTCCCTGACACTGCGGGGCAGCAGTGCTAACCACTTGCCACCTTGCTGCCCGTTCCATTTTTACCATTACCTCCTGTATTTCCCGACATCTCCCCTGAACAGCCTAACACTAAGTTACTCCCCTCTATCCACCAGAGGAAATTATTCCTCTCTGTCAATCTTATCAAATTCTTTAATCAACTTAAACAGCTAAACTAGATTTCCTTTAATATTCTACAGTTAGCTGTTTATAAGCAGCCTTGCAGAGATGTTACATACTATTTTCTCACTGGTTCTGGCTCAATCCTCCATGCTGGGCCAGGACATCGGTGTGGGAGTGATATCCCAAAGTTTATACCCAAGGGAAGGTCTTATGGTGCTGTGGGCCACACCCTCGCCTCTGATCTGGGAGCATTGGATCCAAGTCCTACTCCGGAACCTGCTGGTCAAGGAAGGTGTTAACAGATTGAGCATAAAATTGTAAACTTTTCTAACACGCACCAACTGCGGGCGGTAACAGCGGGCGGAGAGATTCCCAGTCAGCTACGTGATGGACAGAAAAATTGGATCCTCTACCATCGCTGCTCATTGCTGTGGACTACAACATACATGTAAAAGTGTATGTTGCCATAACAACTTGGGCTCCCTGGGGACTGGGTGGGTGGGGGGGGGGGGGTTGGGAGCGGTTGGTGCATTGGCTGTGGAGCTGCTTGGCTCCATTGGCTGGATGGTCAGCATGGATCAGATAGGCGTCAACAGCACACAAGGTTCCAGCTAGGGTGGATTTGTAATCTGCCTCCTTTCCCTACCCATGGTGAGGTTTGTGGTGCTGTGGGCGACACGGTTGTGCAGTGGTTAGCACTGCTGCCTCGCAGCGCCAGGGACTTGGGTTCGATTCTGGCCTTGGGTGACTGTGCGGAGTTTGCATGTTCTCTTCAATGGGCCAAATGGCCTCCTTCTGCACGATAGGGATTCTATGGATCAGATCTGCCTTTGGGCAGAGATGTGAAGAAGAAGATGATTTATAACCTTGCCTTACTTTGGTGCTTCTTGAGGAGATGTCATCCTCAATAATACATATGGCCAGAAATAGGTATCTGCAACTCAAGCTGAAAGCACAAGACCCTAAGTGTCATGTTTGAAAACTGGCATTTAAGGACAGCGTTCAGTTCTGCATCGTTTTCTAACTGGTAACAAACTAGGAGAATTTCACAGTAACTTCATTGGAGTGTTAATGTAAGCCTTACTTGTGACCAATAAATAAACTTTAACTTTACTTATTTCATTATTTTATTTGTGTTTACCTTTATCACCTTTGACTACTCATGTGAGCTTAGAAAGAGTGAGTAGAGAGGCAGAGCCTTTTGCTCCCTAATCAGGTGCCCAGCTCCCGAAGGGGAAAAACAGTTTGGACTAGAATTCATATTTCCTTGTTCTATTGTTTTTTTTCTTTGGGCTGCTTCACAAACACAACTTTTAAAGATGGCTGCTTGAACCTCTGATTTTTGGTCCGGGGTCAGCTAACAGGGATGGACAACATTTACCTGACAACGCAATATTGTCTCCTCCTGGCACAAAGGTTCGTCCACTGACCATCTACCTTGATTGGGAGTTGGGGCAGGGGACTCCAGATGTAGTAAGTGGTCGGAGGCAGACTTGGGGTAGGTTGGGCGTCTTGGGTGCAGATAAAAATCGGGCCTTCAAAAAGGCCCATTTGAGAGGTAGATGGTCAGTGGACGAACCTTTGTGCCAGGAGACAATATTGCGTTGTCAGGTAAATGTTGTCCAACTGTTAGCTGACCTTGGAACAGGTGGCCACAGGCTTTCCCTGTGGGGAAATTGTCATTATTGCTGCCGAATCAAAGTGCAGTCCACTGACCCATGGAGAGCATGGAGTGAATTCTCAAGACACAGTCATGCAAGTGGCATTGCCTTGCCATCACTACCTGGTATGAATACTCTGCACTCATGTAGCTTGCTGCCAAGACTCGGAAGGTTGATAAATGATCAACACTGCCCAGCTCATGATCCCATCCACTGGCCCTCTTCCTATCAGGATGTGCTCATACTGCTGAAACTGGACAAGGTGCCTCATGACTCACATTGTCACAGCAAACAGTGTGGCTAAGGAGAAGGATTTGATTTTTGATTTGATTTATTGTCACTTGTATTAGTATACAGTGAAAAGTATTGTTTCTTGCGCGTTATACAGACAAAGAATACCGTTCATGGAGAAGGAAAGGAGAGAGTGCAGAATGTAGTGTTACAGTCATAGCTAGGATGTAGAGAAAGATCAACTTAATGTGAGGTTGGTCCATTCAAAATCTGACAGCAGCAGGGAAGAAGCTGTTCTTGAGTCGGTTGGTACGTGACCTCAGACTTTTGTATCTTTTCCCCAACGGAAGAAGGTGGAAGAGAGTACGTGCGTGGGAAACCCAGTCGGGCCTTCAGTGGCGACAGAGCAGAGAGTGTGACGCTGGAGTCCCAGCCGCAACATGGAGAGCACAAAGTATTTGATGATTTGGCGAAAATGGTTAGCGCGCGCAAGCACACAAAATGTTAATGAAGTTCTGATTGCAGAACCTGGCGCAAGATCCCACTACACTGGTCAGCGGAAAAGTCTTTCCAGAGCCACCCGCCATCGCACTTAGTCCCAAGATGGGAGAAATCCACCACTTGTGTACATTGCAGGTTATTGAACCCTTGTGTATTATAGAGCAATCGATCCCCTTTGTAAATTACAGAGTATCCATTTAAATCCAAGTGCAATTGGGATCAGCTGATTTATTGAATTGCAAAGTCTGTAGGTTCTGGCCTTTGAGTGATTTAACCGAGTGATTTAACCAGTTTTGATGCTATTTATTTCTTCCCTTACCCGCTAGCTCACAGCATCCTGAAGACAGGCAGGAGAGTGCCACAACACACAGAAAATGAAGAGTTTAAAAGTGAAATTCAAGAAAAGTGAGGTAAGTACAGTCAGCTCACCATCTGTCGAAAATGAAGCTGCAATTCGCAGGAGGATTAAAGCTAACACTATTTAAATTACTTTGTAAAGCTAAAGCAAGCTTCCCTGATGGGACATGCTCATTATCTACTGCCACTTTCTTGCCCCCTTTGAGTAATGAATTTTAAATGTGGTTATTTTTAACTTTCTCTCTCTCCTCCTCCACCCTATCAGTTTTGATGAGAATTGTATGTCCGTGAAACCTATAGTCTTCCAATTTCTTTCATTCTTTCTCCAGGTTTCTCTTGCCATATCCCAAGACACTGTCCCATGTTGCTGTGCATTTCCTTGGATGCTAAAGGGCTTCTCTCTTTTTGTCCATGTGTGAGCTCAGTTAGAGGGCCATTCAACTGTGAGAGCATCACGGCAGAGCCTGCTCCTGTCCTTACCCTGCACCCAGGCAAACTTTCCTTCAAGTGGCAGAGGTTGGGAGCAGGAATCTTGCTGATTCCCACCGCTCCCCATCTCCCCTCCCTGGGATCCCAGGACAATTGTTGAAGCGCCAGTGAAACTCCAGCTTTGTACTGATTGGGATTGACCCGGGGGTGTTGGGGGGGGGTGCTCTCTGTGCTATAAGGCAATTTCCCAAACCAGGGGAATGCCAGGATGCACATGTGTAAATGCATTTATATTTTATCTTGAGTTGCTGTATATCAAGCTCACTGGTGGCATTCTCATTCTCAATGACTCATTTGTGGGGTTGTTTTATTCACTTAATCCAAATGGTGCTGCACCCAAGAACCCTGGACACGGAAGCTAGCACTGAGCACAGGCAATCAGTGTTTCTCTGCAGTCTAATTTTCATTATCACTCTCTCTCCTTCTCTCACAATAAAGGACTGATACTCCCCAAGCCTTCCAAAGACAAGCATCATTCTTCAATATGTTCTCAGAGTTCTTGTGCTGTTGTTGCCTCAGTGACATTTTTCACGGTGATTCAGCTGATACCCAAATGATACAAACCTCGGAGGTCAGAGATTGTACAACTGCTCCATTCAGCCTGTCCCGAGGTGAGTCTACACCTCGGGGGGAGGGGTGGTGGGAGTTGAGCCATCCGCAATCCCCCCACCCCCTGCCCAACATTCATCCCTGTGTTTCGTCTGAAAAATGGCGTTTCCAACCGTGCAGCACTCCCTCAGTACCACACCCAACATTTCTTTTTGCAAAAATATACTTCATTCATAAAATGTCAGAAAGAACATTACAGAAAGTGCAATAACATTCAGCTTCTCTACTTCCTCCTGTTACACTCAGAGGGAGGCACAGGAAGAAGTCCCACAACACCAGGTTAAAGTCCAACAGGTTTATTTGGTAGCACAAGCTTTCAGAGCGCTGCTCCTTCATCAGGTGAGTGGGAGTTCTGTTCACAAACAGGGCATATAAAGACACAAACTCAATTTACAGAATAATGGTTGGAATGCGAATACTCTCTCTCCCACACACACACACACTCGCTCTCCCACACACACTCGCTCTCCCACACACACACACACTCGCTCTCCCACACACACACACTCGCTCTCCCCCACACACACACATGCTCTCCCCATCACACACACTCACCCTCCCACACACACACACTCGCTCTCCCACACACACACACACTCGCTCTCCCCCACACACACACTCGCTCTCCCCCACACACACACTCGCTCTCCCCCAAACACACACTTGCTCTCCCCATCACACACACTCACCCTCCCACACATACACACACACACACTCGCTCTCCCACACACACACAATCGCTCTCCCACACACACACACACACTCGCTCTCCCCCACACACACACACACTCGCCCTCCCACACACACACACACTCGCTCTCCCACACACACACACACACACACTCGCCCTCCCACACACACACACTCGCTCTCCCACACACACACACTCGCTCTCCCACACACACACACTCGCTCTCACACACACACACACACTCGCTCTCCCACACACACACACACACACACTCGCTCTCCCCCACACACACACTTGCTCTCCCCATCACACACACTCACCCTCCCACACACACACCCACACACACACTCGCTCTCCCACACACACACACACTCGCTCTCCCACACACACACACACTCGCTCTCCCCCACACACACACTCACTCTCCCCCACACACACACTTGCTCTCCCCATCACACACACTCACCCTCCCACACACACACACACACACACACTCGCTCTCCCACACACACACACTCGCTCTCCCCCACACACACAATCGCTCTCCCACGCACACACTCGCTCTCCCCCACACACACACACACACTCGCTCTCCCACACACACACACTCGCTCTCCCACACACACACACACACACACTCGCTCTCCCACACACACACACTCGCTCTCCCACACACACACACTCGCTCTCCCACACACACACACACACACACTCGCTCTCCCACACACACACACACACACTCGCCCTCCCACACACACACACTCGCTCTCACACACACACACACACACACACTCGCTCTCCCCCACACACACACACACTCGCTCTCCCACACGCACACACTCGCTCTCCCACACACACACACACACACACACTCGCTCTCCCACACACACACACACTCGCCCTCCCACACACACACACTCGCTCTCACACACACACACACACACACTCGCTCTCCCCCACACACACACACTCGCTCTCCCCCACACACACACACACTCGCTCTCCCCCACACACACACACACTCGCTCTCCCACACACACACACTCGCTCTCACACACACACACACACACACACTCGCTCTCCCCCACACACACACACACACACACTCGCCCTCCCACACACACACACTCGCTCTCACACACACACACACACACTCGCTCTCCCCCACACACACACACTCGCTCTCCCCCACACACACACACACTCGCTCTCCCCCACACACACACACACACTCGCTCTCCCACACACACACACTCGCTCTCCCACACACACACACACGCCCTCCCACACACACACACACACACTCGCCCTCCCACACACACACACACACTCGCTCTCCCACACACACACACTCGCTCTCCCACACACACACACACACTCGCTCTCCCACACACACACACACACACACACACACTCGCTCTCCCACACACACACACACTCGCTCTCCCACACACACACACACACACTCGCCCTCCCACACACACACTCTCGCTCTCACACGCACACACACACACACACACTCGCTCTCCCCATCACACACACTCACCCTCCCACACACACACACACACACACACACACTCGCTCTCCCACACACACACAATCGCTCTCCCACACACACACACACTCGCTCTCCCCCACACACACAGACACTCGCCCTCCCACACACACACACTCGCTCTCCCACACACACACACACACACACACACTCGCCCTCTCACACACACACACTCGCTCTCACACACACACACACTCAGTCTCCCACACACACACACTCGTTCTCCCACACACACACACTCACACTCGCTCTCCCACACACACACACACTCGCTCTCCCCCACACACACACTTGCTCTCCCCATCACACACACTCACCCTCCCGCACTCACACCCACACACACACTCGCTCTCCGACACACACACACACTCGCTCTCCCACACACACACACACTCGCTCTCCCCCACACACACACTCACTCTCCCCCACACACACACTTGCTCTCCCCATCACACACACTCACCCTCCCACACACACACACACACTCGCTCTCCCACACACACACACACTCGCTCTCCCACACACACACACTCGCTCTCCCACACACACACAATCGCTCTCCCACACACACACACACTCGCTCTCCCCCACACACACACACACTCGCTCTCCCACACACACACACTCGCTCTCCCACACACACACACACACTCGCTCTCCCACACACACACACACTCGCCCTCCCACACACACACACTCGCTCTCACACACACACACACACTCGCTCTCCCCCACACACACACACTCGCTCTCCCCCACACACACACACACACTCGCTCTCCCCCACACACACACACACTCGCTCTCCCACACACACACACTCGCTCTCACACACACACACTCGCTCTCCCCCACACACACACACACACACACTCGCCCTCCCACACACACACACTCGCTCTCACACACACACACACACTCGCTCTCCCCCACACACACACACTCGCTCTCCCCCACACACACACACACTCGCTCTCCCCCACACACACACTCGCTCTCCCACACACACACACACACTCGCTCTCCCACACACACACACACGCCCTCCCACACACACACACACACACTCGCCCTCCCACACACACACACTCGCTCTCACACACACACACACACACTCGCTCTCCCCCACACACACACACTCGCTCTCCCCCACACACACACACACTCGCTCTCCCACACACACACACTCGCTCTCCCACACACACACACACACTCGCTCTCCCACACACACACACACACACACACTCGCTCTCCCACACACACACACACTCGCTCTCCCACACACACACACACACACTCGCCCTCCCACACACACACTCTCGCTCTCACACGCACACACACACACACACACTCGCTCTCCCCATCACACACACTCACCCTCCCACACACACACACACACACACACACACACACACACTCGCTCTCCCACACACACACAATCGCTCTCCCACACACACACACACTCGCTCTCCCCCACACACACAGACACTCGCCCTCCCACACACACACACTCGCTCTCCCACACACACACACACACACACACTCGCCCTCTCACACACACACACTCGCTCTCACACACACACACACTCGCTCTCCCACACACACACACTCGTTCTCCCACACACACACACTCGCTCTCACACACACACACACACACACACTCGCTCTCCCACACACACACACACTCGCTCTCCCCCACACACACACTTGCTCTCCCCATCACACACACTCACCCTCCCGCACTCACACCCACACACACACTCGCTCTCCGACACACACACACACTCGCTCTCCCACACACACACACACTCGCTCTCCCCCACACACACACTCACTCTGCCCCACACACACACTTGCTCTCCCCATCACACACACTCACCCTCCCACACACACACACACACACACACACACACACACACACACACACTCGCTCTCCCACACACACACACTCGCTCTCCCACACACACACAATCGCTCTCCCACACACACACACACTCGCTCTCCCCCACACACACACACACTCACTCTCCCACACACACACACTCGCTCTCCCACACACACACACACACACTCGCTCTCCCACACACACACACACTCGCCCTCCCACACACACACACTCGCTCTCACACACACACACACACTCGCTCTCCCCCACACACACACACTCGCTCTCCCACACACACACACTCGCTCTCCCACACACACACACACACTCGCTCTCCCACACACACACACACACACACTTGCCCTCCCACACACACACACTCGCTCTCACACACACACACACTCGCTCTCCCCCACACACACACACTCGCTCTCCCCCACACACACACACACACTCGCTCTCCCCCACACACACACACACTCGCTCTCCCACACACACACACTCGCTCTCACACACACACAGTCGCTCTCCCCCACACACACACACTCGCTCTCACACACACACACACTCGCTCTCACACACACACACACACTCGCTCTCCCCCACACACACACACTCGCTCTCCCCCACACACACACACACTCGCTCTCCCCCACACACACACACACTCGCTCTCCCACACACACACACTCGCTCTCCCACACACACACACACACTCGCTCTCCCACACACACTCGCCCTCCCACACACACACACTCGCTCTCCCCCACACACACACACACTCGCTCTCCCACACACACACACTCGCTCTCCCACACACACACACACACTCGCTCTCCCACACACACACACACACTCGCTCTCCCACACACACACACACACTTGCCCTCCCACACACACACACTCGCTCTCACACACACACACACACACTCGCTCTCCCCCACACACACACACACACTCGCTCTCCCCCACACACACACACACACTCGCTCTCCCCCACACACACACACACTCGCTCTCCCACACACACACACTCGCTCTCACACACACACAGTCGCTCTCCCCCACACACACACACACACACACACACACTCGCTCTCACACACACACACACTCGCTCTCCCCCACACACACACACTCGCTCTCCCACACACACACACACACTCGCTCTCCCCCACACACACACACACTCGCTCTCCCACACACACACACACACACTCGCTCTCCCACACACACACACACACACACACTCGCCCTCCCACACACACACACACACACACTCGCCCTCCCACACACACACACTCGCTCTCACACACACACACACACTCGCTCTCCCCCACACACACACTCGCTCTCCCCCACACACACACACTCGCTCTCCCCCACACACACACACTCGCTCTCCCACACACACACACTCGCTCTCCCACACACACACACACACTCGCTCTCCCACACACACACACACACACGCCCTCCCACACACACACACTCGCTCTCACACACACACACACTCGCTCTCCCCCACACATACACACTCGCTCTCCCCCACACACACACACACATACTCGCTCTCCCACACACACACACACTCGCTCTCCCCCACACACTCGCTCTCCCACACACACACACACACTCGCTCTCCCACACACACACACACACACTCGCCCTCCCACACACACACACTCGCTCTCACACACACACACACACTCGCTCTCCCACACACACACACTCGCTCTCACACACACACTCGCTCTCCCACACACACACACACTCGCTCTCCCACACACACACACTCGCTCTCACACACACACACACACACTCTCTCTCACACACACACACTCGCTCTCCCACACACATACTCGCTCTCCCACACACACACACTCGCTCTCCCCCACACACACACTCGCTCTCACACACACACACACACTCGCTCTCCCCCACACACACACACACTCGCTCTCCCCCACACACACACACACTCGCTCTCCCACACACACACACACACTCGCTCTCCCACACACACACACACTCGCTCTCACACACACACACACTCGCCCTCCCACACACACACACTCGCTCTCCCACACACACACACTCGCTCTCCCACACACACACACTCGCTCTCCCACACACACACACTCGCTCTCCCACACACACACACTCACTCTCACACACACACACTCTCGCTCTCCCCCACACACACACTCGTTTTCCCACACACACTCGCTCTCCCCCACACACACACTCGCTCTCCCTCACACACACACACACACACACAATCGCTCTCCCACACACTCGTTCTCACACACACACACACTCGCTCTCCCACACACACACACTCGCTCTCCCACACACTCGTTCTCACACACACACACACACACACACACACACACACACTCACTCTCCCACACACACACACACTCGCCCTCCCACACACACACACTCGCTCTCCCCCACACACACACTCGCTCTCCCCCACACACACACACTCGCTCTCCCACACACACACACTCGATCTCCCACAGACACACACACACTCGCTCTCCCACACACACACACACACACACACTCTCACACACACACACACTCACTCTCACACACACACTCGCTCTCCCACACACACACTCTCACTCTCACACACACACACACTCACTCTCACACACACACACACTCACTCTCACACACACACACTCGCTCTCCCACACACACACTCTCTCTCCCACACACACACTCACTCTCCCACACACACACACTCGCTCTCCCACACACACACACTCGTTCTCCCACACACACACACACTCGTTCTCCCACACACACACTCTCTCTCCCCCACACACACACTCACTCTCCCCCCCCCACACACACATACACACACACACACACTCACTCTCCCCCCCCCCCACACACACACACTCACTCTCCCCCCCCCACACACACACACACTCACTCTCCCCCCCCCCCACACACACACACTCGCTCTCCCACACACACACACACACACACTCACTCTCTGACACCAGCACATGATTTCTCCAATGCAGAGATTTAAAGCGTGTCACAGTTTTCACCCACACCCTTCACCAGCACAGAGACACACACCTCGGTGGGAACTGGTTTTAGAGAGGACTCGGGGTCGCAATCTGGTGAGCCCCTCACTCTCTTTGATCCACGTCTCACATTGAGAAACAGAATAGAGGAATCCTACCGCCTTCTGTCTGATGTAATAGTGCCGACAATCTGATGTAATCAAGTCAACATCATCTGCGGTGCAGAGGGAGGACAATTCAGAGGGGTCGTGTAATGAGTCACTGTGGGTGGAGCTCAGAAACCGGAAGGGCGCAGTCACTATGTTGGGGGTATACTACAGGCCCCCCAACAGCCCAAGGGAAGTGGAAGAACAGATATGTCAGGAGATAATGGATAGGTGCAGGAAAAATAGGGTTGTTGTAGTGGGAGACTTCAATTTCCCTGGTATAGACTGGAAATCGCGTAGGGCTGGGAGTCTGAATGGGGAGGAATTTGTAAAATGCGTACAGGAAGGTTCTTTGGAACAATATGTAGATAGCCCGACTAGAGAGGGGGCTATACTGGACCTAGTACTGGGGAATGAGCCCGGTCAGGTCTTCAAAGTTTCGGTAGGGGAACATGTGGCAAATAGTGACCACAATTCTGTTAGCTTTAGGATAGTGATGGAAAAGGATGAGTGGTGTACCAAGGGTAAGGTGTTGGATTGGGGGAAGGCTAACTTTAGTGGGATCAGGCAGAAATTGGCAGCTGTTGATTGGGAGAGGCTGTTTGAGGGTAAATCCACATCTGGCATTTGGGAGTCTTTTAAGGAACAGTTGTTAGGGCTGCAGGATAGGCATGTGCCTGTAAAAAAGAAGGATAGGAAGGGTAGGATTCGAGAACCGTGGATAACCAGGGAAATTGAGGGATTGGTCAAAAAGAAAAGAGAGGCGTACGTTAGGTCCAGGCAGCTAAAAACGGAAGGAGCTCTGGAGGAATACAAAGAAAGTAGGAAAGAACTCAAACAAGGAATTAGAAGGGCAAAAAGAGGTCACGAAATGTCCTTGGCAGACAGGATTAAGGAGAATCCCAAGGCATTTTATTCATACGTTAGGAACAAAAGGGTTGTCAGGGAAAAAATCGGACCTCTCTGGGACAAAAGTGGGGAATTATGCTTAGAGCCCAAAGAAGTAGGGGAGATCCTAAATGAATACTTTGCGTCGGTATTCACAAAGGAGAGGGATGTGTTGACTGGGAGTGTCTCGGAGGGGAGTGTTGACCTGTTAGAGAAAATCTCCATTACAAGGGAGGAAGTGTTAGGTTTTTTAGGGAATATAAAGACTGACAAATCCCCAGGGCCTGATGGAATCTATCCAAGGCTGCTCAGGGAGACGAGAGATGAAATCGCTGGGCCTCTGACGCAAATCTTTGTCTCGTCACTGGACACAGGTGAGGTTCCAGAGGATTGGAGGATAGCTAATGTGGTCCCGTTATTTAAGAAGGGTAGGAAGGATAACCCGGGAAATTATAGATGAGCTTGATGTCCCATGGTAGGGAAGTTGTTGGAGAGGATTCTTAGAGATAGGATGTATGCGCATTTAGAAAGGAATAAACTCATTAACGATAGTCAGCATGGTTTTGTGAGAGGGAGGTCATGTCTCACTAACCTGGTGGAGCTTTTTGAAGAAGTGACTAGAATGGTTGACGAGGGAAGGGCCGTGGATGTCGTCAATATGGACTTTAGTAAAGCGTTTGACAAAGTCCCTCATGGTAGGGTGGTGCAAAAGGTTGGATCTCATGGGATAAAGGGGGAGGTGGCTAGATGGGTGGAGAACTGGCTTGGTCACAGAAGACAGAGGGTGGTAGTGGAAGGGTCTTTTTCCGGCTGGAGGCCTGTGACTTGTGGTGTTCCGCAGGGCTCTGTATTGGGACCTCTGCTGTTTGTGATTTATATAAACGATCTGGAAGAAGGTGTAACTGGGGCGATCAGTAAGTTTATCTCCCCCGAAATGCAGCTGTTCATGTGTTACCCAGCATGCTGAGCACCAAACAGTCAGCTTTAATTACAGGAGAGCATTAAAGCCAAAGGGAAACCACTGGAACCACAAAGGCCACACATTCATTCCAGCAGGGGGCAATGAAGAGCAGGAAAGCTCAGGCCTGGAGACAATGGGAGGGATTTAACAACCTTGCTCGACCCGAGACCGGAAAATCCCACCTGAGGTCAACGGACCTTCCATTGTCCGCCCCTCGCCCGCTCCGATTCCTGTGGTGGGCAGGGTGAATGAGGCAGATTCTGTTTGCACTGTGCCCACCCTCATTGAGATTAACTTTCTTTTATTCATTCATGGGATGTGGGCATCGCTGGCTGGGTCAGCATTTATTGTCCATCCCTAATTGACCTTGAACTGATTATTGCAGAGCGCATTTAAGAGTCAACCACATTACTGTGGGTCTGGAGTCACATGTAGGGGTGACCGGGTAAGGACAGCAGATTTCCTTCCCGAAAGGACATTAGTGAACCAGTAGGGCTTTTACAATCGACGATAATTTCATGGTCATCAGTAGATTTTGAATTCCAGATTTTTATTGAATTTGGATTTCACCATCTGCCGTGGTGGGATTTGAACCCGGGTCCCCAGAGCATGACCCTGAGTCTCTGGATTACTAGTCCAGAGCGGCACAGTGCCTCACAGCACCAGGGACCCGGGATCATTTCCCAGCTCGGGTCACTGTCTGTGTGGAGTCTGCACGTTCTCCCCGTGTCTGCGTGGGTTTCCTCCGGGTGCTCCAGTTTCCTATCACAGTCCAAAGATGTGGAAGTTAGGTGGATTGGCCATGATAAATTGTCCTTTAGTGTCATGGGGATTGGCAGGGTGAATATGTGGGGTTACGGGGCTAGGGCCTGGGTGTGATTGTTATCGATGCACACTTGATGGCCCAAATGGCCTCCTTCTGCACTGTCGGGATTCTATGACAATATCACTCTGGTACCGCCACCTAAGTCAACATAAACCTAAACTTGGATCCTTCTGGCTTGGATATAGCTTGCACTATCTCACATAGTAAGCTATGGTGACAGGGATTCTAGACCCTTGCTCCTTTCCCCATTCTTGCTGTAAGCAATTCCTGCTCATGATGACAACCATCCCCCTGCTGTTATTCTCAGTCTCCATTCTATAGTGGTGTAGGTTCCATTCAATGAACCTAATTGACACATGTAGAGTTTGAAAGCCCGGCAGTGAGGAAATTTGCTACCACTTCCCCTGTGTCAGATAACATCACTTAAACTCCACTCAGCGCTCACAATGCAAATCATTCATCAGCTAGGCTCAAGGAGAGATAGCCATGTCACTTGTTCCTTACTGTTAATAGGACTGTGATGACCATGGAAGAATTCTGTGAATAGCCCAGTGATCGCAATTAACAATTAATTTCCCTCTGTCCTCATTGTTGAATGTTCAGGATACTGTCAGCACAGCATCAGTCAGCAGGTTATTTCACTTTGAGGTGTCCTCACTTTATGAAAGTAGAAAATATAATCTGCGTGAAGATCTGGCAGCTGTGTCCGATTCTGAAGAGAAAGCGACTGGATTAATAATGCAAGCAGCAGGAAGAATCGAGCGTCGCTCTGCTAGCATCTTAGTGTCACAGGCTGAGTGAGATGTGCATGGTGGGAGCTGGCGACAACCCTAGTGGGAACAAGATGGATGCCCAGCGATCGGCACTATTTGTCTAACATGGGTGTCAGCCGCGGCTCAGTGATAATGGCCTGCTCTCTGAATCAGAAGTTAATGGATCCAAATCCCACTCCAGGGACCTCTATGGAATACTCAGGCTGACGTAGCAGTGCGTTGATAAGGGAGTTGGAGATGCTGCCATTCAGATGAAATGTGAACATGAGGCTTTGCCTGTTCTGTCAGGTGGATGTAAAAGTTTCAGTTGGCTAAGATCAAGCCCAAGATGGGCTGCAGTGCCTTCTCTTGTCAGTTTGGACCTTGTCTGTCTCTCTTGTGGGGACCATGAATTGGATTCGATTGGATTTTGAATTTGTTTTTTTTGGAGCAAGTAAGGAATGGATTTGGCTTTGCCCGGTCCACTCTGAACATTGACTTTGTAACTTGTAGGATGGAGTAAACATTTTTAAAAAAAAGTAAAAGTCCCTGTGGCACTATTTGAAGATGTGCATAGGAGTATTTTCTGGCCATTACTTGTCTCTCGGCATACGGCGGTGAAAATGATCTGATTATTATTTCAATGCTGCCTGTGGGAGATTGTTGGATGCAAATAGGCAGCTCCATTCCTGCTTTATAATGGTGACTGAAGCGCTATCAATTAGGCAAAAGACTACTTGTGTGCCAATACAACTGTAGGCTTTTATTCATTACAGAACTAGGAGCACATCCCAACAGATAACCGACCCGAACTGAACAAGGGGGAGGACAGCCACCTTTATACTAGGTGACAAGGGGAGGAGCCGGCAGGGGATGTGTCCAGGCATGACAGACACAACAACGGTAGTCCAGACAGGACAAAGGGGCAACTGTAGTCCACCACAGTGACCATACTTTGACATAGTAGAATTCTACGCGCTGAATATTCTGGGCTGTGCTGAAGTTGTCAAAGGCACTGTGTAACAACAACTTTAGGGATAAAAAGGAAGGCGAACTGTGTTTATTCGTTGTAAAAATACACAACTACTAGCAAAAAAGAAAGGAGGTTAGGTTGTTGAGTGGGTAGTTAGTAAAAAACTTACATTAAAGACACCTTATCACATCCTCCGAACATTCTAATACTCTTCATGGACTGATGGGTATTTATTGAAGTTTATTATTTATTTATTAGTGTCACAAGTAGGTTTACATTAACAGTGCAATGAAGTTACTGTGAAAATTCCCCAGTCACCACACTCTGGCTTCTGTTCGAATACACTGAGGGAGAATTTAGCATGGCCAGTGCGCCTAACCAGAATGTCTTTTGGACTGTAGGAGGAAACCGGAGTACCCAGAGGAAACTCATTCAGACACGGGGAGAACATGCGGACCCCGCACAGACAGTGACCCAAGCCAGGAATCGAACCCGGATCCCTGGTGCTGTGAGGCAGCACTGTGCCACTGAGCTGCTCACAAAGTCTGCAACAACTTGCATTTATATTGCATCTTTTACACAGTAAAACATCCCGAGATGCTTTACAAGAGCGTTATCGGCTTGGCATGGCTCCTGCTCTGTCTAAGATCTCAAGAAGCGACAGAGGGTCTTGAACGAAGCCCAGTCCATCACTCAAATCAACCTCCCATCCATTGACTCTGTCTACACTTCCTGCTGCCTTGGCAAAGCAGCCAGCATAATCAAGGACCCCACGCATGCCGGACATACTCTCTTCCACCTTCTTCTGTCGGGAAGAAGATACAAAAGTCTGAGGTCATTACCAACTGACTCAAGAACAGCTTCTTCCCTGCTGCCATCAGACTTTTGAATGGATAAAAGCGAAATACTGCGGATGCTGGAATCTGAAGCAAAAACAGAAAAATGCTGGAAAATCTCAGCAGGTCTGACAGCATCTGTGGAGAGAGAATAGAGCCAACATTTTGGCCGGAATTCTCCCATCCCGCCCGCCATTGGAATTTTAGCGGAGAATGTGAAACGCCATTGACGGTCGAGCGGGAATTTCCGGCTTTTAGACCAGTGCGGCCTGGGAATTCCGTCCTTCGAGTCTAGGCGACCCTTCTTCAGAGCTGGCCTGGGCTGGTGAGACTTTTGAATGGACCTACCGTGCATTAAGTTGATCTTTCTCTACACCCTAGCTGTGACTGTAACACTACATTCTGCATTCTCTCGTTTCCTTTTCTATGAAACATAGAAACATAGAAAACTACAGCACAAAACAGGCCCTTCGGCCCCACAAGTTGTGCCGAACATATCCCTACCTTTTAGGCCTACCTATAACCTTCCATCCTATTAAGTCCCATGTACTCATCCAGGAGTCTCTTGAAAGACCCTATTGAGTTCGTCTCCACCACCACTGACGGCAGCCAATTCCACTCGCCCACCACCCTCTGTGTGAAAAACTTCCCCCTAACATTTCCCCTGTATCTACACCCCAGCACCTTAAACCTGTGTCCTCTTGTAGCAGCCATTTCCACCCTGGGAAAAAGCCTCTGAGAGTCCACCCGATCTATGCCTCTCAACATCTTATATACCTCTATTAGGTCTCCTCTCATCCTACGTCTCTCCAAGGAGAAAAGACCGAACTCCCTCAGCCTATCCTCACAAGGCATGCCACTCAATCCAGGCAACATCCTTGTAAATCGCCTCTGCACCCTTTCAATCTTTTCCACATCCTTCCTGTAATGAGGCGACCAGAACTGAGCACAGTACTCCAAGTGGGGTCTGACGAGGGTCTTATATAGCTGCATCATTATCCCCGGACTCCTAAACTCAATCCCTCGATTGATAAAGGCCAGCACACCATATGCCTTCTTAACCACCTCCTCCACCTGCGGGGCCGATTTTAGAGTCCTATGGACCCGGACCCCAAGGTCCTTCTGATCCTCTACAGTACTAAGAGTCTTTCCCTTTATATTGTACTCCTTCATCCCATTTGACCTGCCAAAATGGACCACTACGCATTTATCTGGGTTGAAGTCCATCTGCCACTTCTCTGCCCAGTCTTGCATCCTATCTATGTCCCTCTGTATCTTCTGACATCCCTCCAGACTATCCACAACGCCACCAACCTTCGTGTCGTCAGCAAACATACCAACCCATCCCTCCACTTCCTCATCCAGGTCATTTATGAAAATGACAAACAGCAAGGGTCCCAGAACAGATCCCTGGGGCACACCACTGGTGACCGACCTCCATTTAGAAAAAGACCCATCTATACACACTCCCTGCCTCCTTTGGGCAAGCCAGTTCTGGATCCACAGGGCAGCAGCCCCTTGGATCCCATGCCTTCTCACTTTTTCTAGAAGCCTTGCATGGGGGACCTTATCGAACGCCTTGCTAAAATCCATATAAACCACATCTACCACTTTCCCTTCGTCAATGTGTTTAGTCACATTTTCGAAGAACTCCACCAGGCTCGTAAGGCACAATCTGCCTTTGACAAAGCCATGCTGAGTATTCTTGAGCATGCTAAACCTCTCTAAATGCTCATAAATCTTGTCCCTCAGGATCTTCTCCATCAGCTTACCAACCACTGAGGTTAGACTCACCGGTCGGTAATTTCCTGGGCTATCCCTATTCCCCTTCTTGAAAATAGGAACCACATCCGCAATCCTCCAATCCTCCGGCACCTCTCCCGTCTCCATCGACGACGCAAAGATCATCGCCAGAGGCTCTGCAATCTCTTCCCTCATCTCTCACAGTAACCTGGGGTACATCCCATCCGGACCCGGTGACTTATCTATCTTGATGCGATTCAAAGATTCCAGCACAACCTCTTTGTTAAAGTCCACATACTCAATCTTTTCAGTCCACCGCAAGCCCACAGTACATCCACCCATGTCCTTCTCCCCTGTGAAAACCGAGGCAAAATACTCATTAAGCACCTCTGCCATTTCTACTGGTTCCGTACTGATTTTCCCGCCTTCACCTTTTATAGGCCCTATTCCTTCACGTCTCATTCTTTTACTCTTCACATATTTATAGAACGCCTTAGGGTTTTCCTTAATTCTACTTGCCAAGGCCTTCTCGTGACCCCTTCTGGCTCTCCTAATTTCCTTCTTTAGTCCCTTCCTACAAGCCGTACACTCATCTAGATCCCTATCTTCGCCAAGCTCTCTGAACCTTTTGTACGCTTTCCTTTCCTTCTCGACTAGGTCCCGCACAGCTTTCGTGCACCACGGTTCCTTTAACCTACCAACTCCTCCCTGTCTGCTCAGAACATTGTCCTGAAGAACCCTAGACAGACATTCCTTGAAAAACTGTCATCTCTCTTCAGTAGATTTCCCCGAGAATACCTCCTTCCAATTTACTCCTCTAATTTGCTGCCTTATGTCTTGATATTTCCCTTTACTCCATATAAACGCTTTCCTAGCTTGCCTGATCCTCTTTTTCCAATGCAAGCATAAAGGAGATAGAGTTATGATCGCTATCCCCAAGATGCTCTCCCACTGAGAGAACGGTATGCGTTGTCTGTATAGTGTGCAAGAAACAATACTTTTCACTGTATGCTAATACATGTGACAATAAATCAAATCAAAAATCAATAACGATTTGGCATAGAGTCACCAAGGAGATCTTAATACAACTTGATCAAAGGTGTAGCTTTAAGAGAGTGTTTTAAATTTTGAGAGGTGGAGTGGCAGAGGTGTTTAGGAAGGGAGTTCCAGAGATTATAGAGTCTACACAGCTGAAGGCTCAGCCAGCTATAGGGGAGCGATGAATATTAGGGTGACCAAAACTGGAGAGTGGGTTGTCGGGCAACAATGAGAATTTTGAAATTGAGGAGGGGCTGGAGCAGGAAGGGATGGAGGTCAGTGTGAACACGCTGTGAACAGGATTTGGTATGAGTTAGGATACAGGCAGCTGATTAATCTGAAATTAATTTGGATTAATCCGAATTTATGGAGGATGCAAAATGGGAGGAAAACAAGGAGGGCATTGGAATAAGCAAGTCTGGAGGTAGAAGAGGTGTGGGTGAGTGGAGACGGGTCATTGTTATGGAGGTACACATTTCTTGGTAATAGAGATTGGGCTGAGAAATCAGTTCTTGTAAGCGGTATAAATGCAAGTCTTTCGTACTGACTTTAGACCCTGCAGTGCCAGTACAGGATTATAAAGACAGCCAAAGGCTGCATTTACCTTATACTTGCTGATGTGTGGCTGGCAACATGAAAATCAACACATAGCTTCACAGATCCTGAAATATACTTGCTTGAGAATTCAACTGTGATGGCTAGGTGAGAACACACACAAACACGCACACACTCGCACTCATGATCACACACTCACACACACGCATGCACACACTCATGCACACACGCACACACACATGTACACGCACGCACACACATACAAACACAAAACAAAAATCTTAAAGTTCATGAGAGCATGGGCAGGAGTAATCCATTCCAAAAACACTGTATAAATTGCGAACCCAGTCTTAGAGTTCAAGGTGACCCTGTTTAACCAAGGTCTGATAGTGCAGTCAGGTTCAATGCAACACTTATCAGAATGAAGGTTCTTTCACTGACCCTTTCCCACATGCCTGGACCCCTAAACGATGCTGTAATGTGGATAATATTCCCACTCAGCCCTGACCAGAACAGGAAACTACAACCTGGTGTTAGTACATGCAATCCAAAAGGGGAAAAAAACAGGAAATAAGAATACTGGTCTGAACTGCTTTTTCTGGGAAAGCAAAGCAAGTCGCATTAATCCAGAGGCAGGAATGCAGGGAAGTCATGGAAAATATTATAGGCTGACTGATCAGCCATTGACAGAATCAATGCATTGACTGTGGTTGGAATTGTTGTTTGTGGAATTGGTCGCCCAGATATTATTTTCAAAGTAATCTCTATGGAGGAGACTGATACTGTCCAATATTACAAAGTGTTACAACTTATAGCACAGAAACAGGCCATTCAGCCCATCAGGTCCTTGCCAGTGTTGAAGCACCATATCCACTCCATCTGACCACATCAGCATACCTTCCTGTTCTTTTCTCTCGCATGTGCTTATCCAGCCCCTCCTTAAAATCATCAATATTATTCACCTCAACATCTCCCTGTGGTAGCTGCTTCTATATTATCATTGCTCTCTGGCAAAAGGAAATTCTTCTCAATTCCCTACCAGATTAATTAGTGGCAAATCATTGGATCCCTACAGTACAGAAGAGGCCATTCAGCCCATCGGGTTTGCACCGACTCTCTGACAGAGTCAGTGGAAACATCTTCTCCATGTCTACTGTATCAAATTATTTTATAATCTTGAAACACTTATTAGCCCTTAATCTTTTCTTTTATATAAAAATTAGAAGCAGGAGTAGGCCATTTGGCCCTTTGAGCCTTTTCTGGAGAAATTATTTCCTTCCTGATGAGGTATAATCTCTCAGTTCTGATATTATTCCAGTAAATGTTTTTACATCTTACATTTTACAGCTCCTCTATATTCCTTTTACCATATGAAGACTGTCATATTAGGATTGGAAGCATTAATGTGTTGAACTGTGTAAATCGCTCCACCCATGATGATGGCGTGAGAGACACATGAATGCAAGTCTCGGGGAGAATGCTCCTAGGTTCAGCAGAGTAACAGTAAGAAGTCTCACAACACCACGTTAAAGTCCAACAGATTTATTTGGTATCAAGAGCTTTTGGAGTGTCGCTCCTTCATCTGAAGGAGCAGCACTCCAAATGGCTTCCTTTAACTTGGTGTTGTGAGACTTCTTACTGTGCCCACCTCAGTCCAACGCTGGCATCTCCACATCACAGCAGAGTAACACCTAGCTATGTTTATCTGTATAAATAGTTCACTATATCCAATAAACCAGTTATTGTTTGGACATATCAGCGCTCAGCCAGTCCAACCAACGTACAACAAAGACCAGAACTGTTCACAGTATTCCAAGTGTAGTCTAATACATTTCTATATCCTTTTGTGAAAGAACCCAGAGCTTTTTTTTTAATGGCCTAATTTACCTCCAAGAATTCCCTACCCAAGAAGCTCTTGTTGTGCTGGGTAGCATCTCTGCTTCTCAGTCAGAGGTTCTGGGCTTGAGAGCTACCCCAAGACGTGATGGCCAAGGAAAACATGTTTACAACATGGCCGAATGGTGTCAACCTGTCTATTCTTTCAACACATGCCAGTGACAAGCGGGAGGAGACGGAGGTGGGACAAATTCCTGGTCAGCCATCCGATGGAAAGAAAAATTGGAACCTCTACCATCACTGTCCACAGCTCCAGACTATAACAAGCATGTCGCCATGGCAACGCAGATTCCTAGAATGAACTGAGCTGTAACATGTTGTGGCACTGTGGCACAGTGGTTAGCATTGCTGCCTCATAGTGTCAGGGACTTGGGTTCAATTCCGGTTTTGGGTGACTGTGTGGAGTTTGCACATTCTCCCCGTGTCTGCGTGGGTTTCCTGCGGGTGCTCCAGTTTCCTCCCACAATCCAAAGATGTGCGGGTTAGGTGCACTGGCCATGCGAAATTGCCCCTTAGTGTCCAAAGGGGTTTCCAGTCAGCAATGCGGGCAAGCGTTACCGGCCTGGATCATGGCCAGGCAACTTTGGTGGGCTCACATCAAAAAAGAGGGGTGGGGTCATGCTTCATCCCATAAAGGAACCCCGTCATGGGCACCAGACCACAGCTGCGGCCATTGACCATCCTGTGGATGGGCTGTCCCTCCACCATCACAGCCAGGCAGCCGTGGTTTCCTATATATGAAAAATGTTGACCTTTGTTTCCGGGAGGACCTTCATGTTGAAGCACCTTCTCTTTCTCTCTCTATATAGGTTGCATCTGTAGCTCCCATCTTGGTTGGTGAAACTGCTGATATGACAGTGCTGGGGAGGTCTCCCATTGGCCCTTCATCTTTGGGAGCCTGTCCACTGTCCTTCATCGGATGGCGCGCCCACTCCATGCCAGGTCTGGAACACACCGTGCAGTGGAACTGCTGCCAACTTTGAGTTCCTGAAACTCGACTGAAAATCCAGCCCATGATGTCCATATGGGGCGGCACGGTGGCGCAGTGGTTAGCACTGCTGCCTCATTGCCCCAGGGACCTAGGTTCAAGTCCTGGCTTGGGTCACTGTGCGAAGTCTGCACGTTCTCTCCGTGTCTGTGTGGGTTTCCTCCGGGTGCTCCGGTTTCCTCCCACAGTCCAAAGATGTGCAGGTTAGGTTAATTGGCCATGCTAAATTGCCCCTTACTGTCAGGGGGTCTGACAGGGTAAATATGTGGGGTTACAGGGATAGGGCCTGGGTGGGACTGTAGTCGATGCAGGCTTGATGGGCTGAATGGCCCCCTACTGCACTGTAGGGATTCTATGATTCTATAACAATACCCTTGTCGAATGTTTCTGTTAATTCTTCAAAGAATTCAAGAAGCTTGCTTCAGTAAAACCTTCCCTTATGGAATCCCTACTGATTGCTCCTTCTTTTATTTGCAGTCTCTAGTTGTTTTTCTATTCGATCTTTGATTAAGGATTCCATTATTTTGTCTACCATTGACATTAAACTAACCAGCTGTGGACTTGCTCTATATCCCTTTTTAAATCTGGAAACCACATTAACTGTCTGCCAGTCAGTCCATTGGTACTATTCCCTTTTCTAATTATTTTTTATATATGTAATAATGTCTCTGCTATCTCTTCCCTAATTTCTTCCAACACACAGGGATATAATCCAACCAGACAAGGGGGCAGTTTTCCTGTCCCGCTCGCCATGGGAATCGTAGCGGGTGGAGGGGGGACCAGGGAAAGGTCACTAAGGTGGGAATTTCCGGTTTCAGGGCAAGCGTGGCTGGAAAATCCTGCCCAAGGGTTTTATCTGCTCCACGGCCTAAATTCTCTAACCTTGCCCTCACTGGGATTCTCCAGTCCCGCTGCAGTGAATGGCCTTTTGGCTGAGCGCCAAGTTCTCCATTCTCGCTGGTAGAGGTGGCGGGGTGAACGAGATCGGACAATCCCTCCCTACATTTGATTAGCCCATCAGTTATTGTCCACCTTTTTGTCTTAAACATCACATACACATTTATATACTATATATATATTTATATATATAAGGTATTGGGTGTGTCCATTATGACTTTTTAAGATATTTGTGGTCCAGGTAGTTCAACAGTAGGTATTTATTAACTACTAGAAACTATATTCATTGGTGCAGTAAAAGTCCAAGTAAGGAGCTGTCTCAATGCTTGCTTCTACACACAGCTCTGTCCAACAGTACACTTACAATCATGTATTCTCTTACATCACTGTGTGGCCAGTACTGAACTTAGTCCCACATTAACCCTTTCTGTGCCAGACCCTTATACTACACCTCGCTCCAAGTTATCCTAGTTAACCCCACACATTACCTCATTACTACTTCCCCATCTCCCACCTCAAGTCTCTGAGTTCAGAGGGAAGATCATGTTTGACTAATTTGGTGGAATTCTTTGAGAACATTACATGCACAGTGGACAATGGGGAACCTGTGGATGTGGTGTATCTGGATTTCCAGAAGGCATTTGACAAGGTGCTGCACCAAAAACTGCTGCATGAGATAAAGATGCACGGTGTTACGGGTAATGTATTAGCATGGATAGAGGATTGGTTAACTAACAGAAAGCAAAGAGTAGGGGTAAATGGGTGTTTTTCTGGTTGGCGATCAGTGACTAGTGGTGTGCCTCAGGGATCAGTGTTGGGACCGCAATTGTTTACAATTTACATAGATGATTTGGAGTTGGGGACCAAGTGGAGTGTGTCAAAATTCGCAGATGACACTAAGATGGCTAGCAGAGCAAAGTGTGCAGAGGACGCTGAAAGTCTGCAAAGGGATATAGATAGTCTAAGTGAGTGGGCGAGGGTCTGGCAGATGAAGTATAATGTTGGTAAATGTGAGGTCATCCATTTTGGTAGGAATTACAGGAAAATTGACTATTATTTAAATGGTAAAAATTGTAGCATTCTGCTGTGCAGTGGGACCTGGGAGTCCTTGTGCAGGAATCTCAAGGAGTTGGTTTGCAGGTGCAGCAGGTAATTAAGAAGGCAAATTGAATTTTGTCCTTCATTGCTGGAGGGATGGAGTTTAAAAACAGCGAGATTATGTTGCAGCTGTATAAGGTGCTGGTGAGGCCACACCTGGAGTACTGTGTAGAGTTTTGGTCTCCTTACTTGAGAAAGGATATACTGGCACTGGAGGGGGTGCAGAGGAGGTTCACTAGGTTGATTCCAGAGTTGAGAGGGTTGGCTTATGAGGAGAGACTGAGTAGACTGGGGCTATACTCATTGGAATTCAGAAGAATGAGAGGAGATCTTATAGAAACATATAAGATTATGAAGGGAATAGATATTAGAAGCAGGGAAATTGTTTCCACTGGCAGGTGAAACTAGAACGAGGGGGCATAGCCTCAAAATAAGGGGAAGCAGATTTAGGACTGAGTTTAGGGGGAACTTCTTCACACAAAGGGTTGTGAATCTGTGGAATTCCCTGCCCAGTGAAGCAGTTGAGGCTACCTCATTGAAAGTTTTTAAGGCAAGGATAGATCAATTTTTGAACAGTAAAGGAATTAAGGGTTATGGTGAGCAGGCGGGTAAGTGGAGCTGAGTCCATGAAAAGATCAGCCATGTTCTTATTGAATGGCGGAGCAGGCTCGAGTGGCCAGATGGCCTACTCCTGCTCCTAGTTCTTATGTTCAGGCAGTCTGGAGGCCCTATAGCCCTTCCATATCTTTGTTGTCACGATTGTCAGAGGAGTGGTAGTCTTTGCTGCTGCAGATAAACTTTATTGAATCAGAGGTTGTTCTGACATCGGTGTTTCTTTTCATCTTTGTTTTCTGTTCTTGGACATTGAATCACCCTTTGTTGATTCCCCAATTGTAGTGATAGATGGTAGTTGGTTTATCCCACTCTTTATGGGACAGATAAACTCTGGGCTCATCTCAATAACATTTTATTCTCTCCTTCCTTCATCGAGCATGCTGGGATGGAAGATTCTTGTTGTGAGGGTGTGACTTGGTATTAAGCTCACCTTTGCATGGGGCTGGGTGGTGTGCTGCATCAATGGATGGCTGCTACTGTGTTCTAGCATTGCCTGTGGCACTGTCATGCTGGCTGGGGATTGCAGGGTCAGCTCTGTGCTCTGGGGGTTCCTCTCTCCAAGTGGCATCGGAGCTGGAGGTTGCCAGTCAGGCAGCCATGTCAATGTGGTCTCTCTCTCTCTCTCTCTGTTCTCCACCTGAGTTACCTCCTTCATCATCCAACAGCAATGAGAGCAGCACTCCATTGACGTTGACACTGTAAGAGGTCCTCGGATGAGATCTTTCGGCTGTTTTCCTGGCGGCAAGAGGTGGGTTCAATGGGAAACCCCATTGACAGCAGTGGGACCAGAAGATCCCGCTGCTGGCTAGCGGCGGGAGGGGAACACTGTGGGGAGGGGGGAGGGAGAGGGCAGAGAATCTCGAGATGTCGAGGATCTATTCATCAGTGAGGAAAGTTGGGGCGGAGGGAGGAAAAATGAGCTGAAGAATGTGGGTATCAAGTGCAGAAAGTAAAGCGAGAAAAAGAAGCAGAGGATGAGGAGAATCTTCATCAGACAGGGAGTGAGCTGAAATGTGAAGGGAAGCAGATTCGATAGTAACTTCCAAAAGGGGAATGGGATATATATTTTAAGTGATCAGTTTATAATGCTACAGGGGGAAAGCAGGGGGATAGAGCTAACTGACGTCCTTTGAATGAACCAGCACAGGACTGATTGGCTGAATGGCTTCCTTCATTGTTATTCTATAATTCATCCTTCTAACATTCATCTTGGGCTAGAAGTTGCTCATCTCTAGGTTTGCAGAGTAAAGATTATCACTAAGACTGGGAGAAGTAAGCAGCTTTGCATTTTTCACACAGTTCTTCAAGTTGGTTACTGTTACCGAGGCGACGTTAGGCTTCGCTGCCTCACTTTGCTGCTAGGCCGGATTAGTGAAAATATTCAGCCTCAAGCATTTGTTAGATTAACAGACAGGAGAATTTGATTCCAATGTGTCATACTTTCACCTACAGAGCCCACTTTTAAACCCCAATTGTCAGCAGAGGTTTTATTTAAAGTTTATTTATCGGTGTCACAAGTCGGCTTACATTAACACTGCAATGAAGTTCCTGTGAAAATTCCCTAGTCACCACACTCCAATGCCTGTTCGGGTACAGTGAGGGCGAATTTAGCATGGCCGGTGCGCTTAATCAGCATGTCTTTCGGATTGTGAGAGGAAACCGGAGCATCTGGAGGAAACCCACGCAGACACGGGGAGAACGTGCAGACTCCACACAGACAGTGACCTAAACTGGGAATCGAACCCGGGTCCCTGGTGCTGTGAGGCAGCAGTGCTGACCACTGTGCCATTGTGCTGCCCAGTGCTATGGGGGGGAAAGAGAATTGCAACCTTATTTGTTTCTGACATTGGCCCTTTACATCCCCCTCCCTCCCTCCCACCAATTACAAAGACAGATTGAGAGCAGTCATGAGATATCAAACTGTGATCATCAACTTCACCTCCTCTGGAGAAAAGGGTCTCCATCAACAGACAGCTGAAATATTCAAACTGTTCAAAACCGTAGCAGCGATTCAGTGCGACTCCCGAAATTAGTATTTAAGTTGTAAAGACTACAGATTCAAACAATAACAGAACAAAATAGTTTAACAATCTGAAAAAGCTGATGTGTGAGGGGTATTAATTCAGAGAGACGCATTACATTAGCAACTATCCTGCCAGCATGCAAGCTGACACACACGCACACACACATGCTTACTGTCTTCTAACTGCAGCTCTGTATACATCCCCTGCTGTTCTATTTAAATGTAGTGGTTGATTGATGACTCTGAGAATTCTGTGTTGTTGCTGGGAGCAGAGCTTACCTGGCTGTGCGGCAGTGTTGTGCTGTATAGCAGGGCTAGTTCTGCTCTCCCAGTCTGAAAAGGACGGGGACAGATTGGGAAGGGTGGGGTACAGAGGCTGCAGTAAACTGCAGTGTGATTGCAGCGCCGGGAAGATGGTGCTGAAGGAGAGGCTTGGCGGAGCGAAGCAGGACTGACCCTGGCTGGGCAAGAGGGGCAGCTGCCGAAGCGGGACGTTCTCTGAGGAAGGGGACATTATCCATCGGAGCTGTATGGCAATCAGACACCTGCGATCGGTTATGAAACGGATCTGTCTCTGTGCTGCCTCTCTGTCAGTATGTTTGCTTTCTCTCTCTCGTAGATTTTCAACCTGCTCACATTCAGTCTGCTGCTTTCAGCCGTGGTTGTATCGAGAGCAGTGGATGCTGCGTTGCATTAATCCAAATTCCCACCTTTAAAATTCCCACTTGCAGTAGCCGAAGGTGTGTTTATTCTATAGCTGTGGGTTTAGTAGGAATCTCCAGAGTTTAACCTGCATTTCACAGCAAAACTATTAGAGCTGTTATTGACACAATGACCTTTGTGGTAGTATGACTTTACACCTTCTCCTTGAGGCCTCTGTCCAGAGACAGGTCCTTGGCGATTATGCGTTGAATCTCAGCGAAGGGCAGTGATTTTTCCTCACCATAGGTAGGCCAAGGAGGCAAATCTACTTCAGCTGGAGTTGGGATTGAACCTTGTGCCGTTGGCATGAATCTAATCCACACACTAGCCGTCTAGCCAACTGAGCTAACTGGCTTCCCGTGATTTGTACATTCCTGTACGTAAAAAAATACTGAAGTACGAAAGAATGGCCCCTTTAAGAAAGATCTTCGCCGGGATTCCCTGGCCTTCCCGTGGCGTTTTTCTCGGCAATTGGAGGAGAAGTGCTGTTAGCCGTTGGCAGGACCTTCTGGTCCCACTGCTGTCAATGGGATTTCTCATTGATTCCACCACACACTGCCAGGAAACCCACAGTGCGGAGTGCGCCATCGGCAGGACCAGACGATCCTGGAAAATCGCACCCATTCTTTTGTTCTAATCACTGATGGAATCTGTGAGTTACCAACTCTGGAGTGTTATTTGCGCACGGTGCTCTGTGGTATTAAAGGAGGCCTGTCGGTAGAAACGCTGTTATTGTTAAACACCGAATCCATGTGGATCAAATCTCTGTCAAAAGGAATGAAAGAGAAACTTGCATTTCTATAGCACCTTTTACGTGTCCCAAAGTTTTTTTTAAAAGAATGAAGTACTCTTAAAGTTAGTCACTGTTGGAATATAGGAAAGTGCAGCACTGAATTCCAGGGCAAACTCCCATCAACAGCACTGTGTGAATGACTGTTTTTGTTGTGATGTTGTTTGCGGGATCAGTATTAGCCAGGGGACCAGCTTAAACTGTTCTTCCAGATACAATCCCTGCTTCGTGTTGACTCAGTCAATGTTGTTTCGTTTTAACGTCATCATAAAATGGTGGCTACATATCTGTTTAACGTTGCGATTTCTTTACTATAACATTGTTTAGACTTCCTGTTCTGTGGCCTGTACATCCCAATCTGCACACGCCATGTTCCCCAGCGCTGTTGGGGTCAGTGCACCTCCTACCTTTGCTCCCTCCCTCACTTCCACTTCTGTTTCTACTGCTGCCCTCAGTTCAGATCCCTCCCCAACCTTGGCTCCTGTTTCCATCATGCATTCTCACCTTTAATGTCCCTGGTGTCCGTTGCCACTGTAATTACTTCAATCAGGCCGTTGAGGTTGGTCTATTGGAATATGAACTTCCTGATTAAGGAGTCAATTGATGGGCCAATCAGGGAGTCTTTTCCTTGTATTTAACTGGGAGTGTCAGTTCCTCTGGCACTCCCGAAGGTAGACTGCTGACTGCTAGCACTCTGTGTACTGCTGTTGGAATTGTAAATAAAGGGATTTTGGTGAAGGAACCTTTGCCTCTGAAAATTTATTACAGCCACTACTGGGGAACTCTTCAGTTTGTTCCTCTTCCCCTCACTCCAGTTCCCACTCTCAGTTCCCACTGAAGTCCTGGGACTTCTGCTGCTGCCAACACTGACCAACCCCTGCCACTAGATGGAGTGCGGTCAGTCCAAAACCAGGTAGTTGGTGTCATTTCTTTAACACTCTCAGAATATTGTATTGCTTTAATATTTCAGAATTTATTTGATTTTAATTACTATTTCATTTGTGAATTAAGGCATTTAGGAATGTACTTTATTTCAACTCATAATGTGTTCTTTTGCTGAGAAATATGTTCTAACTACAATATGTATTTGATATATATATGAGATTTATTTTATTTTGTAAGTTATTTCAGCGAGTGATTCACAGCGCTGTACATTTACGGTACTTTATTTTAACTCGTACGTTTTTTTTTCCGGGTGGGAGATTTCCAAAGGAAGCTGTAACTCCAGCTTTAGCATCGATTCCTTTTCGGAATCCACAATTCATTTAAAGTCACGGTTTTCAGGAACAAGACCGTGACTTTAATTGAGGATTTACTGCAGTGTCCATGGGGTTATTAACCTCTGCCCAGGAAGGCGAATGGAGTTTGAATTGAAAGGCCGTCAACATAGCAGCACCACAATGGGCTGCCAGTTTTTTGTGCTCATGTCTCTGGAGAGATAGAAACCTCAACCTTCTGACTCTGGTGAGAGTGATACTGAGTTCAGATTAAAATAACAGAGATAGGATTTTGTTAAACATGTGCTAAGTCTGCAGCCTCAGGATCGTTCATTGTCCCCCTCTCTCTACTTGCTTGAACAAGTGCAACTCCAACAACACCCAAGAAGTTCAATGCCATCCGAGATAAAGCTCTTGATTGGTATCCCTTCCACAATCATTCAATTTCGCCAACAGCGGATGCGCTGCAGGAACTCACCAAGGTTCCTTAGGCAACACTTCCCAACCTCATGACCGCTACCATCCGGAAGGACATGGGCGGCAGATGCCTGGGAATACAACCACCTGGAGGTTTCCCTCCAAGTCACTTATCATCCTGATTGGAAATATATCGCCGTTCCTTCACTGTCGCTGGGTCAAAATCGTGGAATTTCCTCCCTTAAAAGCACTGTGGGTGTACCGACACAACATGGACTACAGCAGTTCAAGAAGGCAAATCACCACCACCTTCTCAAGGGCAAGTAGGAATGGGCAGTAATGCTGGCCTAGCCACATTCTGTAAATTAATTTTAATAAATTAAACTAAATAATCCTGCTGCCTCAGTGCCACAACCTACAACAAAGCTTCTCTCATCCTGCAGTTTCCTCAGCTCTTCAACTTTTCTTGACATTTCATTACCTGATTTGTTTCGGAAGGATGTCCGAGGTAGGTTCTTTACTTAGAGAGTGGTTGGGGTGTGGAATGGACTGCCTGCTGTGATAGTGGAGTCGGACACTTTAGGAACTTTCAAGTGGTTATTGGATAGGGACATGGAGCACAGTAGAATGATAGGGAGTGGGATAGTTTGATCTTGGTTTCGGACAAAGCTCGGCACAACATCGAGGGCCGAAGGGCCTGTACTGTGCTGTACTGTTCTATGTTCTACGTTGGTGTAAACACCGCTCTCCCTATGCTGACAATATCAGGGGAAATGTACAAATAAATACAACTTTCGCACTGCAACGGATAATAGAGGGTAAAACAGGGCTAAAAAGCACTAATTACATGGAGTCATCATTTACTCCCAAGTCTCCTGAAATATGTCTGATTTTTGATTTTTCAGGCACCCAGCAGCCACCTAAAATAGGCCTTGGGCCCTGACATGTGTTAAAGAGAGGCCCAAAGGCTGCTTTCGGACCTCGTGACTAAATTAGGCCTCTCCACTCTGGATTAGTCTGTGACCGTTCATGGAATCCCTACAGTGCAGGACGAGGCCATTTGGCCCATTGTGTCTGCACCGACTCTCATTCAGAGCAGGCCCTATCCACGTAATCCCACGTATTTACCCCCCCTAATCCCCTTAACCACGTCATGGGATACTAAGGGTCAATTTTAGCATTGCCAATCCACCTAACCCGCACATCTTTGGAGTATGTGAGGAAACCGGAGCACCTGGAGGAATCCCACGCAGACACGGGGAGAACGTGCAGACTGTACACAGACAGTGGGCTGAGGCCGGTGTCGAACCCGGGCCCCTGGCGCTGTGAGACAGCAGTGCTAACCACTGTGCCACCATGCTGCTCTTGAAGTAAGGAAAGTTATATTTTAATGTTTGATGAGGAATAAGAGTTTCCCTAGGTTTTCGTCGCTCCTCTCGCTGTCCTGAGACCAGCTGCCCATTGCGATCAGCTCCCTTCCCATTGTCCTTTCTGCCAACCCCAGGATTTAATCAAGCCAGGGGCCTGATGAGCCCTCTTCAGTTGGAGGTATGGCAGTGCCCTCCAGAGCTGACACAAGGCCTCAAGCTCATTCTGGATAGGGTCACATTTCATCTAAGATTGGGTTTGTGTCTGCAGCAATTAAAGACAAATCTCCAGGACTCTGTTGACTTTCCCAGGGGAAAAATCATAGCTTCGTTAAAACAAAGCTTCTTTCCAATGAAATGTTCTTTGATTACTTTTGTTTACTTGTTAGAAAAATCTCAGATACTGGGAGAAAAGAGTGAGAGTCAAGAATGATCCAATCAAAGACTCAGCTCGCATTACAATTGGTTTAGGAAGATTGCGCCATGGCGAAGGACATATCGGGCATCCAATGGTGACAATGTGGGGCGGGAGTAGTTAGAGATAGGAGGCCCTGTGATGACGCCTCCAGTAGTCCGTCCAATCAGAGTTGGCAACTCTAAATTTAGGACAAGCCTCCCAGGAAGTGTTCACTGGTTGGGCCTCTGTTCAAGGAAGAAGCAGACGGCCTATGAGGAGGGGTGGTTGGGGTGGGGTGGGGTGGGTGTAGGGGAAGTGCGAATGATGTGTAGCGGGCTTGGAAGTTCATAATGAAAAGGAGTTGGTAATGGACAGCAATTTCAGGGAATTGTGTGAAAGCATTGCTTTGGGCCTCTTGTTTACACGTGTCAGGGTCCGAAGCCTGTTTTAGGTGGCTGTCAGGAGTGCTTGAAAAATTAGGGTCAGAGAGAGATTGGTAAATGGTAGAGAGGTCAGAGGTTTGCTGATGGAAGTCAGAGGTAAGAACGTGGCGAGGGGGAGATCGGAAGTCTTGGAGGGGAGATTGTGCGGAAGAGCAGGAGGGCCAGACTCAATGGTAGGGATAGGAGTCACGGGTGATCATGAGGGGAGGCTTGTTCCCATGTGGGGGGTGGTGGTGGGTGACCCAGTGGCAGAGTGGGTCCAATTGTGGGGTGTTGGGGTGCAAGGCAGAGGTTTGAAGGCCTTGCGGAGGAAGTCAGAGGCCAAGCATTGCTTGGTTGGAAGTCTAGAGGAGTGGAATCGGAGGCCTGGGATGGGGAGGATTGTCAGAAGCCTCGAATGGGAGGTTTGCTGGATCCAGCAGGTACTTCCTGACCCTACAGTCCCTCCCTTCTGGTTGAATGGTGGGTTTCTTGTTACCTGGGAAATCTGAAAGGTCAATGGTTTAGTTTCAAAAAATGTGCGGCCCAGGGTCTCATTTTAACATTTAAAATGGTGACCCACCTCCTGGGAGATGATTAATCAAACCCCTCTCCCAACCTGACTCTGTATAAACCAGGATTAGGCAGCTAGGAATTGGGATTCAGGCTTTCAGTACTTTAGAATAGAGAGTGAGCGAGGGATTCTCAAACTATTGATTGATTCAGTATCACCCCATTGCCCTGCCCTTGCCACAGGCTGGAAGTTCTGACATCGGATTTATAGAAACTGTGACTTAGACAGAAATATGTTTGGAGTAAATTGTACTCAACCAGCCTGTGCTGGCAAAACCCAAAACAAAACTCCCACTGTTAGATGTGATTCTGTCACTGGGCAGCGCTTGTTGAACAATAATAAGTGTGTTTGGCTGCAGGGTGACACAGTGGTTAGCATTGCTGCCTTACAGTGCCAGGGACCCGGGTTCAATTCCCAGCTTGGGTGACTGTGCGGAGTTTGCACGTTCTCCCGTGTCTGCTTGGGTTTCCTCCGGGTGCTCCAGTTTCCTCCCACAGTCTGAAAGACGTGCTGGTTAGGTGCATTGGCCAGGCTAAATTCTCCCTCAGTGTACCCGAACAGGTGCAGGAGTGTGGTGACTTGGGGACTTTCACAGGAACGTCATTGCAGTGTTAATGTAAGCCATTAATGTAACACTAAAAATAAACTTTAACTTAATAGTTGCTCTAAAAACCAATTTGGGATAATCAGTTGAGCTGGTCACGAGGCTCATTTACACTTGCTGGAGGTGACATGAAAAATGAAAAATGGCAAATGGAGTTTAACCCTGACAAATGCGAGGTGATTCATTTTGGTAGGACAAATTTAAATGTGGATTACAGGGTCAAAGGTAGGGTTCTGAAGAATGTGGAGGAACAGAGAGATCTTGGGATTCATATCCATAGATCTCTGAAGGTTGCCACTCAAGTGGATAGAGCCGTGAAGAAGGCCTATAGTGTGTTGGCGTTCATTAACAGGGGGTTTGAGTTTAAGAGCCGTGGGGTTATGCTGCAACTGTACAGGACCTTGGTGAGACCACATTTGGAATATTGTGTGCAGTTCTGGTCACCTCACTATAAGAAGGATGTGGAGACACTGGAAAGAGTGCAAAGGAGATTTACCAGGATGCTGCCTGGTTTGGAGGGTAGGTCTTATGAGGAAAGGTTGAGGGAACTTGGGCTTTTCTCTTTGGAGCGGAGGAGGTTGAGAGGAGACTTGATAGAGGTTTATAAGATGATGAGGGGGATAGATAGAGTGAACGTTCAAAGACTATTTCCTCGGATGAATGGAGTGGTAACTAGGGGGCATAACTATAGGGTTCATGGTGGGAGATATAGGAAGGATGTCCGAGGTAGGTTTTTTACTCAGAGAGTGGTTGGGGTGTGGAATTGACTGCCTGCAGTGATAGTGGAGTCAGAAACTTTAGGAACATTTAAGAAGCTATTGGATAGGCACAGGGAGTACTTCGGGATGATAGGGAGGAAATAGCTTGATCTGGGTTTCAGACAAAGCTTGGCACAACAACATGGGCCGAAGGGCCTGTTCTGTGCTATACTGTTCTATGTTCTATGACATACATTCATACTCCGGGAACTGTTGTCTGTACACAAAGAGAATTTGTGCATTTTTGGAATAAGCGAGGAGCTTGAGGAGCCTATCGTTCCCCTTTGCTTTCTCCATAGCAACACCTCAGCCAATCAGAATTGCCTACCCAACCAATCAGCACCCTTTTCCCTGCAGTATAAATTGTTGTGATTGCTTGAAATTTGGCATTATTGTGTTTGTCCTGATGAGTGCGTGATGAAAAGTTTTGGAGATATGTTTCTTTTTTCAGTTCTGTGAAAGTCTGTAAAAGGAGGAATAAACAAGATGGCCAGCATGATTCGCTTGTCACACTCTGACCCTGATGGTTTCATCACAGAGATTTGAGCACAAAAACCAAGGCTGACACCCCATTACAGTGCTGAGGGAGTGCTGCACTGTTGGAGCTGCTGTCTTTCAGCTGATATATCGAATTGAGGACCTTCCCACCCAAATCCAAAAGATGGTACTATTTTGAGAAGGGGGAGAGGTTCTCATTGGTGTCCTGGCCAATATTCATCCTTTAGTCAACATCACAAAAGGCTAGGTCATCTGATCGTTATCACATTGCTGTTTGTAGGACGGACTTTTGTGCATTTTGGCTGTTGTGTTTTGTACATTGCAACACTGATCACGGGCTGAACTTCCACCTTGCTGGTGGAAGCAAGAGGAGGCTGTGTCCGGATCCTGAACCCCCCCCCCCCTCCCCCTTTAATTGGGGCACCCCCAAGATTGACACAGAGACAGGAGCTTTGTCTAAGCATCAGCAGCAAGTGGAGTTAAAAAAGCCAAATAGCAAGTCAGAGGTGGGAACAGGGACTGTGTTTCCACACAGAGATGCCCCCTCACCAAATTTTTAAAATTTAATTCATAGTCCAATAAGCAGCGAGACCTTCACTTTGGGTGGAATCGCTTCACAAGGTGACCTTTATCTGTACCCCCTCCCAGACAGGTAGGGAGGGCTTTTAAGGCCTGCTGGGAGTACTGACCCACCCCCTCGCCCCCCGCCAAATCCCCCACCCCCCCGCTCCAGTCTACCTCGCTTGTCTTCAGGCAGTTAAATTGCCCCAAGTCACATTGGGAAACAATAGGCTGACTGGAACATCTGAGTCGACCCCCATTGCGTACATTTAACAAGGCTCTTAACGAACTCAATGGGCTTTGAGGAGAGGGGGTAGTAGGAGGGGGAGGGCGGGGGGCCTGATGGGCAGCCCTGTCATCCACTCCACTCCATCTGACGAAGGAGCAGCGCTCCGAAAGCTAATGGCATTTTGCTACCAAATAAACCTGTTGGACTTTAACCTGGTGTTGTTAAAACTCTCACTGTGTTTACCCCAGTCCAACGCCGGCATCTCCACATCATGATCCCCAATCTGACCCAACTGCACATTTCACTAAGCCCGTCAGTATCTGTGAAGTTCTTTGGGACGTTCTGCATTTGTGAATGGGGGATGATTAATGTCTTTCTTTAATGACCCTCAGAGCCAGGACTGGAGTAAACATGATGAGAAGCTCTTACAGGCCGTGGACAACAGCGATCCTGAGAAAGTGGCTTCGCTTCTCAACAAGAGAACGCTTCTCACGACGAAGCTCGACACCGAGGGACGATCAGCGTGAGTCCCACATTCTCTTAGATCAAAGCAAAATACTGTGGATGCTGGAATCAGACCAGATTCCCACATTCCCTTCCTGTTTTTGATTATTGAGTACTTTATGCGGCCATCGACAGGTTAAAGAGAAGATGGAAGGTGGAAGATGAACTTTTGGTTTTCTCTGTGATTTCTGACTTCCTCAATCAGGTTTTTGTGTTTGATAAATTTCACTTTTCCCCAGTTTTATTAATGAGCTGTTTATGAGAGGAAAAACAAAACAGGAATGGAGTGGCTTGCGATTGTAGTGGCTGTGCTGGGATTGCCATTACCGTCACTCTTCATTCATCACCTCCCCACTGTTCACAGGTTAGCCTGAGGATGCTCCTGGGGTTGGTAGGTACAACTGCCACTTTTAAGCTCTTCCCCAGTTCCCACCTGCTGACGGCGACTGGAAACATCCGGAACCATCTGTGCTTTCATCCACCGTCCGGTGCTCCATACCAGTACCACTTCGGTCAGAACAGGCAGTCAGATTTCCAGGGCCCTGAAATTCCACTGGGGTTTGTCTAGTCTCCGGCTGTGACTCCAGCAGAATGGGTCGAGATGCAAGAGGAAGCTGCGGTTAACACAGACCTCCACCCGCCTTGGAAGGAACGTAATGGACGCCTGTTCTTTATGAGGTGGTGATGGGCCTGGGGTGAGGCCAAGGCCAGTTAGTGGCGGGTGGACGGGTTGGAATTTGGTGCTGGGGCAGAGACCCCCTGAGACAGGGGGGGGGGGGGGTGTTGTTCCTGAATCTCAGTCAGAAGATGGTGGCTGGCAGACTGCAGTAACTTCTATGGAGCTCTGGGTGGGATTTCCTCTTAGCGCTGCTGCCCCACAGCACCAGGGACCCGGGTTCGATTCCCAGCTTGGGTCACAATCTGTACGGAATCTGCATGTTCTCCCCGTCTCTGCGTGGGTTTCCTCCGGGTGCTTCGGTTTCCTCCCACAGTCTGAAAGACGTGCTGGTTAGGTGCATTGGCCATGCTAAATTCTCCCTCAGTGTACCCGAACAGGCGCCAGAGTGTGGCGACTCGGGGATTTTCACAGTAACTTCATTGCAGTGTTAATGTAAGCCTACTTGTGATACTAATAAATAAACTTTAAACTTTGACTCTCTATGCCAGCGTTCAATGGGTTCAATCCTGACTCTGTGATGGTGTAAATGGACGATACTGATTCCACAGCTCATTCGACAATCCTTCCCCAGTGAAGCCAAAGGGAGAGGGGGAAACTGAGTTGTCCATTCACAATCACCCGTTTCCCACCATGTCACAATCCAGAATCAAGTCCCACTGTCAGCAACATTAACACCATGCGCACTAACACACTTGCATGGAATTCTGTTCGCTGCTTTTTTACAAAGGCATTTATTGGGTCCATTCAGTCTTTTGAATAGACGAGGGACAGTACTGATACGAGTTTTTAAAATGGTTTTCTTTTATTGAGCAGAACGTAAAAGGATTAACATGACAGAAGTGAAAATAAAAGCGAACTTGGAGACTGGCTTTTACTGCCAGCCCCTGTACTCAACTTGAACACACTGGATAGATCTCAAAAACAACCTGAAAACAAAACACACTAAAATCCATACTATATGGGCCTGATTTTACCATTTTGAGTCTAAGTGCCGAATCTGGGCGTCAAATAGATCCGCGCCTGGAACCCTGTTTCCAGCGCGCCCATACGCGTTTTGCTGGCTCCAGTCCGAACCGCGCAGTGGGCGGGGCTTAGCGCTGCCGGACCGATCGGAGCCCTGAACTGCGCATGCGCAGTTCGAAAAAAAATCTGAAGCAGCGCGCCCGGGCGGGGAGAAAAAAGCAGAGAGAATGACTCTCTGACCCAGATCATCTGGGGGGAGGGGGGTGGGGGGGTGGGTGGGCGTGACGGATCATCCTCTGGGGGGGCGGTGGGAGGAAGAGTGGGGGTGTGATGGACCATCCTCTGGGGGGGTGCGGGTGTAAGGATGGGGGGATGTATGGCAGTGTGTGACGAGAGACTGTGTTATTTTTCTTGATGAAGAGCTTCAATGAATACTTCTAACTTCTCTTGAATCTCACGAACCCTTTTGAGGTCCTCTGTTAGTTGAACTTGCCTTCCTGTCAACAGTTGAATTTTTTTAGCATTGTCATCAGCAAAACCCTCCAACACTTCTTTAACATTCTTTTCGAGGCGTCTCACTTCAGTATTTGTTAGCTGTTGTCAGAGTGTGTTTGCTGTAATAGCTAGCATTCACTGAATGCGCCAGAACAGGATAACGTTATTGCATTCAAGCTCAGAATCTACAAAATGCCTCTGGTAATAGTGGAAACCTCTCCTGCAAAGAGTACAATGGTTCAGCGATTCCATTAGGAAGTGTTTTCGGTAAACTTGGTGCCAAGTATCTTTAATCAGAATGATGTCCACATCTACATTTTTGGCCTCCAGGTTTTTACGAACTGTTGTAACTTCATCGTTAGCAAGATAAGCTGTATGTTTCTCATTGATTTTTAGCAGCCGTTCCAGTTCGGTTTTGGTTTCATTTCGAACATGCTGTTCTGGAGACCGTGATTTCCAGTAGAACCACCTTTCTTGCCAATCTGGCCCCACCATATCACGAATTACAGAATCAGTATCTCGAAGACGGGTTTGCAAGGTTTCTTCCAGGAAATGGATAGCTGCATCCCACTGCTGTTTGTCAGATATGGAACGATCTTCTAAAGCATTGTGCTGGATGACTCGCAGACTGTCTTCAGCCTGCTCATCCCATCTGTGACGTTTTATACTTTCATCTTTAAAAGCATGTTTTAGTTTGTCAAAGATATCATCATGGTCCTTCCCTTTGTGCTCTGACAGAAATCCAGCAAATTCATCCTCCAAGATTCTCCAAGCAACCTCTACTGCTTTGTGAGGCAACTGTTTGTCAGTCCACCGCTTGAGCTTGGTGTTCACTGTGGTATTGAATGTGCCTGAATTCACAGACTGGGCAGCAGGAAGGTCAATATTCTCTATCATATGTGTAGAGACTCTTTCCCACAGTTTCCTTTGTAGAATCTCTTCCCAGTGTTTTGGAGTAAGCTGATCACTTCATCCAGAATTCCATTCTTCGCCTTCTCGTATAGTTCATTCCTGTCGAGTTCCCTCAGCCGAGGGTCGTTGTTTTTCCATTCAGTTTCAAGGTTGAAGCGAGTAGCTTTAAATGCATCAGCCTGTTGTTCCACAGACTCACGCACCATCTTCCAGAAACAGTCTGAAACTGCTCGGCTCAAGTTCTTAGTTGTCACTTGATGTGCTTTCAGCAACCCTGTCTTCAACAATTTTAAATTCTGAAAGAACTCTCCTTCATAATCTTTTATGGAATCAATACCTTCATTGGTGTTGCCTCTACTGGCAACAACTGCAAAGTAACCCAAAGCCTTCATTGGAAACAACTTGCCTTCCACAATCTGTTGAATCCGACTTCGACTGGCTCGGTTTTTCTCAGCTAGATCCACTTTGGTCAACACAAAGATGGTCCTTCTGCCTTGTGGGTCCATCTGGCTCACCAAGTCAGTTACAATACTGCGTTCAGCATCTACTGAACCATCTTGGATACAAAGGATAATGGCATTAGGGTTCTGCATGTAAGCCTTGCTTATGCTAAAAATTATATCCTTGGTGTTGGCAGCTATTCCTGATGTTACGGTACTGATAGCACCAGGAAGATCGATCAGTACCATTCATTATCCTTTGTATCCAAGACCTTGGCACATTCAATACCACAGTGAACACCAAGCTCAAGCAGTGGACTGACAAACAGTTGCCTCACAAAGCAGTAGAGGTTGCTTGGGGAACCTTGGAGGGTGAATTTGCTGGATTTCTGTCAGAGCACAAAGGGAAGGACCATGATGATATCTTTGACAAACTAAAACATGCTGTTAAAGATGAAAGTATAAAACGTCACAGATGGGATGAGCAGGCTGAAGACAGTCTGCGAGTCATCCAGCACAATGCTTTAGAAGATCGTTCCATATCTGACAAAGAGCAGTGGGATGCAGCTATCCATTTCCCAGAAGAAACCTTGCAAACCCGTCTTCGAGATACTGAATCTGTAATTCATGATATGGTGGGGCCAGATTGGCAAGAAAGGTGGTTCTACTGGAAATCACGGTCTCCAGAACAGCATGTTCGAAATGAAACCAAAACCGAACTGGAACGGCTGCTAAGCATCACTGAGGAACATACAGCTTATCTTGCTAACGGAAGGATGGTGGAGGGAGACCAGCGATCGAGGTAGGTTGGGGGTGTGCTCTGCCGAGGTGTCCGATCCCGGGGAGGGGGGTGGTCTGCCCAGGAGGGGTGTCCGATCCCGGGGTGGGGGGGTGGGTGGGGTCTGCCGGGGGGGCCTGCTTCCCAGGGGGGTCTGATCCGGGTGGGGGGGGTCTGCCGGGGGGGTTAGCGGGAGGGTCCGCGAAGGATGGTCGAGGAGGATGGTGACTTCACAAGGGCAGAGAGGGCTTCGGAGGTTCCCCTGCAGAATAGAAATCCGCTTCGGACTTTTATTCTGCAGGTTGCTAAAAGCGCGGATCCGGAACGGGCCAGAAGACGGTAAAGTGGGATTTTGGCGGTAGGGTTGGGCGCACGGTTCATTAAGTCGATTTAAATACATGCTAATGCATTTAAATTGTCGGGCTGCCTGATTCGGGCGCGGGCCAGATCCACGCCCAAATCGGGTGTCGGTAAAGCCGTGGTCTGCTCGGAATCGGGTGCAGATCGCGGTATAGGCCCGATGCCCAACTTTACCGCGATTTCGCACCCGAAAACAGGCGCAAAGTTTTGGTAAAACCGGGCCCTATGTCAACCCTTATCTTGTTATTGGCAGTGTCCTTCACATGCTGTCTCCGTCTTAGAAAAACAATCCTTGCAGCTGCTGTTATTGCTGTTGTTTGCCTGTATTGTGTACCCTGCAGGAATGCAGTCAATTTCTAGCTAACCCGTCATGCTTTCTGATTCTACATGTTGTCAAGCCAACTACAATTGTTGAGCTTAGCGAAGTTCGTTGCATATCTTAAAAATGAAGTGTCTTAAAATGAAGTCTTTGCATAGCCCTGAAACAGGGCTAAGCATACATTTAAACCAAAATAAACAAATGAACAAATAAAATTGGTGACATTGGAATACAGTATGGACACAGTCGGGTTAAAGGTAGCCATGACCCACCCCTTCCAGTGACAGACAGGAGAGGGACTAACAATCTACTTATTGCCACTGTTATACCTGGCATTATTGTTTGCACAAATTTAGGAACCCCGGGGTTGTTCTCCTGAAAGGAGAACAGATTCAGGGGATATTTGACAAATGAGTACCTGAGTCACCACAACCTCATCAAGGTCTTGACATCTTTCATAGTGTGGAGCAAAGAATTGAACACGATTCCAGCTGGAGGCCCAGCCAGTATTTTATAATGTGTTAGTGTAACTTGCTTGTTTTAATGCATTATGTCTCTGCCATTAATTCAGCAGCTCTGAACATCTCTACCTTAGGTACCATCTGGCAGTGATGAGAGGTCATGTGGACTGCCTGGATGTCATCTTGGCACACGGAGTGGATGTCACTGCACTTGACGGCTCAGGTAAGCACTTCACACTCAAAGCGAGGACTCTTTTCCACTGAGGTGGAGCTGTAAGGTTTAGGGGTTCAACCTCTGAGGGCGAAAGGAGTGGGGTTTCCTCATCGTCACCAGAACACTTAGGTGTTCCCCTCGAGTCTCCGCAGATATTGCACCCAAGTTCTGCTGGACGATGTCATAGATTCAAACAGTGCAAAAAAGGGCTTTCGGCCCATCGAGTCTGCACCGAGAATATCTACCACTAAAGTCGGGCTAATCCCTTTTTCCAGCACTGTCCCACATCCTTGAATGTTATGTTTCAAGCGCTCATCCAAATACGTTTTAAATGTTGTAAGGTTCTGGCCTCCGCTACCTTCCCAGGCACTGCATTCCAGATTCCCACCACCCTCTGAGTGAAAAATTGTTTTCTTAAATCCCCTCCGAATCTCCTGCCCCTCACCCTAAAACTCCGCCCCCTTGTGATTGACCCCTCAACCAAGGGCAACAGCTGCTTCTTATTCACCCCTCATAATCTTATACCCCTCAATCATGTCCCCCCTCAGCCTTCTCTGCTCTAGAGAAAACAATCCAAGCCTATCCAGTTTCTTCTTATAGCTCAAATGCTGCCTCTCAGGCAACATCCTGGTACATCTCCTCTGTACCCCCTCTAGTGCAATCACATCCTTCCTATAGTGAGGCAATCAGAACTGCACACAGTACTCCAGCTGTGGCCTAACAACACTCTGTATGGCTCCAACATCCAGTATGAACTGGACTAGTGACATATATACTGTGGCTACGAAAGCAGGTCAGAAGCTAGGAATCCTGCGGTGAGTAACTCACCTCCTGACTCCCCAAAGTCTGTCCACCGTCGAGAAGGCACAAGTCAGGAGTGTGATGGAATACTCCCCACTTGCCTGGATGGGTGCAGCTCTAATAACACTCAAGGAGCTCAACACCATCCAGGACAAAGCAGCCGCTTAATTGCTGCCCCTTCCACAAATATTCACTCCCTTCACCACCAACGAACAGTGGCAGTTGTGTGTACCATCTACAAGATGCACGGCAGGAACTCACCAAGATTTCTTAGGCAGCACCTTCCAAACCCACAATCACTACCAGCTTGAAGGAAAAGAGCAGTAGACACCTGGGAACGCCACTACCTGGAAGTTCCCCTCCAAGCCACTCACCACCCTGACTTGGAAATATATCGCTGTTCCTTTACTGTCACTGGATCAAAATCCTGGAATTCCCTCTCTAACAGCACGGTGGGTGTATTTACACCCCAGGGACTGCAGTGGTTTAAGAAGGCAGCTCATTACCACCTTCTGAAGGGTAACTAGGGATGAATAATAAATGCTGGCCATCCAGTGACACCCGCATCCTGTAAATGAATAAAAATATATACAGTAAATGGTTCAAGCTAAGAGCTGTACTCAGTCCCATATTAACCCTGTATGTCATTATACTACACCTACCCCATCTCAGTTCATTTATCTGATGTATTTATCTGGTTCCAATCTAGGGTTGAATGCATTACATTTGGCGGCGAAATATGGAAACCATCAGTGTGTGAAGAGACTCCTTCAGGTAAGAGCTCTCTGAGATAATCCTTGATCATATTTAAACATGAGAGCAAAACTGCAATCTATTAGTATGCTGAGATACACTGATTGCAAATCACAACCAAACTTCAGTTCCAGAATGAGTTTGGATCACAAGCTGGAAAGGATATAAGGCATCGTCACACCATAGACCGGGCCACAATATTAACGATGTGGAGATGCCGGCGTTGGACTGGGGTAAACACAGTAAGAAGTCTCACAACACCAGGCTAAAGTCCAACAGGTTTATTTGCAAGCTGGAGCACTGTCCCTTTATTAGGTGAGTGAGGAGTTGTGTTCATAAACAGGGCATATAAAGACACAAGCTCAATTTACAAAATAATGGCTGGAATGCGAGTCTTTACAGGTAATCAAGTCGTAAAGGTACAGACAAGGTGAATGGAGAGAGCGTTAAGCACAGGTTAAAGAGATGTGTATTGTCTCCAGCCAGGACAGTTAGCGAGATTTTGCAAGCCCAGGCAAGTCGTGGGAGTTACAGATAATGTGACATGAACCCAAGATCCCGGTTGAGGCCGTCCTCATGTGTGCAGAACTTGGCTATCAGTCTCTGCTCAGCGATTCTGCATTGTCGTGTGTCATGAAGGCCGCCTTGGAGAATGCTTACCCGAAGATCAGAGGCTGAACACCCGTGACTGCTGAAGTGTTCCCCGACTGGAAGGGAACACTCCTGCCTGGTGATCCGACGCGCCACAGCAAAAAACCGCACCGATCTCCTCAGAAGACAAACATGGGACACGGCGGACAGAGTACCCTTCGCCATCCAGTACTTCCCTGGAGCGGAGAAGCTACGACATCTTCTCCGGAGCCTTCAACATATCATCGATGAAGACGAACATTTTGCCAAGGTCATCCCCACACCCCCACTTCTTGTCTTCAAACAACCTCAAACAGACCATTGTCCGCAGCAAACTACCCAGCCTTCAGGAGAACAGTGACCACAACACCACACAACCTTGCCACAGCAACCTCTGCAAGACATGCCATCATCTCACGTGAGAACACCATCCACCAGGTACACAGTACATACTCTTGCGACTCGGCCAATGTTGTTGATGCGATACGCTGCAGGAAAGGATGTCCCAAGACATGGTACATTGGGGAGACCATGCAGACGCTACGACAATGGATGAGTGAACATCGCTCAACAATCACCAGGCAGGAGTATTCCCTTCGAGTTGGGGAATACTTCAGCAGTCACGGGCATTCAGCCTCTGATCTTTGGGTAAGCATTCTCCAAGGCGGCCTTCATGACAACGCAGAGTCGCTGAGCAGAAACTGATAGCCAAGTTCCGCACGCATGAATCTCTGGAATTCTCTGCCCATTGAAGTGGTGGAGGCTACCTCGTTGAATATGTTTAAATCACGGGTAGATAGATTTCTGATCGATAAGGGAATTAAGGGATATGGGGAGCAGGCGGGTAAGTGGAACTGATTTGCTTCAGATCAGCCATGATCTTGTTGAATGGTGGGGCAGGCTCGAGGGGCTAAATGGCCTACTCCTGCTCCTATTTCTTATGTTCTTATGAGGACGGCTTCAACCAGGATCTTGGGGTCATGTCACACTCTGTAACCCCCATGACTTGCCTGGGCTTGCAAAATCTCACTAACTGTCCTGGCTGGAGACAATACACATCTCTTTAACCTGTGCTTAACCCTCTCTCCACTCACATTGTCTGTACCTTTAAGAATCGATTACCTGTAAAGACTCGTATTCCAACCATTATCTTGTAAATTGAATTTGTGTCTTTATATGCCCTGTTTGTGAACATAACTCCCACTCACCTGAAGAAGGAGCCTGAGACTCCGAAAGCTAGTGCTGCCAAATAAACTTGTTGGACTTTAACCTGGTGTTGTGAGACTTCTTACCACAATATTAACACCAGGGGCTCCCTGAGGGTGGTGCAGGTTTCCAGTTCTTTTCTTATTAGATTTTTTGCAGTTGGTGATAATGACCTTTACCCTTGTGTCACAGTTGTTGCTAAAGTCTGCCTCTATTGAATAAGTAAAATACTGCTGATACTGGAATTTGATGCAGTGTCGTTTTATAAATCTATTGGATGGATTCTGCTCTGATTCTATTTGTTTCAGTACATCTAAAACCCCGCTCGCTGTATACGCCCTCTCGCGCCAGGCTCCTTGTGCCCGCTATCCTACAGTGGCTCCTGACCTGGCAACAGCTCAATTTCAAAACCCTCATGCTTGTTTTCAAATCCCTTCATGGCCTCCCCACCTCCCTCCATCTTTGTAAACCTCCTCCTGCCCCACCAACCCTCTAAGATCTGTGTGCTTCTCAAATCCTGGTCACTTGTGCATCACCAGTTTCCTTTGATCCAACTTTGAGGGCTGTCTTCAGTGGTTTGCACCTGAAACTCTGGAATTAGAAGATCATGAGAAATAGAAGCAGGTGTAGGCCATTTGCGCCCTCACCCCCACCCCCACGGGTCTGCTCTTTCAGTCAATAAGATCATGGCTGTTCTGATTGTGGCCTTAATTCCACTTTCCTCTCTGCAGCCCCCCCCCCCCCCCCCATAACCCTTGACTTCCTGTCAATCAAAAATCTATCTACCTCCGCTCTGAATAAATTCAATAACCCAACCTCTATCGCTCTCTGCGGAAGAGAATTCCAAAGATAAATGATCTTCTGAGAGGAAAAAAAATCCTTCTTACCGTTTCTTTCAATGGGACTCCTTATTTTTAAACTGTGCTCCCTAGTTCTACATTGCCCCAGGAGGGGAAACATCTCCTCAGCGTCCATCCTGTCAGGTGGGACTTCAGATGAGTTTCAAAGAATTGAGGGGACGGGGGATGATCTTATTGAAACAGGTAACAACGAGTACAGGCCCAACCTGCTCAGCCTTTCCTCATAAGACAAATCTATCATCCCAGAAGTCAGCCAAGTGAACCTTCTTTAAATTTCTTTCAATGCATGGATATTCTTCCTTTAATAAGGAGACCAAAATTGAGCACAGAACTCCAGATTCTCTCTCTAAACCTCTCTGCCTTTCCATTCTTCTTTAAACCATTCTTTAAAACTAAACTCTTTGACCCAAGCTATTGGTCACCTCTTCTATCATCCCCTTCTGTGATCCGTCCAACTGTTGTCTGTTAATCCTCCTGTGGGGCAATTTGGGACATCTTACTGTTAAAGGTGCTATATAAATACAAGTTGTTTTTGTTGTAGTCTTCACCTTGTGCAGGTATCTCTGATTGAGATCATATCTTCCATCATTTGGGGTTTGTATGGATTGATCTGTGGTGAATCTCAGAGGGTGATGTGATGATCAACTAGAGGAGTCTTCCAAGTTTTATTTCCATTGATTTGGGGTCTATGATTCCTCTTCCAGTGTCCCAAAAGGAATGAAAAGTCAAGTTTAGGTTTGTGCTGGGTTAGTTGCACTTCACCACTTAATGTGACGTTTCCCCAAGACTGATATTGTTGTCGAGATTTCTACATGAGTGGCTCCAAGCAAGGACAGGCCAGATAAAGGCAAAATACTGCAGATGCTGGAAACTGAGACAGAAACAGAAAATGCTGGAAAATCTCAGCAGTTCTGACAGCACCTGTAGAGAGAATAGAGCCAATGTTTTGAGTCTGGATGACACTTCATCAGAGCTCTGGACAGACTGGAGCTTGGCTCTAATTTTTTTCCATTTTCATAAGTCTTCCAGCAACAAAGTCTTCTGCATCATGAGCACTTGGCCAACATATAGGAGGGCAACCATGGTGGCACAGTGGTTAGCACTGCTTCCTCACAGTGTCAGGGACCCAGGTTCAATTCCAGCTTGGGTCACAGTCTGTGCGGAGTCTGCACATTCTCCCTGTGTCTGTGGGTTTCCTCCGGGTGCTCCGGTTTCCTTCCAGAGTCCGAAAGACGTGCTGATTAAGTGTATTGGCCATGCTAAATTCTCCCTCCGTGTACCCGAACAGGCGCCGGAGTGTGGCGACTAGGGGATTTTCACAGTAACTTCATTGCAGTGTTAATGTAAGCCTATTTGTGACTAATAAATAAACTTTAACCGCATTCATCACAGTACCTCAGTGAGGGAACCATGTTTTGTTGCTGAGTTCCTACCTGTGTCTGATTTGGAGTGCAGCATTCCAGGGGGGGCGATTCTCCCATTGCGACCCGCAAATTTTCTGGCGGGTCCGGTCGGGAGATGCGGGCTGGGGGTGGGGGGGAACTTGGGGGACTGCCTCCCGTCAGGGGGATTCTACCTCCCGTCGGCGGGGTCTGCCCCCAGGGAGTTCAGCAGGGGAGGGGGGGTCTGTCGGGGTGAGGGGGTGGGGGGATTGCCACTGCAGGGGGCTGGGCATCGGGGTGCTCTAGGGCAGGGGGGGGAGTCGGGGCTGGCCCGGGAATTGTCATGGGGGCTGCGATCGGGCTGTGGAGGGGGGGGGGGGTGCTGGAGGGGCAGCACTGCGGGGGTCCTGGACTGGCCAGTGATCGAGCTGGTCAGCAAACGGGGAGTCTGACAGATCGGAGTCACTGCGCATGCGCAGAGTTCCAGAACTGTCAGACTCCGCGCGAATAGGCCCCCACATCCAGGGTTTTTAATGATATTCACGACCGGGACCTCTGCAGTGCACAGAGTGGGGAGACTCAGGTCTGAAGTTGCACTGACAAAACAGTCATGATCAAGACCAGTTTTCTCACCAATTCAGCATTTTTGGGAGAATCGGCCCCCAGATGTGGGCGCTCTCCAGCCTGAAGAGAGTGTCGGACTGATTCTCTTACCTGTTCGCACAGAGCTCTCGGAGTTGGCTCAGCTGATATCCAGAAAATAACAGTATTAGTGTGTTACCTCCAAGTCATATATCAGGTTGACAGACCACTGGGACCCATACTCACGGTGCCTAACCTCTATACAGGTCACAGAGACTTTAAGGGCCTGTTAAATGGATTAGCAGCCACATTTTATTAACATGACAATGCCACAGAATTGTCTTCAAGGATCATATCGGTGTACATGAGGCATTAGAATAGAATAGAATCCCTACAATGCAGGAGGAGGTCATTTGGCCTAGCGAACCTGCACTGACAACAATCCCTTCCAGGCCCTATCCCTGTAACTATGTATTTACCCTACTAATCCCCCTGATACTAAGGGGCAATTTAACATGGCCAATTCATCTAATCTGCACATTATTGGAGTGTGTGAGGAAGCTGTAGCATCCGGAGGAAGCACACGCAGATACGGGGAGAACGTGCAAACTCCACACAGACAGTCACTCGAGGCTGGAATTGAACCTGGGTCCCTGGCGTTGTGAGGCAGCAGTGCTAACCACTGTGCCCCCATGCCGCCCATTGGGTATAACCCGGAGTAGAACTCCAAGATGGAGCTGGATGTTAAATAAAGGGGCATACAGTCACAGCTATTATAACCTGGAGGCAGATTCAATAGTCACTTTCCAAAACGATGGAATAAATTCTTCAAAAGGAACATTTTGAAGGGCAAAGGGAAAGAGCAGAGGGGTTGGCACCAATTGGATAGCTCTACCAAAGAGCCTGCCCAGGCAGGGTGGGCTGAATAGCCTCCTTCTATGCTGTATGAGTCCCCATATGGGTGGGGTCGTTGTGCGGGGAATGGGGGAAGCAAGGGCAGTGTGTGAGTAGTGGGCAGATCTGGATATCTTTGGGTGGGGTGGTGGGGTGGATATTTATCCTACAGTGGAGATGAGAGAAGATAGAGGGGGTGGAATTGGTGGATAAGAGCAGCTATTCCAAAGGAGGGGAGTGGAATTCTCCCTAAAGTTGGCCAATATTTATCTCTAAACCAACTGACTATATCGGATTATTATCACAATGCTGTTTGTTGGAACTTACTGCGTGCACAACTATTTGCTTCATCACAATGGGAGTTACACCTCCAATCTATTTCATTGGCTGTAAAGTGACATCCTGACATTGTGAAAGGTGCTATATAAATGTGAGGCTTTCTCTCTTTAGGAAAAATGCCCAGTGAATGCTATGGATAATTACGGAAGGATCGCATTACACCATGCAGGTTAGTACCTCTCAAAACTGCCATATCTTCCTTCAGTCTGCCTGAGTGTGTTGACAGCGAGCTTGCAGAGTGACAGGTTTAAGGATAGTAACTGTAGGGTCCCCGGGACAGTATACAAGAGGGGGTCACACACCTGACATTCTCAATTTGGAGTAGCACCACAAATAGGACAGAGAGTCATCATCACCCGGGGACGTCCCTTCTATCATGGTAATGGTCAGATATCAGCATGGCAAAGGGGACAGATTATACCCTGCTAACTGCCTTAACTGGAGACCATGTAGATGGAAATGGAGCTGATGTTTTGCAAGGAGGCAGGATGAATTAATAACCTCACATTGAAGGCATCCTGAGGTTGCGTAGCAGAGATCATAATATGATTGAAGTTTATATTCAGTTTGAGGGAGAGAGGAGTGCATCCAAGACTAGCATTTTAAACTTAAATAAAGGCAATTACGAGGTCATGAAACCAGAGCTAACTAAAGTGAACTGGCAAATGTGGTAAGGGATGGATCAACAGAGGTTCATTGGCAGACATTTAAAGGGATATTTCAGAATAAACAGAATAGACATTCCAGTGAGAAAGAAAAATTCCAGGGGGAGGGCCCATCACCTGCGGTTACCTGAAAAAGTTAAATACAGCATTAAACTCAAAGAAAAGTTTATAATTGCGCAGAGGGCTGGCAGGTCAGAAGACTGGAAAGAATATAAAGAACAGCAATGAACGGCAAAAAGATTAATAAGTAGGGAAAATTTAGAGTACGAGAGAGAGCTCGCTAGTAATATTTTTACAATCCCAACCTTTACAGGACACTTACTTCTAATTCATGCGTTCATATTTAAAATGTTCCTGAGCATGTTTGCGGGTCTGATTCTGATTGTGGTATAGGAGAATTGATTGTGATCCTAATCCTGGGTCTCTGAGTGCCACTGGCCTCATGAAAACTTTGAGGATGATGCATGCTGGGTTGCGTTCTCATCGTCAGGGTTCGAAGGTAAGTCCTGGAAGGGTTGCTTGTTCTTCGGGGCAATGTGGATGGGTCGGGAGGGACAAGCATTGACTCAACCAAGATTAGGACTGATCCACCTGTGCCGGGATCAGGGTCAGAACCAGTGCCCGTGTACCAAGATCAGAACCAGTGCCCGTGTACCAGGATCAGGATAAAGTCACCTCTATCAGGATTAGGATTGGGATCAGAATCAATACTCCTTGATAAGATCAGGATCAAGCCTCCAATACAAGGATGAGGATCAGGGTCACTCCTGAACCAGGACCATAACTAATGTTCCATGTAAACTGCATGGGTTCACAGTGACCCTGAAGTCCTTCCTCAGGCTGTGCGCAACTCAACTCCCTTACTGCTCGTCCGTGGCTGTGCACAAGAATTTACAAGGACTGCACAATTAAATAAATCACTCGTGTACTCCAACATAAGTTGATCAGGATCCATCTCCCCGTCCCCTGATCAGGAACAATGAATAAGAAATTAGAAAAAGGAGCAGGATTAGACTGTGTGAGACATCGCGCCTGCTCCACCAGTAAAATCATGGCTGATCTTCAAGCTCAACTCCATTCAGACTCGTTCCCCATATCTCTAGCTTATCTTAGTGTCCAAAAGTCCATCAGTCTCAGCCTTGAATTTCCTCAACGACATCCACCCTAGCTATGACTGTAACACTACATTCCGCACTCTCTCCTTTCCTTCTCTATGAATGGTATGCTTTGTCTGTGTAGCGCACAAGAAACAATACTTTTCACTGTATGCTAACACATGTGACAATAATAAATCAAATCAAAAACAGCCCCCTGAGGTAAAGAATTCTATCGATTCACAACCCTCTGAGTGAAGAAATTTCTCCTCCTTTTTGTCCTAAATTCCATCCTTATCCTGAGACTGTATCCCTGACACTCCAGCCAGGGGAAGCAGCCTCTCAGCTTCTACCCTGCCAAACCTCACTCTCAATCCAAGTTCTGACAAAAGACATTGACCTGGAACGTTAACTCTCTCCCTCCACAAATCCTGCCAGGATGCGCATTTCCAGCCTTTTCGGTTTTTATTTCAGACTTCCAGCATTCGCAATGTTCTGCTTTTGTTCCCTTCAGAGTCTTACAAGTTGTAATAAGATCACATCTCATTGTTCTAAACACCAGAGATTATCAGTCCATTCAACAGGATTTCTCTTCATTGACAACCCTCTCCTCCCACACATCAGCTTAATGAACCTTTGCTTTTTTTGTTCTCTCATGGGATGTGGGCATTGCTGCCAAAGTACACATTTGTTTCCCATCCTTACTTGCCCTTGAGGGCACTTAGGAGTTCACCACATTGCTGTGTCTCTGGAAATACATGTAGGCCAGACCAGGTAAGGATGGCAGATTTCCTTCCCTAAGGAACATTACTGTCCAAGAAATCAAATCAAATCAAATCAAATCCTTTCCTCAGGGACATTAGTGAACTAGATGGGTTTTTACAACAATCAATGGTGGTTGCCATGGTCATCATTTCTGAGACTAGCTTCTGGGCCTTTGGATTATGAGTCCAGTAATAATACCACTAGACTACCATCTCCCCTGAGGTAACTTTCCTCGAGTACTCATTACTCCAGTTGTAGATTTAGTTACATAAAGCAATGGCATGCAGCCCTACATAATTGCAGCAAGACTTTTTAAGTGCAAAGTTCATTCCCACAGCTGCACTACACAACTTTATTTGTAGAGTCTCCATGACAGGAGTCACCTGGAATGGTGTGTACTTGATGCCACTGAATGTGAACAATCAAACTGGTAGATGCAATGCCAGAATATCAAAATTGGTCAATGAATGAGCAGCTGATCTATGTGAATATGTTGCCCCCAATACCATGTGTCTTAATTTTATGTAGCGACTTTTTATGTGGCATCTTATCGAACTAAAACTAGAATGTACAACACTCACTGGTTCCCCTCATCTACCCTGCTAGTTAGATTCTCAAAAATCTCTAGTAGATTTACGGCATAGGTTTAAGGTGCGAGGGGCAAGGTTTAAAGGAGATGTATGAGGCAGATTTTTTACACAGAGTAGTGGGTGCCTGGAACTCGTTGCCGGGGAAGGTAGTGGAAGCGGATACGGTAGTGACCTTTAAGGGGTGTCTTATCAAATACATGAATAGGATGGGAATGGAGGGATATGGTCCCCGGAAGGGTAGGGGGTTTTAGTTCAGTCGGGCAGCATGGTCGGTGCAGGCTTGGAGTGTCGAAGGGTCTCTTCCTGTGCTGTAATTTTCTTTGTTCTTTATTTGCCAAACATGATTTCCCTATCATAAAACAATGTTGATTCTGACCAATTAGGAAATGACTTTCTTAGTGCCCTGTTACAGCTTCCTTAACAATAGATTCCAGCATTTTCCCAGTGGCTAAAGTCAGGCTAACACTCTCTCCTTTCCTGAGTAGTGGCGTGACATTTGATTTGATTTATTATTGTCACATGTATTGGGATACAGTGAAAAGTATTGTTTCTTGCACGCTATACACACAAAGTATACTGTTCATAAAGTACAAAGGGGAGAAGGAAAGGAGAGAGTGCAGAATGTGGTGTTACAGTCATAGCTAGGGTGTAGAGAAAGATCAGCTTAATACAACGTAGGTCCATTCAAAAGTCTGAGTCGATTGGCATGTGTTCTCAGACTTTTGTATCTTTTTTCTGATGGAAGAAGGTGGAAGAGAGAATGTCCGGAGTGCGTGGGGTCCTTGATTATGCTGGCTGCTTTTCCAAGCAGCAGGAAGTGTAGACGGAGTCACTGGATAGGAGGCTGGTTTGCGTGATGGATTGGGTACATTCACAGCCATTTGTAGTTTCTTGCGGTCATGGTCAGAGCAGGAGCCATACCGAGCTGTGGTACATCCGGAAAGGATGCTTTCTGTGGTGCATCTGTAAAAATTGGTGAGAGTTGTAACTGACATGCTGAATTTCCTTAGCCACCTGAGAAAGTAGAGACGTTCTCTCTTAACTGTAGCGTCTGTGAAGAGACCAGGACAGGAATTTCCAATCCACTTGCATTTGGGAATTTTAGAAAATCACAGCCAATGTATCTCTGCAGCCAATCCTTTTAGTATACTAGGATGAAGGCCAATAGGTTCAGGAGATTTGTTGGCTTTTGGTCCTATTAATTTCTCCATTACTTCATTTGTGGTAATATTAATTATTTTAAGCTTCCCACTCTCATTAGGCCTTTGTTTTGGTATGTTATTTCTGGCACGTCTTCTGTGAAGACAGACACACTAAATATTTGTTTAATTTCTCTGCCATTTCCTTAATCCCCATTATGGGTTCTGTTGGCATAAGGGGATGTAGGAGTAAGGGCAAAGGTTGGCATGGGGGCTAGAGAGGTCATGGAAGTTGGGTGGAAAGGCAAACCTTGGCGTAGGTGTCATGAGGGGCCATGGAGAGTGGATGGGAGAGTGAGACTTGGCACAGGGGCATGAGGAGGACCATTTATTACCTCAGTTTAAAAGGTTCTCTCATGCACACTCCTCTGAGGGGCTGTGGACCACGACTTTTTAAAAGCCTGGCCCGACTGTGAGTGAGTAGGAGACACCTATTGCTGCAATGGAGCTGGCTAGATCATGAACGCTGGCTGTGATCTATTGACAGGAGTATCCAGAATCCTTTAAAGGCATCCCTGAAAATCAGGCAGTTCAGGAATGGAATCCATCACTTGGGGCCACTCACCAATTATAAAGGGCTCCAAAGTCAAATTGACTCGATGAAAATTCCACCCCGTGGCAAATTCTATCGTATTAAGAACCCTCCTCCACAGAGCATCCTGACCTGTGAGATTAGAATCATAGATTCCTTCCGGTGCAGAAGGAGGCCATTCGGCTCATTGAGTCTGTACCGAGAACAATCCCACCCCGGCCCTATCCCCGTGATCCCATGTATTAACCCTGCTAATCCCTCCAACCTATGCACCTGGGACACTAAGGGGCAATTTAGCATGGCCAGTGCACCCTAATCTGCACATCTTTAGACTGCGGGAAGAAACCGGAGCACCCAGAGGAAACCCATGCAGACACGGGGAGAACGTGCAAACTCCACTCAGACAAGCCGGGAATTGAACCAGGTCCCTGGTATGGCTCCAGGCTTAATCAGTGAATTACTGATTAACCCTGTCAGGGTCGGTTGGCTAGACAGTTGGTTCGTGATGCAGAGTGATGCCAACAGCACGGGTTGAATTCCCATACCGGCTAAGGTTATTCATAAAAGCCTGCCTCCTCAACCTTACCCCTCACCTGAGGTATGGTGACCCTCAGGTTAAATCACCACCAGTCAGCCCTCTCCTTCAAAGGGGAGAGCAGCCTATGGTCACCTGGGACTATGGTGACTTTACATTTACACTGAAGAGGTCAAAATGACCTCGTCCCTGGTTGGTTTCACCGTGCATTATTCGAGGACAATGCCTGGAAGGCTCTCCATGATCTCTTGCTCCAAACTCCTTCGCTGATTTGAATCCTCCTGGATATGCATTATGACCAGTCCATTTGTACTGGGATCAGAACCAATCCTCCTGTAGCAGGATCAGGTGAGATTAAATTCCCATGAATCATAGAAACATAGAAATCATAGAAACCCTACAGTACAGAAAGAGGCCATTCGGCCCATCGAGTCTGCACCGACCACAATCCCACCCAGGCCCTACCCCCATATCCCTACATATTTGCCCACTAATCCCTCTAACCGATGCATCTCAGGACACTAAGGGGCAATTTTAGCATGGCCAATCAAGCTAACCCGCACATCTTTGGACTGTGGGAGGAAACCGGAGCACCCGGAGGGAACCCACGCAGACACGAGGAGAATGTGCAAACTCCACACAGACAGTGACCCAAGCCGGGAATCGAACCCATGTCCCTGGAGCTGTGAAGCAGCAGTGCTAACCACTGTGCTACCGTGTCGCCCCTATGCATTCAAACAGTTGAAGTAAAAGGCAGTTCTTTTTGCCAACTACACACGATGTTAACGGGTGGCCGGTTCAGTTCGGCTGAAACTATGAGCTGTGGCCATACCCTGTGTGTTTACAAAATCCTCTTCATTTTGCTCTCTCTCGTTGCAGCTATGAGTGGGAGCTTTTCCTGTGTTCAGACTCTGTGCAACTTCAAGTCTCCTTTGAATGTCCATGACGATGTAAGTGACGTTTCTTACCCGCTCTCTGTGATTTCATTCGAAGCCAGAAGGAAAAAAACAGCAAAATGGGGAAATAAGAATACTGGTCTGAACTGATTTTTCCTCCTGGGTGTGTGAAGCGGAGGGTTAACTTCTTTTATTCATTGGTGTTGGATTAACAATGCATCAAAATAATGCAGAGATGAAGTCTCCGGGTGCGGATGTACGAAAAACATCTTTCAAATTTGAAAGGTGGGAATTTAAAGTTCCCTCGTCGGGGGAATTATTGCCGTAACTTCCAATCTCCAGGGCAGTGCACCAGGCTGGGGAGGTACCCCAAAGATACACTGGAGAACCCAACGTGGGAGACCCCAAGTAAGGATTGTACAACAATTGCCTTTGATAATCAAGCTTCCTTTGGACAATTACCCGACACTGGGAACCATCTGGAAATGCGAGTTAAATTGCAAACTTCAGATGGTTCCGCAACTGTTACCCAAGAAATGTTAGAAGAATTAAAACCACTTCTAGCTTCTTGATAATTATTGTACTGACCCCACCTCCAGCCAAACTTCACGGAACTCATCGGGTGCTCTGGTTTCCTCCCACAATCCAGGTTAGGTGGACTGACCATGCTAAATTGCCCCTTAGTGTCCAAGGTGTGTAGGTTCGATGCATTAACTATGGTGAATATGTGGGGTTATGGGGATAGGGCAGGGGAGAGAGCCTGGGTAAGGCACTCTGTCAACGAGTTGGTGCAGACTCGATGGGCTGAATGGCCTCCTTCTGCACTGTGGGGATTCAATGATTCTGAGTCCTAACCCTCCCCAAACCCCTACAGGACTCATCCAGCCCCCACTGACATCCAACCTCCCCCCAACCAGGACCAACCCCTGACTTGCCCAACCCCCGGTTGCCCAACCCCCTGAAGGGGGGGTTCAAACTCCCCCAACCACTCTGACCCCAGACTTCTTCCCCCCCCACCCCCACGCCCCCCAGATCCTCCCCACTTCACCCCCAGGTCCAACTACTGACCTCTGTCCCTCCCTAACCCAGACATGACTATCAACATACCCCTTACTCAGGCCCAACCTGACCTCCCCCACTCCCCACCTCCCTCCCAAGTCTTGCTCACTTACCTTATCCTACCTTTTCCCAGCGACCATTAAATTTGGCTGGACCTGTTACACATTCCTGGTTTACAGGAGCGATTGTCATAAAGAAGGGGTGTGGCTTATTTACCTGCCACTGATTGGCCTTTGCCTGTAGGCTCCGGAGATCTCATCTGGCCTGAGTTAGAAGCTTGGGCCAGATAGGATCACCTGGATTACCGGGTAATCACGAGAGGAGTGGCCATCCCACTCAATTACCACTGCATCGGACGTTACGGCACATTTTATCTTGGATTGGAGAGTTATTTATCAGATGTGTAAACAATGATGCCTTGATGTTATTTTTATATTCATTCCTGGGATGTGGGTATTGCTGGCTAGGCCAGCATTTATTGCCCATCCCTAATTGCCCTTGAGAAGGTGGTGGTGAGCCGCCTTCTTGAATTGCTGCAGTCCGTGTGGTGTAGATACACCCACAGTGCTGTTAGGGAGGGAGTTCCAATATTTTGACCCAGTGACAGTGAAAGAATGGCAATATATTTCCAAGTCAAAATGGTGAATAACTTGGAGGGGAACTTGCAGATGACGGTGTTCACTTGTGTCTGCTGTCCTTGTCCTTCTAGATGGTAGAGGTCGCAGGTTATCATTGGTGACTGATCTTGCAAGGGTTATTTCTGGTTATTTTAATCAACGTTGGGTGTGTGTCTGAAGACCATACCAAAATTTATGTGTGCTTGGCTCGAATAATGTTTGAAGCTAGTGTCCTAGTGACCAAATGACCTGGTTAACCACTAATCCAGTTACCCTATTACCAGGTAACCTGATAACTCGGTGACCCAATAACCAGCTGCCCTGTTCACGCGGTAACCTGATGATTCAGTGTCCTGTTGAACTGGTGACCTGATGTCTCTGTGTCTGGTGTCCCCATGTCCCAGTGTATGTGTGGTGATTCAGTGTACCCGGAATCTCCAGTGCCAATCCTCACAAGTACGTGAGGTCAGCGGGGAAGTTTCTGGCAGGGATTGAGGGTGTATCCTGGTCAGGAAAAGCTGGAATTCTCAGTGGAATGTGTTTTGTCCGGTTGGTGGTGAAATCAGTGAGGTGGGGGGGGAGGGGGGGGAGGTGGGAGGGGGGGGGGGGGTGGGGGGGGGGGGTGTTAAAAAATACTTCCTAAAGGTATAACATCATTGGCATTCAATACTCGGTTCCTGAGTATTATTTCACTGGCTGGCATTGCTGGGTGTATCTCCCTGGTAGTCGTGATGTGGAGATGCCGGCGTTGGACTGGGGTAAACACAGTAAGAAGTTTAACAACACCAGGTTAAAGTCCAACAGGTTATTTGCTACCAAATAAACCTGTTGGACTTTAACCTGGTGTTGTTAAACTTCTTACTGTATCTCCCTGCCAGTGGATAGTGAAGGTACAGGTACGCAAGTCCCCGACCCTGATGATGACGACTCTGTTGTCGTTCTCTTTGTTTAAACTGAAGGGAATGCTGGGAGCTGGAACACAGGGCCCGATTTTACCATTGCGTCCGGGCGCAAAAACGTGGTAAAGTGGGTGTGAGGCCATTAACGCGATCCGTGCCCGCATCCGCGCAGTTGGCCACTTTACTGAAACCCGGGAATGGCCACGATCCGATTCGCGCCTGAAACAGCCGCAACGGCGATTTAAATGTATTTGCATGTGTTTCAATTGAATTAATGAACTGCCTGCCCAACTTTATCAGCACTTCCCCCTTTACCACCGCGTTCGCCAATCCGGAATCGCGCCGAAATGGACCTGCTGAATAAAAGTCTGAATCGGGTGCCCAGCTGCTGAAGAGCGAGTTCAGAGCTTCCAACGGCTCCCTGACTCAGATCAGTGATGGTGGGGAGGAGGGAGGCAGGCCTGATCATTCTCTGGTTGGGTGGGGGGGGAGGGGAGTGAGGCCAGATCGTTGTCTCTGGAGGTGGGGTGGAGGGGCGGTGGGGAGTGGGGAGGGATGATTGTTGTCTGGTGGTGGGGGGGCCAGATCATTCTCGGGGTGGGGGGGGGGGGTGGGGTAGTGAGACCAGACCATTCTCTGGGGGAGAGGGTGGGGGGAGGAAGGGGGAGGAGAGAGGCAGCTAACATGTATCTCTGGTGGGGGGGAGAGGCCCGATCGCTCACTGGTGGGGGGGGGGGGGCAGATGGATCTCTGGTGGGGAGGGTGAGGGGGGCAGGGGGGTCCGCTGCCACTCTGCGGGCGATTGGTGGGGGGAGGGAAGGGAGCAGGGAGTCGCGATCGATCTGGGTAGCTGGGGGTGGGAGGGGTGGGTGGATAAAGGGGGCAGTGATGTCTGTGGGTAGTGGGGGGGGTGGATAAGGGGGACAGTGATGTCTGTGGGGACCATTGCTCCCGCTTTTCACTCCAGCGCTGCTTTCTCTGCTTTATGTGGCCCGGGAGCGATCTGACACGGGCGCGCTTTTTCAAATTTTTTTCTAACTGCGCATGCGCAGTTCAGAGCTCCGATCGATTTGGGCGCGCTAAGCCCCGCCCACAGCGTGAATGGGACCTGCAATTTTTTTTCAGGTTGAGTGCGTATGGGGGTCACCTGAAAGCAGATTTCCAAGTCGGATCTGAATTACGCCCAGATTCAGCACTTAGAATGAAAATGGTAAAATCAGGCCCACAGAGTCTTGGCTCATTACTGAGCATTTCTCCCAAATTCAGGGTGCGAATGCATTGCATGGACCTTTGGCTTTATTTATCCACCTATTTGGCTGCCCAAAAGTTGAGCATCTGGCAGGAACTATCAAGCAAGAAGCCAGGTTGTTTGCTCCCTATAGAATCTCCACAGTGCAGAAGGAGTCCATTTGGCCTATCGAGTCTCCGATAGGGCATCTTACCCAGGCCCACCTGCCACCTTATCCCAGTAACCGCATGCATTTACCCCACTAATCCCCCTAGCCTTCACATCTTGGGGCACTAAGGGGTAATTTAGCATGGTCAATCCACCTAACCTGCACGTCTTTGGACTGTGGGAGGAAACCAGAGCACCCGGATGAAACCCTTGCAGACATGGGGAGAACGTACAAACTCCACACAGACACGATGTGGAGATGCCGGCATTAGACAGGGGTGGGCACAGTAAGAAGTTTCATAACACCCAGTTAAAGTTCAACGGGTTTATTTGGGATCACGAGCTTTCGGAGCTTTCATCAAGTGAGTGATGGAGCAGCGCTCCGAAAGCTTGTGATTCCAAATAAACCTGTTGGACTTTAACCTGGTGTTGTGAGACCTCTTACTTTATCCACAGACAGTCACCCAAGGCTGGAATTGAACCTGGGTCCCTGGCGCTGTGAGGCAGCAGTACTAACCACTGTGCCACCATGCTGCCCCTAAATAATGGTACCACTTTAATAACTCCCCAACTCCTCTATAACTGACTCTTTGGATGGCTGCAGGATTCTCCCAATTTTTTACAACATACCTCTTACAGTTCGAATAGACAAAACTCACAAAAGATGAGCAAGAAATGCAGAAATATGTACCGTTTAGAATTCCTACCCTCTAAATCCTCCTGTTTGCAGGCAATGTTGCCTCAGCAAGGTCTCAGCCCACTGGGATCTGGTTGGCCTGAGAGTAAGAGGATGTCAAAGATTCAGTCACCTGGGCGGCACAGTGGTTTGCACTGCTGCCTCACAGCGCCAGGGACCCAGCTTCAATTTCAGCCTGGAGTCACTGTCTTTGTGGTGTTTGCATGTTCTCTCCGTGTCTGCGTGGGTTTCCTCTGGGTGCTCCGGTTTCTTCCCACGGTCCGAAGATCTGCGGGTTAGGTCGATTGGCCATGCTAACTTGCCTGTTAGTGTCAGGGGGACTAGCAGGGTAAATACGTGGGGTTAAGGGGATAGGGTCTGGGTTGGATGGTTGTTGGTGTAGACTTGGTGGGCTGAATGGCCCCCTTCTGCACTATAGGGATTCTATGATCAGCTCTAAATGGGAGGCAGTGGGTCCAACAAAGTGAGCAGCATCTATGGTGTGCTGGCATTTGATTTGGAACCTGGTAGTTATGGGATCTTCTCTCTCTCTCTCTCTCTTGTCTAGGATGGCTGCACTCCACTGATTCTGGCTGCACAGATGAGCAACTATGAGATGTGCAGGTGCCTGATTGTAAGGGGAGGTGATGTCAACAGCAGGGATAAACAGGGAAGGTGAGCTGTGTCTCTCAGCTGAGATAATATTAGTCAACAGGAAGTCAGGTAAAGTGTGACTTTAATCAAAAGCTCCTTTTATCACATTTTTAGGGTAACCTAAAACACATCGACCAGTGATCAACCATTGTAATACACTTCATTTATATTTATATTTATAAATTGTCTTTAACACAATAAAACTCCCCAAGATGCTTCACAAAAGAGTAAATGAAACAGACTTTGACTCTGAGTCACACAAGGAGACAATACAGACAATAAAACTCGGTTATGGAGGCAGATCTTAAGAAACATCTTAAGGCAGAGAGAGCTGTCGGGAGGTTTCGGTGGGGAATTCCAGAGATTAGAGACGAGGCAGCTGAAAAGATGGCTGCCAGTGATGGAATGAAGGAAAAGAGGGGCCAAAGTTGGAGGAACACAAAACTCTTGTCAGACTCGAGGAGATTATTAAGATAGGGAAGAGCGAGGCCATATGGAAGGATATGAATATGAGGAGGAAAATCTTTAAGTTGATGCACAGCAAGATCTCTCAAAGAGCAAGGGAATCGATTATTCATTTTGGAGATGATGGCCAAACAGGGAATGATGGCTTGTATTTCTTCCTGTTCCTCTTTAATGAAAAGGAGAGAGATTTGAACTCGTGTAATTCCATTCATGATCAGCGGACATTCCAAAACACTTTACAGCCAATAAAATGCCTGTTTTTATCTGTAATCACCAGTATAAAGTGGCAGTCATTTTGCACACAGCAAGCTCCCACCAATAGCAATGTGATAATGGCCAGATGATCTGTTATTACAATGCTGATTGAGGGGCCGGGACAGACTCCCCTACTCTTTTACGAATTGTGCTATGGGAGCGTTTATGTCCACCTCAGAGAACAGTCGGGGTCTCAGCCTAATGTCTCGTCCAAGAAATAGCACCTCTGAAAAGTCAGAGTGCATTGAAGCCTCAGCCTTGATTTTGGTGTTCTAGCCCTGGAGTGGAACTTGAACACATAAGCTTCTGATCGAGAGGTAAGAGTTCTCCTAACTGAGACAGGGCTGACAAGTAGTGCCACAGAACACCAAGTGAATAGGCTGAAAGAACCTTTAGTCTACTAATCCATCTTGAAAGATGACAGATCCAACAATGCCGTGTTCCCTCAGTTTGGCACTGAAGTGTCAGCCTAGAGTATGTGCTCAAGTCTATAAACCCATGGTTTATAGTGAGTAGGGAGCTCTTGTGGCACAGTGGGTAGCATCCCTGCATCTGAGCCAGAAGCTTCGGGTTCAAGTCCCACTCCAGGACTTGATGGTCAAAGAAAGTGCGTTCATAATGCAGCCAAACAGCTTGAGTGTCAACCTGCAAAATCCTTCCAAACACACCAATGGTTGGAGGCAAGAGCGGGAGAGACTCCTGGTCAGCCATGCTTGATGTGGAGTGGCCTCCCGCAAGCTATAAGCCCTTAGCAACAGACGAGCAACTGGTTCTGGGAATTACTAGCTATGGAAACAGACGAAAGTCTGCCTTTGTGTACCACCAAGTGTGAAAAGAGAATTGGAATTGGGATTCCATCTGTGAGTGGGCCAGGGCTCCACCAGCTGAGCTATGTTGACACTTGGACTGGCAGCTATGCTTGATTGAACGTTATGACAAGAGTTGCATCTCTGAAACCAGTACAACAGCATTTACATTTTAGACAACCGTATTTTGCTTCTCCACTTTTCTTCCCTACTCCTCAGTGAGTGGTGTCGAATGCAGTTTTTAGATAAACTGACAGCCTCTGGAGCAGCTTAAAGTTAGAGGGTGAGATTTTCGCTCCCAAGGCGGGTAGCTCGAAATTTTATCAATTGGCAGACCCACCCTGGGCCCGGTTACATGCGATCTTCACTCCGGGGAGGTGGCGACTGGAATATGTCAGGCCCACCGATCCTGGAAGCAAATTAAAGGTGGCCATGGGGGCGGGTGAGTAACAGGGCGGGCTGGTTAGACACCCGCCTTGATCCTCTGGGCTCTGAGGCCGTCTAGCCTTCAACCCTCACACTTTCACCCACCCCGCCCCCCACCCCCCCGACTTCCCCTGCCCCCTCCATGTCCCAAATGCCATCTGCATGCCTGCATGGTCCTTTCATGTCCCACATGGAGGCATGGATAACACCATTTAAACTTACCTTTCAAAAGGTTCATGAGCCTCTGAAGGGCCATAAAGCATGAGTCACAGAGACCCTAACCACTTTACCAAATCTCTGAGCGGATGGGGTGGTGTGAGGAGATGGCTACCCAGGCTTGGCCAGGCCAGGAGCAGTGTGTGCTGCTCGCCTCACGCACCACTATTCTACACCGGCCCCCGGGAATGGAGTTCCAGAATCAGGTTCTGACCCCGTCAAAACCCCAGGCCAGAATCCTGACAGTGAGTGTTGGCTGACTATTGCCAGTCTCAACTTCCCATGGAGTGTATCCTAAAATATTGCTGAAGAAGTTTATCTTGCCTTCATTTGAATGAATCAACACCATCTGCTTGCACCATCTCCTCAGGGAGCCTGTCCCATACAATGGGGCAGGCGAGGCCTAATGGTATTATCGCGAGACAATTAATCCAGAAACTCAGCTAACATTCTGGGGACCCAGATTCGAATCCCCCACGCCAAATGGTGGAATTTGAATTCAATAAAAAACATCTGGAATTAAGAGTCTACTGATGACCATGAAAAACATTGTCAATTGTCGGAAAAACCCAATCTGGTTCACGAATACCCTTTAGGGAAGGAAATCTGCCGTCCTTACCTGGTTTGGCCCACATGTGACTCCAGATCCACAGCAATGTGGTTGACTCTCAACTGCCCTTGGGCAACTTGGGATGGGCAATAAATGCTGACCCAGCCAGCAACACTCATGCCCCACAAATGAATTTTTAAAAATGACTATTCAGTCACAGACATATTCTACCCAGTGGTTAGTTCTGAATTTATCTCCCTTCAAGTACAGGTCACATGCTCAGACTATAATGTTCTGGACAGGGTGAAAGAGTTTGTCATAGATTGGCTCTTTATCAACCCACATGAACCATATCTTGACTTACGAGGGTCCTGTTGGCTACCCACACACTCAGCCCCCTGGCGGATGAACATTTCCTGCTAAGTAGGGCCACTGAAGTATTTGACTCGGAACATCTTGAACTTGCCAGTAGCCCAGTCTCGGCTAACCATGCAGGAAGCTCTCCGGTCCTCCCACTGCTAACAGTGGCCTCCTTCTGCTTTCTTTCCTAAACTCAGAACAGCTTTGATGTTGGCCTGTGAAAACGACAGTGTGGAGACGGTGGATGTTCTTGTCCGGAGTGGAGCTAATGTCGGCCTTGTGGATGCTTTGGGTCATGATGCCAGACACTACAGCATGGTGACTGGAAATACAGACATTCTGCAGCTGCTTCATCTGGCTCCTCACAGAAGCTTCTGGAGCAGCGGTAGGTCATGTCCTTTATGGTCCCACATCCTTTACTTGCACTACATTATCCACCAGCCAAACATAAGATCCTTTTCTTTTCCTCCTCTCCCTCCACTCTCTTCTCAAAACTACATTACTCTGACCTAAATAGTCCATTACCTCATATCTAGGATCATATGGGTGGCACGGGGGCACAGTGGTTAGCACTGCTGCCTCACAGCGCCAGGGACCTGGGTTCAATTCCAGCCTCAGGTGACTGTGTGGAATTTGCACGTTCTCCCCGTGTCTGTGTGTGTTTCCTCTGGGTGCTCCGGTTTCTTCCCACAGTCCAAAGATCTATGGGTTAGTCTATGCTAAATTAACCCTGGTGTCAGGGGATTAGCAGGGTAAATGTGTGGGGTTACGGGAATAGGGCCTGGGTGAGATTGTGGTCAGTACAGACTTGATGGGCCAAATGACCTCTTTCTGTATTATAGGGATTCTATGAAAGTGAGAAGGGCTTGTTCTAGGCCCCACTGCTCAGCACTGCTCCAGCGAGGAGTGATTTTTCTGCCTGTTTGCCATCTGGGAATTTTCATGGGGAACCCTGCTAACCTGAGGAGCTGATGGATCAGTTCTTTGGGAAAAGTTCCTGTGCTGCTGGTCCGAGTGTGCAGATCCTGCGTGAGAAGGAACAGGACAGAAAAAAAGCATTTATCAGTCACTTTCCCCCCACTGACCTTGTGGTAGCTGCATGTATCACCGCCTCTATCGCTGGCAATGCCAACAGGTCACAGCTCTGTGAAATGGCTCTGCAGACAACAAACAAAACACCACCCAGCCCCCATTTACAACAATGCCTTTAATGTATGGAAAAGTCCCAAGATACTTCACTGGAGCATTATAAAACAAAAGATGACACAGGGCCACGTAAGGAGTTTAGAAGAGGAAGAGGCAACTCAATTGAAACATACAAGATCCTGAGGGGTCTTGACAGGATGGATGTGGAGAGAATGTTTCCTTCTGTGGCAGAATCTAGAACTAGGGGGTCACTGTTTAAGGTTAAAGGGTCATCCATTTAATACAGAGATGAGAAATTTTTTCTCTCAAGAGTGTTGCGAATCTTTGGAACACTCATCCTCAAAGGGCACTGGAAACAGAGGGGCGATCTTACCAAAACAAATTGAATTCCTGAACGAGCATGAAACGGGAGAAATTCACGCCATTTGTTTGGGCGACCTTAATAATCGAATTTTACCTGACTTATTCAAAAAAGTCAAGCCAAACTTGGATTCCGCCAGCAAGGGGGAGTGGGCAGGGCCTAAATCGCCAAAAGCCGGCTGATAGCAGTAGAGGGCTCAATTGCGTAGGTGCAGATTTCTATGCTATATGAGCACAAAAACTTGTCACTGCCTCCCCCAGCTATAGCGGGCCTCCGTGGCCCATCACCGCCCCTGCCCGCTACCGTGAGCTCCACGGCAGATCGCCACCTGCACCGATCACCCCCCCCACCCAGACTGATCGCCAACTCTCTCCCCACGCCAGATAGATTGCGGGTGAAACCACCCCCCCTTTTCCCACCGGTTGCATTTGCCAGAGTGCGCAACGGATCCCCCTGGATAGCAAGCCCCAATATGGCCCTGCTCTCTCATGCCCTGCACCCTCAAACCCCATCCCCTTGGCACTGCGTGGTGGGCACGGCCCAAGGGACACTCCCCTCTGCCCTCGACCTCCCGGGGATGGGGGGGTGCCTCAATGACCTCCGGTCCTACTGGAGAGAACCTTCCCCAGCAAGACCACAGAGGCAGGTAAGCCCAGATGATTCCGTCATGGGCTGACTTGTAATATTCAAATGCTATGGATAGGCAGGAATGTTGCGTTGAAGTTGCAATCAGATCAGCCATGATCTTACTGAATGGTAGAACAGGTTCGAGGGGCCGAGTGGCCTATTTCTGCCCGTAATTCGTACGTTAGGAAATTAAGTCAGATGAACAAAAGCTGGGTCAAACAGGGAGGTTTTAAGGAGTGTTTTAAAGTTGGAAAAGGAGTGTAGAGAGATGGAGAGCTGTAGGGAAGGAATTCCAGAGCTTGGGATCGAGGCAATATAGAGTGGCTCGGTGACACAGTGGTTAGCACTGCTGCCTCACAGCGCAAGGGACCTAGGTTCAATTCCTGCCTTGGTGACTGTGTCTGTGCGGAGTTTGCACGTTCTCCCAATGTCTTTTTGGGGGTGGCACGGTGGCATATGGTTGGTTGGTGGGATTGTGGTCGGCGCAGACTTGATGGGCTGAATGGCCTCCTTCTGCACTGTGGGGATTCTATGATTAATTGAAGGCATGGCCACCAATAGTGGAGCAATTAAAAGTGGGAATAGTTATTAGGCCAGAATGAGAGGAAGGCAGGTATTTGGGTGATTGTGGGGCTGGAGGAGATCACTGCGATAGGGAGAGGCAAAGTCACAGAGGGACTTCAAAACAATGATGAGGGTTTTAAAATCAAGACATTGCTTAATCAGGAGCCAGTGTAGATCAGCGAGCACAGGGGAATTAGGGAAATGGATCTTTCCGTGAGTTAGGACACAGGCAACAGGGTTTTGGATGACTTGAAGTTGAGGGAGAGTAGAATATGAGCAAACAACGAGCAGTGCATTGGAAATATCGTGTGTAGACATAATGAGTACATGACCAGAGTTTCAGCAGCAGATGTGATTGAGACAGGGGTCAGTCACATTCTACAGATGATTTAGCCAAAGTCTTTTTAGCACAGGAGTCAACATGTTCCTGCCACAAACAAATTTAACAGGAGGGACGTGACCTGAAACCTGAGTCTGAATATTTGGGTTTAGGCTTTTCCCTTCTTCAATTTGAAATGATTAAAGCTTAGAAAGTGTCCTCTTTTAAGTGTGTTTGTAACTCTATGATGGGATCCTGCTTTGCACTACAGATGATCTTGTTTTAAAGTTAAAAATTATTTATTAGTGTCACAAGTAGGCTTATATGAACATTGCAATGAAGTTACTGTGAAAATCCTCTAGTTGTCACACTCCAGCGCCTGTTCGGGTACACTGAGGGAGAATTTAGCATGGCCAATGCACCTGAATCATAGAATCCCTACAGTGTAGAAAGAGGCCATTCGACCCATCCAGCCTGCACTGACAACAATCCCACTCGGGCCCTATCCCTTTCACCCATGTATTTACCCTGCTAATCCTCCTAACACTAAGGGGCAATTTAACGTGGCCAATCCACTTAACCTGCACATTTTTGGAGTGTGGGAGGAAACCCACAGAGACACGGGGAGAACATACAAACTCCACATAGACAGTCGTGCAAGGCCAGAATTGAACCCGGGTTCCTGGCACTGTGAGGCAGCAGTGCTAACCACTGTGCCACACTGCCACCCAATGGCATGAGTTGTCATCACAAGACTTTTACGGAATTTTCGGGCCGTTCATGTGAGCGGGATCTTCCAGTCCAGCTGACGGTGTGCCCCGGCCAAGGATTTCCCAGCACGAGGGGTGCCTTCGAAAGGAAACCTTGTTGACAACAGTGGGACCAGAAGATCCTGCAGTTGGCCAATGCTGGGCTGCGTCCACCACTGCGAACCAACACACGGGGGGTTGTGTGGAAAATCCCGCCCTATCCCTATGGGCAGGACTTTATGGCCTCGCTTGAATGAGACTGGAAACTCCCACCTGAGGTCGATGGACATTTCCATTGTCTGCTCCTCACCCGCTCCAATTCCGTAGCGGGCGGGGCGGTAGAATTCCGGCGTGTATCTCTGCTCCATTGCTGAAGCTTCCTTTCCATACATATGTTAAAGTTCTTTGTGGATGTGGCCCCAGCTTTGAATAGTGCTATGAAGACTTAGCTCAGTTCCGTGAGGGCAAGAAGCACGCAGGTCTCCACATGTCCCCATATCTATGTCTAAAAGTATTGGCCAGAGCTAGCAGGAAGGTAGACACTGCTGCATTATAAAGGAATGAAAAGAGTCTTCCTGATTTTCCCTCCTGGTCAGTCTTACTTCCAAGGACAGCATAGTGCGTCTGCACGATAGTGAGGATGAAAGCATGTGCTCGCATGGCACCTCGGCATAACTGATGCCCTCCAACCTGTGGCATTGTGCCCAGGAATACAGGTGCACTGTGCCACCATACAACCCCAACTGATTTTGATTGTTAGACACTGTGATGCATGCGGTGTTTTATGGAGCTTATTCCTGTGTTTCGTTTATTCCACAGCAGAGCCAGAATTGAGAAGGAGGCATCATCAGGTAAAGGAACTGGGCTTCAGACTGTCACTGATCCACAACCTGATCAGACCCACTCTGGATGCGCTCCCATTACATTCTCCATCTTTCTCCAGAATCAAAACAGGGAGGTGCAACTTTAATTCCGGAATCCCATTAGCGGAATGCTTTACTCCATATTGCCCGCAGTCAAGTATAGGTGATCGGTAATAATTGGTGGGCTCACAATGGAAAATGTCAAAACTGAGATTGATAGAATTTGTCTAGATTTCGGAATTACGGGGAAGAGAAACAAGGCAGCAAGATGGAGTAACATAAAGATCAGCCATGATCACGTTGAATGGTGAAAGTCTCGAGGGCTGAATGGCCTCCTCCTGTTCCTGTGCTTCTTCCTCCCTCTCATCTCTCCTCCTATCCTGCTTGTAGCTGGGAGGTCTGCTGCCATTGTACGTCACACCCGTCTGTCTCACATCATCTTCACACATCGGCTGTAGCTTGTCTGTAATTGCTCTGTGATGTCCGTCATCCAATCATGCCTAGATCAACCCCTCTTCCTGCTGCCCTCTAGAAGAGATCTCTGTAGGTCTTTGACTCTGACCAACTGGCCAAAATATTGACATTTCCTTTTCAGGATGTCACATTTTCAGAGTTCTTTTCGTTCTTGCTATTTTAAGCCCCTCCTCATTTATCTCGTGGTCCTCGTCTGGAATCTTTAACATACATCTGAATATCCACATTTCAAAAGCCTCTATTTTCTTTCACAGATCAGGTTTCTAAAGCAGACAGGAAAGTGGATAGAGTTGGAGCATCTGATGAGTTTTTACTCATTTCAAGTTTCAGTTTTCTTGTTAACACATCTTTTGTCTTCACAAAATTACCTCTGACTATCTCCATCCTTCAAATTTCTGCATCAGATCGATCATCTTCAGTTCTCATGGGCGGAATTTTACCGGCATGTCCGCCTGAGGTTTGTACGATCCAGCCCGAGACCAACGGAGACTGCTGTTCCCCGAGCGTTGCCCACCCCCGGAATCAGGGCTGGCTGCCGGTAAAATTCCAGCCCATTTATCCGGAGTCAACAAACTAATCTACTTGTTTCAGTGTGACACAATCCACTTCAGTCTTCACTCTTGTTTTTTCTAATATATTCCTTCTAATTACCATTGTTTTTACCTTTTCGGCGTTGACACTAAATCCACATTCTAAACTTGATCTCCAATATTCTGTTGCATTTCTTCTAATTCTGCAACTGGTGCATCCCGCAAGTTTCCTATATTTTTGCCTCAATTTTTACTGCTGGAATTGCCTCTGACTCTCTGGATATTTGTTCTGTGTACAATTTGAATAATATTGTCGTGCTCCTCTCTTCACTTGAAACATGTCTGATTATTCATTTTCCAACCTGACGCTTGCTATTTGGTCTCAAGTCTAAGCTCTGGATAAATCACACGGCTGGGATTCTGCCAAACAATTCCAAGTGTCGAATTTGCATTAAAACTGGAATACATCCCGCTACTTTTTTCAGTGGGAGCTCAGGGAAGAATCTTCCACACTCTGTGCACTGCTGAGTGTGCTGGTGTGCCTCACGTAATAAATCTGGCGACGGGGCCTACTCCTGCTGGAGAGGCTGGCAGCACCGTGCTGAGAGGGCCACTGCGCATGCGCCAGTCTGTCAGTGCCGAGATCGGCACATGAGCAGTGGCCCCTGTCTGTCTGCCGCCCGATGGCAGGCCAGCCTCGCAACCCCTGCAACGCTAGCCCTCTGGGCCCTCACAGCCCAATCACTAGTCCCCCAAGAATGTCCGGGCCCAGTCCTGAAGCCCCACGCCCCGCCACCCCACTCCTCGTTCGCCCCGATCTCCAAAAACCCCCTTTTCCCCCTGATTGCCCCAACTGGCAGGCCCCCGTCCCTGCAGCCCTGACAGCACCACCCTCCCCCCCCCCCCCCCCCCCCCCCAAAGCAGGTTGACCACCCTGCCCCCCACCCCGATGGCCAGCCCCAATTGCTGGCCTTCCTCCCCCACCGATCCCGACTGCAGAGTGGCAGCGTGGCCCCATCTGGCCTTGCCCCCAACAGGCCCTGCCCCCTAGGCTCTGCCTCAATAGATTCTGCCCCCTTGGCACTGCCCTGTACCTGGTGGGCAGTGCCAAAGTGCCCCTGGGCATTGGCACATTGCCCCTTGGGTAGTGCCAGGGGGGCCCAGGCTAGCACTGCCAAGGTGCCAATGCCCAAGGGCACCCTCTGCACCCGACCTTCTGGGGATCCCCGATTGCCCCCCCTTCACTCCAGCGGGGTCAGACCACCAGCTCTCCGCAAGTGGGGAGCTATTGTAAACGTTGTTGGAGTGAAATACTCCTGGTGGGGGGTAGAGGCAAGCGGGCCCAGAGACTTCAGTCCCGGGCCCACAAATTGCATTCAAAATAGATTAAAACGACGTCCTGCCTGTGTAATGCATCTCTGCGCCTATTCCCGGCACGGAGCTGACGGTACCGGAAATCGGCACTGGGAGACCCGCTCGGGGCCGAACACCCAGCAGGGATCACGCTAATCCGGCCCCGCTTAGATCTCCCGGCCCACTGCGCTAAAAAATCAGCGCAGCAGGATAGGAGAATCGCCCCCACATCTTTACTGTCAATGCTATGTTACTGCAGTCCCATTATTAGTGCACACAAAATAGGCAACATAGAATCATAGAATTCCTACAGTGCTGAAGGAGGCTATTCGGCCTATTGAGCCTGCACCAATAACGATCCCACCCAGGCCCTATCCTTGTAACCCCTTGTATTTACTCTACTAATCCCCCGACACTCAGGGGCAATTTAGCATGGCCAATCAACCTAACCCACACATCTTTGGACTGTGGGAAGAAACCGGCGCACCCACGCAGACATGAGGAGAATGTGCAAACCCCCCACAGACAGTGACCCGAGGCTGGAATCAAATCCAGGTCCCTGGCACTGTGAGACAGCAGTGCTAACCACTGTGCCACCATGCCGCTCACATCATGTTTCTGAAGATTCCCCGGGGTCAGATTGTCGGGATTTTTCTTAGTCTGGTGTAAACTGAATGAAAGAGGTAGACCGTTACCATGGGAATCTCACTCTTTACCTCATTTCCCCTTTCCTCTGGGTTTTTGTGTTGTCCTTCATGAACCTCCTCTCTCCTAATCCCCTTTCCTTATGATCCTCAGCCCTTTCTTTTATTCCAGTCTTTCTGTCTCCCAAGTGCACACCAAACACCATCATTTGGTGACTTCCTTATAGGGAGCAAGAATATATTCAGCATCCTTTTCTGTTGCAGTCTGGGAAATGATTTTAAAAAACACCAAGGTACATCTTTAAAATTTATTCTTTCATGGGATGGACAAGACCAGCATTTGTTACCCATCCCTGATTGTCCTTAAACCATGTGGCTTCTCACATCATTGGAGAGGATAGTTAGGAGTCAACAACATTGCTCTGGGTCTGGAGTCACATGTAGGCCTCACCAGATAGGGACTGCAGATTTCCTCAAGGTCTGGTTGGTGAACCAAATGGGTTTTTTACGGGACATCCCATGTCCAGTAAGGTTGGATTTTCATAGAATAGAATTATAGGATCCTTACAGTGCAGAAGGAGACCATTAGGCCATCAGGTCTGCATCAACCCATCTTTTTATCTTGGAATTTCAGTTCCAGATTATTACTTGAATTTAAATTCCACCAGCTGTCGTGGTGGGATTTGAACCTGTGTCCCCAGAACATGAACCTGGTCCTCTCGGCTACTATCCAATGACATTACCACTAAACCACCGTCTTCCCTGTCGAGTTCTCCTTTGGCCATCTTGGGAGTCAGCTGATAGAATGGAGTTGTTGACTATTTAGCAATCAATTTCTATCAATTAATCCACAACAGACCCAGGGATGATGTGGGGAGAACATCCAGTGAATTATCAGAACCCTGTCTCAGGAGGCCCCAAGCGGTTTTATGTTTAGGCCTAATAGAAAATAACTTTAATGGTTCATTCACACTGCATTCCAGCCTCCAGCCATGTGGAAGCTGGAAACCATTGGTTCCCATGTCCAGTAAGGTTGGATTTTCATAGAATAGAATTATAGGATCCCTACAGTGCAGAAGGAGGCCATTTGGCCATCAAGTCTGCATCAACCCATCTTTTTATCTTACCCAGATCCTATCTCCATAACCCCACGTATTTACTCCACTAATCCCCCTAACCTACACAGATTGGGACACTAAGAGCAATTTAGCATGGCCAATCCACCCAACCTGCACATCTTTGGATTGTGGAAGGAAACCAGAGCACCCGGAGGAAACCCACGCAGACATGTGGAGAACATGCAAACGCCACACACAGTCATCTGAGGCTGGAATTGAACCCGAGTCCCTGGCGCCGTGAGGCAGCAGTGCTAACCACTGTGCCGCGAAACGTGATGGGCGATTGCAGAAGGTTCCATTCATAGATCCATTGCCAGCCTGCAGTATTTGTGGAAGACAGAAGGAGCACTCCTCCTGATACTACCAAAATTTAACAAATTAAATTCCTGAACGTTTTCTGGGATGGCTCGCACAACTTGGTATTCTTGGGGAAAGTGAGTGCATTACGCCAACCCCAACTGTACCTGGAAACTGAAAACAAGGCCCAGTTACAGCTAACATAGGACTCCAATTTGGATATTTAGGTAGCCAGAAACAGACAGATGAGCTGACTGTTCATTTACAGCCACCTAAAAATTGCATGAGGCATGTTTTGGGCATCAATGGGGCATCTGAGACCACACCAACCCACTCGTTTTCAATTAAGGGCTGACTGTTTTTCAGACAAGAAACATGTGTATGTGTTTGTCTCCCTCCCTTCCTCCTTCACTCCCTCCCACCCTTTCCTGCCACCATATCTGCATCTCACTCTTCTCCTTGCCCCTTCCTTCCAGGTTCCACTGTTGACTTTCAGGGATTTCCTCTCCCTTTCTCTCTCTCTCTCTATCCCTCTTCTTTCCCAGAGGTCTTTTGTTCCTTCTTTTATCCCAGTTGTTATCTCTCTCACTCGCACTAAAACATCAGCCGGGATTTTACGAGCCTACTTGGGTGAGGCTCATAAGATCCTCATAAGGTCAATGAAGAATTCCATTCTGCGAGCTTCGGGGTGGGTGTGCTGGTAAAATTCTGGCAGATCTCTGTCCCTCACTTATACTGAACGAGAAGTAGAAACATCTATGATACAATTCTACATAATATCAAGTAATCTTTGGGATGTGGTGCCATTCTCTCAGGGATAGTACCTTTGGTAGAGACCTGAGCATTCTTGCTAAGTGTTGGCTGCTGTGTAATATATTGGGAAAATAACTGGAGGGAAGGATTCAGTATTAATATCATCCTACCATGAGAATGTGTTTATGATGAAGGCTTGGTAGTTTAACTTCGGTGAGTAGGATTTTGCAGGTGAATGTTAGGTGACACGTTAATCCAATTTAAGAAGCAAAGAGTTGGTACAAAAATTGTATCTAGTTTATAGGCAGCATATCTAGATTCAGCTGTTAAGATGTGAGGCTTGTAACACTGAGATATTGTATCACCATCTAGATAAATGGCATCTCTGTTCTCTTAAAAATAGAGTGGACGTGATGTGACATTGTCACATATTAGTTTAGTAGCACATGACACAAGGATCACATGACAATCATGTCCAAATTGATCGGTTTAGAGCAAGTCATCTGACATTATCCACTTAGGGCTACAAACTGGGTCCACATTCTGTGGTATTCCGTGCTGAGAATTCTCCTGGATTGGTTAATAGTGCACAGGCTCCAATGGATTTGTTACTGGTAAGTATATAAATGTATAACTTGTTTGTACTTTCTGTTGACATTAATAAGGATGTGGAGATGCCGGTTTTGGACATTAATAAGACCAGCCAGTTGATCTATCTTTAGTGACTGAATTTATGTAATTTGGATTAATCCACTTGGTTGATCCACCACACTGAGTTTCACTCTTTAAAACGTAATGTAGGCCTTAGAGAACATGGCCATGATCTTCAGCACCTGTTCTCCGCAGCGCAAATCCCATTCTGGCCGTAAACTCTTGCGAAAGGGCCATAACAGGATTTGTGGCAGCGTCATCTCAGTTCCAGATCTCCTTTGCTCCCCCCACCCCCCGCTGGCGACACAATGTGATTCTGATTACCATTAATTTAAATGCATTATAATATTACTAAACGGCTTAATGCCGTTGCTTCCAGGAGCGTTAGGTGGTTCCCCCTGCCGGCGTGACATCACGCCAACGGGAACCACTATTAGATTTCAAAAATGTAAACCAGTCATGATGATCATGGGGTGGGTGCGGAGGTAAGTATAGCTCCCAGGTGGTGCGGGACATGGCAGGGCAATGTGCTGGTACTGCTGCCTGGCACCCTGAAAGTGCCAACCTTTAACATTGCCTTGAGATCGGGGTTCTCTTTAACAAGGGCATCCCAATCTCTGGGGAGTCGGCCTGGCCAGCTTTATCAGGCCTTGCCCCGCCCCCCCCGCCCCTCTCCCCCAGAATGATAGCACAAAACATTCCCCATACTATTTTTTGACAAAGTGTTGGAAGATCTGGAGTGAAGACCTGGCTGTGTTTCTGGGGAGAAACACGCTGGCTTTCAGTCAGAACCTGCCATTTTGCCACTTTTTAGGAAAATTCCACTCCACACCTTTCACATTCTCTTCCTCTGCATTCCTGCAATCGTCTCCCCTCTCTCTCTGTGCTTCCTTTGACACACGGTGGTTTCCCTCGGAGTTTTCATCAGTAAAGACCACTCTTATCCTTTACATCTCTCTGCTTTCCCCCTGCCCTTCCTCAGAAAACTAGCTGTATGTCTCAGATTCCATCCTTCCAGTTTGTCTGCACCTAAATTCCTCCCTCCTGTTTCTGTTTAGATTCTTATCACATTTGCAGACTTCTTTCATTAACTTATTCTCCAATTCTACAGGTTTTGGCAAAAGAGAAATCTACAAGCCCCCGCAAGAGGCAAGCTCCCTTGCCACCCAGCACCCCTTCTACCCAGGTAACAGAAACTTTACTCTAATTGTCCAAATAGTCAGTGTGGTGTTTGAGGTGCAAACAGCAACTTTCAGATTCATCAGTTGAAAGGCCAGCTTTGCTGTCAATTGAAAAGGTCAAAGTTCAGTCCTATTTCTGAAAAATGTTACCTGTTAATGTGTTTGATAAAGTTCCACACAGGTGGTTAGTAAATAAAATTAGAGCAGTTGGGATTGGGGGAAATACACTAATATGGATTGAGAATTGGTTAACAAACAGAAAGCAGAGAGTAGGAATAAATGGGTCATTCGCAGGATGGCAGTGCTGGGTCCACAGCTGCTTACAATCTATATCAATGATTTTGATGTGGGGACAAAATGTAATATTTCCAAATTTGCTGATGACACCAAACTGGATGGGAACATTAGTTTTGAGGAGGGTGCAAGGAGACTTCGAAAAGACTTGGCTAAATGAACGTGGTAGAACATGGCAGATGGAATATAATACGAATAAGTATGAAATTCTTCACTTTGACAGACAAAACAGAAAGACAGAATATTTCTCAAATGGTGAGAGGTTTGGAAGTGCAGGTATCGAAAGGGACCTGGGTGTGCCTGTTCTGTGTCAGGTTAGCGTGCAGATGCAGCAAGCAGATCGGAAGGTAAATGTATGTTGGCCTTCACTGTGAGGGGATTTGAGTTCAGAAGTGTCTTACTGCAGTTATATGGAGCCTTGATGAGATCTCACCTCATTGTGTACAGTTTTTGGTCCCCTGATCTGAGGAAGGATACTTGCAATGGAGGTTCACCAGATTAAGCTCTGTGATGGATGGCAGGATTGTTTTATGAGGAGTGATTAAGGAAGCTTGGTCTGTATTCCTTAGAGTTTCGAAGAATGAAAGGTGATGTCAATGAAATGTACAAAGTTCCTACAGGGCGAGAAAGGGTGGATGTAGATGAAATGTTTCCCCTGGCTGATGAGTCTAAAACCAAGGGACAGCATGGCGGCACAGTGGTTAGCACTGCTGGCTCAGAGCGCCAGGGACCCAGGTTCGATTCCTGACTTGGGTCACTGTCTGTGCGGAGTCTGCACATTCACCTGCGTGGGTTTCCTCCGGGTGCTCCGGTTTCCTCCCACACTCCAAAAGATGCGTTGGTTAGGTGCATTGGCCATGCTAAATTCTCCCTCGGTGTACCCGAACAGGCGCCAGAGTGTGGCGACTCGGGGATTTTCACAGTAACTTCATTACAGTGTTAATGTAAGCCTACTTGTTACACCGATAAATAAACTTTAAATTTAATCTCAGGATAAAGTGTGAGTCATTTAAGACTGAGATGAGGAGAAATTTCTTCCCTCAGGGTGGTGAATCTTTGTAATTGTCTATCCCAGAGGGCTGTGGTAGCTCAATCATTGAACATGTTCAAGATGGAGATGGTGAGATTTCTGGATACTAATAATATCCAGGGAAAAGGAGATAGTGGGAAAGTGGCATTGAGGTAGATGATTGGCTATGATCAAACTGAATAGCAGAGCAGGCTCTTTCAGAATTCCCCGACATTGCCCATGCCTGGGATTCTTCAATTCCACTGCTGTGAATGGAATTTTGGCTGAGCGCCAAACACTCCATCTTGCCGGTAGCAGTAGCAGGGTGATCAAGTTCCGAGAATCCTGCCCTGGATTTTTGTGGTGAAATGCAATTTTGATTCAATTTAGGAGTGAAAAAATGATCAGGAAAGGGTCTTGCTCCTCAGTGACACCTGGAATGGGAATGAGGAGTAGTGAGCTAGGGATGTGGGGGACCAGAATGGAAGAAGAGAACAAAAGGGGTGGTAGGGGTGATACAGTGGTTAGCACTGCTGCCTCACAGCGCCAGGGAATTGGGTTCGATTCCTGGCTTGGGTCACTGCCTGCGTGGAGTTTGCATGTTCTCCCCGTGTCTGCGTGGGTTTCCTCAGGGTGCTCTGGTTTCCTCCCATAGTCCGAAAGACGTGCTGGTTAGGGTGCATTGGCCGTGCTAAATTCTCCCTCAGTGTACCCGAACAGGCACTGGAATGTGGCGACTAGGGGATTTTCACAGTAACTTCATTGCAGTGTTAATGTAAGCCTTACTTGTGATTAATAAATAAACTTTAAAACTTTACTTTAAAAAGTGATCTATTAATTTCTGTGTCATGGTTGTCATTTGTTACGATAACACTGGAACATTCATTCTCTGTGCTGCTGCTTCCAGAGCCCTTCCCACTCCATTGAGTTACTCTCCTCTGGTGAATCAACAAGTCCATCTTACTCTTCAACAGAAACACTCACACCAAAGGTGAGTTCATCCCATTCACTCACAGACCATCTACCATTCTATATGGAATAATAAAGGCTACTTAACCAATCTTAGCAATTCCACATTAATCAATCAAACCCATTCTTCATCAGCAAATCAAACCAGTTCCTCATTTTCCAGTTAAACCCATCTATCTGTCTATCAACACTGTGTCACATTGAACCACCTGAATGCTCGATGGCAAATCCCCCACCAACCCATTTCGCTCAGTGATAGTCCTTCTCCTCTGACACTGTAAGGTCAAACCCTACTCCAGGATGTGTTATCTAATGTAGACTGATGCTCAGTGCCTGACTGAGGGAGTGAAGGGAGTGTTAGGTCCAGAGATGCTTTCGTTCAGGTGAGATGTTCAGGCCACGGGTAAACAGGATGACCATGTTACAATTTGAAGAAAAGTAGAGGAGGTCTCCCGGCCAATATTTATTCCTCAACCAATACCATCACACTCACATTATCTGGTCACTCGCCCTATTGTTATTTGTGGGACCTTTGTTGCTATCACAATTCACAAAATACCTTGTTGGTGGTAAAGAGGTTTTGGACACCCAGAGATCATACTTAAGAGAAATTCTAATTTCTTAACGGACAATTGTTAAAAAAGCTAAGCCAAAAACAAAATAACATTTTTAAGTGAAGATAACGTGGGACTCAGCAGTGCTTCTTTTGAGGGCGGCACGGTGACACAGCGGTTAGCACTGCTGCCTCACAGCGCCGGGGACCTGGGTTCAATTCCCGGCTTGGGTTACTGTCTGTGTGGAGACTGCATCCTATATTTAAATTAGTCTATAATACACCTCAATTTCACACAGTTTAACATTTTTCATCCTGTTCTCCCGTGTCTGCGTGGGTTTCCTCCGGGTGCTCCGGTTTCCTCCCACAGTCCAAAAATATGCGGGTTAGGTGGACAGGCCATGCTAAATTGCCCCTTAGTGTCAGGGGGAAAAGCTAGGGTAAATGCAGGGCTTGGACTGAGTGGATGCCTGGGGTTACGGGGATAGGGCTTGGGTGGGATTGTGGTCAGTGCAGACCCGATGGGTCAAATGGCCTCCTTCTGCACTGTATGATCCTATGATTCTAAGAGTAAACCAGTGTAAACTCAGGGCAACATTAGCAGATTGACAGTTACCAAATTGAATAAGGTGAAAGCCTCTTAAAGGGTTACTGTAACAAAACACAGTGTTTTCAGCACATCTCCACACCCACTCTGTGTTTTACCTTTTGGGGAATAGTGGGGGAAATGGTATAAGGATTTCCCAGCTGAGTATCAACCCATTGAACAGTGTTGAGTTCCCCTTCCGTGGTTCACAAGTCCTGACCCTGGACTCGAACCCGGAGCTTCTGGTCCAGTGGTAGGAATGTTACCCCTGTGCCACAGAACCTCCTGTATGAAAATCTTAAAGGAAACTTATCAAACTTAGGACAGCACAGTGGCACAGTGGTTAGCACTGCTGCCTCATAGCGCCAGGGACCCAGAATCAATTCCAGCCTCGGGTCACTGTCTGTGTGGAGTTTGCACGTTCTCCCCGTGTCTACGTGGGCTTCCTGCGGATGCTCCGGTTTCCTCCCACACTCCAAAGATGTGTAGGTTAGGTGGATTGGCCATGCTAAATTGCCCCTTAGTGTGCAAAAGTGTGTAGATTAGTGGGTAAATATGTGGGGTTGTGGGGATAGAGCATCTTCCGCAGGCCCTATCACAGAGTCAGTGCAGATTCAATGGGCTGAATGGTCTCCTCCTGCACTGCGGGGATTCTATGAAACTTTCCATTAACATGTAGCTCTGGAGGTCCGATTTGCATCCCAGCCCGGCAGTGCCCTCCAATGATGGAAGGATACCACGAGCTCCCATTCCGGGGATCCTGAGCCACGAATGTAGCCATGGAGGGACTTAGCGTGATGCTTCACATGGAGGAATAGCCGATTGATACACAGGGTGAAATCTAGTTCCAGTGAGTGTCCCGATGGCAGGACTGGAAGTGAGTGGACCTTCCTCTCAGAAGCGAAATGGTTGGCTAAATGCAATCACACAGCAGCCAACAAGTTAGCTCCACACAGTGGAGGGGGCTGGCCAATTGTGTGAGGGGGGCTGACCCTACCTTCACCCCATGGGATTGAAGATCCGGGTGCCATATTTGATTTGATCCACTCGGTCCAAGCCAGCAGCATCATTTTGCCTGTTTGGGAAGAAGATTTTGAACTGGAACTTCGGACCCCCCCCCCCCAACTCCCTCAGATACCCATGTCCCGCCCTTGCTGGACAGCTACCACCCAATCTCATTGTGACAGCTCAACCTCCTCTCCCCTGCTCTGACAAAACTCCACCAACAAGAAATCACTGCAAACCCTCAGGTAGACTACCTCACCTGCTGTATGTCACCTTTAACCTGTCAAAAATCTGAAGGCACGTGATTCTGATTTGCTGCCTGCTTAATCGCAAAGGTACAATTTAATTCGGTGACCATGTGTTTTAATGAATATGTACGATATGCTAAACTATTCAAAAATACTGCTGGCTGTCCAGAACCACAATACACCTTTGATCCAGTTTTGTTCCCAATGTTGATCCCACTGTTGGGAGGCTGATGGTGCCCCTCCTGTGTGACAGACCCTGTGCCTCACCCTCATTTTCCCCCCCGCGGAGTCTCACTAGTCTCTTCCCTTAGACTCCATTTAGAGAATGCCCATTGGTCCAGTGGCAGGAGTAGATGACCTCAGCAATCCTCTTCATCAGCATGACAATAAGGGAGATGACTCGTGCATGGGTGAGCTGGAATGGGGGCGGGGAGTGTGGGGTGGAAATAAACCCAGTCCGCATTCACCTGAACATATTATTCGCATTTCACAGAATGATCAGAGACTAAGTGAGGAGATAGACATGCTTCAACAGGAACGGCAACACTTGCTGCAGACCATTAGCAACCTGGAGCAGTTGGTAGACAAGTGCCAGCGGGAGGTAAGGCTTTTCACCATCTCTTACTCAAGCAATGATATTGCCATTAATCCAGCTTGGGCCTTGGGCCTGCTGTCCAGAAGCTCTGCTCCCTATTAGAAAGCATTAGGAAGTCTCATAAGAAAATAATGAATCACTTCAAGCAAGGCCAGGGACCCGGGTTCCATTCCCGCTTAGGTGACTGTGCGGAGTTTGCACATTCTCCCCATGTCTGCATGGGTTTCCTCTGGATGCTCCGGTTTCCTCTCACCATCCAAAGTTGTGTGGGTTAGGTTGATTGGCCATGCTAAATTGATCCTAGTTTCGGGGGGATTAGCAGGCTAAATATGTGGGGTTACGGGGATAGGGTGGGATTGTTGTTGGTGCTGTTGTTGGTGCAGGCTCGATGGGCCGAATTACCTCCTTCTGTACTGTGGGAATTCTATATTCTATGAACCCTAGTGAGTTTCTTGTCCAGGTTTCATCATACTCCATGTTTAATATAATTAATGATGATTGACATAAAAGTCTTGGATCTAATACACAATTTGCCCCCATCACACAACTGATTAGCTCCAACTTCATATTTATCACATAATACCAACCACAGCTGAATCAAATCAGGAATTGTTATATATTTAAATAGTTGCATGGTTGCTTTAAGACCTGATCACATGATTTGATGGTGATGTCTTTGGAATGTTTCACAGCCTCCTGTTTTTAGTTTCAGTTTCAGTTTGGGTTCTGTACTGGCTGGAAGCCCTGGAATAAATCTGTTATTGTTAGTATGAATCTCCATGTGCAAACCACACCATTTCCTTTTGCTTAAAACCCACAACCCCAGCACAGTTAGGACATTAGAAAACAAAAATTGGCAACGAGTCGGGATTTTGTTTCATCAAGAATATTTTTAAAAAGATTTTGTGGGTCCTCATATTTAGAATATTCGAAGGCTGGGGAGAAGCAACAACAGGACTGTAGATTGAAGTGCCAGTGCAGGAAGACCAAGTATGAAAAAACGCTCTGTGTGGTTTTGAAAGAGTGTTTTCTTTCCAATCAGAGAAGGGTGAGATTCCAGGCTGTATTTGAGAAAAAGGGGTGCTTTGCTGTATGGCTTGTGTCGTTTCAAAAAAATAATACATTAAGTCTCCCGTATAAATGGTATAAAGGGAAGCACTGGGAAGATAATAAAATAAAATATACTGAACAGTTTCAAGTCTCTAGTGCCTGCAAGAGAAATGGTGGGTCAACTCGGATCCGTGGCCTTTTCAACGAAGGAAGTGAATCATGGAGTTTCAAAGCAGAGTGTTTTCAGTACTTTGTACAAGCAAATAAAATTGCAGATGAGTTGCTTGTACCAATTTTTCTCAGTACAATAGGAAGTAAAACCTTCAATTTGTTCCAAAGCTTGGTTCATCCAGCAAAGCCAGGAATCAAAACTTACAATGACTTGACAAAGATCCTTGAAGAGCATTACCCTCCAGAGCCATTGATCATGCGAAAGGTCTACATAAAGCACCTAAGAAGAGGGACACTATTTTAGAAGCACCAAGTCTGATGAATTTGATGCAATTGAGATCTTTTCTGGGATTAGTAAATCATTATGGCAAATGTGTTTCTAACTTAGCTACATTATTGAAGCCATTGCAGAATTTATTGTGTGTGAAACAGTCCTGGGAAACAGAATGTGAGAAAACATACAAGGATGTCAAAGATGCTTTGCAGAAGTCTGAAGTATTGGTTCATTTTAATCCAGAGCTGCCATTACAGCTTGTTTATTATGCTTCACCTTAAGGAGTAGGGCAGTTGTTCCACTATTATGACTTTGGGAGAAGAATGACTAATAGCTTTTGCTTTGTGTACTCTGACTAGTGCTAAATCTAACCGTGCTCAGCCAGGAAAAAGAAGCGTTGAGTATATATTTTTTGGACTATGCAGGAATCTAATTAATCACCGCTGTGGAAATGTGTGGCTGGATTCTTAGGGCCTGATTTTAACTCTGTGTAAGTGAATGGATTTAAATTTTTTGTACAGCACAGAAGGAGGCCATATGACCCATTGTGTTTGTGTCAGATCCTTGAAAGAGCTATCGATTTAAGGCGCACTCCCTCACTCTTTCCCTGTATCCCTGTAAATGACTCCTTTCTGGGTTTTCACCAGCTTGGGAATTACAACTGAAGCTGCTTCCCTTTCTGGTAGATCGTGTTATCATGTTACGTAATAAGTAAATCCCCATCTCTCCTTTGGTTCCTTTAACAATTACCTTAAAATTGTGTCCTCTAATAACCTCCGTAAGTTTAGCTCAGTTGGCTGGACAGCTGGTTAGTGATGCAAAATGATGCCAACAGCGTGGGTTCAATTCCTGTATCGGCTGAGGTTATTCATGAAGGCCCTGCCTTCTCATCCTTGCCCCTTGCCTGAGGTATAGTGATGCTTAGGTTAAATCACCACCAGTCGGCTCTCCCCCGTCACAGGGGAGAGCAGCCGATGGTTATTTGGGATGATGGCGACTTTACCTTTACCAATAAAAGTAGTTTCCTATAATCTGCTCTGTTGAAACCATTCTTAATTTCAAATACCTCCATTAAATCTCCCCTGAACCTTTTGAAAACAATCAGGTGACTGTATTCTCTCCAGATAATCAATCCCTCACCTCTGGTACAGAACTTCCTCTAAGACCTCCCCAAGGTTTGACCTCCTTCTATGGAGTTTGTACGTTCTCCCCGTGTCTGCGTGAGTTTCCTCCGGGTGCTCTGGTTTCTTCCCACACTCCAAAGATGTGCGCGTAGGTGGATTGGCCATGCTAGTGTCAGGGGGACTAGCTAGGGTAAATGCATGGGATTAGGGGGATAGGACCTGGGTAGAATTGTGATCAGTGCAGACTCGATGGGCCGAATGACCTCCCTTCTGCACTGTAGGATTCTATGATCCTTTTCAGCCTACCCAGAACTGAACACAATGCTCCAGCTGTGTCCACCTTTTCTTTCTATTCTAAACCTCAATTAATAAAGGCAGGAATCCATCCTTTTTTTAAAATAGCCTGATTAATTTGTCACACACTTCCAAAGATTTGTGTTTCTCCTCCTTCTCCCCTCTCCAACCTCCCCAAGTAAAGGTCTCTCTTTCCCTGCACCCCTTTCAGATCATATCAATCCAATCAAAGCCATGACAGATTAAACCAGGTCAGTATTTCAGAACATTATAAACATTTCTTATCTGTAAATAGGAATTATTAACAAATTAGAAAACACACACCCTGTACCAAATCAAAATGCCTCAGATGCCAGAAACCTCAAATAGAAAGTTCTGGAAATCCTCAGCAGAGCAGACACCATTTATGGAGAGAACAACAGTGTTAACGCTTCAGACCGAGGACCTTTCATCGAGGGAGACAGTTTAAAAATAAGGGGTCTCCCATTCAAGAAGGAGATGGGAAGGAAGTTTTCTCTGAGGGTAATGAATCCTTGGAACTCTCTTCCCAGATGGCAGTGGAGACAGGGTCATTGAATATTTTAAAGGCGGAGGTAAATAGATTTTTGACTAACAATTGAGTCAAAGATTATGGGGGTTAAATGGAATGTGGAGTTGAGGCCACAATTAGATTAATTGCATGACAGAAGAGGCTTGAGGGGCCGAATGGCCGATTCCTGCTACTCTTTCTTATGTTCGTAACTCTATCAACATCCGAGGGGTTACCATTGACCAGAAACTGAACTGGACTAGCCATATAAATACTGTGGCTACCAGAGCAGGTCAAAGGCTAGGAACCCTGCAGCAAGTAACTCACCTCCTGACTCTCCAAAGCCTGTCCATCATCTACAAAGCATAAGTCAGGACTGTGATGGAAGACTGTCCACTTGCCTGAATGGGTACAGCTCCAACACTCAAGATGCCCGACACCATCCAGGACAAAGCAGCCGTCTTGATTGCTGCCCCTTCCACAAACATTCAATCCTTCCACCCTCAATGAACAGTGGCAGTCATGTGTACCATCTACAAGATGCACTGCGGGAACTCACCAAAGTTTCTTGGCAACACCTTCCAAACCTACGACCACTGCCATCAGAAGGACAAGGGCAGCTGATACCTGGGAACACCTCCAACTGGAGGTTCCCTTCCAAGTCACTCACCACCCTGTCTTGGAAATATATTGCCATTCCTTCACTGTTGCTGGATCAAAATACTGGAATCCCCTCCCTAACAGCACTGTGGATGTACCTACACCTCAGATTGCCATGGTTCCAGGAGGCAGCTCTGAAGGACAATAGGGATGGGCAATAAAATGCTGGCCTTGCCAGCGACATTCCATAAACTAAATTTTTAAAAAACTCTGCATCTGTACTCAAACTACCATTCTGTACCAATCTGACCAGGTTATCTCTATTCAGCCCAGATTTAATGTCTCTCAACACAGATCCTGCAGGTGCTAACCTGAATCATCGACTTAACTTTGTCATCAGCACTGACTTAAGATGTCACTTATATGGGACTCACGCTTAAATGGAAGTAGGATTTACCCAGTCTCCTTAGCATTACTGAATGTCCATCGACTTTGACTTGCGAACTAACAACACTTATTCTAAGTGAGCATTTCCCACACCCCTCGCTCCTAATTGGTTGGTTTCTCAGGAGTACTGGGTTCAGGGATTGGTAGTTAACTGCATGACTGGTTTTACACGTTGGCTGTGGTGTATGTTTGACTTGGAAAAGGTGCAATTACATCTTTGGAATTCCTTTTTGATTTCAGAAAGTGCTGATTGCAAAAGATTGTGGAATCCAGAAACTGGAAAATCAGGTACTTCCATTTTTAACATCATTTGTAACAGTCAAACTGTCTCGCAGTTCTTTCAGACAATGAGTTTGGATAATATTAGTTATTATATTCCACTGATTTTAACTGGAAGTATTAATTCAAATGTGAGATAATTCAAAATTAATTGCACTAAAACATGGAAACATAGAAAGTAGGAGTAGGCCATTTGGCCCTTCAAGCTTGCTCCGCCATTCAATACTATCATGGCTGATCTCATTTCGGCCTCACTTCCACTTTCCTGCCCATTCCCCACAACTCTTCAAACCCATTACTAATTAAAAATATGTCCACCTCTTCCTTAAATCTACTCAATGTCCCGGCATCCACCACACTCTGGGATAGAGAATTCCACAGACTCACAACCCTTAGGAGAAGTAATTTCCCTAATCTCTGCTTTAAATCTGCCACCTCTTATCCTAAAACTATGACGTCTTGTTCTAGATTGCCCCACAAGAGGAAACATCCTCTCCACGTCTACTTTGTCCATCCCTCTTTCATCTTGTACACCTCAATTAGAGATCTCATTCTTCTTAATTCCTGAGAGTATAGGCCTAAACTGCCCAATCTCTCTCCTTAAGATTACCCCTCATCTTTGGAATCAATCTAGTGAAGATCCTCTGAACCGACTCTAATGCAACTACATCCCTTCTCAGGTAAGGGGACCAAAACTATACACAATATTCCAAGTACCGCCTCGCTAATGCTTCGTACAGTAGCAGCAACACTTCACTACTTTTATATTCTATTCCTTTAGCCATAAATGCCAAGATTCCATTTGCTTTCCTTGTTACCTGCTGTACCTGCATACTAGTTTCTGCGATTCATACACAAGGACACCCAGATCCCTCTGCACTGAAGCATTCCAAGATTTCTCTCCGTTTGGTTAGTAATTTGCCTTTGTATTTTTTCCTAACAAAATGGATAACCTCACACTTCTCCACGTTAAACTCCATCTACCAAATTTTGCCCCATTCACTTAACCTATCCATATCCATTTGAAAATTCTTGTTTCATTATTGCAATTTACTATCTCATCTATTTTAGTATCATCTGCAAGTTTTGGCTATGGTACTTGCTATCGCTGCATCCAAGTCATTGTAAATATTTGGGGCCTGAGGACCGAACCCTGTGACACTCCACTAGTTACATCTTGCCAACCAGAAAAAGACCCATTTATTCCAACTCTCTGTTTTCTGTTGGTTAGCTAATCCCCTATCCAAGCTAATAAATTACACCTAATCCCATGTGATTTTAACTTGCGGACTATCATTTTGTGGCACTTTATCAAATGGAAGTCCAGATATACCACATCTACTGGATCCCCATTATCCACCTTGTTGCATCTTCAAAGAACTCATGCAAATTAGTCAAACATGATTTATCCTTCAAAACCCATGCTGACTCTGATGGATTTCCAAGTACTTTGCTACGCAATCTTCTATAATGGACTCTAGAATTTTCCCCACTAGCAACATCATACTGACTGGTGTATAATTCCCTGTTGATCTCCCTTTTTAAATAGTAGGATTGTATTAGCTACCCTCCAATCTGTAGGACCTGTTCCAGAGTCTAAAGAATCTTGGAAGATGACCATCAATGCAGCCACAATTTCTAGGGCCACTTCCTTAAGTACTCTGGGATGTAGATTATCAGGCTCTGGGGATTTATCTGCCTTCAATCCAATCAATTTCCCCCAAACCACTTCTCTACTAATACTGATCTCCTTCAGTTTCCCCCTCTCGCTAAATCCTGTGTTCTCCAACATTTCTGGTATTTTATTTGTGTCTTCCTTTGTGAAGACAGAGCCAAGATGTGTATTTAGTTGGTCAGCCATTTCTTTGTTCTCCTTTATAAATTCCCCTGTTTCTGACTGTAAGGGATCTACATCTGTCTTCACCAACCTTTCTGTCCTCAGATGCCGAGAGAAACCTTCACAGTCAGTTTGTATGTTCCTGGCGAGCTTACTCTCGTACTCTGTTTTCCCCTTCTTAATCAATCCCTTGGTCCTCTTTGCTGAATTCTAAACTGCTCCCAGTAAAGGGGTCTGCTGTTTCTGGCCAATTTGTATATGTCTCTCCTTTTGATCAAATGCTATCTCTCATTTCTCTTGTAAGCGATGGTTCATCCAGCTTTCCTGTTTTACTTTTGCACCAGACAGGAATAAACAATTGTTGCAGTTCACCAATATGCTCTTTGAATATTTACCATTGCCTATCCACCATCATCACTTTAAGTAACATTCCCCAATCTATCAAAGCCAATTTGCACTTCATGCCATCGTAGTTTTCCTTATTAAGATTAAGGACCCAAGTCTTAGAATCGACCACGTCACTCTCTGTCTTGATGAAGAATTCTATAATATTTTGATCACTCATTCCCGAGGCGCCTCAGACAACTAGATTACCAATTATTCCTTTCTCATTACAAAATACCCAGTCTCGGGTGGCCTGCTCTCTAGTTGATTCCTAAATGTATTGGTCCAGAAAACCATCCCGTATACACTCCAGGAATTCCTCTTCCTACAGTATTGTGACTAATTTGATTTGCCCAATCTATGTGCAGATTAAAGTCACCCACAATTACAGATGTTCCTTTATCGCATGTGTCTCTGATTTCCTGTTTAATATCATTCCCAACACCACCACATCATTCCCACTACACTTTAGTGTCTATATACAACCCCCACTAACTCCGCTCAGTGTTCCTCAGATCTACCCATACAGACTCCACATCTTTGGAGCTAATGACTTTTCTTACTATTATGTTAATTTCCTCTTTAACCAGTAATGCAACTCCACCACCTTCTCCTTTATTGTCTGTCCTTCCTAGATTCTGGAGACCTCTGGATGTTTATTTCCCACCCCTGGTCACCCTGCAGCCATTGTCTCAGTAATCCCGGCGAGATTATACCCCATTTACATTTGTTTGCACGATTAATTCATCGCCTTTATTGTGAATGCTCCATGCTTTAAGGCACAAAGCCTTAAGACTTGCCTTTTCTGCAATACTTGTCCCAATCCCATTATTTTTCTCACTATGGCCCTGTTTAATTCTAGCCCTTGATTTCTCTGCCCATCACTTTTCTTATTCCCCTTGATTGTCTTTTGTTCTTGTCCTTGATTCCCCCTCCTCTGACTCCTTGCATAAGTTTCCATTTTAGTTTAATCACTCCCCAAACACTGAGACCACTACCTTTGAGGTCTTACTTTTCAACTTTCTTCCTAACTCCCTATATTCTGTTTTTACCTTATCCTTTTTTTAGCCTATGTCGTTTGTACCAATGTGTGCCACGGCCATTGGTTGTTCGCCCTCCCTCTCCAGAATGTGGTGTAAATAACTATTACATTCCAACACTTTTGAACTCTTTCCCTGTGTAGCAGAGCCAACCGTGGTGCAACAAACTTGGCTGCTTTTTGAGAGGCCATTCCCCTCAATAGTATCCAAAGTGGTATATCTATTTTGTAGGGGATTAGCCACAGGAGATTCCTGCACTGCCTGCCTAGTCCTCTTACTCTGCCTGCTGGTCACCCATTCCCTCTCTGTTGTGGAGTCTGAGCCTGCAGTGTGACCACCTCTCTATATGTGCCATCCATGATACTCTCTTTGTAGATGCTCCACAGTGTTTCCAGCTGCCGCTCCAGCTCCAAACCTCAGGCTTCCAGGAGCTGCAGCTGAAGACACTTTCTGCACACATGCTGGCCCCAGGCACTGGAAATGTTCCCGCTTCCCACCTGGAGCATAAGGAGCACACCACAGCTTTGAGCTCTCCTGCCATGACTTGCCCCTTTAAATTAAACCATTGAAAGATGCTGAATATCAAATAATATCAATTATTCTAGGGCCTCACTGCTACAGAATACAGCCCTTAAAAACTATAAAACACAAAATGACCTTAAAAACTATAAACAATAAAATTAGTAAATAGTTACCCACCCTTACCCACTACTTACCAATCAGTTTTCTCCCTTGTAGCCTCTACCGCTACAGCAAGGCAAGATCACTGCCTGAAGATTTTAAAGTTAGAAAGCAAAAAAAAGCAAAAAGCATCTCTTTTCTCTCTGTAGTTCAATTGCCACTGTGCTCCAAATTCCCGATACCCACACTCACTCTGGCTGTCTCTCACTCAGGGTGTGCTCTCTTCCATTGCTTGTGCACAAAAGCTGCTTTATTCCAACTGCGAAATGCAAACAGGAATAGATTTTACTTCTGAATGTCGACAAGGATCTTGGTACACGATTTCGAATTATTAGCAATCCACGTTTGAGTCACAAAATCGCGCTTTCCATTCAGATCATGTTGCCATACTGGCAGGACCCAGAATCAAAGTACTTACACATTGTTACAATGCATCAACCCAGGTGATCTCATTCCAACATACAAAATTCCTACAGGGCTTGCCAGGTTAGATGCAGGAAGCTTGTTTTCCCCTGGTTGTGGGTATCTGTGAAAGTTTTTGGCTCGTCTGTGAGACTATTAAGCTGAAACTCTACTACCTCACCTGCCCCGGAATTGGGGCGGACGAGGTTCCCAGAACGGAAATCTCCATTGGCCTCAGGCGGAATTTTACAATCTCACCCAAGTGACGCCATAAAACCCTGCCCTTAGTGTCTACATGTCTCTCTGTGCACTGTTTGAGAGCACATTTCCACTCCATCTGACGAAGGAGCAGCGCTTCGAAAGCTTATGGTATTTGCTACCAAATAAACCTGTTGGACTTTAACCTGGTGTTGTGAGACTTCTTACTTAGTGTCTACAGCAGGGCTGGGATCCTTCATGAACTTACCTACAGATTTCACTGTAATGTGTAGCATTATATGAGGGAAAATTCAACTGTAGTCACAGCTGACTCCATCCATTCATGGACTGTGTAGAAGGAATGATTAATTTTCCTGTTCTGACATCAATAGGCCTCGTCGTGGGCGGGATGGATGAATTTGGAGAGCTGTTGACTTTTAACTTGGTTTATTACTGTCAGAAGGCCACACTGTTAGGGCAGGAGCAGCATTCAATGGAAATCCATAGTCAATAATCTGTTTCACTAAACAATATAAGGATTGATTTTCCCTCTGTACAGGCCTTTGATTACTGAAGAGGAAACTCTGTATAACCTTTTATATATATTACAACACAATCAGAAACTTTATTAATAAGTTTGGTAATGTTCACAGATACAGGAGCTCACAAATAAATTAACTGAGAAAGAGAAAGAGCATCGAGACGCTATCCAGCAGGCTGAGACCCTAAAGGGCAGACTGATTTTGTATGAGGTAAACCATCTATTTAAATAGTTATCATTGATTAACATAGCAAACCTTTCTTTTCTTCACTCTTGGGATGTGATCTCACTAGCATGGGCAACATTAACTGCTCCTGCCAAGTTGCCCTGGGAGATTGATACAACTGAATGTCTTGTTAGGTTACTTCAGAATCAACATCATTGGTATAAGAACATAAGAACTAGGAGCAGGACTAGGCCATTTGGCCCCTCGAGCCTGCTCCACCATTCAATCTTTTCATGGACTCAGCTCCGCTTACCTGCCTGCTCACCATAACCCTTAATTCCTTTACAGTTCAAAAACCCTTTGCCTTAAAAACATTCAATGAGGTAGCCTCAACTGCTTCACTGGGCAGGGAATTCCACAGATTCACAAACCTTTGTGTGAAGCAGTTCCTCCTCAACTCAGTCCTAAATCTGCTTCCCCTTATTTTGAGGTTATGCCCCCTAGTTCTGGTTTCACCCGCCAGTGGAAACAACCTCCCTGCTTCTATCTTATCTATTCCCTTCATAATTTTATATGTTTCTATAAGATCCCCCCTCATTCTTCTAAATTCCAATGAGTATAGTCCCAGTCTACTTAGTCTTTCCTCATAAGCCAACCCTCTCATGGCACGGTGGCACAGTTGCTAGCACTACTGTCTCACAGTGCCAGGGACTCAGGTTCGATTCCCGGCTTGGATCACTGTCTGTGCGAAGTCTGCACGTTCTCCCCATGTCTGCGTGGGTTTCTTCAGGGTGCTCCGGTTTCCTCCCACGGTCCAGAAATGTGCGGGTTAGGTGGATTGGCCATGCTAAATTAACCCTTAGTGTCAGGGGGACTAGCAAGGGTAAATGCATGGGGTTATGGGGATAGGGCTTGAGTGGGATTGCGGTCGGAGCAGACTCAATGGGCCGAATGGCCTCCTTCTGGCACTGTTGGATTATATGATTCTCTCAACTCCGGAATCAACCTAGTGAATCTCCTCTGCACCCGCTCCAGTGCCAGTGTATCCTTTCTCAAGTAAGCGGACCAAAACTGTACAGATGTGGCCTCACCAGCATGTTATACAGCTGCAACACAACCTCCCTGTTTTTAAACTCCATCCCTCTAGCAATGAAGGACAAAATTCCATTTGTCTTCTTAATTACCTGCTGCACCTGCAAACCAACGTTTTGTGATTCCTGCACAAGCACCCCCAGGTCCCTCTGCACAGCAGCATGCTGCAATTTTTTAACCATCTAAATAATAGTTTGTTTTGCTGTTATTCCTACCAAAATGGATGACCTCACATTTACCAACATTTTGAGGTTACTTCAGGATCAACCTCATTGAAATGGGACTGGAGTCACATCTAGGCCGGATGGAATGGGTGCTGTAGGTTTCCCTTCCTGAAGTATTCATGTTCGTGGCTATCCCCTGCCATGTAGCCTCGGTCACTTGTTATTCAGCTGAAGTGAAAGAGGACCTGCCATGCCCTGGGCACGTACTGCAGGAACATCTCCACTGCCCTGAATGAAGCACCCTGCCGCTCAAGTGCGTGACCCCTGGAAATCACTGCATTTTGCCTTTGAACTTGGAACCAGGATTGTGACCCTAGTTGGAGGTGGACCCACCTTTGCCAATGAGGCTCAATTCAGGGAGGGGGGGAACGCAATAATATTTAGACACACACCATACATATCTGCTCAAGATGGGGTGCAATGCCTCATCTTGTCAACTTAGAGTCATAGCGGTTTACAGCATGGAAACAGGCCCTACAGCCCAACTTGTCCATGCGCCTTTTTTTTAAGACCCCTAAGCTAATCCCAATTGCCCGCATTTGGCCCATATCCCTCTATACCCATCGTACCCATGTAACTATCTAAATGCTTTTTAAAAGATAAAATTGTACCCGCTTCTACTACTACCTCTGGCAGTTTGTTCCAGACACTCTCCACCCTCTGTGTGAAAAAATTGCCCCTCTGGACACTTTTGTATCTCTCCCCTCTCACCTTAAACCCATACCCTCTAGTTTTAGACTCCCCTACCTTTGGGAAAAGATATTGACTATCGACCTTGTCTATGCCCCTCATTATTTTATAGACCTCTATAAGGTCACCCCTCAGCCTCCTACGCTCCAGAGAAAAAAGTCCCAGTCTATTCAGCCTCTCCTTATAACTCAATCCATCAAGTCCCAGTAGCATCCCAGTAAATCTTTTCTGCACTCTTTCTAGTTTAATAATATCCTTTGCATAATAGGGTGACCAGAACTGTACACAGTATTCCAAGTGTGGCCTTACCAATGTCTTGTACAACTACAACAAGATGTCCCAACTCCTGTATTCAATGTTCTGACCGATGAAACCAAACATGCCGAATGCCTTCTTCACCACTCTGCCCACCTGTGACTCCACTTTCAAGGAGCTATGAACCTGTGTCCCTAGATCTCTTTGTTCTGTAACTCTCTCCAACGCCCTACCATTAACTGAGTAAGTCCTGCCCTGGTTCAATCTACCAAAATGCATCACCTCGCATTTGTCTAATTAAACTCCATCTGCCATTCGTCAGCCCACTGGCCCAATTGATCAAGATCCCGTTGCAATTGGAGATAACTTTCTTCACTGTCCACTATGCCACCAATCTTGGGTGTCATTTGCAAACTTACTAACCATGCCCCCTATATTCTCATCCAAATCATTAATATAAATGACAAATAACAGCGGGCCCAGCACTGATCCCTGAGGCACACCACTGGTCACAGGCCTCCAGTTTGAAAAACAACTCTCTACAACCACCCTCTGGCTTCTGTCAAGAAGCCAATTTTGTATCCATTTAGATACCTCATCCTGGATCCCGTGAGATTTAACTTTATGCAACAACCTACCATGCGGTACCTTGTCAAAGGCCTTGCTAAAGTCCATGTAGACAACATCAACTGCACTGCCCTCATCTACCTTCTTGGTTACCCCTTCAAAAAACTCAATTAAATTTGTGAGACATGATTTTCCACTCACAAAGCCATGCTGACTATTCCTAATCAGTCCTTGCATCTCTAAATGCCTGTAGATCCTGTCTCTCAAAATACCTTCCAACAATTTACCCACCACAGATGTGAGGCTCACTGGCCTGTAGTTCCCAGGCTTTTCCCTGCAGCCCAGCCCATTTTAAACAAAGGCACAACATTTGCCACTCTCCAATCTTCAGGCACCTCACCCGTGACTATCGATGATTCAATTATCTCGCCTAGGGGACCCGCAATTTCCTCCCTAGCCTCCCACAACATCTGGGATACACTTCATCAGGTCCCGGGGATTTATCTACCTTGATGCGCTTTAAGACTTCCAGCACCTCCTTCTCTGTAATATATGCACTCCTCAAGACATCACTATTTATTTCCCCAAGTTCCCTAACATCCATGCTTTTCTCAATAGTAAATACTTGGATCTTGTTTGTCTCCCCTTTGGGGACCGTCAATTGGAATTTGAATTTGGTTTTTGGAGGAAGCAAGGAATGGATTTGGGTTTGCCCGGTCCATTCTGAGCACTGGCTTTGGAACTTTAAGGATAGAGTAAATAGTAAAAAAAAAAGGTGACTCACCACCACCTAGCCAATTAGTCCACCATCCCCGCTCTTTCTTTATAACCATGCAGCGACATTACACAGCATTGTCAGGATCTCACAGGGGAATTAATATTGCATGGATTACATTTGAAGTACATACGTTGTTACCAGACATCCAATTATTGCACAACAAGTCATAGCGAGATAAAGGCCTGGTTAGGCTGTTTTCAGTAATATTATTTGAGGGATTGATATTGGCCGGGACACTGGGATTGATGAGGAATGTCTAGAATTCCATTTCCTAATTGAAATGCTTTTGACCCTCAGCAGGGCAAACATCAGGATAATGAGAGCGAACTCATGGTTGAAGAAGAGACGCTGGACAATTTCCCAGGTACACCGAGTTTGGAGCTGCAATCACATTTTTGTGATTATGTAATTAAGTGAATTGATGAATTTTGACAAAGTAGAGAAAAACATAGAAGCTCCAACATGAAACAGGTCATTGGAGCCAAGCAGTCCATTGTTGTTGTTAAATCATTGCCTGACAATACCGTTCTAACCATGTTTTCCCAGGTTGTTCCCATATCTCCTGGATAATGGCGTAGTGGTATTGTCACTGAAAGAGTAATCCAGAGGTTAATGCTCTGGGTACATAGGTTCAAATCCCACTGTGATAGTTGAATCATCCAGCCTATATGTGATTCTAGACCTAGCAATGTGTATGACTCTGAAATGGAAACATAGAAACTAGAAGCAGGAGCCGGCTCCGCCATTCATTTTGATCATTGAATTTCAATATCCTGATTCCCCCTTTCCTCCCATATCCCTTGATCCCTTTTGCCCCAACAGCTATATCTAATTTCTTCTTGAAATCAGACAAATGGTCTAAGAAACCACTTAGTTCTGCCAAACTAAAATTAAAATTAAAAGTGTCAGCACAGGTGGAAAAGGTGGTGAAGAAAGCATGTGGCATGCTTGCCTTCATGGGCTGGGGCATTGGGTATAAATATTGGCAAATTATGTTACAGTTGTGTAAAACGCTGGTTAAGCCAGATTTGGAATACTGTGTCCAATCCTGATCGCCAGAAGGACGTGGACACTTTGGAGAGAGTACAGAAAAGGTTCACCAGGATGTTGCCTGGTTTGGAGGTATTAGCTATGAGGAGAGATTAAATAAACTGGGATTGTTCTCCTTGGAGAGACAGAGGCTGAGGGGACGACCCGATAGAAGTTTATAAAATTATGAGGGGCATAGATAAGGTGAACAGTTGGAAGCTTTTTCCCAGAGCAGAAATGACAATTACAAGGGGGCACAAGTTCAAGATAAGGGGGGAAAGATTCAGTGGAGACGTGCGGGGGAAGTTTTTTACGCAGAGGGTGTAGGGTGTCTGGGATGCACTTGCCAAGTGAGGTGGTTGAGGCAGATATGTTAGCGACATTTAAGACTTATCTGGATAGACACATGAACAGGTGGAGAATAGAGGGATACCGGTGGTTGGTCGAGATAGGACAATGTGATCGGTGCAGGCTTGGTGGGCTGAAGGGCCTGTTCCTGTGCTGTACTGTTCTTTGTTCAAACTGCTACAGAGTCAAAAAGAAATGGAGCTAAATGGCCCACCCGGCATGAACCCAGGCACTGGAAACAACAACAACACACCCACACTTATCACTCCATCAATGTTCTCCTTACTAAGATCTGGGGACTTGTGCCAAAATTAGAAGAGCTGTCCCACACAATAATCAAACAATAGCCTGACATACTTATACTCACTGAAGCATACTTTACAGACACTACCATCACCATATGTTCTGTCCTACTGGCTAGACAGACTCACCTGAAGTGGCAGCACAATGATATACAGTCATTGACTCCAGCCCCATCTTGTGTAACACTACAACAGGATAGATTTAGAACAAATCTAGCAACTCAAAACTGGGCATCTATGAGATGTGCAGCAGAATTGTACTCAACCACAATCTGTAACCTCATGGCCTGGCAGATCCTGCACACTACCATTACCACCAAGCCAGGGGATGAGTCTTGGTTCAATGAAGAGGGCAGAAGGGCATGCCAGGAGCAGCACCAAGCATACATAAAAATTACCTGTCAACCTGGTGAAGCTACAACATAGGACTACTTACATGACAAGCGGCATGTAATAGACAGATCTAAGAGATCCCACAGCCAACGAATCAGATCTGCAATCCTGCCACATCCAGCCGTGAATGGTGGTGGAGAATCAACAACTCGCTGGAGGAAGAAGCTCCACAAATAGCACATTAGTACAAAAACCAAAGCTTTTGCAGCCAACTTCAGCCAGAATTGGACAATAAATCATGGCCTCTTCATGGAGTTTTGAGCATCATGGATGTCAGTCCTCAGTCAATTCAATTCACTTCACATGATATCAAGAAATGGCTACAGGCACTGGATAGTGCAAAGGCTATAGGCCCTGACAATATTCTGGCAATAGTACTAAAGACATCTGCTTCAGAACCAGCTGCAATACTAGCCAAGCTGTTCCAGTACAACTACAATACTGGCATCTCCCCGACAATGTGGAAGATTGCCCAGATATGTCCTGTCCACTAAATGCAGGACAAATCCAACCCGGCCAATTATCGGCCCATCAATCTACTTTCAATCATCAGTAAAGTGACGCAAGGTCAGCGACAGTGCTATCAAGCAGCACCTGCTCAGCAATAACTTGCCCATTGACACTCAGTTTGGATTTCGCCAGAGTTGTTTAGCTCCTCACCTCATTGCAGCCTTAGTTCAAACATGGACAAAAAAGCTGAACTAAGAAAGTGAGATGAGAGTGACAGCCTTTGACGTCAAGATAGCATTTGACAGAGTGTGATAGCAAGGAGCCCTAGCAAAACCTTACTTGCTACTTATCATGCTTTGGCTGATAAGTGGCAAGTAAGGTTCGTGCCACACAAGTGCCAGGCAATGACCATCTCCTATAAAGGAGAATCCAAGCATCTCCGCTTGACATCAATGGCATTACCATTGCCAAATACTCCACTATCAGCATCGTGGGACTTAGCATTGATCAGAAACTGAACTGGACCAGCCATTTAAAACTGTGGCTACAAGAACAGGTCAGAAGCTGGGAATTCTGCAGTGAGTATCAGAGCCTATTCACCATCTACAAAGCACAAGCCTGGATGGGTGCAGCTACAACAACACTCAAGAAGCTCGACACCATCCAGGACTAAGCAGCCCACTTGATTGCCACCCCATCCACAAACATCCACTCCCTCCACCACCGACGAACAGTGGCAGCCACGTGCACCATCTCCAAGATGCACTGCAGGAACTCACCAAGGCTCTTCCAAACCCATGACCACTACCATCTAGAAGGACAAGGGCAGCAGATACCTGGGAATAGCAGCACCACCTGCAAGTTCCCCTCCAAGCTTCACACCATCCTGACTTGGAAATATATCACTGTTTCTTCACTGTCGCTGGGTCAAAATCCTGGGATTCCCTCCCTAACAGCACTGTGGGTGTACCTACACCACATGGACTGCAGCGGTTCAGGAAGGCAGCTCACCACCACCTTCTCAAGGGCAATTAGGTATGGGCAATAAATGCTGGCCTGTTTAGCAATGTCCTGTGAAAGAATTTTAAAAATCTCATCAATCCCTTTTCCATCATTCACCAATTCAATCTAAGCCTGAACGTTGACAAAGAAAGAAAGTATTGATCTCTGTGACACCATATCATAAGACCATAAGACCATAAGACATAGGAGCGGAAGTAAGGCCATTCGGCCCATCGAGTCCACTCCACCATTCAATCATGGTTGATTTCAACTCCATTTACCCGCTCTCTCCCCATAGCCCTTAATTCCTCGAGAAATCAAGAATTTATCAATTTCTGTCTTGAAGACGCTCAACGTCTCGGCCTCCACAGCCCTCTGTGGCAATGAATTCCACAGACCCACCACTCTCTGGCTGAAGAAATTTCTCCTCATCTCTGTTCTGAAGTGACTCCCTTTTATTCTAAGGCTGTGCCCCCGCGTCCTAGTCTCCCCTGTTAATGGAAACAACTTCCCTACGTCCATCCTATCTAAGCCGTTCATTATCTTGTAAGTTTCTATCAGATCTCCCCTCAACCTCCTAAACTCCAATGAATATAATCCCACGATCCTCAGACGTTCATCGTATGTCAGGCCTACCATTCCTGGGATCATCCGTGTGAATCTCCGCTGGACCCGCTCCAGTGCCAGTATGTCCTTCCTGAGGTGTGGGGCCCAAAATTGCTCACAGTACTCCAAATGGGGCCTAACCAGTGCTTTATAAAGCCTCAGAAGTACATCCCTGCTTTTGTATTCCAAGCCTCTTGAGAGAAATGACAACATTACATTTGCTTTCTTAATTACGGACTCAACCCGCAAGTTTACCTTTAGAGAATCCTGGACTAGGACTCCCAAGTCCCTTTGCACTTTAGCATTATGAATTTTGTCACCGTTTAGAAAATAGTCCATGCCTCTATTCTTTTTTCCAAAGTGCACGACCTCGCACTTGCCCACGTTGAATTTCATCAGCCACTTCTTGGACCACTCTCCTAAACTGTCTAAATCTTTCTGCAGCCTCCCCACCTCCTCAATACTACCTGCCCCTCCACCTATCTTTGTATCATCGGCAAACTTGGCCAGAATGCTCCCAGTCCCGTCATCTAGATCGTTAATATATAAAGAGAACAGCTGTGGCCCCAACACTGAACCCTGCGGGACACCACTTGTCACCGGTTGCCATTCTGAGAAAGAACCTTTTATCCCAACTCTCTGCCTTCTGTCTGACAGCCAATCGTCAATCCATGTTAGTACCTTGCCTCGAATACCATGGGCCCTTATTTTACTCAGCAGTCTCCCGTGAGGCACCTTGTCAAAGGCCTTTTGGAAGTCAAGATAGATAACATCTATCTTGTATCCAATCCTGGCAAGGGCTGATTGTCCTCATGGACCAGGATGGACAGAAGCTACAGGCCTGGTCAGCGATGCTTACATTCCACAAATAGTTAAACAAGCCCTCGTAATGTATGGTTACCACTTATCTGCTTAAATCTTTCAGGGTGATCCATAGGGTTACTGTTTGGGTTGTAAATGTAACCAATCAAATGTCACATCTGACTTGCCCAAAGCTTGTTCACAAGGCACAAGTCAGGAGTGTGATGGAATACTCTCCACTTGTCTGGATGGATGCAACTCCAACAACACTCAAGAAGCTCAACATGACTAAATACTGAATGGAAATGAAGCAAAGCTGTAGGTCAGGACAGAGATCGCAACAACATGGCGAAAGCTCAGAGAAGAACCATTCTTGTTATACACCAAATTACTATAACAATTCCATCACATTACACCAGTCATTGTCAACACGGGGCACACTGGATTTGTGTAAACAGACATCCAATAAGCAGTTGGAATTGTAAATATGGGGTGGTAAATTTTTGTAAAAACAATAACCGTAATTAGATTTGAACGCAGCTGCAGCAAGGCAGTGAAGTTTGAGGAAAGAAATTCACAGGATTTTAGAGACCTTAGACTGTAACATCAAATAATGGAATTCAGCTTTTTAATCACATGAGGATTAGAATGTAAAAGACGAGAGATAAGGCTGATCCTTTAAACCTTAGTAAGACCTTGATTAGAATACTGCCTATAGTATGGCAGCACACAACTGGAAGGGTATCACGGCTTTAGAGAACTTACAGGGCAGACTCACAAAGATGCAACCTAATGTATGCCAGTGACTCTCACTGGGGTACAGTCCCCCTGACACTGACTCTCACTGGGTTACTGTCTCCCTGACACTGACTCTCACTGGGGTACAGTCCCCCTGACACTGACTCTCACTGGGGTACAGTAACCCTGACGCTGACTCTCTCTGGGATACAGTTCCTCTGACGCTGACTCTCACTGGGTTACTGTCTCCCTGACACTGACTCTCACTGGGGTACAGTTCCCCTGACACTGACTCTCACTGGGGTACAGTTCCCCTGACACTGACTCTCACTGGGGTACAGTTCCCCTGACACTGACTCTCACTGGGATACAGTCCCTCTGACGCTGACTCTCACTGGGTTACTGTCCCCCTGACACTGACTCTCACTGGGATACAGTCCCCCTGACACTGACTCTCACTGGGATACAGTCCCCCTGATACTGACTCTCACTGGGGTACAGTTCCCCTGACACTGACTCTCACTGGGGTACAGTTCCCTGACACTGACTCTCACTGGGGTACAGTTCCCCTGACACTGACTCTCACTGGGGTACAGTTCCCCTGACACTGACTCTCATTGAGGTACAGTCCCGCTGACACTGACACTCACTGGGGTACAGTTCCCCTGACACTGACTCTCTCTGGGGTACAGTCCCCCTGACACTGACTCTCACTGGGATACAGTCCCCCTGACACTGACTCTCACTGGGGTACAGTTCCTCTGATACTGACTCTCACTGGGGTACAGTCCCCCTGACACTGACTCTCACTGGGATACAGTCCCCCTGATACTGACTCTCACTGGGGTACAGTTCCCCTGACGCTGACTCTCACTGGGGTACAGTTCCTCTGATACTGACTCTCACTGGGGTACAGTTCCCCTGATACTGACTCTCACTGGGGTACAGTTCCCCTGACACTGACTCTCACTGGGATTTAGTCGCCCTGATACTGACTCTCTCTGGGGTACAGTTCCCTGACACTGACTCTCACTGGGGTACAGTTCCCCTGACGCTGACTCTCTCTGGGGTACAGTTCCCCTGACGCTGACTCTCACTGGGGTACAGTTCCCCTGACGCTGACTCTCACTGGGGTACAGTTCCCCTGACGCTGACTCTCACTGGGGTACAGTTCCCCTGACGCTGACTCTCACTGGGGTACAGTTCCCCTGACGCTGACTCTCACTGGGGTACAGTTCCCCTGACGCTGACTCTCACTGGGGTGCAGTTCCCCTGACGCTGACTCTCACTGGGGTACAGTTCCTCTGACACTGACTCTCACTGGGGTACAGTTCCCCTGACGCTGACTCTCACTGGGATTTAGTCGCCCTGATACTGACTCTCACTGGGGTACAGTTCCCTGACACTGACTCTCACTGGGGTACAGTTCCCCTGACACTGACACTTGTTGGCATTTTTATTTGAATTTTGGAATTGAAAGAGCCTTGAAACTGTTTCAATGCATTGGCTGCCTTTATTGTCTTGTGTTGTTTCAGTGATAGAGAAGTTACTCTCGAAGAAGGGTATTAACAGTTCAAGCGAGGAATGGCTTGTGTCACTGCAGAGTCAAGTGGAGTCACTCACTAGTGAAAACCAGGAGCTGCAAGGGAGATTGCAGGTAACCAACCCTTGGAACATGGGCCTTGTTATTTGTACATTGGACAATGCTGGGAGAATGTTGAAGGAAGGTAAAGAGATGAATCCACAATCTGCTGTGTACAGTCTTACTGCCCATTTCACATCAGTGATTATCCAGACTTGCAAACACGTCATGAGGAGTTCTCCATTGAGTGGCTGGTTTAAATTTAACATTTGCCACATGGATTTCCCAGGGATTTGGAAACACGACATCAAAAGGGCGGTGGGAGCTGATAGGTAAATTGCCTTTTCCAGCACCCCTTGTGGGCCAAGAGTGCTCTCTACACTCCCAAAATAAGTGATCGCTCCCAATCAATTGGGGCTACTCTCTCTCTGTCCCTCCTGTATTGATTGGGGACTTACTCACCCCTCCAATAGCAGATATCCACAAGCTGTTGCAATGGTAGCCAACCTTTCGCCCCCCCAATCCCTCCCCACCAACTCTGTAAACACAGTGCCCTGCCTCCCTTCCTCAGGTAACAGCCTTCCTCTTTTACCTGCCATTACCCCCAGCAAACCCTAATCTGTCAGCCCCTCCTGATTCGCGGATACTGTCCCTGAGGGTTCCTGACTTCGGTTCCCGCCTCCCCCCCCGCCCCCCCGCCCCCCCGCCCCCGCACCACCCCCCCAACCCCGGCTCTAGCTTTCCTGCCTGACAGGAGGCCAGTGTGTCCATTTTGCTGGCTGCTGGATAGAAAATCTCATGCCTTTTTGTGAAAGAAATCCTTGAATCTTAGCCAGTCTGGCTTGTTGGCGACCCCAAAGAGGTTGTCTCTTCCCACCCTGCGGTGCAGCCTGGTTTGTACTGAATTGCGAGCGATTAAATGCCAGTGCAGCCCACATCCCGAGAAGGAATTATACAAAAACTGAACCAATTCATTTTAAACAGATTAGTGATGCTGATGGGAAAATTGAGATGCAACATATTATCATTGGGAATTTGAGGAAGTGCTTCTAACTTGCCAACTGGCTTGTTGAGTTAGCCTCTATTGAAATATAGAAATGATAGAAAGGCAATAGGAAGCAACATCCAAGCTGTGAATCAGATCAGCTTGTTGGGATTGGGTGGGGTTTAGGGTCTGCAAAACTCTCCTGCAATAATTGCAGCTGTGGTACATAGAAAAGAATGCGCTTTTCACAACCACTCGACATCTTAACATTTTGCAGCCAAAGAAATACTTTATGAAGTGTAGGTGCTTCGTAATGTCGGAAACATTACAAAGCGCTAATTTGTGCACAACAAGCTCCCACAGACAACAATGTGGTAATGAGTGGATGATCTGCTTTTTGTGATGTCGATTAGAGGATAAGTATTGGTCAAGACACCTGGGATAACTGCTCTTCTTCAAAAATGCATCATGGGATCTTTTATATACACCTGTGCCGACAGATGTCGGCTCAGATAAATGTCCCCTCCTAAAAAATGGCACCTCTGACAGTGAAGCACTTCCTCAGTACTGCACTAGAGTGTCAGCCTTGATCTCACCCCGTCCCCAGGTGGGACTTGGACCCAGAAACTTGTGAATCTGAGACAAACGTGCTGCCGACCGAGTCACGGATGACACTTGAGGCATTTCATTACTGTTGCCAACCAAACCTGGATTGTTTATGTAACCCCCTGCTGACCACTATATGGGGCTACTATTTAGATATTCAATCAAAGGATCCCGAATTCCTAGCGGTTGATGTTGATTTGGCTAATTCCCTGTTTACCCATAAATGTCAGTACTGTAATCGGAATATCAAAAATAAATTTAATAGCAAATATAATTAACAGACACAAAACAGTGAGCTCTGATCTATAACCGTTGGGGCCCATCCGTTGGTGCACACATGGGGAAACTCGTCCTCAGTAACACACTTGTAGATACTGTTCCAGTTGGATTGTATCGTCCCCACCAATTACTCACGACACACACTCACACAGTCCAGAAGAGACACACGTGTGGAAGATGATGCTGTAGGAGGCAGAGGTGCCTCGAGCTATCCGTGCAGCAACACAGGTCCAGTGCGCTGAAGGCTGTCCTCCTCGGCAGTAATGAAAAGAACAGGCAGGAGAATGCCTGGCAGTCTCTCACTCCAAGCACAATTCTCACTGCCTGGGAAAAGCTCCTCTTCAAAACGTGGCTATCTCTCTCGCTGCACACTCCCTGCCTTACCCCGCAGCTGCTTCACTTCCTGGCGCCTTTTTTTTCTTCCCGCCCCAGAGCAATCCGATTGGCCCAGCCCACATCGCTCAACAAACAGCATACTGTTCAGCAAACAGGACACTGAAACCCACAAGGGACAAAGAACACGGCACGGTAGCACAGTGGTTAGCACTGCTGCTTCACAGCTCCAGGGGCCTGGGTTCGATTCCCGGCTTGGGTCACTGTCTGTGTGGAGTTTCCACATTCTCCTCGTGTCTGCGTGGGTTTCCTCTGGGTGCTCCGGTTTCCTCCCACAGTCCAAAGATGTGTGAGTTAGGTTGATTGGCCATGCTAAAATTGCCCCTTAGTGTCCTGGGATGCGTAGATTAGAGGGATTAGTGGGTAAAATATGTAGGGATATGGGGGTAGGGCCTGGGTGGGATTGTGGTCGGTGCAGACTCGATGGGCCGAATGGCCTCTTTCTGTACTGTAGGGTTTCTCTGTTTCTCTTTCTCTCTGAAAGAACACTTGTAAATGTCTTCCCCACAAATCCCCATTTTTCTCAGTCCCTTACATTTAAATGACTCTAAGCCAAGATAACTGCTATGTATAGTCTATTACGAAATGTGTTACTCATCAGTATTTATTACTGTTGCTTTTTATCAGGAGTTGGAGTATTTGCAGAAAGGAGCAAATGAAGGGGAGTCATCAGAGAGCCTGGATTTTGTCCCAGTTCTTCTCTATGATGCCCTCCAAGCAGAGTTTGAGAAGCTGAAGGAACAGTATGAACAGTCCCAAGCTGCAATCATGGAGGAGGTTAACCCAGCAACCTCTGAAAAGCTAGTCTCACTGGAAGCATATCAACAGTTAAAGGTGGAGCATGAGCAAGAAGTTCAAAGGCTGCAAGACGTTCTTGACGAGCTGAAGGTCAAGACCCACTCAAAGGTAGAAGACTCATCCAGAGATGAGACGAAAGACTTGGCAGAACGTGGAAGCAAAGATGTCGAAGAACTCATTAAAAAATTGAAGGATACCCAAGACAAATATGAGGTGGCAATGAGTGAGATTCAACTACTAGAAGAACAGATTCAACTAGGAATTCTTTCAGTGGAAGTAAAAGCAACTATGAGAAACACAGAGACTATAAAAACAATCCCGGAACAGCAGGCTGTTAAAATGGAGTATTTGCGAGCAGGTATAACAGAGGTAGAAGAAGAAAAGAAGGTGAAAGCCTTAGAGGAAAAGGTGAATGAAATGGAGAAGATTCTGGCTCACAGTATTCCTTTGGAAGAGTACAATGGAATGAGAATGTCGCTAAATACCTCCCTGGAAGAAATTTCCAGAGAGAATTTATTGCTAACAGAAAAATACACCAAGGCGGAAGGTGAACTTAAGGATCTGAAGAGAGGCCACTTTGAAGAGACAGCTGAAAATGGAACTGAAGATTCCATCAAAGTCAAGGAACAATTAGATTTGCTGAGCAAATCCCACAATGAATTGCAGGAAGAATGCAGAGAGCTTCAAGCAGAATATGAAAAGAAAGTTGAAGAACTGAAGTCAGTACAATTGTCGTGCGTCCCAAAGGCGGAACATGAAGAGGTGAAGGATAAGCTGAATAAATCCCTCCGGGAAGCCAACAAGCAGCTCCATGATTTAAAGGCAACACACAATGCTATCCAACAAAAAATCACCAGGCTAGAAGATGAGATAGAACAGCAAAGGGTGAGTTCCATACCTTGGGCTGAGCATACGAAAATGAGGGAATCGCTGGAAAAATCTCTGCAGGATACAAAAGGGATGCTGAGCAATGTGAAGGATCAGTTGGCCACAAAGGAAAAAGAAATTTCCCAGCGACAGTTGGAAATGGAGTCAATGAAAGGACAATTCATTCAAAACGAAGAGCATGAAAAGATTACCAGCTCGCTGAAAGCTGAGGTGAATTCTTTAGTCGTTAAATTAAACGATCTGACTAAGAAGCATGAGAAGACCTGCACTGAGGTGTTCCGGGTACAGAGGGAGGCACTCTTTATGAAGAGTGAAAAGCAGGCTGCAGAGGAAGAGGTGATCGCAGCACAGAAACAGCTGAGTGACTTAAAAGCAGAGTCCACCAAGATCATGGAACTGCAAAAACACATTGAGGACTCCGCTGGTCTTGTTAAGGAAAAAGATAAGAAGGTATTTCCAGATCACACAATCTTTCTGTTCTTCAGTGTTGCTGAATCAATATGAACTCATGTACCTTTCTGATTGCTCTTAAATACTTTTTGCTGTGCATGCTGTGCATTCTTTTCAGCGCCATATCTTAGCGATGGTGGGTCCTGGAACAATGCAGGCCTCTTGTCTATTACTAACCCACCGAGTATAATCTATCCAATCACGGACCCAGTACACTGACTTGATCTCCGGTGAATCTCAGCACTATGCAGAGTTTGCTCTGACAGCTTCTGACCTTTTCCCAAATCCCTTTTTTTCAGTCACTCTCTCCCTTCCTCCATAGCACCATAGAATCCCTACAGCGCAGAAAGAGGCCATTTGGCCCATCGAGTCTGCACTGACTCTCTGAAAGAACATACGGCCCAGGCTCTTGACTCTGCTCTATCCCCGTAACCTCAGATATTTACCATGGCTAATCTGCCTAATTTACACATCTTTGGACACAAGGGGCAATTTACCATGGGCAATTCACCTAACCTGCACACCTTTGGACACCAGGGGTAATTTAGCATGGCCAATCCACCTAACCTGCATGTCTTTGGACTGTGGAAGGAAGCCAGTGCAACCGGAGGAAACCCATGCAGACCACTGAATATGCTGCGTCATTCAATATGATTATGGCTGATCTTGGGCTTGCATTCCATTTTCCCGTGAATTCCCCATATCTTATAATTTCCCGTGGGACCGACAATCTGCCGATCCCAGCCATAAATGTATTCAACAATGGCACACCCACAACCCTCTAGGGTAAAGAATTTCAAAGATACAGAACCCTTTGAGGGAAGAAATTTCTCCTCATCTCAATCCTAAATGATCAGCCCCTTATCTTGAGACTGTGCCCCTGTGTTTTTGATTCCCCAACCAGTAGAAGCAACCTCTCAGTGTCCACCCTATCAGTCTTTTAAGTTGCAATGAGTTTGCTTCTCGTTCATCTAAACTTCAGAGAATATAAGCCCAATTTACTCAGCATCTTAGCAGGACAACTCCCTCACCCCAGGGATCAATTTGGTGAACCTTTGCTGTATCATCTCCAGTGCAAGTATATCCTTTCTTAAATGTGGAGACCAAACCTGCATATGGTATTCCAGAATTTTGACCAAAACCCTGTACAATTGCAGAAAGACTTCTTTATTCTTGTACTGCTCTTGCAATAAAGGCCAGCATGCCACTGCCTCCCTATTTGCTTGCTGCATCTGCATGCTAACTTCCTGTATTCCTTGCATGAGCACAGCCCAAGTCTCTTTCAACGTTGACACTTACAAGTTTCTCATCTTTGAAAAAATATTCTGCTTTTTTATTCTTGCAATCAAAGTGAATAATTTCACACTTCCCTATATGGTAATCCACCTGCCATTTTGTAGCCCACTCACCCAATGTGTCTGTATCTCTCCATCCCATGTCCTGCCCACAGTTTACCTTTCCACCTAGTTTGGTATCATCAGCAAACTTAGATACATTACTCTCTGTTTCTTCATCTAAGTTATTAATATAGATTGTAAGTAGCTGAGGGCCCAGCACTGATCCTTGTGGTACTCCATTATTCACTGCCTGCCAACCTGAAAAAGCTCCGTTAATGCCCAAATTCTTCATTTCCATTAATCTATCTTTTGTCCACACTAATATATTATCCCGACTTCATGACCTCTTAATTTGCCTATCAACCTTTTGTGCAGCACATTATCAAATGCCTTTATGAAAATTCAGGTATACTACATCTACTGGTTCCCCTTTATCTACCCTCCTTGTTAACATTCTCAAAAACCTCTAATAAATTTGCCAAAAAGCATTTCCTCTTTGTAAAACCACATTGACTCATTCTAATCATACTCTGGTTTTCTAAGTGCATTGTTAAAACTTCCGTAATAGATTTCCACATGAAACTCTAAAACTGACTACACATTTCTGCGCTTGTTTACTTGCTATAAATGATACATTGAGACGGGGGGGGGTGGGGGTGGGGGGGGGGGGTAATTTTTCCGTCCCGCCCGCCATGGGAATCGTAGTAAGTGGGAAGGGGGTGGGGGGGGGTTGGATCATGCAAAGGTCTGTTGACCTCGGGTGGGATTTTCCTGTTTTGGGGTGAATGTGGCTGGAAACTCCCACCCAAGGAGTCTAGACAGAATTTCTTTTGTACATTTTGATTGCAAAACTATTGGTGTTGATCAAATTGCTCTTGATTGCTTTCTGTTTCGCTATCAGTCATGGATTAGTGCATCAGGAAATATTTCCTTCTGGATTGTTACTGACGGGTGTATGTTAATTGTCCTCTGACACCATCCCTCAGTGGAATGGAGTGGCGAGGTTGTCCCAGATTGAGTGCTGGTTCTCCATGTTACTATCTTCATTTGTAACCAGAATGTTCCTTGCTGCTAATTGTTTTTCTGCAATTCTTTTTGTTTGTAGATAACCGAGTTATCCAAAGAGGTATTTAAACTGAAGGAGGCTTTGAACAGTCTGTCGGAGAAGTTAAACGCTGCAGCACTACCTCCAAAACCAGCCTCCCACTCCAACCAACAACACACAGAATCCACACAGAGACAGATCAGATTGTTACAGCAACAGCTAGCTGTAAGAAGGGCACCTGGAATACTGTGAACAGTTTTGTTCCCCTTTTCTAAGGAAAGATATACTAGCATTGGAGCCAGAACAGAGAAAGTTCACCAATTTGATCTGGGTGTGGAGGGATTTTCTTACGAGGAGAGGTTGAGTAGGTTGGATCCGTACTCATTGGAGTTTAGAAGAATGAGAAGCAACCTTACTGAGACATTTAGGATTCTCAGGGGCTTGACAGGGTAGATGCTGAGAGATCGTTTCCCCTTGTGGGAGAGTCTAGGACCAGAGGGCATAATCTCAGAGTAAGGGGTCCCCCATTTAAGCCAGAGGTGAGGAGGAATTTATTCTCTCAGAGGGTAGATTTTTTTGATTTGATTTATTATGGTCACATGTATTAGAATACAGTGAAAAGTATTGTTCCTTGTGTGCTATACAGACAAAGCATACTGTTCATAGAGAAGGAACAGAGAGAGTGCAGAATGTAGTGTTACAGTCATAGCTAGGGTGTAGAGAAAGATCAACTTAATGCGAGGTAGATCCATTCAAAAGTCTGATGGCAGCAGGGAAGAAGCTGTTCTTGAGTTGACTGGTACGTGTCCTCAGACTTGTGTATATTTTTCCCAATAGAAGAAGGTTGAAGAGAGTATGTCCGGAGTGTGTGGAGTCCTTAATTATGCTGACTACTTTTTCAAGGCAGTGGGAAGTGTAGACAGAGTCACTGGATGGGAGGCTGGTTTGCATGATGGACTGAGCTACATTCACAACCTTCTTGCACATAGCAGGAGACATACCAAGCTGTGATACAACCAGAAAAAATGCTTTCTATGGTGCATCTGTAAAAGTTGGTGAGAATCGTAGTTGACATGCCAAATTTCCTTAGCCTCTTGAGAAAGTAGAGGCATTGGTGAATCTATGGAATTCTTTACCACAGGGGGTTTTGAAGGCTGGGTCACTAATAAATTCAAGGCTGAGATAGACAAAGTTTTAATCAGTAAGAGAATCAAAGGCTATGGGGATAAGGTGGGAAAGTGAAGTTGAGGATCAGTCATGGTCTAATTGAATGGCGTAGCTGATCCAATGGGCCGAATGGCCTACTTCTGTTCCCATATCTTATGGTCTTTTTGTCTCAGTCATTAAAGATGGCAGGACAGGTTAATAAAGCTTACAGTATCCTGGGCTTTATTAATACAGGTATGGAGTACAAAATAAGCACATAATAGCCTCAGCTGGAAAACTGTGTCCAGTTCTGGACACCACACTTTAGGAAAGACGTGAAGGCATTAGAGAGGTGCAGAAAAGATTCATGAGTACAGTTCCTGGGATGAAGATCATAGAATCATAAAATCCCTACAGTAGAGAAGGAGGCCGTTCGGCCCATCAAGCCTGCACCTACCCCAAATCCACCCTAACCCCACATATTTACCCTGTTAATCTCCCCGAAACTAGGGTCAATTTAGCATGGCCAATCAACCTAACCCGCACATTTTTGGACTGTGGGAGGAAACTGGAGCACCCGGAGGAAACCCACGCAGACCCGGGGAGAACGTGCAGACTCCACACAGACAGTGACCCAAGCTGGGAATTGAACCTGGGTCCCTGGAGCTGTGAGGCAGCAGCATTAACTGCTGCACCACCGTGCCACCCCACCCCCCAAGATCTTTGGTAACATGGATAAAAATGAGAAGTTGGGACTGTTTTTCATGGAAAAACGAAGGCTGAGAGGAGATTTGACAGAGGTATTCAAAATCATGACGGGTGTGGACAGAGAAGGTAGGGAGAAACTATTGATGGAAGGATCAAGAATGAGAGGGCAATGATTGAAGGTAATTGGAAAAAGAATTGGAGATGTGAGGTGAAATGTTAACACAGTGGGCGATTAGGACAGGGGATGTGCTGCCTGAGAGTGCGGTGGAGGCGGATTCATCCGGGCATTCAAGAGAGAATGAGAATATTATCTGAAAAGGAAGAATGTACAGCGCTACAGGAAGAAAGTGGGAGATTGGCATGAGTTGAATTCTCATTTGGGAAGCTTGTGCAGATATGATAGGCCGAATGGCCTCCTCCTGTGCTCTAACAATTCTGTCACAGCAGGGTAACATAGCTTCAGGAATTACTGGAAGGAGAAGCATTAACATTTAATGAGTTGGTCTTCCAACCAATGACCATGTGCCAGAATGATAATAACCCCAAACACAGGAACAGCAGGAGGTCATTCAGCCCAGTTCTGCCATCCAATGAGATCATGGATAATCTACAATTGAACTCCATTGAATAGTAATTGCTCGAAATCCCTTGATACCGTCACCCCAACAAAAACCAATCAATCTCAGTCTTCAAAATTTCCCCGTTCTGTGAAGAAATGCATTTGATTCTGAATCTCCTGTTGACTTGTCAGAATGACCATTCTTTATCGATTATTCTGCCACAGGTCCAGGCAGGCGGGATTGGAGATTTTGAGAAAACATGGCCGGAGTCCAGGGTGAGCTGAGGAAACCGGCGTGTATCTCTCCAGTTGCACAGCCGAATTTTTCCTCCTGATTCCCTGGCACTCTGTGTGTGCAAACAACTTGGAGGCGTGGTTTTTGCCATCATGCTGGTAGGGCGTGGCCTGATAGAGATGGTAGCACTGGCTCCACAGACCTGCGCTGAAAAGAATATGCCCCGCCCACCTCTGATACGGGGAACCCCACAAACACTGGGGAAACTGCCCCCCCCCCCACCCCTCCCAGGGCAACCCCACACACCCACATATAAGGGGTACCACCCTTATGGATCTCCGCAGCGGGCCCAACCCTGGAACTGCCCCCTTTCAGGTTGGTACTGCCAGGGTGCCACTGCCAAGAAAGGTGCCAGGATGCAGTGCCAGGCCACTGCCTGGCTATGTCCCTCTCCCCAGGGGGTGGGGCGGGGGGCTATACCTACCTTTGCATTCCCCCTGGTGCATCCTTCTTCACTGCCTCACGTTTTGCAAAAGCAGTTCTAAACCTTGCTGATGTGATGTCATGTCGGTATGGGGGGAATTCTTAATGTGGGGGAACATATGGCGGGGAAGCCCTTTAATGATATGATAATTTATTAAAATATATTGAAATAAGGTTCCTGCTCAGAGGGACGGGGAAATTGGAAAATGGGATCTCGTTTTCCGATTCTTGGCAGATTTTGCAACCACAACGCCGTTCACTCTCTCGGCTAATGCGGGCGCAAAATCGCCCCCTCCCCATAGCCGGAAATTTCCAGCTGCTCTTGTTGGTGGGATCTTCCGCCAATGCGAATGAAGATTTCAGTGGCAAGCTAGCCCCGCCGCGGGGAGACTGGAGAATACCAGTCCCTATGCTCAAAGTCAGATGGGACCACCTGCAGTTCCCATCCAAGCCTCACACCATCCTGACTTGGAAATGTAGCAGCCACTCCTTCACTGTCACTGGGTCAAAATCCTGGAACTCCATTCCTAACAACACCGTGCGTGTACCGACACCTCAGGGACTGCAGTGGTTCAAGAAGCTGACTTGGGATAGAGCCATAGAAAAGTGAAAGCACAGAAAGAGACCATTCAGCCCATCATGATTGTATCAGCCCAAATATAAAAACTAATTAAAAAACTAGCTGCCCACCTTCCAGCACCTGGTCAGGACCCTTCACAAGGGGCAATTAGGATTGGGCAATAAGCACTGGGCTTGCTAGTGACACCCACATCCCTTGAATGAATAGAGAATGCCTATTCCTCTCAAGATGTCATGTCTCAAATTATTCATAACGTTTATCCCAGGACATTGAGCGAGATTCTCTGGCCTCTCCTCAGCATGTTTCTCAGTGGTGGGAGGTGGCGTTCTGTTTGCTGATCCTCTGATCCCACCACTATCAATGAGAATTCCTCGCCCCCCCCCTCCCCACACCGCTGGGAAACCCGCTGCAGAGGGTGCACTGCCGTCAGAACCAGAGGATCCTGCCGGCATGAACAGCCGGAAAATTCCGGCCATTATTTTCTGAAAGAAATCCATCCAAATTGCATTTGAATGCGGGTGGCACGGTAGCACAGTGGTTAACACTGCTGCTTCACAGCGCCAGGGACCCGGGTTCGATTCCCACCTTCCCGGTCACTGTGTGGAGTTTGCACGTTCTCCCCAGGTCTGTGTGGGTTTCGTCCGGGTGCTCCGGTTTCCTCCCACATTCTGAAAGACATGCTGGTTAGGTGCACAGGTGCCAGAGTGTGGCGACTAGGGGAATTTCACAGTAACCTCATTGCAGTGTTAATGTAAGGCTTACTTGTGACTAATAAATAAAATTTGTAATTTGCAAATACACAGTGGTTAGTGCTGCTGCCTCACAGCGCCAGGGACCTGGGTTCGATTCCCGGCTTGGGTCACTGTCTGTGTGGAGTTTGCACGTTCTCCCTGTGTCTGCGTGAGGTTTCCTCCGGGTGCTCCGGTTTCCTCCCACAGTCCAAAAGATGTGTGGGTTAGGTGGATTGACCCAAACAGGTGCCAGAGTGTGGCGACTAGGGGAATTTCACAGTAACTTCATTGCAGTGTTAACGTAAGCCAGCTTGTGACACTAATAAATAAACTTTACTTTAACTTTTCAACACACTCTGCTTGCTCCACTTGCTCACTGAAATAAACGTTAAATCCAGGGGTTAGCTTGGTAAAATTATGGAGCACAATCTCCAATGGGAAGGGTTGTATCAGCTGTCTAATAATCATGGAATTGGAGTCATCCATCAAAAGCAATCACCCTGACAGCGGTAACTAACAGCACAGTATTTAGTGAAGAGTGGATTCAATCCCAGTTTCTCCAATCTCGTCAAATCAACGAGGTTCCCCATATCGGCACCATCCTCGTAAATCTCCTCTGCACCCTCTCCAAAGCTTTGCAGTCCTTTCTGGGTTGTGCCCACAATGCCAGTGTGTGGAGTGTGTGCCAAGTGGCATAGGAGAGATGAATGAAGAGTTATGGAGGGAATATTGAGGTGGGCTGGGACTGATGCTGGGTGCTGTTCAGATGGAAGGAGCGCTGTCGCTGTCGGTGAGTCAGAGAAGTAAACACAGTAAGAAGTCTAACAACACCAGGTTGAAGTCCAACAGGTTTATTTGGTAGCAAATGCCACTAGCTTTCGGAGCGCTGCTCCTTCGTTAGGTGAGTGGGAGATCTGCTCGTAAACAGCAAACAGAGCACATAAAGACACAAACTCAATTTACAGAATAATGAATAATGATTGGAATGCGAGTATTTACAGCTAATCAAGTCTTAAAGCTACAGACAATGTGGTGAAAGAGATGTGTATTGTCTCCAGACAGGACAGCCAGTGAGATTTTGCAAATCCAGGCAAGTTGTGGGGGTACAGATAGTGTGACATGAACCCAAGATCCCGGTTGAGGCCGTCCTCATGTGTGCGGACCTGTCGTGTGTCGTGAAGGCCGCCTTGGAGAACGCTTACCCGAATATCAGAGGCCGAATGCCCGTGACCGCTGAAGTGCTCCCCAACAGGAAGAGAACAGTCTTGCCTGGTGATTGTCGAGCAGTGTTCATTCTTCCATTGTCGTAGCATCTGCATGGTTTCCCCAGTGTACCATGCCTCGGGACATCCTTTCCTGCAGGAAAGGATGGGGAGCACTTGGGGAGCACTTCAGCGATCACGGGCATTCGGCCTCTGATATTCGGGTAAGCGTTCTCCAAGGTGGCCTTCACGACACACGACAGCGCAGAGTCGCTGAGCAGAGACTGATAGCCAGGTTCCGCACACATGAGGACGGCCTCAACCGGGATCTTGGGTTCATGTCACACTATCTGTAAACCCCACAACTTGCCTGGACTTGCAAAATCTCACTGGCTGTCCTGTCTGGAGACAATACACATCTCTTTAACCTGTGCTTAATGCTCCCTCCACTCACATTGTCTGTACCTTTAAGACTTGATTAGCTGTAAAGACTCGCATTCCAATCATTATTCATTATTCTGTAAATTGAGTTTGTGTCTTTATATGCCCTTTATGTGTCTTTATATTGCTGTTTATGAGCAGATTTCCCACTCACCTGACGAAGGAGCAGCGCTCCAAAAGCTAGTGGCGTTTGCTACCAAATAAACCTGTTGGACTTTAACCTGGTGTTGTTAGACTCCTTACTGTGTTTACCCCAGTCCAACGCCGGCATCTCTACGTCAGAGAAGTAAGCCAGGTTTAGAACTCTCTTTGACCAGAGAGCAGTATGAAGGCATACTTTGTGGAGGAATAAAAATAGAAAGTTCTGGGAAAGTTCAGCAGCAGTGATAAAGGAAAAGAGTTAACGGGGGTGATATTTGCTGTGAGCAATGTAGGTGCAAAACCTCACGAGAATTTTGCATGCCCCTCGCCAATGAAGGAACAAAGTTCCTGCCCTTCCTATAATTGTAATACATTTACATATAGTCGAAGGACTTCCCAACTCACTGACTATTCACTGATCACTGATGTGAACAGCAAGTATTTAAAATGTGAAGCAGTTGAGGGGAAGTCACCAGGAGCCCAAAGCGAAGTCTCGCCCTGGGGTAGAGGAATGTGTCCAGGCCCTTGGCACTCTGGCCGTGCCACCCTGGCATGCTGGGGTGGGGCCTCTGGGGAGCTCCATTGGGGAGGTGTTCCCCATATGTGTGTTGGGGGGGGGGGGTCCCCCTATACATGAGGGGGAATCCCTGGTGTATGGGGAGGGTTTCCCTTATCCATGAGTGGGGGGGGGGGTGGTGTTCCCCTTAACCATGGGGGGTGTCTGCCCTGGTATGTGTGGGGGAGGGGGTTTCCCCTTATTGTGAGGGAGGTAGCCCACTGTGTGTGGGGGGGTTTCCTGTTTCCGTTGCCCTTGTGCCTGCAGGAATGGGGAGATGTTTTTGTGGCCAGCTGATTGGCGTGCCCTTCCCAAACGGTGCCCTGATCTCTGTGGAGCCAGTGCTGCCAGCCCCACGAGGCCCTGCCCCGTCACAGTGATAGCATCAGAGATGCCAGAAATCTTTTTTTACTGTTAGTCATAGAATCCTAGAATCCCTACAGTGCAGAAGGAGGCCATTCGGCCCATCGAGTCTGCCCTGACCACAATCCCACCCAGGCCCTATACCCGTAACCCCACATATTTACCCTGCTAATCCCCCTGACACTAAGGGGCAGTCAACCTAACCCGCACATCTTTGGAGTGTGGGAGGAAACCCATGTAGACATGGGGAGAACGTGCAAACTCCACACAGACAGTGACCCAAGCCGGGAATTGAACCTGGGTCCCTGGTGCTGGGAGGCAGCAGTGCTAACCCACTGTGCCACCGTGCTGCCCTAAGTGTCGGAAGGTCTGGCGAGAAAAGCCAGCTGTGCAACTGGAGAGCTACAAACCGGTTTTCTTGGCAGAGCCAGCACTTAGAGTAAATTTCAGAATATTTCACCTAACATTTTGAGTCCAATATGACTCTTCTTCAGAGCCTCTTCCTCCAAGCAAGAGGGGTGGAATTTAAAGGGCCTATAGTTTGTGGAGGAATGATTTCAATTGGGTGGTGAGTATGTGAGAGTGTTTAGTGTGTTACCTCACCAGCCTTGCTCAGGTCATTGAAATAATTCTGTTTTTCTGGAAATATATCTCCGTTCCTTAACTGTCGCTGGGTCAAAATGCTGGAATTCTCTCCCTAACAGCACTGCGGGTGTACCTACACCTCAGGGTCTTCAACGGTTCAAGAAGGCAGTGAATCTGTGAAACTCTTTGCCGCAGAAGGCTGTGGAGGCCAGGTCATTGAGTGTCTAAGACAGAGATGGGTGGGTTCTTGATTGATAAGGTGATCAGGAGTTATGGGGAAAAAGCAGGAGAATGGGGATGAGAAAAATATCAGCCATGATTGAATGGCAGAGCAGACTCGATGGGCCGAGTGGTCTAATTCTGCTCCTATGTCTTATGGTCTTGTGGTCTAAGGCAGCTCATCACCACTATCTGAAGGCAAACTAGGGATGGGGGATAAATGCTGGCCTAGTCAGTGACACCCACATCCCGTAAAATGAGTTAAAATAAAATAAACTATCCTGTGATGAAGCAGTCGCCACTCAGTGTAAATGCCTCTGCTTTCAGGTGACACAAGTGCATTTTTGAGAGATTATTGCTTCCTCCCCCAAGCTGGAAGACTGCTTCCTGCTTTCTGAGAAAGGTTTAGAGGATCTGAATCAGCAAAATTCTGCTTTCTTCTCCTCTGGTCTGGTGCCTTGGCCAATGCAGCAAAAGTATTGTCTAGACCAACAGTGAGGTCATTCAGGAGTGAAGTTAAAAAGCCAAACTACTCATCCTCTTTCACCTGAATCCATCCCCCAACCCGATCTGTCTCCCAGATTTCAGGTTGAGGCTGTATAGAAGTTTCCATAGAAAAGTAATGGCACAGAAAGAGGCCATTCAGACCATTGTGTCGATGCCAACTGAAAAAAAAGCCACCCACTCTGATCCTACCTTCCAGCAATCGGTCCATAGCCTTGCAGGTTCCAGCACTTCAGGTACAGATCCAGCTACCTTTTAAAGGAGGTGAGGGTTTCTGCGCCAACCACCAAACTAGGCAGCAAATTCCAGATGCCCACCACCCTCTGGGGAAGAGGTTTCTCCCCATGACCCCTCTAAATCCTTTTCCCAATTATCTTAAATCTGGGCCCCGTGGTGACTGATCCCTCCTCAAGGGGAAAAAGGTCTTCCCTGTCTACTCTGTCTATGATGTGGAGATGCCGGCGTTGGACTGGGGTAAACACAGTAAGAAGTTTAACAACACCAGGTTAAAGTCCAACAGGTTTATTTGGTAGCAAAAGCCACACAAGCTTTCGAGGCTCTGAGCCCCTTCTTCAGGTGAGTGGGAATTCTGTTCACAAACAGAACTTATAAAGACACAGACTCAATTTACATGAATAATGGTTGGAATGCGAATACTTACAACTAATCCAGTCTTTAAGAAACAAAACAATGGGAGTGGAGAGAGCATCAAGACAGGCTAAAAAGATGTGTATTGTCTCCAGACAAGACAGCCAGTGAAACTCTGCAGGTCCACGCAACTGTGGGAGTTACAAATAGTGTGACATAAACCCAATATCCCGGTTGAGGCCGTCCTTGTGTGTGCGGAACTTGGCTATCAGTTTCTGCTCAGCGACTCTGCGCTGTCGTGTGTCACGAAGGCCGCCTTGGAGAACGCTTACCCGAATATCAGAGGCCGAATGCCCGTGACCGCTGAAGTGCTCCCCAACAGGAAGCGAACAGTCTTGCCTGGTGATTGTCGAGCGGTGTTCATTCATTGAAGAAGGGGCTCAGAGCCTCGAAAGCTTGTGTGGCTTTTGCTACCAAATAAACCTGTTGGACTTTAACCTGGTGTTGTTAAACTTCTTACTCTGTCTATGCCCCTCATAATCCTGGACACCTCAACTCCCAGTTCATAGAATTATAGAATCCCTACAGTGGAGAAGGAGGCCATTCGGCCCATCAAGCTTGCACCGACAACAACCCTACCCAGGCCCTATCCCCGTAATCCCACACATTTACCCTGCTAATCCCCCGACACTAAGGAGCAATTTAGCACAGCCAATCAATCTAATCCGCACATTTTTGGAGTGTGGGAGGAAACCGGAGCACCTAGAGGAAACCCACGCAGACACGGGGAGAACGTGCAGACTCCACACACACAGTGACCCAAGCCGGGAATCGAACCCGGGTCCCTGGCGCTGTGAGGCAGCAGTGCTAACCACTGTGCCACTGTGCTGCCCCGGGTCCCTGGCGCTGTGAGGCAGCAGTGCTAACCACTGTGCCACTGTGCTGCCCCGGGTCCCTGGCGCTGAGAGGCAGCAATGCTAACCACTGTACCACAGTGCCGCCCCAGGTCCCTGGCGCTGTGAGGCAGCAGTGCTAACCACTGTGCCACTGTGCTGCCCCGGGTCCCTGGCGCTGAGAGGCAGCAATGCTAACCACTGTACCACAGTGCCGCCCCAGGTCCCTGGCGCTGTGAGGCAGTGGTGCTAACCACTGTACCACCGTGCTGCCCCGGGTCCCTGGCGCTGTGAGGCAGCAGTGCTAACCACTGTGTCACCGTGCTGCCCCGGGTCCCTGGCGCTGTGAGGCTGCAGTGCTAACAACTGTGCCACCGTGCTGCCCCGGGTCCCTGGCGCTGTGAGGCAGCAGTGCTAACCACTGTGTCACCGTGCTGCCCCGGGTCCCTGGCGCTGTGAGGCTGCAGTGCTAACAACTGTGCCACCGTGCTGCCCTGGGTCCCTGGCGCTGTGAGGCAGCAGTGCTAACCACTGTGTCACCGTGCTGCCCCGGGTCCCTGGCGCTGTGAGGCAGCAGTGCTAACCACTGTGCCACTGTGCTGCCCCGGGTCCCTGGCGCTGTGAGGCAGCAGTGCTAACCACTGTGCCACTGAGCTGCCCCGGGTCCCTGGCGCTGTGAGGCAGCAGTGCTAACCACTGTGTCACCGTGCTGCCCTGGGTCCCTGGCGCTGTGAGGCTGCAGTGCTAACCACTGTGCCATCATGCCACCCCGGGTCCCTGGCGCTGTGAGGCAGCAGTGCTAACCACTGTGCCACCGTGCTGCCCCGGGTCCTTGGCGCTGTGAGGCTGCAGTGCTAATCACTGTGCCACTCAGTTAGCTCTGCTACTTTTGCCCATTTTACTCCCATCAGCTGCACCAATGAGGATGCAGATAAGTAAACGCAGGAAGCCTGTGTGCAACTCTAACTGGCCAGTGCTGGGTGTACCTTACTTAAAATGGGCAACGTGGCGAGATTCTCAGCTCATTTGTCAGTAAATGTCACCATATGGAAATGCTCCAGTAAAACTAGATCTGTTTTTTTTTGACAGCAAGCGGAGAGCGAGCACAGAGCCATCGTGACCATTTACCGATCACATCTCCTTTATGCCGTTCAGGTAAGAAGCTCAATGGTGAGGTCACATAGAGGGGAGGCCTTGTGGCGCAGTGAGTTAGCGTCCCTACCTCCGGTTCAGAAGCATTGGGTTCGAGTCCCACCCCAGGATCCGATGGCCAAAGAAGGTGCGCTCAAAATACAGCCCAACAAGTTGGTTCTCAACCTGTAAAATCCTCCCAACACTACACCAACAGCAGGCAGTAAGAGTGGGAGAGGCTCCCGATCAGCCATGTGATGGACAGGATGTTGGAACCTCTACCATCACTATCCATAGTTCCAACTTGGACCTCCCCCGCTATGTGAATTGTGATCTCCACTCGCCATACATCAATTGGACCTGGAGCTTGGGTTGATGGGGACTTTGGTTTCACATCACATCCAACACTGTAGCACTCCCACACTGAAGTGTCATAGAAATTAGAAGTAGGAGTAGGCTATTCAGCCCTTTGAGCCCGTTCTGTTATTCATTTTGATCATGGCTGATCATTGAATTCAATATCCTGATCCTCCCCCTATCCCTTGATCCCTTTAGCCCCAAGAGCTACATCTAATTTTTTCTTGAAATCAGACAACGTTTTGGCCTCAACTACTTTTTGTGGTGGTGAATTCCACACATTCACCACCCTCTGGGTGAAGAAAATCTCTTCACCTCAGTTCTGAAAGGTTTATCCCTTATCCTCAATTCATGACCCCTAGTTCTGGACTTCCCCACCATCGGGAACATTTTTTCTGAATCTACCCTGTCTAACCCTGTTAGAATTTTATAAGTTTCTATGAGATCCCCTCTCACTCTTCCAAACTCCAGTGAATATAATCCTAACTGAGCCGAGATTATGGGCTCAAGTCTCTAAACTGAGATTTGAAGCTACAACCTTCTAAATCGGTGGTTAGAATGTTAACCATGGTTTGTAGCTATGGGCTTGTCAATGCTCTGAAATTACTGGGAGTGAGGCAATCATTTTGCTTTGTGCGTGCGGTCCTTTAGTTTTAAAGTTGAGAATGTGTGGATAAGAGGAAATCCTGTAGTTAAGAAGGAGACAATCCCCGACTAATTACTTTGCTGATCTGCAATCTATAATTCAACTCAAAACTTTGAACACAAAGAAAACCAGAGCTTGCTCTCATCACTGGGAAGGTGACCATCTTGTTTTGTTGTTGCAGGGCCAAATGGATGAAGAGGTCCAGAATGTTTTGCTTCAGATCTTAAAAATGCACAAACATCACAAGCAGGCCATGTGACACTTTTAAGATGGCAATAGTATTTCAATGATGAGGTGTTAGTTCTCACATCCAGTTTTAAAATACTTAGTGCATTCTTTTCTTTACTTTTTCAAGACTCATGAAGAAACGCAGAGAAATAGGACTCTGTGGAATTAATGCTAATTGTATCAGATAGATAAATTGTGAAGGTTGAGGTGTGATGGCTGAGGCAATTATTGCTACAGGTCTACACTGCGTGTCCTGGTGTGGACTGGTGTGGATTGTTGTGAACTAGTGTGGACTGGTGTACACTCTGAACTAATACAGTGGAAATAAATGCTTAAACAAAACACACCCAAATTGTGTTGATCTTTTGTGGAGACTTTGAAACTTCTGCAACCAAGAAGGTTTGCTTTTTCACCACCTCCCTGACCATTCTGGGGGGTGCTGGGGAATAAGACGCCTTTTCAGTTGTTTGAGGGTGACTGTAACATGTCAGTGCTCCTGAACGTCTCTGTTGATCAGTCCCTCGAGTCAGGTCCAGAGTGAAAGCAGCAAAAGCTAAGAGAGCAGCGCCAGGAAATGAAGAGAAAGAGACCGAGCAAAGCGCAAACCCCTGAACCCACAGCCTCTCCTCGAATAAAAACAGGAAATTCTGGTAAGATTTAGCTGCCCTTGCAGCTTCTGTGGTGAGAGAAACAGAGTTAGTGTTTAGAGGCAGTTAGCACAGTTGCCTCAAAGCACCAGAGACCCAGGTTCAATTCCAGTCTTGGGTCACTGTCTGTGTGGAGTTTGCACGTTCTCCCCGTGTCTGCGTGGGTTTCCTCCGGATGCTCCGGTTTCCTCCCACACTCCAAAAATGTGCTGGTTAGGTTAATTGGCCATGCTAAAATTGCCCCTTAGTGTCAGGAGGATTAGCAGGGTAAATACATGGGGTTATGGGGATAGGGCCTGGGTGGGATTGTGGTCGGTGCAGGTTCGATGGGCCGAATGGTTTCCTTCTGCGCTGTAGGAATTCTAAAACAAAGAACAGTACAGCACAGGAAACAGGCTCTTCGGCCCTCCAAGCCTGTGCCGCTCATTGGTCCAACTAGACCATTCGTTTGTATCCCTCCATTCCCAGAATGCTCATGTGACTATCCAGGTAAGTCTTAAACGATGCCAGCGTGTCTGCCTCCACCACCCTACTTGGCAGCGCATTCCAGGCCCCCACCACTCTCTGTGTAAAAAACATCCCTCTGATATCTGAGTTATACCTCGCCCCTCTCACCTTGAGCCCGTGACCCCTTGTGAACGTCACTTCTGATCCGGGAAAAAGCTTCCCACCGTTCACCCTATCTATCCCCTTCATAATCTTGTACACCTCTATTAGATCTCCCCTCATTCTCCATCTTTCCAGGGAGAACAACCCCAGTTTACCCAATCTCTCCTCATAGCTAAGACCCTCCATACCAGGCAACATCCTGGTAAACCTTCTCTGAACCCTCTCTAAAGCCTCCACGTCCTTCTGGTAGTGCGGCAACCAGAACTGGACGCAGTACTCCAAATGTGGCCTAACCAGCATTCTATACAGATGCAACATCAGACTCCAGCTTTTATACTCTATACCCCGTCCTATAAAGGCAAGCATACCATATGCCTTCTTCACCACCTTCTCCACCTGTGCTGCCACCTTCAAGGATTTGTGGACTTGCACACCTAGGTCCCTCTGTGTTTCTATACTCTTGATGGCTCTGCCATTTATTGTATAACTCCCCCCTACATTAGTTCTTCCAAAATGCATCACTTCGCATTTATCTGGATTAAATTCCATCTGCCATTTCTCCGTCCAATTTTCCAGCCTATCTATATCCTGCTGTATTGTCCGACAATGTTCATCGCTATCCGCAAACTTGCTGATAACACCAGTTACACCTTCTTCGAAATCATTTATATATATATCACAAATAGCAGAGGTCCCAGTACAGAGCCCTGCGGAACACTACTGGTCACAGACCTCCAGCCGGAAAAAGACCCTTCGACTGCTACCCTCTGTCTCCTGTGGCCAAGCCAGTTCTCTACCCATCTAGCCACCTCTCCTTGTATCCCATGATTCTATGGCTCTCATCCAGAGTGTTTCTTGGAGTCACCCCAAGTCTGTCTGGAAAGAGCTGATTACCGATCAACTTAAATTGAGTTTTACGTTGCTCGGCCAGGCGTGCGCCTTGGCCAGAAGACATGAAATTGTGTGAAAAGATGTTGGTTACACGTCCCACCATCATCGCGCACTTGCATAATATTTTGGTCGGCAGACTCTCATCTGGCTCATCTGCATAACTTCTGGCAATCAAGACGACAATTTAACCCATTCAGGGGCCAATTAAATCAATTTCTGCATGGCCCATCTGCTTTTACAGATGCCGGGTAGGCTAATTGGCCAAGTGGACTTCATCTTTTAGCTTCGGCCGTAGTGGGATGAACTGTGCAGTCTGAAATGAAATTGAATAAAGTGTCTGGAGACTGAGGTTTGTGTTTGAATGTGCTGCCTAAACACTCTTTGCCATTGTTTCCATTGCAATTTATCTCCCACAGGCCAACAGCTCCCTGAGGCAGCTCCACACTGGCTGTCCATGAGGAAGCACGTTGTGAGGAAGCACATTGTGAGGAAGCACGTTGTGAGGGAACACGTTGTGAGGGAACACGTTGTGAGGGAGTTCACAATCGCCAGGCCGCACCTTCCCTTTTCTTGACAGCCGCCCTCTTCCTGACCTCTGCGGCTGTGCTTTCACACAGCATGTTTCATGCTGTCTGTCTGTTAATTGGCCAATCAGTATTAACTGGGGCCCACCACAGCTGGGAACATGTTTCACGCTTGGTTCCAGGACCACTGAGTATGTGCTCCCGACAGCTGAAAAATTCAAGCCTCAGTCTTATATAAACCTCCTGTCAAACACACGACAGTCATAGTGATGCATTGCACCATCTTGTTACCATGTTCATGTCAGTGCATCAAATTGGGATGGGGGTCTGATAACTGAGTGCTAATGGTGCTGGACTATTAAAGCTGCCAGTACAAATCTCACCATCGCAAGTTGTAGAGTTGAATATAATGGCCCAGATCTCCCAGGGAGCAGCAGTCATCATCGGATGGCTGCTCTGTTCGAAGATCCCCCCAACTCGATGCTGGTCCGCATTTCTTCTGAGACCTTCCGAGCCCGGCTTTCCCAGAAGGCATGGCACAGTGGCACAGTGGTTAGTGCCTGGGTTCCATTCCCACCTTGGGTCACTGCCTGTGTGGCATTTGCACGTTCTCCCCGTGTCAGCGTGGGTTTCCTCCGGGTGCTCCTGTTTCCTCCCACAGTCTAAAGATGTGCAGGTCAGGTGGATTGGCCATGCTAAATTGCGCCTTAGTGTGCCAAGATATGTAGGTTTGGAGGATTAACAGGGCAAATACCCTGAGGTATTTGTGGAGTTTTGGGGAGAGGGCCTGGGAGGGATGCTATGTCGGAGAGTTGGCACAGACACGATGGGCGAATGGCCTCGTTCTACGCCGTAGGTATTCTATAAATGTGGAGCGCAGCGTCCCTCAGCAAGCTCTGTCATAGTAGAGTAGCGATGGCGTGGACGGGCGTATGGCATGTTTAAATGTCCGGTTTGAATGTTAGTGACTGGGTGAGTGGATAAATGAGGGAATGGTTCGGGGTAGGGTGAATGAGATGGCAGGTTGAGGTGGTGTTGGGTCTGTGGGTAGATGGGTGGCTGGGGGAAATTCAGGTTTGGGGGTAGTCGGGTGTAGCTGTGTGGTCGGGGCATTCGAGCAGTCGGGGTAGTTAGGTGGTAGGGATGGTAGTCAGGTCTGGCTAGAGGGGGGGGGGGCTAGGAGGGTGGTAGTCGGGTTGTCGGGGAGTAGTTGAGGGTCAGTGTGTGTGATTGGTGGGGAGGGGGGAGTCAGCTCTTTAGTTATCCAGGAGTTAGAAAAGGTTTTAACCTGTCTACCATTTCCTAGTAACTACCTAGGTAATGACCGTGAATCGAACCAAAGTCTTTAACTAACTTGGGGTCGGAGAAATTCACAGAGGGTCCTGGGATGCAGGGGAATTGTCCATCGGATGTTGCAACTTCATAGGTAATTTCTACATCGGTCGAGATGCCAGGACTTCCACAGGGTCCTGACGCACATTTCCGACGTCTGCCCTCATGTGGTCTGAAGACCGGAAGATTTCGGCCACCACATTTGGCACTTTTGAGGTTGGCCCCAGAATAAAAATCACTGCCTTAAAAAAACCCAACCAGTTCATTAAATGGCCTTCTGGGAAGGGGATTTGTCATCCCTACCCAGCCTGGCATACACGTGACTCCAGTCCATGTTTGTGTGGTTGACTCTTATTGCCAGTTCAAGATAGGTGATTAGTTCACTGGGGCCAGTGCTGTCAAAACTCCAAACACCCACAGCACAAAACATGAAGGCAAAAACAATAAAACAGGGAAATAAGAAAACTGGTCTGATCTGATTCTTCCTTCTGGGCTGCGTTATTGCAAATCTTTACTAGTCCAGTCTAAACAAGGTGTGAAACCACCTTTGACATGAACAGTCTGGACTAAAAATGTTTTTTTTAAACATAAATGGTTAATGCAAAAAAACAAGGATGTAATTTTGTTCAGTTTGAAGGGCTTTACTGGTTCCTGGAATGATTATGGAATCTGGGAATTCTATTTCCCAATTACATCCTGAAAAACAGGAATTAGTTATGTCAACAAAAGCAAAATGCTGGAAGGTTCTGTTGATTAGTTTGTGAACATTCCTTTCTCCTGACAAACCACACAGTTTCTATAAGGAAACAATCACTGTTTCAGATAAATCTGATTCATGCTGCATTGTGAGATTCAGATTTTTGATTTTGGTAAAGCCAAATGCAAAGGAAAACTTCATCTCGACCTATCTTCTGTTTCAAGGCTGGTTTGGTGATGTTTGACTGTACAGGGAGTGTTTCTAGCTTGTGTTGTTTGCACTGATGTCAAATCCAGAAACTCCCAAATCTTAAGATCAAAGCAAAATACCATGGATGCTGGAAGCAGGACCAGTGAGCCAGAGTGAGATTTCAGCCAGAGTGAGGGTATCGGGAATTGAAGCTGAGTGGGAATTCGCTGCTGAGGGGGACAAGGTGCTCATCTTCAGGAGAGGCAGACATGCGAGGGAGACTCAAGAGCAAGTGAGAGGTGGAAAGAAATCGAACTGTGACATCAAAATTCTGGAAGGTTCCGTTGATTAGTTTGTGAACATTCCTTTCTCCTGACAAACCGCACAGTTTCTCTAAGGAAACAATCACTGTTTCAGATAGATATGATTCATGCACAGGTTTAAGGTGCGAGAGGCAAGGTTTAAAGGAGATGTATGAGGCAGATTTTTTTTACACAGTGGGTGGAGGGTGCCTGGGAACTCGTTGCCGGGGGAGGTAGTGGAAGCGGATACGGTAGTGGCTTTTAAGGGGCGTCTTGACAAATAAATGAATAGGATGGTAATCAAGGGATGTGGTCCCCAAAAGGGTAGGGGGTTTTAGTTCAGTCGGGCAGCATGGTCGATGCAGGCTTGGAGGGCCGAAGGGCCTGTTCCTGTGCTGTGATTTTCTTTGTTCTTTGTCACAGCCAGCAGGTGAGTAAGTGATTGGCTGGTGACTGGTAAGTAGTTTTTCTTTCCTTTTTTCTCTTTTGTTCTCTTGGCATTATAGTCGTTGTTGTAAGCTAACTTTAGGGTTAAGTCATGGCAGGAGATCCCAGACCCGTGTCATGCTCCTCCTGTGCGATGTGGGAATTCAGGGATCCTTCCGATGTCCCCTCCTTCACGTGCAGGAAGTGTGACCAACTGCAGCTCCTGTTCGACCGCTTTACACTCTGGAGCTGTGGATGGATTTCCTTTGGAGCATCCGTGATGCTGAGGAAGTCGTGAATAGTACATTCAGTGAGTTGGTCACACCGCAGATAAACATTACTGAAGAAGATGGGGAATGGGTGGCCACCGGACAGAGGAAGAGTAGGAAGGCAGTGCAGGGTCCCCTGCGATCATCTCCCTCCAAATCAGACATACCATTTTGGATACTTTTGGGGGAGGTGGCTCACCAGGGGAAGGTGGCGGCAGCCAGGTTCATGGCACCATGGCTGGCTCTGCTGCCCAGGAGGGCAGGAAAAAGAGTGGCAGAGCTATAGTGATAGGGGACTCAATTCTGTTGACACAAACGACACTCCAGGGTGGTATGTTGCCTCCCTGGTGCAAGGGTCAAGGATGTCTCGGAGCAGCTGTGGGGCATTCTGGAGGGGGAGGGTGAACAGCCAATGATATCGGTAAAAAATGGGATGAGGTCCGACAAGCCGTATTTAGGGAGATAGGAGTTAAAGTAAAAAGTAGGACCTCTATGATAGTAATGTCAGGATTGCCACCAGTGCCACGTGCTAGTCAGAATAGGAATGCCAGGATAGCTAAGATGAATACGTGGCTTGCGAGATGGTGCAAGAGGAGGGATTCAAATTCCTGGGATATTGGAACTGGTTCTGGGGGAGGTGGGACCAGTATAATTCGGACAGTCTGCACCTGGGCAGGACTGGAACCAATATCCGAGGAGGAATGTTTGCTAGTGCTGTTGGAGAGTTTAAACTGATGTGGCAGGGGGATGGGAACCAATGCAGGAAGTCAGAGGGAAGTAAAGTGGGGACAGAAACAAAAGGCAGTAAGGGGAAAAGTGGAAGGCAGAAGGTCAAAAATCAAAAAGGGCCACAGTACAGAGTACAGAGACTGTGGAGAACTCAGTGAATGGGTCCAGTAAGGCTAAGAGAAATAAAACACAGGGAGAGTGTACAAAACATGACAGGATAGATGGTCTGAGAAAGCAGGGCAGAGAGCAACGAAAGTCTAGATTAAACTGCATTTTATTTATTTATTTGTCACAAGTAAGGCTTACATTGACATTGCAATGAAGTTACTGTGAAATTCCCCTAGTCGCCACACTCCGGTGCCTGTTCGGGTCAATGCACCTAACCAGCACGTCTTTCACAGTGTGGGAGGAACCCCATGCATTTATTTCAATGCAAGGGGTCTGATGGGCAAGGCAGATGAACTCAGGGCATGGATGGGTACGTGGGACTGGGATATTATAGCAATTACTGAAGCATGACGAAGAGAGGGACAGGACTGGCAGCTCAATGTTCCAGGGTACAGATGCTACAGGAAAGATAGAACAGGAGGTAAGAGAGGAGGGGGAGTTGTTTTTTTTTTGATTAGGGAAAACATCACGGCAGTACTGAGAGGGGATATATCCGAGAGTTCGGCCACTGAGTCTATATGGGTAGAACTGAAAAATAAGAAGGGGGAAATCACTTTGATAGGATTGTACTCCAGGTCACAAATAGTCAGCAGGAAATTGAGGAGCAAATATGTAAGGAGATTATAGATAGCTCTAAGAAAAATAGGGTGGTAATAGTAGGGGATTTTAACTTTCCCAACATTGACTGGGACAGCCATAGTATTAGAGGGTTGGATGGAGAGAAATTTGTTGAGTGTATTCAGGAGGAATTTCTCATTCAGTATGTGGATGGCCTGACTAGAGAGGGGGCAAAACTTGACCTACTCTTGGGAAATAAGGAAGGGCAGGTGACAGAAGTGTTAGTGAGGGATCACTTTGGGACCAGTGACCATAATTCTATTAGTTTTAAGATAGCTATGGAGAATGATAGGTCTGTCCCAAAAGTTAAAATTCTAAATTGGGGCAAGGTCAATTTTGATGGCATCAGGCAGGAACTTCCAAAAGTTAATTGGGGGAGTCTGTGGGAAGGCAAAGGGACATCTGGTAAGTGGGAGGCTTTCAAAAGTGTGTTAACCAGGGTTCAGGGTAAGCACATTCCTTTTAGAGTGAAGGGCAAGGCTGGTAGAAGTAGGGAACCCTGGGTGACTCAGGATATTGAGGCCCTGGTCAAGAAGAAGAAGGAGGCACATGACATGCAGAGGCAGCTGGGATCAAGTGGATCCCTTGAAGGGTGTAGGGGGTGTAGGAGTAGAGTTAAGAGAGAAATCAGGACGGCAAAAGGGGACATAAGATTGCTTCGGCAGATAAGGCAGAGGAGAATCCAAAGAGTTTCTACAAATACATAAAGGGCAAAAGAGTAACTAGGGAGAGAGGAGGGCCTCTTAAGGATCAACACGGTCATCTATGTGTGGATCGACAAGAGATGGGTGAGATCCTAAATGAATATTTCTTATCGGTATTTACTGTTGAGAAAAGCATGGGTGTTAGGGAACTTGGGGAAATAAATAGTGATGTCTTGAGTTAGGTTTTTTAGGGAACATTAAAACTGACAAAGCCCCAGGGCCTGATGGCATCTATCCTCGACTGCTCAGGGAGACGAGAGGTGAAATTGCTGGGCCTCTGACGGAAATCTTTGTCGCTTCTTTGGACACGGGTGAGGTCCCTGAGGATTGGAGGATAGCGAATGTGGTCCCGTTGTTTAAGAAGGGTAGCAGGGATAACCCAGGAAATTATAGGCCGGTGAGCTTGACATCCGTGGTAGGGAAGTTGTTGGAGAGGATTCTTAGAGACAGGATGTATGCGCATTTAGAACGGAACAATCTCATTAGTGACAGACAGCATGGTTTTGTAAGAGGGAGGTCGTGCCTTACAAATTTGGTGGAGTTTTTTGAGGAAGTGACAAAAACGGTTGATGAAGGAAGGGCCGTGGATGTCGTCTATATGGATTTCAGTAAGGCATTTGACAAAGTCCCACATGGCAGGTTGGTTAAGAAGGTTAAGGCTCATGGGATACAAGGAGAAGTGGCTCGATGGGTGGAGAACTGGCTTGGCCATAGGAGACAGAGGGTAGTGGTCGAAGGGTCTTTTTCCGGCTGGAGGTCTGTGACCAGTGGTGTTCCGCAGGGCTCTGTACTAGGACCTCTGCTATTTGTGATATATATAAATGATTTGGAAGAAGGTGTAACTGGTGTAATCAGCAAGTTTGCTGATGACACGAAGATGGCTGGAATTGCGGATAGCGAAGAGCATTGTCGGGCAATACAGCAGGATATAGATAGGCTGGAAAATTGGGCGGAGAGGTGGCAGATGGAATTTAATCCGGATAAATGCGAAGTGATGCATTTTGGAAGGAATAATGTAGGGAGGAGTTATACAATAAATGGCAGAGTCATCAGGAGTATAGAAACACAGAGGGACCTAGGTGTGCAAGTCCACAAATCCTTGAAGGTGGCAACACAGGTGGAGAAGGTGGTGAAGAAGGCATATGGTATGCTTGCCTTTATAGGACGGGGTATAGAGTATAAAAGCTGGAGTCTGATGATGCAGCTGTATAGAATGCTGGTTAGGCCGCATTTGGAGTACTGCGTCCAGTTCTGGTCGCCGCACTACCAGAAGGACGTGGAGGCATTGGAGAGAGTGCAGAGAAGGTTTACCAGGATGTTGCCTGGTATGGAGGGTCTTAGCTATGAGGAGAGATTGGGTAGACTGGGGTTGTTCTCCTTGGAAAGACGGAGAATGAGGGGAGATCTAATAGAGGTATACAAGATTATGAAGGGTATAGATAGGGTGAACAGTGGGAAGCTTTTTCCCAGGTCGGAGGTGACGATCACGAGGGGTCACGGGCTCAAGCTGAGAGGGGCGAAGTATAACTCAGACATCAGAGGGACGTTTTTTACACAGAGGGTGGTGGGGGCCTGGAATGCGCTGCCAAGTAGGGTGGTGGAGGCAGGCACGCTGACATCGTTTAAGACTTACCTGGATAGTCATATGAGCAGCCTGGGAATGGAGGGATACAAACGATTGGTCTAGTTGGACCAAGGAGCGGCACAGGCTTGGAGGGCCGAAGGGCCTGTTTCCTGTGCTGTACTGTTCTTTGTTCTTTGTTCTTTGAGTGTACATATTACAGAGAAGGAGGTGCTGGAAGTCTTAAAGCGCATCAAGGTAGATAAATCCCCGGGACCTGATGAAGTATATCCCAGGACATTGTGGGAGGCGAGGGAGGAAATTGCAGGTCCCCGAGCAGAGATATTTGGATCATCGATAGTCACGGGTGAGGTGCCGGAAGATTGGAGGGTAACAAATGTTGCACTTTTTTAAAGAAGGGCTGCAGGGAAACGCCTGGGAACTACAGGCCAGTGAGCCTCACTTCTGTGGTGGGTAAGTTGTTAAAAGGTCCTCAGAGACAGGATCTACAGGGATTAACATAGAAACATAGGAGATAGGAGCAGGAGGAGGCCATTTGGCGCTTCGAGCCTGCTCCGCCATACATTATGATCATGGCTGATCATCCAACTCAATAGCCTAATCCTGCTTTTTCCTCAAAACCTTTGATTCAAGTGCTATATCCGGCCGCCTCTTGAATACATTCAATGCTTTGGCATCAACTACTTCCTGTGGTAATGAATTCCACAGGCTCACCACTCTTTGGGTGAAGAAATGTCTCCTCATCTCTGTCCTAAATGGTCTACCCTGAATCCTCAGACTGTGACCCCTAGTTCTGGACTCCCCCACCATCGGGGACATCCTCCCTGCATCTCCCCTGTCTAGTTAGAATTTTATAAGTCTCTCTGAGATCCCTCCTCATTCGTCTGAACTCCAGTGAAAACAATCCTAACCTCGTCAATCTCTCCTCATACATCAGAACCACCATCTTCAGAATCAGCCTGGTAAACCTTTGCTGCACTCCCTCAAGAGCAAGAACATTCTTCCTCAGAAAAGGGGACCAAAACTGCACACAATACTCTAGGTGTGGCCTCACCAAGGCCCTGTATAATTGCAACAACACATCCCTGCTCCTGTACTCGAAACCTCTCACAATGAAGGCCAACATACCATTTGCCTTCTTTACCGCCTGCTGCATGCTTACCTTCAATGACTGGTGCACAAGGACACCCAGGTCCCACTGCACACTCTCCTCTCCCAATTTACAGCCATTCAGGTAGTAATCTACCTTTTTGTTTTTGCTTCCAAAGTGAATAACCTCACATTTATCCAAATTATACTGCATCTGCCATTGATTTGCCCACTCACCCAACCTGTCCAGATCATACTGAAGGATCTCTGCATCCTCGTCACGGTTCACCCTCCCACCCAACTTGGTTTCATCTGCAAACTTTGAGATGTTACATTTTGTTCCCTCATCCAAATCATTAATATATATTGTGAATAGCCGGGGTCCCAGCACCGATCCCTGTGGCACCCCACTAGTTACTGCCTGCCAATTTGAAAAGCACCCATTAATTCCTACTCTTTGTTTTCTCTCTGCCAATCAGTTTTCTATCCATCTCAATACACTTCCCCCAATCCCATACCCTTTAATCTTGCATGATAATCTCTTATGTGGGACTTCGTCAAACGCTTTCTGAAAGTCCAAATATACCACATCGACTGGTTCCCCCTTGTCAACCCTGCTAGTTACATCTTCAAAGAATTCCAACAGATTTGTCAAGCATGATTTACCCTTCATAAATCCATGTTGACTCTGTCTGATCCTGCCACTGCTTTCTAAATGCTCCGCTATAAAGTCCTTGATAATGGATTCGAGAATTTTCCCCACTACTGATGTTAAGCTGACTGGTCTATAATTCCCTGTTTTCTCTCTACCTCCCTTTCTGAATATTGGAGTGACATTAGCTATCCTCCAATCTGCAGGGACTGTTCCAGAGTCTATAGAATCCTGGAAGATGACCACCAATGCATTCACTATTTCTAGAGCCACTTCCTTCAGTACTCTGGGATGTAGATTATCAGGCCCTGGAGATTTATCCGCCTTCAATCTCATCAATTTTCCCAGCACCATTTCTCGACTAACATTGATCTCCCTCAGTTCTTCCCTCTCACTAAATTTTGCATTCTCCAACGTTTCTGACATCTGATTTGTGTCCTCTTTTGTGAAGACAGAATCAAAGTATGTATTCAGTTGCTTGGCCATTTTTTTGTCCCCTATTATACATTCCCCCTTTTCTGTCTGTAGGGGACCTACATTTGTCTTCACCAACCTCTTTCTCTTCACGTAACTATAGAAACTCTTAGGGCCCGATTTTACCATCATGTTTTTGGGCGTGAAAACTTGGTAAAGTTGGGCGTGAGGCGAATAGTGCGATCTGTGCCCATCTCCGTGCCGGTTCTCCCTTTACCAAGGTCTGAAAATGGACGCGATTGGGACCGCACCCGAAATGGGTGCGACGGCCATTTAAGTGCATTTGCAAGCATTTAAATTGACTCAATGGGCTGCTCGCCCAACTTTACCGGCACGTTCCCCCTTTACCACCGCGTTTGCAGATCCAGAATCGGCGCGAAACAGACATGCTCAATAAATGTCCGACTCGGGCGCTCCATTGGTGTGGATTAGTGAGGGGTAAGTGCATAGCGTCCGATGGCTCTCTGCTGCTCACGCGTGTCCTGTTGTTGGTGCCACTTTCTTTCTCAGTCGGTGGCGGCTCTGTGAGTGTGTGGGGGGGTGGGGGGTGGTTGCTCAGCAGGGTCTCCGATGTCCGACTTGCAGCACGGACCTGGGTCTCAGAACTGACCTGGGGTCTCAGCGGTGCTGCTGGGTCCTAGTGCACTCAGCTCACTTCCAGCTGAAGGATATGCGCAAAGCCCTTGCAAATTGCACTGCTGCAGCCTCTCAACTTTGCAAGGACCTGTGATTGTGGGGAGCATGTGGCTGAGGGAATTGGGGCGCTGTGATTGTGGGGAGCATGTGGCTGGGGGAATTGGGGGTCTGTGATTGTGGGGAGGATGTGGCTGGGGGAATTGGGGGGAGCTGTGATTGTGGGGAGGATGTGGCTGGGGGATTTGGGGTGCTGTGATTGTGGGGAGCATGTGGCTGGGGGAATTGGGGGATATAGACAGTGACTGTTGATGGGCTAGAGGCAAGCAGCGTTCCATAACCTTGACATGTGCTCCTCTTCATCTCCAACCATCCCCTCCTTCAGAGTGACGAGATGACTTTTGCGATGCAACCAATAGATCTAGCTGTCCTATTGGTTGCTGCTGCAGCTGAGGAGGAGGAGCTGGAGGAAGAATTGCGTGCACAGGAGGCCCGGGCCCTTCCACTTCCAGGACCAGAGGGAGACGGCTACCAGAGGCAGGAGGTGGCCGCCATTCACCCAGAGGGGGGCATTGGAGGGAGCAGAGACCCCAGCAGTTCCGTGCACGGGTGTCATTTGAACAGATGTTGGACACCTCCGAAAGGAGGCAGTGCAACAACTGTCCAACCTGCTGCAGGACCTGGCAACTAGAGGCGGGGGAGGCACCCACTCTTGGTGGTTGTTAAATTGACGGCCGCCCTGAACGTTAATGCGACTGGCTCCTTCCAGACGCCTAGCGGAGATGTATGTGGCATTTCCCAGTCAACTATGCACACCTGTGTCAAGCAGGTCACAGAAGTCCTGTATGCCCGGGCTGGGCAGTACATCAAATTTAATCTGGACCAGGCCCATCAGGGTGCCCAGGCTGCAGGACTCGCAGCCATTGCCTAACTTACAGGGGACCATCGACTGCACACACGTCGCCCTCAAGCCCCCCTACAGAATCCGCGGAGATTCATCAACAGAAAGAGGTTCCAATCCCTGAATTTTCAAGTCGTGTGCGACCATAACATGAACATTATGCATGTCTGCGCAAGACGTCCAGACAGCGTGCACGACAGCTTCAATGTCAGGAGCTCGGACATCCCGGAGGCATTTGAGGAGGAGCCGAGGCTGCAGGAGTGGCTCGTGGGAGATATGGGTTACCCGCTTCAGACATGGCTGATGACACCTGTGCGGAGGCCTGTGTCTGAGGCAGAGACCCGCTATAATGAGGCCCATGTAGCCACCCGCGCGATGGTGGAGAGGTTCATTGGGCTCCTCAAGATGCGATTCCGCTGCCTGGACCGCTCTGGTGGGGCCCTCCAATACAGCCCAGTGATCTGTTCCCGCATGGTGGTCGTGTGCTGTGCCTGTGGCTCTGCAGAGAGGTGAAATATTGGAGGAGGAGGAGGACATGGAGGTTGCTGTGGGCCCCTGGGTCACTCTGTGGGATGGCTGTGCTTCTGCAGTGAGCTCCAGAAGCTCTTACCCATGGTGGTCGAGCCCTCTGCGATGGCCACTTGAGTCGGGGGCCACTTCTCAATGGCCGCAGCAAGTGCCCTCTGAGACTGGGCCGTGCTCTGCAAGCCCTCAGCCATGGCCCTCTGAGACTGGGCCACGTTCTCCAGGGCTGATGCCATAGCCGCTGTGTCTCAGCGCTGTCTTGCTGGGTCTCCTGCAAGCTCTCGAGCCTCTCAGCCATGGGCCACAGAATCTCGAGAAGCCTGTTCAGTCCCTCAGCTTTGGCCCACTGTGACTCGGCCGTGGCCCTCTGGGACTCTGCTGTGGCCTGCTGTGACTCAGCCATCGCTTGGAGCCTGCCACTCATGGCGAGGATCCCCTGTCCCAGGCTTTCCACTGCAGACGCCACCCTTGCAGTGTTGACCTGGGAACATGCAAGATAGGCAATAGCTGGTCCACCTGAAAGCTTTGGGACTCCTCCCAACAGCCTCGCTGTTGGCCCAGTGTGGCCGTCAGCCCCTCCTGCATTCCCTGGCTCTGTTGCTGCATCTCCAGCAGCTGAGGGAGAAATGCTCTCAGACGTCCAGCATGTAGCCTGGGACCAGCTGAGACCTCACCTCCGGCAGGCCAGAGGCCTCAAGCGTTCCCTCCTCCACCCGATGTACATTATCAGATGTGTCGTGCTCACCAGAGAGTGACCCAGAAGCCTCACCACTAACTGGACCCACCGACGTGTCAGTATCTGGGATGGTGACTTGTGAGGTGGATGCTGATGCCAAAACGGTGCCATCCTCGAAAATCCCTTCACCCACATCCTCCGAGGACTCGCCCAAACTGTCTGGCCCAGGAGTGGCGGGAGCTGTAGCTGCAGCCTGTAGTCCAGAAGGCCCTGGGTCGTCCGGATCTGTCCCTGCAACACAGGACACAATGTTAAATGCGGGGAGGGAGAGGAATCCAGGATGCCAAACACGTGACTCAAATTTCACCATTGAACAAAGAACAAAGCACCAAAAAAATTACATCACAGGAACAGGTCCTTCGGCCCTCCAAGCCTGTAGCGACCAGGCTGCCCATCTGATTTTAGTCCCCCACCCTTCCGAGGCCATCTGCCTCTATTCCCATCCCATTCACACAGCTGTAAAGACGCCCCTTAAAGGTCACTATCATATTGCCTCCGCGACCTTCCCCGGCAGCAAGTTCCAGGCACCCACTACACTCTCTGTGCAAATAAACATGCCTCGTACATCTCCTTTAAACCTTGCTCCTCACACCCAAAACCCGTGCCCCCGAGAAGTTGCCTCAAAGTGATTGAAGGAATGACAGGTGCTCACGTCTGGACGGCAGCCCAACCATGCTGTCACTGACAGCCCGCATCTCCCCTTCCCCTGACAGCTCCAGCACCCGCTCCTCAAAGTGGATGATGACCCGGAGGTCTGGGTCACCACCCTCTGTCTTCACTCTCTAACGAGTGTTATGGTCGCCCTTCTCCTGTGGAGACTGAAGGAGCCATGAAAGAAATGGTGACATGACGCCTGCAGAGCATCAGGTGGTGGCCTTTAGAGGGCAAGCACAATGGGGTTCATTGGAGGGAAAGGAAGGAGCTGCTCAAGGGTCAGGAGCTGGAAACATGCAGGGTGCTGGAGATGGGGGGATCTGGGGGAAGATGCAAAATGGGGTTCAGCACTCACCCTTGCTGCACGGATGAAATCTTTGAAATTTTTCCGCCACCCCTTCCCGGTTCGGGGGGGCCAGTGCCCTGGCACTGACCGAGGCAGCGACTTCCTCCCAGGCCGCATTTCCATCAGCCCCCCTTGGTCTGCATGCTCCTGGGGGGAAGAGGGTGTCCCGCCTCACCTCTGCTGCATCCAGCAGCCTCCCCAGGGTCGTCCGCAGTAAATCGGGGGCTGGTCGTGCGCACATTTTGTGTAGGAATGCCTGCCTGCCTGTCCATTCTTGAGTTTTTAATGGAGCTGCCCCTCGTTAGGGCAGATCAGCTGCAGGCAGTTTGTCAGAGCATTCCAGCAAGTTCCATGCAGTTTGCTTGTTAGCATTGAGGGGAAGGCAAGTGAACACTTGCAGGTGTGCTGATGGGGAGGGGGGGCGGGTGGTGGATGGGGAGAGAGAGGGAGGTGTCACACAGCCATCAGTGTCCGGAGGAGATGGGGACTTTGTGCAGGAGGGTCCAGAGTGGGGGTGAAGGGGATCAACTTGCCTGATATCTGCAGGGTGGAGGGGGGAGGGTGGATCTCTCTGCCTGAGATTGATGTGGGTCCGCTGCCACTCTGCCTGAGATTAGTGGGGGAGAAGGGGGAAGGGGGAGGACCCCGCGATCAGTCTGGGTGGCAGGAGCAGGATGAGGCAGTCAGTAATGTTTTGTGGGGTGGGGCAATGTCTGTGGGAACCAGGAGGAGGCATTATCCTGCCTGGGAGGGATGTGGCAGGGGAGCAGCATGCTATCATTTTTTTCTGAGCATGAGCAGTTGGAGGCACCGATCGGAGCTGCAGGGTTTTGCGCACATTAAGCCCCGTCCACAGGCTTGTGCAGCGCGATTCAGACTCACTGGTATTGTTTCAGGCAGAGTGCGGATGGGGGCGCCGGAGAACGGATCTAAAAGTCGGATCTGAAACACTCCCAGATTCAAGTCCGCCCAGCACTTAGAATCAAAATGGTAAAATAGGGCCTATGATGTCAGTCTTTATGTTCCCTGCAAGCTTACTTTTATACTATATTTTCTCCTTCTTCTTCAATCCCTTGGTCTTTCTTTGCTGAGTTCTAAACTGCTCCCAATCCTCAGACCTATTATTTTTCTATTATTATTATTTAGAGAGGCAGGGACTGATTAAGGACAGTCAGCATGGCTTTCTGAGTGGAAAATCATGTCTCATAAATTTGATTGAGTTTTTTGAAGGGGTAACCAAGAAGGTAGATGAGCGCAGTGCAGTTGATGTTGCCTTCATGGACTTTAGCAAGGCCTTTGACAAGGTACCGCATGGTAGGTTGTTGCATAAAGTTAAATCTCATGGGATCCAAGTTGAGGTAGCCAATTGGATACAAAATTAGCTTCTCGACAGAAGCCAGAGGGTGGTTGTGGAGGGTTGGTTTTCAGACTGGAGGCCTGTGACCAGCGGTGTGCCTCAGGGATTGGTGCTGGGTCCACTGTTATTTGTCATTTATATTAATGATTTGGATGAGAATTTATGGGGCATGGTTAGTAAGTTTGGAGATGACAGCAAGATTGGTGGCATAGTGAACAAAGAAGAAAGTTATCTAGGATTGCAATGTGATCTTGATCAATTGGGCCAGTGGGCCAATGAGTTGCAGATGGAGTTTAATTTAGATAAATATGAGTTGATGCATTTTGGTAGATTGAATTGGGGCAGGATCAACTCAATTAATGGTAGGAGGTTGGGGAGAGTAATAGAACAAAGCAATCTAGGGGTACAGGATCATAGCTCTTTGAAAGTGGAGTCACAGGTGGACAGAGTGGTGAAGAAGGCATTCAGAATGCTTGGTTTCATCGGTCAGAACATTGGATACAGGAGTTGAGACGTCTTGTTGAAGTTGTACAAGACATTGATAAGGCCACACTTGGAATATTGTGTATAGTTCTGGTCACCCTATAATAGAAAGGATATTATTAAACTAGAAAGAGTGCAGAAGAGATTTACTAGGATGCTACCGGGACTTGATGGTTTGATTTATAGGGAGAGGTTGGATAGACTGGGACATTTTTCTCTGGAGTGTAGGAGGCTGAGGGGTGATCTTATAGGGGTCTATAAAATAATGAGGGGCATAGATCAGCTAGATAGTCAATATCTTTTCCCAAAGGTAGGGGAGTCTAAAACTAGAGGGCATAGGTTTAAGGTGAGAGGGGGAGAGATACAAAAGGGTCCAGAGGAGCAATGTTTTCACACAGAGGGTGGTGAGTGTCTGGAACAAGCTGCCAGAGGTAGTAGTAGAGGGGGGTACAATTTTTTTTTTAAAAAAGCATTTCGACATTTACATGGGTAAGATGGGCATAGAGGGATATGGACCAAATCTTAGAATCTTAGAAACCCTACAGCACAGAAAGAGGCCATTCGGCCCATCGAGTCTGCACCGACCACAATCCCACCCAGGCCCTACCCCCATATCCCTACATATTTTACCCACTAATCCCTCTAACCTACACATCCCAGGACACTAAGGGCAATTTTAGCATGGCCAATCAACCTAACCCGCACATCTTTGGACTGTGGGAGGAAACCGGAGCACCCGGAGGAAACCCACGCAGACACGAGGAGAATGTGCAAACTCCACACAGACAGTGACCCCCAAGCCGGGAATCGAACCCAGGTCCCTGGAGCTGTGAAGCAGCAGTGCTAACCACCGTGCTACCGTGCGCCAGGGATGCGCGGAATTGGGACTAGCTTAGTGGTAAGAACTGGGCGGTATGGACAAGTTGGGTTGAAGGGCTGTTTCCGAGCTGTAAACCTCTATGACTCTATAAACAGAAAATGCTGGAAAATCTCAGCAGGTCTGACAGTATCTGTGGAGAGAGAATTGAGCCAATGTTTCAAGTCTGGGTGACCCTTTGTAGACTTGAAACATTCGCTGAGATTTTCCAGCATTTTCTGTTTTTGTTTCAGACTCCCAAATCTTGTTCAAAGATTATAGATTTAATAACAAGACAGGTATTGTTGAATCTAATGCAATTTGACTTTCCACATCGAACGACAGTAATTGAATGGAAACTGCACATTTTAACACTTGGATAAACAATGGAAATCTTACAGCATCTTTCACAATGAATATTAGCTTGTGGTTCACATTTTTATCCGTTCCTGTTCATTTCCAAAAAATGAATGATTTCAGCTTTTACTGAGCCTCTGGGTATCCAGCAAGGGGCGGGCGGCACAGCGGCAGAATGATTAGCACTGCTGCCTCACATGCCGGAACTCTACCGCCTTGCCTTCCACGGAATCGGAACGGGTGAGGGGCCGGCAACAGAAATGTCCGTTGACCTCAGGCAGGAATTTCTGGTCTTGCTTGAGCGAGGCTGTAAAATCCCACCCACAGCGTCAGGGACCCAGGTTCGATTCCAGCCTCGGCTCACTGTCTGCACATTCTCCCCGTGTCTGCGTGGGTTTCCACAGTGAACACAGCACTGGATAAGCCACAGTGTCTGGCTCAACTGTTATCGCATATTTGATCCTTCCAGCACTTTTTACTGCACAGTGGATGTCTGTCGGAATCCACCCCTGTTTTTGCATTTTGTCGATTAATTTACAATGTTTTTAGGTGAGGTAGAGGAATATCATTCCTTCTTGACTCTTATCTGGGCCCGGCTGGCTGTAGAGATTTGCATTCTAATTAGTATTCTGTAACTTGATTTCTGAGTCTGTGCACTGTTGGAGAACAGAGACCACTCCATCTGACGAAGGAGCAGCAAGCTCCGAAAGCTTATGGTATTTGCTACCAAATAAACCTGTTGGACTTTAACCTGGTGTTGTGAGACTTCTTACTCTGCTTAAAGGCCCAGGGTTTTCTCATGGTTTTCCCTGTGTGATTTTATGTGATTTTTAAACTGATATGATTATTAGGGTGGCATGATGGCACAGTGGTTAGCACTGCTCCCTCACAGCATCAGGGACCTGGGTTCGATTCCTGGCTTGGGTCACTGTCTGTGCGGAGTCTGCACGTTCTCCCCATGTCTGCATGGGTTTCCTCCGGGTGCTCCAGTTTCCTCTCACAGCCCGAAGGACGTGCAGGTTAGGTGCGAGTGCCATGCTAAATTCTCCCTCAGTGTACCCGAACAGGCGCCGGAGTATGGCAATTAGAGGATTTTCACAGTAACTTCATTGCAGTGTTAATGTAAGCCTACTTGTGGCACTAATAAATAAACTTTAAAAAATTTATTAACCCTTTCAATGCTCTTTCGGAGTGTCGGTACAGACTTGATGGCCCGAATGGTCTCCTTCTGCATTGTTGTGGCGATATGGTTCTATGCTGTGTACCAGGTAGACAGGTTGTACATAACCTGTTCCAGTGGCTAGACAGGTTGTATAGGTTCGAATCCAAAATGGCTTTGGGAATTGCTAAATCTTTCCTAAAAATGGAAGATGTAACTCTAACTGGTTTACAGAAAGTAACCATTAGCCAGTTTACTGAATTGGCAAGTAAAGTGGAATTAGGATTACCTGAAGGGAGAGGAAAACAGATTATTGTTGAATCTGCATCCACCCTTGCTACAGGTGTTGTATTCCAGGCAATTTGTATTCATTCCCCCCTGGAGTTTTTGCCTAAAGTTTTTAATGTTTAGTTATTAGTTACAAGTAAGGCTTACATTAACACTGCAATGAAGGTACTGTGAAATTCCCCTAGTCGCCACAGTCCGGCGCCTGTTCAGGTCAATGCATCTAACCAGCATGTCTACTAGCTGTACTTGCTGGTTAATAATCCTTCGCAATAGGAAAGTTTCGACCTGTCTAAACCTCAAGGTGTTACATAGATCTATCAAATTTACAATTAAACTCCAAGGAGAACAATCCAAGCTTCTCAAGTCTTTCCATGTAACCAAAGTCCCCGTATCATTCTGGCAAATCTTTGCACCCTTGTCGGTCTTGACATTCTCCCTCATGTTAACTGCTCAGACCTGCATATAATCACCTCATCAGTGATTTAAGGTTTTAAAAAAGATATATTGTTTCCTGGGACAAGACCACATTCTTTGTCCGTCACTCTTGAAGTGAGTCGCTTTGAGGCCATTACAGTTACGAGTCAACCACACTGTTGTGGGTCTTGAGTCATGGCAGATTTCCTTCCCTACAGGGCATTCGTGAACCTGATGGGTTTGTCGTGGTCATCATGCCTCGGTTTTTCATTCCCTCGTTGGGATTTGACCCCATGTCCTTACAACGTTTGCCTGGGCCTCTGGATTACTAGTTCCATGATATTCCCATGATGCCACCATCTTCCCCCAACTTTATCATGATTTTCTTAAACTTTATTTATTAGTGTCTGTTGTAGGGAATATCAGGGATCGTGTCTTTTTTATTTTAATTTACATATCCGTTCATATCTTATTTAATTTCAGTGTAATACATGCAGGGGTACATAGAGCAAGCCCAGAGAGCCAGGCCTCACCAGAGGGAAGGAAAGGGTTAATGCAGACAGCTAGAGGCCTGCTCTGCCAACAGATAATGATTAACGCACACTATCAACTTCTGATGTGCAGGAGATCGCTCGAATTATCACGACAATGGGAGAACCGGCATTAAGACAGCCAGGCTCCATATAATCTAGGGAGGGCATAGTCTTCTGTGAAACATGATCACCTAGCAGAGGGGGGGAATGATTAACACATCATTGTAAATCGGTTGGGCAAATACAACGCTTTGACATTATAATCGGGTAAACGGAACTGTCCAGAGAACTGATTAATGAAGATGTACTGAACAATGCAGTCTGCATAATGAGATTAGAAGAACCATCTTGTATCCAACTCGAGGAATTAATATGCTCATGTAAACCTTTGTGACTCAAAAAAGTATAATAACCTGTACAAATCTACCAGGGTCAGAGAGGACTCGCAGCAACCTGAGATTCCAGGCCCGAGTCCATCTCTCCCTCATGCATGTGGAATAAAAACTTTTCTTGAAGTTCGACACAGTCTCCAAGGCTCCACTCATTTTATTTCCCTCCTTCAGTGTCACAAGTAGGCTTACATTAACACTGCAATGAAGTTACTGTGAAAATCCCCTAGTCGCCACACTCCGGCGCCTGTTCGGGTACACTGAGGGAGAATTTAGCACGGCCAATGCACCTAACCAGCACAACTTTCAGACTGTGGGAGGAAACTGGAGAACCCGGAGGAAATCCACACAGACATGGGGAGAACGTGCAAACTCCACACAGACAGCGACCCAAGCCGGGAATCGAACTTGGGTCCCTGGAGCTGTGAGGCAGCAGTGCTAACCTTGCTTTTATATTCTCTTCCTCTATTTGAAAAGTCAAAGAGCCCACATTTTTAATGTAGCCTTATCAACTTGTCCTCTCACTTGAAATTATTCGTGCGCATAAACCCCCAGTTCTCTCTGTTCTTTTCAAAATTGTTCCGTTTAAATGAATGAATTGATACCAATAGATTGCTAAGTTCCAGCCTTCAGATGAACTTGCTTGAGTGCCTAACAGCTGTATAATCAATTCCCATTGTAATGATGGTAGGTATGATTGGGGTCAACCAGTCTTCATGGTGCTTTGGCCTTGACGTAATGTGGTCTTCACTGGATGTTTATCCAGTTGATAGATATTTGAGGCGGGATTTTCCAGCCATGCTTGCCCCAAAGCCAGGAAATCCCATCCAAAGTCAACAGACCTTTGCATAGTCTGTCCCTGCCCGTGACAATTCTGTGGCGGGCCGGATGGGAAAATTCCCCCTTTGATGTCTGTGTGACATTCAGCAAGATCATTCTGGCTGGTCAGAAGCTCACCTCGAGGTATAAAGTCTTCTTTAACATGCCACATGTATGTTTTGTCTGTATAGCGTGCAAGAAACAATATTTTTCACTGTGTGTTAATACATGCGACAATAATAAATCAAATCAAATCAAATCAAAACATACTAAAATGGGCTTGTTGTTGGCAATATTTCCTCAGTATACAAAACATAAACAGGACTTCATTTCACAAGGAAGTGATTGGCATCTGTTTATGGAAAACTAGAGATTAATCTCATGCGAGCTTCTAGTAACTTCCACACAGAGACAAATCGCGTGAGCGTGGTGAGCCTCAACTTAAATAAGCAACGTTAATCTGTTGTCCATTTTCAGCAATTTATGAGCGTTTACTGAGGACAATTGGCTTCATCAGTCTCTGAATACTGTAATCTACGGTTTATAGAGGGTATCGGGGCAAAGCTTTCTCATCCCTGTATCCTCTTTCAAAGGGGTAAGTTTTATGATTCTGATAATTGTCTTTACTGCAATGGACTTGTTATGTAGTTTTAAAGAGTGATAAAAAGTGTTGAACTTGGGCAAGATTTGAAGAGATTCAATACATGCTAAGGCATGAATAATACTATGTAGCCTCATCAGTTAGTCTTCAAAAACAGCTAGTTACAATTCCGTTTTATAGTCAAGAAGATTTATTTCTCCTTCTAGATAATGTGAATGATATGCTCATTTTAGAATGTATAGGTGAGTTGGAATTAAACTTTGAATTTATAATGAAATCCCATAGTGTAATGCCATGAATTGAATCTGTAACAGATTCTCAGGTGTTATCCAGATTCCTGTGGAGAGTAAACACCAGCACAGTGTGGATGGTCTGTTCTAGGTTTAAACTTTATTTATAAGAGTCACAAATAGGCTTTATATTAACACTGTAATGAAGTTATTGTGAAAATCCACGAGTCGCCACACTCCGTAGCGTGTTCGTGTACACTGAGGGAAGAATTTAGCATGGTCAATACACCTAACCAGCACGTCTTTCGGACTGTGGGAGGAAACCAGAGCACCCGGAGGAAACCCATGCAGACACGGGGAGAATGTGCAGACTCCGCACAGACAGTGACCCAAGCCAGGAATCGAACCCAGGTCCCTGGTGCTGTGAGGGAGCAGTGCTAACAACTGTGCCATCGTGCCGCCCTCAGGCTATACTTCATCACAATCCTATTTAATTGTTACAGGATGATTTGGTTGAGTAATGGATTCTCTGCATCATTACGGTGTTATGATTTGGATATGTGGTAGATCTTAACTGAGATCATTCAACTCATTTTCTGTAGGATCCTTACACACAATCCCTCCGCACTAGTGATTTACACACTGTGCCATTCAATCCCTCCGCACTCGTGCACTGACACACTGCGCCCCCCCCCACTCACCCCACACTCGTGCACTAACACACAGCGCCCCCCCCCCCCCACTCACCCCACACTCGTGCACTGACACATTGTGCCACATAGATAAGAATGCTGGAGTTCCGATGTCTAGCATGCTGCTTTATTTCTGATATCATCTCGACACGTTAATTAGATATGTCTGTTTCAATATGTTCCTATGCATCCTTTTGCCTTAATCTATTTCTGACTTGCTTTAGTCTAATTTTCAGTTCACTGGTATCCAAGATGAACCTGAAACTGAGTAGGCTCCACGGTGCTCTGATGGTGCTGCTTAGTATCATTGACACAACAGAAGGGCACACCACTGTGGATGGTAAGTTTTCCCTTGATACCTGCTGAAAGGCTCTAACCAAATTTAGGTGTTGTGGATGAGGAAAATGCCAAATACTTCCTACCATTCCCACTCTTGCTACATCATAAAAACCAGGCAGCGCTTTCAATGCAGATAGGAGTGTAGAATGGATGATAATGGATTCACACTTTGCTTTACACCATAGGGGTCATAGTTTGAGGATAAGTGGTAAACCTTTTAGAACTGAGGTGAGGAGAAATTTCTTCACCCAGAGGGTGGTGAATGTGTGGAATTCACTACCACTGAATGTAGTTGAGACCAAAACATTGTCTGATTTCAAGAAGAAATTAGATATAGCTCCTGGGGCCAAAGGGACCAAAGGATAGGGGGGAAAGGGGGGATGAGGATATTGAATTTGATGATCAGCCATGGTCAAGATGAATGTTAGAGCAGGCTCGAAGGGCCGAATGGTCTACTCCTGCTTCTCGTTTCTATGTTTCTATGTTGTAATATACTTTAAGCAACAGCAGCATGACATCATTAGAAGGGAAGTGTGTCGTATAATCCAGTTTTAGTGTTACTTTTGCTTTACAGCAGAGCACGCACGCACACACACTTTCTATATTTGTATAAATATTCTTCTGTCCCTAGTGTAAGTAAATGAACCCACGACATGTTTACACAATCCCGTATGAGGGATTGGTGTATTTGTATCATTGTAAAAACATAACATGCCAGAGCTGATTAGTTCTCTGTGTGCTCGCCAGGCGTACACCCTGAGAAACCTGTCGTTATTTGCTGATGTGAATGGATAATCTAATATGGGTTGTGGGGGAACAAGTGGGAATTATCAGGTGTAAAGGCCTGATAATGACATTTAAATGTCTTCGAATGGGGATCCAGATGTTCAACATCGGGATTCCTGTTACATCATTGGCAGGGGGGTGGGGAAATCCCGCTGGTGTAAATCACGTTTTGGGACTTCCTTGGGATTTCCCACTCCCGCTGCCAATCCTGTCCCTCAACAGCGGGAGCGTAAATTCCCCCCACCATGAGTGGGAACACTGGCTGAGCTTTCTATCCCTCACCTGCGGCTATTCTTTCTTTATCCTTTCATGGAATGTGGCAAGGCCAGTATTTGTTGCTCATCCCTAGTTGCCCATGAACTGAATGGTTTACTAGGCAATATCAGAGGACAGTGAAACAGCAACCACATTGCTGTGGCTCTGGCATTACATGTAGGCCAGACCAGGTAAGGATGGCAGATTTCCTTCCCTAAAGGGCATTAGTGAACCAGCTGAGTTTTTAACGATGAATTAATGATGGTTTCATGGTCACCACTACCGAGAGCAGCATTCAATTCCATATTTATTCATTGAAGTCAATTCCGCCAGCTGCCTTGGTGGGATTTGAACGCATGTCGCCATCTCATTAGCCTGAGTCTCCTGGACGTCATCACTATGTCACTATCTCCCAGTGTTCCCAAAATGACCTCAGTATCACACCATGAAATGGCTAAGCCAACCGGAGCGATTGAGATATTCCGTACCATTGAAACAACATCAATTGTTGAATTCCATTGTAGCTGGAGTGTTTTCTGTTTGTGTTCCAGGTGTTAGCACGCAGTATGGTCAGATTGGGACGAACATCACACTCACGTGTAAAAACACAACGAACCGAGTAGTCGAATGGAGGCTGAATAATTCCAAAATCATCAGGACCAAGGACATAGAGCTAACTGGAACCAGCCTCACCCTTTTCAGCATCAATGCATCCCAGAAAGGGCGGTACAGCTGTCACAGCCTGGAGTCAGGCAATGCTTACCGCACAGTCTTGCTGCTGTTAGGCTGTAGGTTTAAAACTAATTCAATTCATCACATTGACATCCAATTCCATTTGCTGGCAGAGATCCCCAGATTGTGAAAGCCTCAGCAACTAGCAGTCACGATGACACTCTCCAGGAGAGATGGCCGAAAGGATTAGAGTCTTGACTTAATCCCATCCAATGTCACTGTGACCTGACTGCAATTTTAGCTGAAGTTCCTAAGTAGGGATGTAGAGGTAGCCAGGCTCCACCAGTACCTTCAGTGTGGCTTCAAAAAGACCCTCTTCATCCTGGGCTGGCTGTAGATCCAGCGTTCGAACCCAACACTGCCGGGACTGCAGAGCTACTGGGCAATCGGATTGGCCAGAATGCTCTGAGGTGGGGCTTGCTCCTCAAATGGGGGGTGGGGGGGGAGGTGGGGAACCTCCTTCCTGAGCCAATTAATGCCCTGGAGAGTGTAAAATGTCTGAGGGCAGCTGGCTGGAGTCGACCCTGTCAGGGGTGGGGAGACACATGTGGGTGGGGGGAGTCCCGTGGAGGTGAGGGGGGGGTGTAATTGCGGGGTCAAGAGGCGGATGGGAAGACCACTGGAGGGAGGTGGCAGACTCCCTTGGGTGGGAGCAGTCGGGGATGGGGTGAGTTTCATGGGAGGGGGAGGGGGGGGTTGGGGACATTGGCGAGTCAGTGGCACAGTGGTTAGCATTGGTATTTCACAGCGCCAGTGACCCGGGTTCAATTCGGGCCTTGGGTCACTGTGTGAAGTCTGCACGTTCTCCCCGTGTCTGCTTGGGTTTCCTCCGGGTGCTCGGGTTTCCTCCCACATTCCAAAGGTGTGCTGGTTAGGTTGATTGGCCATACTAAATTGCCCCTTAGGGCAGAGGAATTAGCAGAGTAAATATGAGGGGTTACGGGGATAGGGCCTGGGTGGGATTGTGTCGGTGCAGGCTTGATGGACCAAATGGCCTCCTTCTGCACTGGGGATTCTATGAGTCCCGTAAATGTTGTGTCTGGGTCTGTACCATAGTTACCGAGGTAACTATTGGTGTAACCCAATTGGAACCATCCGAGGTTTATGATTAAATCACAGTTTGGGATGGTTCTCAGAGATGGGCAGTTGTCCAGGGAAAGATTGTGCTTCTGGGCAATTGCCATGTAAACCATACCTTTGGACAGCTGAAGGGGATTCCCCAGAACATCGCTGGGGTAACCCCTCCAGTATGATGCTGGGGAGCTCGGGAGCTATGTCCAGTATGTCACAATCGAGGCATAAATGTAACCAATGACCCAGAGTTTCATGAACATGAACAATCGAATGCTAACCTTAATAAGACTGGCGATGTGGAAAAATTCACATTGCTTCAATTCTGCACTGAATTGGAGAGAAGTGGTGGGAGATTCACTCTGCAGCCTTGGAGATTGTGAGATAGGTACCGGGTAGCATCGCTGACATTGCACAATGTGAGAAGTGGAGATTTAGAAAAGGAGTTCTGTGAAAGTAATACACATGATGGAGGGAAAACCTTAACCTAACTGTTGAGAACTGATGGGATTGGTGGGAGGTCTGGCTTTGCACTCCACCTAATCTATCTCTTACTGGGCGAGTGGTAAAACCGGTGTTTCACCCACTCCAGTGGTGTTTCTGCCTGGCACGTTAGGTAACATAACCCTCCCCCTTGCCCATATCCCCCCCCACCCCACTCAGCCCAGCACATTGCCAATTCTGAATTACTGAGCTCAGGGAAGAGGGACTGAGAAGTGACGGCTACTCTGTACCTGGAGTGTTGCAATTATCCATTGTCACTTCCGAATTACAGATCCACCAGGGAAGCCTCAGGTTACTTGTTGGTCAGCGAGGTATCCACAGAGTGTTCTCTGCTCCTGGAAACTGGAAACCAAACCTACCTTCCCACACGGATCAATGTCACTTACAGGTAAGGAAATTCCAGTGGATGTGTGGATGTGTGGAGGGCATGGAGTGGCGGCGGGCAGGGTGGGGGGGGGGGGGGGGGGGGGGGGGGGTGGTGGGAATGTGGAGAGCCTGGGGGAGGGATATGAGAGTGTGGAGACCTCCCTCTGAATAGGGGTCAATAATGAGGCATCTTCAATTTCAAATGGTCACTGATCAAGAGGACAGACATTATGGATTAACACAGAGCGTTGTTGAGACAGGAATCTTTGCCACAGGGAGAGGAAAAGATTGAGTTGGAGACCTCAAGAAGGAAAGGAAGAATAGGCCTGTGGGGGCAATGGTGAAGTGGGTGTGTGTTCCCATAGGATTCAGTTCACATCGGTCTATTGTTCAAATGAAGTCAGTCAGAAATGGTTCCCCACTGGGAAGGGGAGGTGGTGGTAATAACTTTGAAGGTGACTCATTGTGGTTTAATGTTAGAAAGGGTTTATCACCAATGATAAATAGATATATACAAACAAGGGTTTCCAGAACTGAACACATGACTTCTCCCACACCTCCTCACGATCCAACTCCCACTCCTCCTCACGATCCAACTCCCATTCCTCCTCACGATCCAACTCCCACTCCTCCTCACGATCCAACTCCCACTCCTCCTCACGATCCAACTCCCACTCCTCCTCACGATCCAACTCCCACTCCTCCTTACAATCCATCCTGGCCCAGGGAACTTGTCCAACCGGCTTGACTTCCCACGCTGCAACTCCACAGGATCGAGCCCGATCACATGGCCCCCTAGGGATTGACCCTGAAAGGGGCCACGCTACCACAGATGGCATCGTGGTATTGTCACTGGACTAACAATCCGGGTAATACTCTGGGGACCCAGGTTCAAATCCCACCAGATGGTGAAATTTGAGTTCAATAATAGAGATAAAATCTGCAATTGAAGTCTAATGGTGACCATGAAACCAATGTTGATTTTTATAATAACCCATCTGGTTTGTTAATGCCCTTTAGGGAAGGAAAGGTGAGGATGGCAGATTTCCTTCCCTAAAGGGCATTAACAAACCAGATGGGTTTTTATGAAAATCAACATTGGTTTCATGGTCACCATTAGACTTTCAATTGCAGATTTTATCTCTATTATTGAATGTGCTTGCCTGTTCACAAATGTTGAGCCAGCCAGCGACACTCACATCAATAAAGGCAACCGTACGGGTGTTGCCTTGAACTAAGATTCAAAATGATAAAACATTGATGTAAATAAACCAAATCTAACCACTGTCTCCAGCTCCATGGTTGGCATCTCCAAGTCCTGACGACGCCCCCCCCCCCCCCCCGGGCCTCCCACCCATGTGCCAGCCAGGAGAGGGCCGTACATGCGCAGTTTGGATTGGTTTATGTTGGTAATCTGAACCGCCGTGAGTGCTGGGTTCAGTTCCCATTCCAGCTGAGGTAAGCTCAGGGCCTGACTCCACCTTGCCCCACTCGCAGCAAAAATATCCACCATGGACCTGCCTCGGACAGAGAATGGAAGGTGGAATATAATTAATCTTACATTGTCCAGAAAAATGAATCTTAAATATTAGTGCAGACTGAGCCTGTACAGTATGACCAGAGGGTAAACATTTAAATGGTTGAAAAATCATTAAGGATGATTATTAGAAAGAGTATTTTACTCTAAGTATTTGGAGCGAGATGAATCGTGGGCAGGGTGGGATGTTGCACTGAATGAGTTGGGGTACAGGGAGGTTTTCTGGCTTCTCTCTCTTGACAAGGTTCAGTTCCACTTCCTGGTGCCACTCTGCCCCTTTAGAAGGGTTTAGCTCTGCTGGGAGGAGGGGGAAATTTGAGCTCAGAGCCCTGCAGCCATTCACTGAGCTGCTGATACAGGGTTTGCAGACAGCAAACCCTAATCCCATGTAAACATTTGGAGAGGTCCTATCCATCCTTGGCATAGTCTCTTTGACCTGGCATTGGATGAGGAGGCAGGGAGCGGCACATTTTGCCACCATGACCCTGTGCTGGATTACTGAGTAAACAGCCGCCCTGCAATACATGGCAGGAGGGCTGGGGAGCCCCTTTCTGTCTCATACATTCCTGCAATGAGCACAGCTACCGACCAGGCTCCCAGGGAGAACCATTAGCAATGCCATATTAAGGGGTAGTGTACTGGTATTTCTGATTATATTGACGACAACCCCTGTGTATTTTTGGAAGACATGGGATTCAAGATGCTGAACGTTGCTCAAGCGAAGAGACACTGCAGGGCAACTGCACAATCAAGGACATCAAACTCTATTCAAATATTCCTTACACATTGAAGGTGACAGCAACAAACCCACTGGGAGTCAGATCCACCATTAGCCAATTTATTGTGGAGGAGATAAGTAAGTGACACTATTGATTCATTCCAGAGTTAAACAGATATGTGTGTGGTGTAACGCAATCTATGTTTCCGTTTGTATTCCAACCTGTGACCAACTCGTGACCTATGACCTATGGGCGTGATTTTCCAGCCATGCTCACCCCAAAATCAGAAAATCCCGCCCAAACTCAACGGACCTTCCTAAGGTCCGCCCCCCCCCCCCCACCCCCCCCCCCCCCCCCCCCCCCCCGCTACGATTCCCGTGGAGGGCAGGGTGGGAAAATTCCCCCCCATGTCTTGAAATGAGCTCTGCGACCTTGATAATCAACACATTTATGTAAAAATCCCCCTGGTTCTGTTCCAGCCAGAGGGTGGTGGATCTGTGGAATTCATTGCCACAGAGGGCTGTGGAGGCCGGGTCATTGAGTGTATTTAAGACAGAGATAGATAGGTTCTTGATTGGTAAGGGGAAAAGGCAAGAGAATGGAGTTGAGAAACTTATCAGCCATGATTGAATGGCGGGGCAGACTCAATGGGCCGAATGGCCTAATTCTGCTTCTAGGTCTTACGGTCTTATGGAAACTATTGCATGGATTTATTTTAAATGGTAGCGTATGAGCTTTAACAGCGTAGCTTTATAGCTTCTATATACAATCTTATGTCAGTGGTGGGCATGAAGGGATTCAAATATGCTCAAAATAAATGGAAAAAGACTGAAACTGTGGTTGTTTGGTTGGGAGAAACATGTTTGTAATCTATATCTCTGTAAATAAATGCTCATACAAGTGTGTAAAGATTGGCCACCAGTTCTATCCTTCACTGATAACTTCCCGGGTCAGAACACACTGCACCTATTCATCAGGCTAAGCAGCCAATATGGAGAGTGGGGCACACATGCTCATCACACACCAGAAGAAGACTTTCACTTGTATTTGAGAACCAGGAGAACTCCTCAATGTTTCATTAAATAGTGCCATAGGAACCTTTATGTTCACACGAGAGAGCAAACGTGGGTCTGGTCTGATATCTCAGGGGTAAAACTGTACCTCTGACAGTGCAGCAATCCCTCAGTACTACACTGAGAATGTCTGTCAGATTGTGTGCTCAGACCCGTGGAGTGAGATTGTGAAATCAAAACCTTCATAGAATCATAGAATCCTACAGTGCAGAAGGAGGCCATTCGGCCCATCGAGTCTGCACCGACCACAATCGCAGCCGGGCCCTATTCCCATAACACCATGCATTTACCCGAGCTAAACCCCCTGACACTAAGGGGAAATTTAGCACGGCCAATCCACCTAACCCGCACATCTTTGAACTGTGGGAGGAAACCGGAGCACCCGGAGGAAACCCGTGCAGACACGGGGAGAACGTGCAAACTCCACACAGACAGTGATCCCCAAGCTGGGAATCAAACATGGGTCCCCTGGCATTGTGAGGCAGCAGTGCCAACCACTGTGCCACCGTGCCGCCTTTCTGAGACTTACTGACATTACACCTGAATTGGTAACTGATTGTGCCTATCAAAGGCAGGGGTAATGTAGGCAATGGATGGTTCGGGCATTTGAAGTGATTGAACAGATTTATAGCGCAGCGAGTTGCACAGCAAACCTGCTTCTCTTCTGTCCTCCCATAATCAGACTGTCTGTGCTGGAATGTCCTTCAATGCCATCCTCACTTTTATTATTAGTTTTATTCTTTCAAAGGATGGGGGCATCGCTGTCTCGGCCAATATTAATTGCCCATCCCCAATTGTCCTTGAGAAGGTGGTGATGAGCTGCCTCCTTCAACTGCTGCAGTCCTTGTGATGTAGGTAAACCCACAGTGCTGTAAGGGAGGGGGTTCCAGGTTTTTGACCCAGTGACAGTGAAGGAACAGTGATATATTTCCAAGTCAGGATGGTGTGTAGCTTGGAGGGGAACTCACAGGTGGTGGTGTTCTCATTCTCCTGCTGCCCATTGTCCTTCTAGGTGGCAGAGGTTGTAGGTTAGGAAGACACTATCGAAAGAGCCTTGGTGAGTTCCTGCACTGCATCTTGTAGATGGTACACACGGCTGCTACTGTACCTTGGTGGTGGGGGGGAGAGAATGTTGATGGGTGGTGGATGGGATGCTAAGCAAGTGGACTGCTTTGTGCTGGATGGTGTCAAGCTTCTTGAGTGTTATTGGAGCTGCACCCATCCAGGCAAGTGGGGAGTATTCCATCACACTCCTGACTTGTGCCTTGTAGATGGTGGATCGGCTTTGGGAAGTCAGGAGATGAATTACATGCACAGAATTCCAAGCCTCTGAACTGCTCCTGTACCCACAGTATTTATGTTGCTAGTCCCATTCAGTTTCTGGTCAATGATAACTCCCAAGATGTTGAGAATGGGAGATTCAGTGAAGGTAATGTCACTGAATGTCAGGGGGAGATTGTTGGATTCTTTCTTATTAGAGGTGGCCATTGCCTGGAACTTGTGAGGCACAAATGTTACTTGCCAGTTATCAATCCAAGCCGGGATATTGTCCAGATCTTGTTGCATTTGGACGTGGACTGTTTCAGTATCTGAGGAGTCGTGAATGGTGCTGAATATTGTGCAATCATCGGTGAACATCCCCACTTCTGACCTTATGACAGAGGGAAGGTCATTGATGAAGCAGCTGAAGATGGTTGGGCCGAGGACACTCCCCTGAGGGACTCCTGCAGAGATGTCCTGGAGCTGAGATGATTGATTTCTGACAACCACAACCATCTTCTTTTTTACCAGGTATGACTCCAACCAGCACAGAGTTTGCCTCCTGATACCCATTGATTCCAGTTTTGCCAGGGCTCCTTGATGACACTCTTGGTCAAAAGTTGCCTTGATGTCAAGTCCAGTCACTCTCACCTCTGGAATTCAACTCTTCTGTCCTTGTTTAGCTGGAATGAGATCAGGAGTGGCTCTAATGGAACCCAAACTGAGTGTCTGTGAGCAGGTTATTACTGAGTAAATGCCACTTAATAGCGTTGTCGATGACCCCTTCCATCACTTGTCCTGAGTAGACTGATGGAGTAGTAATTGATTGTGTTGGATTTGTTCTGCATTTTGTGTAGAGGACACACCCGGGTAATTTTCCACATTGGCGGGTGAATGCCAGTGTTGTGGCTGAACTGGAGCAGCTCGGCAAGGGGCACGGCACAAGTCTTCAAGACTATTGCCAGAATATTGCCAGGGTCCATAGCCTTTGCAGAATCCAATGTCTTCAGCAGTTTCTTGATATCATGTGGAGTGAATCCAATTAGCTGAAGGCTAGAGTTTGTGATTCAGGGACCTCCAGAGGAGGGCGGGATGGATCACCCCACTTGGCATTTCTGGCTGAAGATTGTGGGCCCGATTTTGCCATCGCGTTGTGATGCGCGATTAAATCACTCGGGAGGCTAGATTGTACCCAGGAAATAAAGGCTTTTATTACTGACAAGAATGGAGCACTCTATATACAATACAATCCCAGACTAAAGGGTCACCAGGCAGTGCAGTGACCTTTATACTTCCCCTGGTAGGCGGAGCCAACTGGAGTGTACCACAGAACAATATCAACAGGTAGAACACCCCAACCCTAACACCAACAGTAACTACAGTAACATATCTACAAACCCCATAGTGCTGACCATCCATGGCTCAGCACTCATAGTGGTAACCAACTATGGTTCACCACACGTTGCACCCATTTTCGGGCGTGAATGCTTGGTAAAGTTGGGTGTGAGGTGAGTAGCGCGACCGCGCCCACCTCTGAGTCGGTTCCCCCTTCACCAAGGCCCGAAAATGGACGCGATCAGGACCGAAATGGACCGAAACAGGCGCGACGGTAATTTGAATGCATTTAAATTGAATTAATGGGCTGCTCGCCCAACTTTACCGGCACGTTCCCCTTTACCACTGCGTTCGCCAATCTGAAATTGGCACGAAACAGCAATGCTCCATAAAAGCCCGATTCGGGCGCTCCATCAGTGAGGGTTAGTGAGGAGGTAAGTGCCTAGCGTCCGATGGCTCTCTGCTGCTCACGGGTGTCCTGTTGTTGGTGCCACTTTCTTTCTCAGTCGGTGGCGGCTCTGCGAGTGTGTGGGGGGGGTGGGGGTGGTTGCTCAGCAGGGTCTCTGATGTCCGACTTGCAGCGCGGACCCGGGTCTCAGCACTGACCTGGGGTCTCAGCGGTGCTGCTGGGTCCTAGTGCACTCAGCTCACTTCCAGCTGAAGGATGTGCACAAAGTCCTTGCAAATTGCACTGCTGCAGCCACTCAACTTTGCAAGGAGCTGTGATTGTGGGGTGGATGTGGCTGGGGGAACTGGGGTTCTGTGATTGTGGGGAGCATGTGGCTGGGGGAATTGGGATTCTGTAATTGTGGGGAGCATGTGGCTGGGGGAATTGGGGTTCTGTGATTGTGGAGAGCATGTGGCTGGGGGAATTGGGGCGCTGTGATTGTGGGGAGGATGTGGCTGGGGGAATTGGGGGGGCTGTGATTGTGGGGAGTATGTGGCTGAGGGAATGCCGGGTCTGTGATTGTGGGGAGCATGTGGCTGGGGGAATTGGGGGGGTTGTGATTGTGGGGAGCATGTGGCTGGGGGAATTGGAGGGGCTGTGATTGTGGGGAGCATGTGGCTAGTGGAATTGGGGGGGGGCTGTTGTTGTGGATAGCATGCGGCTGGGGGACTGTGATTGTGGGGAGCATGTGGCTGGGGAATGGGGGAGGCTTTGACTGTTGATGTGCTGGGGGCAAGCAGCGTCCCATAACCTCGATATGTGTTCCTCTCCATCTCCCTCCCCCTTCCTTGTGAGTGAAGAGATGGCTTTTGCGATGCAACCAATCAGTTGCTGCTGGAGCTGAGGAGGAGGAGCGAGAGGAAGAATTGTGAGCACAGGAGACCCGGGCCCTTCCACTTGCAGGAGTAGAGGGAGACGATCACCAAAGCCAAGAGGTGGCCGCCATTCACCCAGAGTGGGGTCGCAGGAGAAGGAGGGAGCAGAGACCCTGGCAGTTCCGTGCACGAGTGTCATTTGAACAGATGTTGGACACTGTGTGTCGCCGACGTCCGAAAGGAGGCAGTGCAACACCTGTGCAATCTGCTGCAGGACCTGGTACCTCGAGGCGGGGGAGGCACCCACTCTCGGTGGCTGTCAAATTGACGGCCTCTCTGAACGTTTATGAGCCTGGCTCCTTTCAGACGCCTAGCGGAGATGTCTGTGGCATTTCCCAGTCAGCTGTGCACACCTGTGTCAAGCAGGTCACAGAAGTCCTGTATGCCCGGGCTGGGCAGTACATCAAATTTAATCTGGACCAGGCCCATCAGGGTGCCCAGGCTGCAGGACTCGCAGCCATTGCCTAACTTACAGGGGACCATCGACTGCACACACGCCGCCCTCAAGGTCCCCCTACAGAATCCGCGGAGATTCATCAACAGAAACCACCCTTGCAGTGTTAGCCTGGGAACATGCAAGACAGGCAATAGCTGGTCCGCCTGAAAGCTTTGGGACTTCCCCCGACAGCCTCGCAGTGGGTCCAGTGTGGCCGTCAGCCCCTCCTGCATTCCCTGGCTCTTTTGCTGCATCTCCAGCAGCTGAGGGAGAAATGCTCTCAGACGTCCAGCATGTAGGCTGGGACGAGCTGAGTCCTCGCCTCCGGCAGGCCAGAGGTCTCGAACGTTCCCTCCTCCACCTGATGTACATTATCAGATGTGTCGTGCTCACCAGAGAGTGACCCAGAAGCCTCAACACTAACTGGACCCACCGACGTGTCAGTATCCGATATGGTGAGTTGTGAGATGGAAGTTGACGCCAAAACGGTGCCACCCTCGGAGGTCCCTTCACCCACATCCTCCGAGGATTCGCCCAAGCTGTCTGGACCAGGAGTGGCGGGAGCTGTAGCTGCAGCCTGTAGTCCAGAAGGCCCTGGGTCGTCCGGATCTGTCCCTGCAACACAGGACACAATGTTAAATGCGGGGAGGGAGAGGAATCCAGGATGCCAAACATGTGATTCACATGTCTCCATTGAACAAAGAACCAAGAAAGTTACATCACAGGAACAGGCTCTTCGGCCCTCCAAGCCTGTAGCGACCAGGCTGCCCATCTGATTTGTTACCCCTTACCCTTCCGGGGACCATATGCCTCTATTCCCATCCCATTCACACAGCTGTAGAGACGCCCCTTAAAGGTCACTATCGTATCTGCATCCACAACCTCCCCCGGCAGCGAGTTCCGGGCACCCACTACACTCTCTGTGCAAATAAACATGCCTCGTACATCTCCTTTAAACCTTGCTCCTCGCACCTGAAACTCGTTCCCCCGAGAAGTTGCCTCAAAGTGATTGAAGGAATGACAGGTGCTCACGTCTGGATGGCAGCCCAACCATGCTGTCACTGACAGCCCGCATCTCCCCTTCCCCTGACAGCTCCAGCACCCGCTCCTCAAAGGGGGTGAGGACCCGGAGGTCTGGCTCACCACCCTCTGTCTTCACTCTCTCACGGGTGTTATGGTCGCCCTTCTCCTGTGGAGACAGAAGGAGCCATGAAAGAAATGGTGACATGACTCCTGCAGAGCATCAGGTGGTGGCCCTTAGAGGGCAAGCGCAGTGGGGTTCATTGGGGGGAAAGGAAGGAGCTGCTCGGGGGTCAGGAGCTGGAAACATGCAGGGTGCTGGGGATGGAAGGATCTGGGGGAGATTTGGGGGAAGATGCAAGATGGGGTTCAGCACTCACCCTTGCTGCATGGATGAAATCATTGACTTTTTTCCGGCACCCCTTCCCGGTTCGGGGGGGCCAGTGCCCTGGCACTGACCGAGGCAGCGACTTCCTCCCAGGCCGCATTTCCATCAGCCCCCCTTGGTCTGCATCCTCCTGGGGGGAAGAGGGTGTCCCGCCTCACCTCTGCTGCATCCAGTAGCCTCCCCAGGGTCATCCGCAGTAAATCGGGGGCTGGTCGTGCGCACATTTTGTGTAGGAATGCCTGCCTGCCTGTCCATTCTTGAGTTTTTAATGGAGCTGCCCCTCGTTAGGGCAGACCAGCTGCAGGCAGTTTGTCAGAGCATTCCAGCAAGTTCCATGCAGTTTGCTTGTTAGCATTGAGGGGAAGGCAAGTGAGCACTTACAGGTGTGCTGATGGGGAGGGGAGTGGGTGGTGGATGGGAAGAGAGAGGGAGGTGTCACACAGCCATCGGAGTCCGGAGGAGATGGGGACCTTGTGAGGGAGGGTCCGGGGTGAGGGTGGGGGTGGGGGTGGGGGTGAGGGGATCACCCTGCCTGATATCCGCAGGGTGGAGGGGGGAGGGTGGATCTCTCTGCCTGAGATGAGTGAGGGGGAGGGGGGAGTCTGTTGCCACTCTGCCTGAGATCGGTGGGGGGAAGGGGGGAGGGGCCCAGAATTGTTCTGGGTGGTGGGTGGGTGGGGGGATAAGGGGGTCAGTAATGTTGTGGGGGTGGGGCAATGTCTGTGGGGGCCAGGGGGAGGCATTATCTGGCGCGGAAGGGATGTGGCAGGGGAGTGTTATGCTGTCACTTTTTTTCTGCGCATGCGCAGTTGGAGGCGTCGATTGGAGCTGCAAAATTTTGGGAACATTAAGCCCCGCCCACAGGCTTCTGCAGCACGATTCAGAATCGCTGATATTTTTTCAGGCAGAGTGTGTATGGGAGCGCCTGAGAATTGGTCTAAAAGTCGGATCTGAAACACTCCCAGATTCAAGTCCGCCCAGCACTTTGCATCAAAATGATAAAATGACTATGACTATGTCAGATTGTTTCCTGATTAGTCTGTGTGGTACCTCTCCCAATTTTGTCACAAACCCCAGATATTCATAAAGAGCAATTTGCAGGTTTGACAGGATTGCTCTTGTTGTTTCTGGTCCCTGGGTCAATGCTCAGTGATCATCCCAGTTCCATTCCTTTCGGTATGTTTTGTACTGGTATTGATGTAACTGAGAGGCTTGCTGAGACATTTCAGAGGGTATTAAAGAATCAACCACACTGCTATGGGTCTGGAGTCAAATGTACACCAGACCAGGTATGGACAGCAGAGTTCCTTCCCTGAAGGACATTAATGACCCAGATGGGCTTTTACAACAATTAACAATGGTTTCATAGTTGCTATTTAATTCCAAATGTATTAACTGAATTTTAATTCCACCAATTGCCATGGTTGGATTTGAACCCATGTCCCCGGAAGCATTAGCCCTGGGCCCTTGGATTATTAGTCCATTGACATTAGTGCTTTGCCACCCCCTCCCACTGTGTGTTCCTTCATCATCCGACTCTTCTAATGGGCTCACAACATGGCATACACATTGCTTACACTGCTGGACATGTTACTGTGCCAGGCTAGTAGTCTCTTTAATTGTTTAAAGTTAATATTACTGACTGTTATGATCTGGCAGAGGGTAATTGCCATGCAGACCAAATCACAAAGGGAAACTTGGCAAGCTATCACAACCCTTTTCTTTTTGTATTTGACCACGAGAAGCCATAAGTTACAGTAACACTTTTGGGGATTTTAAATATTAAATTAAAACACTCATTAGCTCATTACCCAAAAGAAAAGAAAACACACAAGATAATATTTGCAGAGGTAATATTAGTCGTATAGAACATTCCCTTGAAAAAACTTCCTACTTAGCAAGACTCCTTTTGGTAATAATTCGTTTTGTTTAACTTTAAAAACTCAGGTAATGTTACCATGAGACAAATCCACAGCTTCTGTCGAGAAGACATTCTCTCTCGTTCCCACTCTGCTGTGGAGATTCATGAAACTTTAAAACAATGCCCTACTTCCTGAAAAACAGACACTTTTCTGGATTTGCTGGAAGGTTGCTCACTTTCTTCACAGTTCCTTTTCCCAGCACAGAGCGGCACTCCGGGAGAGCGGCACTCCGGGAGAGCGGCACTCTGGGAGAGCGGCACTCCGGGAGAGCGGCGCTCCGGGAGGTCTTACCTGGCCACACCCAACATAGCCCTCGCATCTCTCCTTAAGTAGTCTTCTTCCTCTTTCATTTTGTCCTTATCCTTCTTTGAAACTGACCTTTCTCAGAGTATAAAAATCTTTTACGTTCTCCCTGCTGCCCCACTTTCAGGTGTAAATAAAATTTACTAGCTTTGCCTTATTTATGTATGACTTTTTGCAAGTTGTCAATCTTTCAAATTTCTGTTTGAAATTTAACAACTGAACGCAACAAACTATCATTATCTCCTAATGCAAATTTCTACCCATGGCTTATTTAGAATCATAGAATCCGTACATTACAGAAGGAGGCCATTCGACCCATCAAGCCTGCACCGACAGCAATCCCACCCTATCTCCGTAACCCCACATATTTACCCTGCTAATCCCCCCGAAACTAGGATCAATTTAGCATGACCAATCAACCTAACCTGCACATCTTTGGATTTTGGGAGGAAACCGGACCACCCGGAGGAAACCCACGCAGACAAGAGGAGAATGTGCAAACTCCACACAGATAGTGACCTAAGCCGGGAATCAAACACAAGTCCCTGGTGCTGTGAAGCAGCAGTGCTATCCGCTGTACCACCGTGTCCTGATAGAAGATTCAATTTGGCCATATTTACATCAAGTGTATGCCTTTAACACCACAGACTTCTTTGGCATCCTCACCTCGCAGACAAACTGACTTCACTTTAATTAAATGAGTGACACACGCAGACACATACGCATACAGCCACAAACCTGCTTCACAGCATAACACAATAAAACCCCTCAAATATTAAAAACAATACCCTCTTTCTTGTAGTCAAACCAGATCCTCCGATTGATGTCAATGTTTCTCCAATCCCTGGTCAACCAAAGAAGTTACTGTTACAGTGGAAGCCGCCCACCACGTGGCCGGATCTCACCTTTTTTTTGTTGAAGTACAGAATAAAGTACTGGCCGGAGGGATCAACCAGATCCAGAATGGTAAGGACAACCTTTTCTGTTATTGTTGGCGGGGTGAGTGGAGCTGTCAGGATTTACGCCAGAACTGAAAGCTTCCGACTGTTAGAAAAGACCAATCAGAGTAAGGGGGCTTTTTATTCTCGGAAGAGTAGTCTGCCGGGGGTGGGGGTGGGGGGGGGGGGGGGGGGGGGGGGGGAGGGGTGTCCTGATAGAGGCATTTATAACTACACAACAATTAACGTATTCAAAGAGAAAATGTTTCCACCTTACGGGCCATAAATATAAATAAATGAATTCAGTAAGGAATTGAGGAGATGCTTCTTTACCCAGAGAATAGTTAGGAATGTGGAATCATAGAAAATGGTTGAAACAAATAGCACAAAAAGATAAGGGAAAGTTAGATAATTACTTGAGGGAGAAAGGTACAGAAGATACATTGATACAATGAGAAGAAGATGGAAGGGGGCTCTTGTGGAGCATGGAGACTAACATTCAATGATTGGGCTGAATGACCAGAAGACCAGAAGACATAGGAGCAGAATTAGGCCACTCGGCCCATCGAGTCTGCTCGGCCATTCAATCATGGCTGATTTTTTTCTCATCCCCATTCTCCTGCTTTTTCTCCATAACCTCTGATCCTCTTATTAATCAAGAACCTATCTATCTCTGTCTCAAATATACTCAATGACCTGGCCTCCACAGCATTCTGCAGCAATGAGTTCCACAGATTCACTGCTCTCTGGCTGAAGAAATTCCTCCTCATCTCTGTTTTAAAGGATCGTCCCTTTAGCCTGAGGTTGTGCCCTCTGGTTCTAGTTTTTCCTACTAGTGGAAACATCCTCCCCACATCCACTCTATCGAGGCCTCGCAGTATCCTGTAAGTTTCAATAAGATCCCCCTTCATCCTTCTAAACTCCAACGAGTGCAGACCCAGAGTCCTCAACCGTTCCTCATACAACAAGCTCTTCACTCCAGGGATTATTCTTGTGAACCTCCTCTGGACCCTTTCCAAGGCCAGTACATCCTTCCTTAGAGATGGGGCCCAAAACTGCTCACAATACTCCAAATGGGGTCTGACCAGAGCCTCATACAACCTCAGAAGTACATCCCTGCTCTTGTATTCCAGCCCTCTCGACATGAATGCTAACATTGCATTTGCTTTCCTATCTGCTGACTGAACTTGCACGTTAACCTTAAGGGAATCTTGAACAAGGACTCCCAAGTTCCTTTGTGCTCCTGATTTCCAAAGCATTTCTCCATTTAGAAATTAGTCTATGCCTCCATTCCTCCTTCCAAAGTGCATAACCTCACACTTTCCACATTGCATTCCATCTGCCACTTCTTTGCCCACTCTCCTAACCTGTCCAAGTCCTTTTGCAGCCCCCCTGCTTCCTCAATACTACCTGTCCCTCTCCATATCTTTGTATCATCTGCAAACTTAGCAACAATGCCTTCAGTTCCTCCTTCCAAATCGTTAATGTATATTGTGAAAAGTTGTGGTCCCAGCACTGACCCCTGAGGCACACCACTAGTCACCGGCTGCCATCCTGAGAACGACCCCTCTATCCCCACTCTCTGTCTTCTGCCAGTCAGCCAATCCTCTATCCATACCAGGATCTTACCCTTAACACCATGGGCACTTAACTTATTTAACAGCACCTTGTCAAAGGCCTTTTGGAAATCGAAATAAATCACGTCCATTGGTTCTCCTTTATTTAACTTCCTTGTTACCTCCTCAAAGAACAGATTTGTCAGACATGACCTCCCCTTGACAAAGCCGTACTGACTCAGTCCTACTTTATCATGCAATTCAGGCTAACCAGCCTATAATTTCCCGTCTGCTGCCTCTCTCCCTTCTTAAACAGCAGTGTTACATTAACTACTTTCCAGTCCTCTGGGACCCTCCCTGCCTCCAGTAATTGCTGAAAGATCGCCACCAATGCCTCCACAATTTCCTCAGCTGTCTCTTTTAGAACCCTGGGGTATAGTCCATCCAGTCCAGGTGATTTATCCACCTTTGGACCTTTAAGTTTTTCCAGAACCTTCTCCTTAGTGATGGCCACTACACTCACCTGTGCCCCCTGCTTTTCCTGGAGCTCTGGCATCCCACTGGTGTCTTCCACTGTGAAGACTGATGCAAAGTAACTATTCAGTTCCTCTGCCATTGCTTTGTTTCCTATTATTACTTCTCCAGCCTCATTTTCCAGTGCTCTAATGTCTATTTTTGTCTCTCTCTTACCTTTTATATATTGAAAAAACTCTTCCTATCTTTTTTATATTACTAGCTAGCTTACACTCATATTTCATCTTCTCTCCCCTTATTGCTTTTTCAGTTGTCCTCTGCTCGCTTTTAAAGGCTTCCCAATCCTCTGGCTTCCCACTAATCCTTGTCACTTTGTGTGCTTTTTCTTTTGCTTTTATGCTGTCCTTGACTTCCCTCGTCAGCCATGGATGCCCCGTCCTCCCCATAGCAGGTTTCCTCCTCCTTGGGATGAATTTCTGTTTTGCCTCCCGAATAACTCTCAAAAACTCCTGCCATTGCTGTTCCACTGTCTTCCCTGCTAGGCTCCCTTTCCAATCAACTCTGGCCAGCTCCTTCCTCATGTCTTTGTAGTCACCTTTATTTAGCTTCTCCCTCTCAAACTGCAGGGTAAATTCTATCATATTGTGGTCACTGCTCCCTAAGGGTTCCTTCACCTTAAGATCACTAATCAAGTCTGCCTCATTACACATCACCAAATCCAGAATTGCCTGTTCCCTCGTAGACTCTGTCACAAGCTGCTCCAAAAATACCATCTCTTAGACATTCCACAAATTCCTTTTCTTGGGATCCACTACTTACCTGATTTTCCCAGTCCATCTGCATATTGAAGTCCCCCATGATTATTGTAATATTGCCTTTTTTATACACCTTTTCTATCTCCTGATTTATTTTCTGCCCCACATCCTGACTACTGCTAGGGGGCCTGTACATAACTCCCATCAGGGTCTTTTTACCTTTGCGATTCCTCAAATCTACCCACAGAGATTCTATGCCTTCTGATCCTATATCACTTCTTGCAATCGATTTAACTTCATTCCTTACTAACAATGCCACCCTGTCCTCTTTGCCCATCTGCCTGTCCTTACGACTGGACACATATCTTTGGACATTTATACCCCAGCCCTGATCCCCTTGCAGCCATATCTGTGATGCCCACAACATTGTACCGGCCAATTTCAATGTACGCAACAAGCTCAGTTACCTTGTTCCGTATACTGCGCGCATTTAGGTACAACACCCTCAGCCCTGCATGGACCACCTCCCTTCTCATACTTGTCACCTTTTTTGCCCTGCCTGAGGTTAGATTCCTGCCACCTTCTATACTCTCTGCTCTATTACGTGGTCTGGAAACTTTACTAACCTCTCCTGAGCCCTCGGCTCCTTTAACTAGTTGAAAGTCCTCACCATTAACCTGCACCTCTACCTTCTCCTTTAACTTTGATTTTCTAATTCTCCATACAACTAAACCCTCCCCCCCACTGTTTAGTTTAAAGCCCTATCTACAGCCCTAGTTATACGATTCGCCAGGACTCTGGTCCCAGCACGATTCAGATGAAGACCGTCCCATCGGAACAGGTCCCCTCTTCCCCAATACTGGTGCCAATGTCCCTTGAATTCAAACCCATCCCTCCCACACCAATCTTTGAGCCACGCATTTACCTCCTGAATGGCCTTTCTCTGTGCTGTAAAGTCTATGTACGTGAAGTTATTATCTTCACCTTTGTGTGGTAATTTGGCACTGCTTGCTTGTTGGACAACTCGACTAATTGACCTCCTATCGATTTCTATGCGATGAAAGTTCCACAGTTTCTGTAAAGAATGCACAATGTCTCCCACCGGTTCACAGCAGAGGCTGAAAGTTTACCCCAATCATCATCTTGCAAATGGTTAAATTTGTCCCCTACCTCAGTATTCTCCCCTTCATTCTCCCCCACTTCACAACCTATTCTTTACCTACTCAGGAGCAGCCAATAGGATCACAGGCAACCTTTTTTTCCCTCACATATCAGAATCTGTGATGTAAGATTGCTCACTGTGGACCTGTAATGTCAATCAAAATCATTTGGGGTCTGATGAGAAATACTAGACAGAGGGCTGCATTTTCCTGGCCCCGAGAGTTGGGGCTGGAGGTGGGCTCAGCCTTTCCCAGTGTTGCACTGGTAATGGCTGCCCGCGCCATGGGGGTGGCTAACTAAGGCTCCAGATAGGAGCGATTTTGTGGCATTGACAGAAGTTCTCCGCCAGTGTGGAGCTCCCCTCTGTGTGTGGAGCCTAACAGTCTAATCAATGTGGTCTCCTTATGGAAGGCCAGGAGCCCATCAGAGCTGGATGCTCCATGTCCCATGGAGAGGCCGTGGGGATGAAAGGTTGCAATCACCACTGCATTCGATCCTGAGGCGGGTTTCTCACTCATCCCCTGCACCAGCTTTGGGAGTATTTCTCTTCTGTACTCTGTGTAGGCCTCTATGTTGTTGTACCTTCATGATATCCAACCTGTCTCAACATCACCCACCTCTGCTGGTGGGGCTGTCAGGTCTGCAGAGCTGATGGCCCTGACATTGGGTTTGCACACATTGGGAGCACACCCTCTGCCCTTATTTGGATGGTGACTCGATGACAGCCATTTTGGAGGTTGTCTCCTGGAGCATTGACACTCTGGTCTTTCCCTCACTACGTGCGGACCCCATTTGCCTCTGATATTGAGGACCTGCAGTCTTTAGGGAAATCTAGCTTAAAATCTCCACAAATGAGCATATGATATTACCCCAAATAACTTTTATCAGAGTTTAAAAATAAAGTTTGAGGAATGAGTCATTTGGCCTTTAAAAGCCAGTTCCAAACTATGATCAATGCTATCATGGATTCTAGCCGACCCTTTCATTTACACTGCCCAAGAGCATGTTCCACTCGCAGGGTAAATAGTCTTTGTTCTTCTCTCACCCACATTAAAAATCTTTACTCTATTTTTTGCTGCAATGGGAGGGGTCTTACCCAATGGAACCCATAGGCCCTGATTTTACAGACACACCAGCCCCGATTTTGGGCGGGCGAGGCTCGCAGAACGAGCATTCTCCGTTGGCCTCAGCCATGATCTTACGAGCCCCAGGCAGGCATTCCAGTAAAATTCCTACCATAGTCATTCTCAAGTTGTGAAATTTGATTATTGTAATGTGAATAACATTTGTTTTCATCAGATTTTCTTCAGAATTAAGGAAAATATCTTTCCTTGCTGGTAACCCCCTCAGACTCCAGTCATGTGACCTCCATCAGTCAATGGATAGAATCACGCGCATTGCGGGGTGTCCATACACTTTAACAAGGCATCACCCAGAAGTCTCAGCAACTCAAGGATTATGGAAGGTGGTAGGGTGCCAGACCAGAATCCCAAGGTTCATTATGAAGCCAGACTAGACCCCAACAAATTTTCTATTTTGGCATAAATGTGAGGAAAGGATGCCTCACCTCAGGAATAACTCCAGTGACAAACTAGGGATCTTTTTATCAAAATAAGCTTTATTCATAACACAGTTTAAGTATAACATTAACAAAACAAAATAGTTTAACTCTTAACTGTTGAACAATCTTTAAACATGAAAAGAAACAATTCTTAATTTCTAACTTATCACTATTTCAGTTCCAATTAAGCAATATTTCAACTATAGACTTAAACCCCTCTTTAAATATAGTTAGCCAATTCAAGCATACTTGTTTTGACTTGGGTAGCCACCTTGGAGCTTTCAGAGCCTCTTCTTTTTAACAGCTTTGGGCACCAACTCACTTTTTAAAAATGAAAAAAACCCAGCTTTTCTAATACAAACCTAGCTCCTCCCATTTCTAGTATCCCATGACTATATGAGCCTGTATACCTAACTCAGCCTCCATTGCTGTAATAAAAAAAACCCAGGTGTTCTTTTCTTTGGTAAACTAAAGCTCATCTAAACATAAACTAAAGCCTTCTGCAAAATAAACACCTCCATGGCTTAAATGAGGAATTATGGGCGGCACGGTAGCACAGTGGTTAGCACTGCTGCTTCACAGCTCCAGGGACTTGGGTTCGATTCCTGGCTTGGGTCACTGTCTGTGTGGAGTTTGCACATTCTCCTCGTGTCTGCGTGGGTTTCCTCTGGGTGCTCCGGTTTCCTCCCACAGTCCAAAGATGTGCGAGTTAGGTTGATTGGCCATGCTAAAATTGCCCCTTTGTGTCCTGGGATGCGTAGATTAGAGGGATTAGCGGGTGGATATGGGGGTAGGACCTAGGTGGGATTGTGGTCGGTGCAGACTCGATGGGCTGAATGGCCTCTTTCTGTACTGTAGGGTTTCTATGATTTCTATGATTCTATGATCCTGCTTGCCAGCATCTGCTGAATTTCTACCAGACAAACTGACAGCTTGTAGAAAAACACTGAATCTTAAAGCAGTCCCTCTCAAACATAAAATATATCAATAACACAGTATTGTCGCAAATGAAGTAAATATACTGGTCTAAAATTTATGTGTCTAGTTTGGAAAACACATTTCTCCATTGACCTCTCAATCAAACTCCACAAATCTAATGGAAAACTCACAGTTCATCTTGGAATTATTAAACATATAGTTAAGGATATGGACTTCTGTCGATTCCTCACAAATGTGAATGACAAATTGATCAGAATTCTTAGATTGACCTGTGCTTATGAAGCTGTGACGTGATCTGACAATGCATTCAGCAGTTCATTAATGTTGTTCTCAGTTTTAATGTTGGGTGGGATTCTCTGATCTTGTTTAACATGCTCAACGCTGCTAATGAGAACAGAGAATTTGGCACTCAGCCAAAACACCATTCACTGCAGCGGGACCGGAGAATCCCAGCCGGGGGTGAGGTCGGAGGTTTCTGACGGTTACCTTTAGGCTTTGGATAACTTGACTTCTTCTTTCTTTTCTGCCTCTCAGATTGAAAACATTGACCAAACCAGCTACATCCTGAGTGGGCTGCGATCCAGGGCTTTATATTTTGTGCAGGTGGCAGCAGAGGATATTATTGACAATGGCGTATCCAGTGACTGGAGTCCGACCGTCTCTGCACGATTGTGGTCCAACTGAGCTTAAACTGTCTGTGCGCCATCCTCTCTGAAATCGAAGCTGCTTCCGGTGACATTACGCTTATATCCATAAACACAAACTAATTCCATTGAAGAAGCAGGAATGTAGAGCTGCGAGGGTTGACTAAAACACCATTACCAAAAAACAGCGCAGAAAATGTCGGAAAATTGGGGTTTAATGCTTAATTTGAGTTCAGTTTACACACATCCAAGTATGCCAACACTATATGGTTTTGTGCTGAATTCTGGGACCCAAGCTCATCACATGACTTGGTCTTAGCTTCATACTCACAGTTCACAAGGGATAATGAACATGTGGCCTTAAGATGCTGATGTAAGATGTAATGATTACTGGTATGGAACTATCCAAAACCCTCACAATTAGAGTTATCAGCTCTATTCTCAATTCACAGGAAGCGCAAGTATTAACGCAACCAGCCTTGTGTATTAAATCAGCACAGTTTAGCTTGTGATGTTTAAGGGAAGTCTTTTTATTTCACACTGCGAAACCACATTTGATTTTGTAAGTTGAGAATTAAGTTCTGCAATTAGCTTTTGTAACTCTGTAGTTCTTTTCAATGTTAATATCTGTTAGCTGAATGTACTGTGTTATGTTCAGCATATCAATCACTTTTAAGCATTGGTAAGTACTTTATATAGTCTTTGTGTAACTTCCGTAGCTTTGTAAATTTACAAAACTATTCTGTAAGTTTATTTGGCTTATACCAATCACTGACAGATCAAACAAAACATTTTATACCAAACACACATTGGTAAACACCTATTTTAATTAGGTTCTCCAGATCAATTCGACATCCAAAGAATCATAGAATCCCATTTGGCCCATCGAGCCTGCACCGACAATAATCCCACCCAGGCCCTATGCCCGTAACCCCAAGCATTTAGCCTGCTAATCCCTTTGACACTAAGGGGCAATTTAGCATGGCCAATCAACCTAACCCACACATCTTTGGAATGTGGGAGGAAACCGGAGACCCGGAGGAAACCCACACAGACACGGCGAGAATGTGCAGACACCACACAGACAGTGACCCAAGGCTGGAATCGAACCCGGTTCCTAGACATCAGATGCTGTCCTATCTCAATAAAAACTATTCTCACTTACGTTCTATATATTGTTGTCACGTTAGTATACCTTTAAGAGATTTTTAAATATCACATTCTCTGCAGCTCACAACCTTAGCTAATGCTGTCTACGAGGCTCCTTTTATTGCTCCTTAACTGGCTTAAATAGGCTTTGTTCATTTTTACATTGGGGATTAGTCTCATGATCCTGCATTGTCAGGAGGAAGACTGGTTGTCAGGTCAGGTGACAAGAGCTCTTTCACTTTCAGTTCAGGGCTGCAGCTTTTAGTTTTTAGAAGGGTCAACAAGCTGGAAAGAAGTCTCTCTCTCTCTCTCTCTCCCTGGGTTTTGGGAAATTTTGCTTGTTAGCTCCTTCCTGGAGTAGAACATCTGCTGTTGGTGACTTGATCAGAGTCTCTCCCTGGTGTTCTGGGAAGCTGGTCTGACTTCAAACTGTTCTGAATGTATCAGGAGATCTGCAGCATTCACCCAAAGGACTCAGTTCCAGTATCACGTGAGCCTCAGTCTTTGCTGTGTTAAGCCTGTGGAAAGGTTTTTTTTTTGTCTAAAGGAAGTTTTTGTTTGATTGGAAGATCTTAGATATATTTGTTAAGGGTTATACATTATTGCGATTGCTTTGCTTTTGCTTGTAATTGATAAAAGTTATTCCTAATTTTCTTTCCATTCATGTTAACTATATTCTTAAATAAACTTTGTTTGAGAAAAGCTCCCTAGTGGGTCACTTGAATCATACCTGAGGTGAAGCCCATCGTGCTTATCCTAGCCAAATTCAAGGTGGAAAACAAATTATCCAGGCGAGGCTCCATAACACATTTTGGTGTTTCTGAAATGAACCATCACATTATATTAGTACTTTGTAAACTATATTCGTGTTTAGGTTATGAGGAACTTAACCATTTTAGCTTTGGATTCATTTCAAGTAAGAATAGAATGAAGTAATAACAACCTTCAAATAACCTGCAAGAGTCTAATAGTTTTGTCAGGGGGATGGGAAAAGGAGTTGTAGTCCGGAGGTCAGTGAGTGTAGTGCGGTACTGGGACAGGTATCATGGTCAAATGTGGGTACCAGCAGACAAGAAGATGGGTTGAAGTGTGTCTACTTCAATGCAAGGAGCATCCGAAATAAGGTAGGTGAACTTGGGGCGTGGATTGGCACTTGGGACTACGATGTTGTGGCCATTACGGAGACGTGGGTAGAACAAGGACAGGAATGGTTGTTGGAAGTTCCGGGGTATAGATGTTTCAGTAAGTGTAGGGTAGCTGGTAAAAGAGGTGGAGGAGTGGCACTGTTAATCAAGGAGAGTGTAACGGCTGCAGAAAGGCATTTCGAAGGGGATCTGCCTACAGAGGTAATATGGGCGGAGGTTAGGAATAGGAAAGGAGCGGTCACATTGTTAGGAGTTTACTATAGGCCCCCAAATAGTAATAGAGATGTGGAGCAAGAAATTGCTAAGCAGATTATGGATAGGTGTGGGGGTCACAGGGTAGTTGTCATGGGGGACTTTAACTTTCCAAATATTGATTGGAGCCTTTATATGTCGAATAGTTCAGATGGGGCAGTTTTTGTGCAGTGTGTGCAGGAGGGGTTCCTGACACAATATGTGGATAAGCCGACAAGAGGTGGGGCCACATTGGATTTGGTACTGGGAAATGAACCAGGCCAAGTGTTGGATTTGGTTGTGGGAGAGCACTTTGGAGATAGTGACCACAATTCAGTGTCTTTTGTTATTGCAATGGAGAGGGAGAGGGCCATGCGGCAGGGCATAGTTTACAATTGGGGGAGAGGTAATTATGATGCAATCAGGCGGGAATTAGGAAGCATAGGATGGGGACAAAAATTGTCAGGGAAAGGCACTAATGAAAAGTGGAACTTTTTCAAGGAACAAATACTGGATGTCCTTGATAGGTATGTCCCTGCCAGGCAGAGAGGAAATGGCCGAGTGAGGGAACCATGGTTCACAAAAGAGGTGGAATGCCTTGTCAAGCGGAAGAAGGAAGCGTATGTAAGGTTGAGAAAACAAGGTTCAGTTGGCTCGATGGAGGGTTACAAGTTAGCAAGAAATTAGCTGAAAAAGGGGCTTAGGAGAGCTAGGAGGAGGCATGAGAAGTCCTTGGTGGGTCGGATCAAGGAAAACCCCAAGGCTTTTTACTCTTATGTGAGGAATAAAAGAATGACCAGGGTGAAGTTGGGGCCGGTCAAGGCCGGCAGTGGGAATTTGTGCATGGAGTCAGAAGAGATAGGAGAGGTGATGAATGAATACTTTTCTTCGGTGTTCACCAAGGAGAGGGGCCATGTTTTTGAGGAAGAGAGGGTGTCACAGGCTGATAGGCTGGAGGAAGTAGATGTTCGGAGGGAAGATGTACTAGCAATTTTGAATAAACTGAAAGTTGATAAGTCCCCTGGGCCTGATGAAATATATCCTAGGAGTCTTTGGGAGCCAAGGGATGAGATAGCAGAGCCTTTGGCATTGATCTTTGCGTCCTCACTGTCCACGGGGATGGTGCCAGAGGACTGGAAAGTGGCGAATGTGGTTCCTCTGTTTAAGAAAGGGAATAGAAATGACCCTGGTAATTATAGGCCGGTTAGTCTTACTTCGGTGGTCGGTTAGTTGATGGAAAAGGTCCTCAGGGATAGGATTTACGACCATTTAGAAAGATGCAGCTTAATCCGGGATAGTCAGCACGGATTTGTGAAGGGCAAGTCTTGCCTCACAAATTTGATAGAATTTTTTGAGGAGGTAACTAAGTGTGTAGATGAAGATAGTGCAGTTGATGTCATATACATGGATTTTAGTAAGGCGTTTGATAAAGTCCCCTATGGTCGGCTTATGAAGAAAGTAAGGATGTGTGGGATAGAGGGAAGTTTGGCTGATTGGATAGGTAACTGACTATCTAACAGAAGACAGAGGGTAAAGGTGGATGGAAAATTTTCGGACTGGAAACCGGTTACCAGCGGAGTGCCACAGGGATCAGTGCTTGGTCCTCTGCCATTTGTAATTTTTATAAATGACTTGGAGGAGGGGGCTGAAGGGTGGATCAGTAAATTTGCTGATGACACCAAGATTGGTGGAGTAGTGGATGAGGTGGAGGGCTGTTGTAGGCTGCAAAGAGATAGATTGGATGCAGAGCTGGGCTGAAAAATGGCAAATGGAGTTTAACCCTGACAAATGCGAGGTTCATTTTGGTAGGACAAATTTAAATGTGGATTACAGGGTCAAAGGTAGGGTTCTGAAGAATGTGGAGGAACAGAGAGATCTTGGGGTTCATATCCATAGATCTCTGAAGGTTGCCACTCAAGTGGATAGAGCCGTGAAGAAGGCCTATAGTGTGTTGGCGTTCATTAACAGGGGGTTTGAGTTTAAGAGCCGTGGGGTTATGCTGCAACTGTACAGGACTTTGGTGAGACCACATTTGGAATATTGTGTGCAGTTCTGGTCACCTCACTACAAGAAGGATGTGGAGACACTGGAAAGAGTGCAAAGGAGATTTACCAGGATGCTGCCTGGTTTGGAAGTGTTGTGGGAAAAATCCACTAGTAGTCAGACTTCGAGATTCAGAAAATACGATTTATTAAACGGATCCGTGGAGACAAGGCACATGGTCTGTAGCAAACCTTCTCTCAATAGTATGTCGGGAGCAGTTCATTTTTATACTCTTTACACAATGGGCATACCGGTGATTCGAACATTATCACATTGTTTAAGTGAGTACAAGTATTTAACATTTTATGAATGGGTACATTTCCCCATGTTTACAAGAGTACAAACAGGTATAGACATTTAGCATTTTATGAATGGGTACATCTCCTTATGTCTGTGTCTATCAATGGCTAGTTTCGTCTCGTTCAGGTGCTAATCGGTTCCCTCGCATTCATATTTCCCGCCTTCCTTTAACATTAATCTAAGCTCTTTGTTTTGGGGTTTCCTTATCTTAAAAGATGTTTGACCCTTGGCTTTGGCTTCCTGAGGTGTTTGTTTGCTATGAGTCACTGTCTGTGATTTGGAAATGGCTTGTCTGTTAGGTTTTTCTGAACAGCAGGAGCCTGTGTCTGCTCTTTTGGCTTTCCCAGTTAACCCTTTATGTGCCAGGGAGCCATTTTAAAGTGTGCTTTCTTGTATTGCCATTTTAAAGTGTGCTCCCTTGTATTTTTCCCCTTACAGTCCCTCCTTTTTGGTCGGATTATAGCTTAAACAATCCCCAGACCAACAATCATACATTCACATATACAGGTCTTCGTTCTTCTCTCCTTCTTTGCTTCTTTTGATGTCTTTATTTCTTCCAGTATCTTCATTTCTTCTGACGTCTTCGGGGATCTTCATTAGGGGTTCTTCTTCGATGTACACACTGGCTCCTGGCACAATTCTTGTCAACATTATCTTAAAACAGACTTTAAGGCATCCTACAGTCAGACAACAGACAAGTATAATGACAATGAGTATAATCAACCCATGTAACAGGTACGATTCCCAGGATTCTCCCACCAGCCATGCCAGCCAACTACTTCCTCTTTTGGGTCCCTGTCTAAAGTTATCAAGTTGCTTCCTGATGTCATTGATGACCTGTGTAATATTGTAAGACTCATCTGTGACATGGGTTATGCATTTGTTGCCTATGATTGCATACTCCCCCTTGTTGTGCTAACTGGTAGTCCACTGCGTATCGTGTCTGCTGAGCATACAATCTTAACTCAGCCATTTCTTGGTTAACAGCCTCCAATGCTTTTGAAGTGCTGTTTCCCAGGATTGTTAGTCCACAAACAATATGGTTTCTATTATTTTGCTCCAATTACCCCGGCTGACCCCCCTAGAGATAAAGCTCCGAGGAACCCATACCCCAGTGAGGATCCTAGTGTACCCGGGGCTTCCCAGTCAGCGCAGAATTCCCTGCTAATAGCCCGGGTTACTATTCTCCTCCGAATGTACCCCTTCTGAGGGCATGGAACAGTCAGTGGCCCGATTGTTCCTACCGCAAAACGGTTTGGGAGGTTTGGTGTTTCTGTCATGTAGGTACCATTGAAGAGGAATACATACCCCTTCTTAGCCCGGTAACATTTAGTGTCCCGATTGTGAGTTTGCTCATACTGCCAATTGTTCAGTTTATTTGGCTTCCCGTTTGATCCCACCACCTGGTAAGTATCAAAGGGGTATGTCCATTTGGCTGAGCTTACGTGAGTTCCATTACATTGCCCGCAAATAAGCTGTCTTCCCGCGGTTATATTTAAACATTTCCGTTCATCACAAATAGAAGTAATCTGTCCTTTGTTAATCCGACAATGTTGACGGACACACTGTGTCTGTACACAAGAATCATTCTTGGGGACTAAGGCAGAGGCACATCCCCATCCCTGCCCCGTGAAACAAAGCGGATAGCTTGCAGTATCTGGGCAAGCTTTTCCTCCCTCCTTTTGGGACCCCTCGCATGTAGGATTTGTGGGGTTTACAAGTCCCACACATCTCCCCTGTAAACCTCTTTTATATTTGCCAATTTGTCCCTTACAGGGTGTCTCTGATGTATCTACAGTATATAAGTCATGAGGGGTCCACCCAGGGGTGGCTACAAATAGGGCTTCTACAGATTGTGTTAATGGGTAACATACAGTTCGATTCCCATGTAAATGTATGTGGGCTTTGTAAAACAAGTTATCTTCTAGCCCAGTCAGATTTACAGTTGCCACAATACAAAATAATACAATTACATACGCGATTACATACATATTCGCAACAGTTATAAAACTTAACACTACAATTCAATTTTTTACAGTTATTTCATTTATTAACCCGCGCACGTCGGCTCTTGCTTGCAGTCTTTGCCTGTTTTGAGGAAAGCAGTTCTGTTAGTTCATCAATTTAGCTACTTATCTCCTTTGTATAATTTCAGCTGCGTCCAGTGCTTCCAGACACCTTTCCCTCTTATGTCTATACAGGCACAGGTGTCCCCACTAATTATAATTTCATGTGGCCCATTCCACTTTGGTGCAAACCCTGGTTTGTCGGGTAATGTTTTTACTAGGACGCGACTTCCCACTGTTGGGACGTCAGGGAGCATTTCCAGCTCTCTCTCTGCGTCTTTTATTTCCTGATTGTCTTTTACCAATTTGCGCATCCCTTTTAGCTGGGTGCTCAGGTCCAGAACGTATCTCTTGATTTTATCTTTTAGTGGACCGACATCGGTCCCACCTGTTATGATGCTTTCTGGTAATTGCATCACCCATCCCGTCATTAGCTCATAAGGGGTTAATCCGGTTGTCCGGTTTGTGGTAGCTCTTAATTTCTTTAGAATAGTGGGCAATACCTCTGTCCACCTTCTCCCTGATGTTCATATGTCTTTAGCTAGTGCATTATACATTTTAACTATATATCCCCCTTCCATAGAAAGCTTAGTGTGAATTAAATAACACTTTGTACTGGCCATTTTTGGCTGCATTTGGACATCCATTCATTTGTATGTAATCTTATCAAAAGACATCGCTTTCCCCATTAAAATCACATGCCATACAGTTCCGATCTTTATATGAGTACTCTTACATTATCTCTAATTTGATCATTTGTTTGCGTGCAAGCGCCGCACCACAGTACTTCACAAAATAATTATGTCTTTATCAATACACAATATAGTATATGAATATATCATACAAAGTTGGTTAAGGCTTTTCAGGATTTGATGTTATTCTTGTGTCTATATGGCAGTGCTATACTGTATAATAAAAATAATCAAGCGGCAGTTGTATCATACCACTTTACACATCGTAACCGTGATATCCAAACCCTTTTAATTCAAGCCGTTTCTATTTTTAAACTGAGCTCCAGATCTAAACCCCCGCACCCTAGGAAAAGTAACAGGCGCCGAATCAAAATCAAAGCAGGTACAATACATACCAGTTATTTGATTAGGAACATTTTGGTTTCTTAACTGGCTAGATTTTAAGCTTTGCAGTGCTTTTATATTTGGCAAACCTTGAACCTTGATGGCTCATGAAATTCCGACGGCAGTACATAATTTTAACTAGTTCAGAATACTAAACTATCTGACGTTCGCAAATCGCGATATTCTGCGATTAATACTGTATTTCACTGACTTGATATACTTTAAACTGACTCATAGACAATATATTTACCTCAGTCTTTTGTTCCTGCTTTTCTACCTTTCCACAAAATAACTTATTTTCTCCTCTTAACTCCTCAACTAACTCTTATAATTTCTACTTCAAGACAAAGGAAAGAGCACATGCTTCCTTCCAAGGTTTAAATCCTTTCTTAACATTAAAACATTAAAGCAAACAACAACAAAGCATCCACGCAACCACTTTGTTTAAACACACACACACACACACACATGGAAGCTTCCAAAAGTCATTCCACAGCACATCCTTTTTCATTCAAACTTATCATTTCAAACTGGGAGGAGTTTAAAACTTTCAAAGAGAATACAGAACATTGATTAAGACAATCGCTTTTATTCTTCTTTCTTCCAAACTGTAATTAACTCAAAACAGAAGTAAATTCAAGAAATCCTATCACTTTAATCTTTAACAGTTTTAACACTCTCCCAGCCCCCCTGAGGCTAAACCAAGGTGCAATGCACTGTACCCACTGCCTGCAGCAAACATTCCACAGGAACAAACAGGCTTCTGCAGATTGTGTTAACATTATTCCTATTTTCTTCATTCTGTTTCTTTTTTCTTTATCTATCCACTTTCTCTGCTGCTCTAAGGTTTGAGAAGTATCCCAGCCATCCTTTTGCATTCTCTTTATTAACTCCTTCCTGTCTGTCATGTAGATTTCAATCAGGGAACCTGCAGATCCCCTTTTAACTTCACTATCTGCCATCTCGCAGATTTCACTAACCCCGGCCACGATTATTCTTTAGTAAAGTGTGCTAACTACCGCAGGGACTTCACTAACCCCGGCCACTATTACTACTCTTAGCAAAGTGTGCTAACTACCGTAGGGACTTCACTCCCCCCGGCCACTATTGCTATTCTCACACCGTGTTTCACTGCCGTTACAGGGTTTTAAGTTATACTCACGGCTTCCACGATTACCACTTCGGCAATGTGCTTCTCCACCGGATTCCGGTTTAGGTCAGAGTTGATCAAACTCCTGTTCCGCCCCGCTTTTCACCACATTGACAGTACAGTTCCCAACTTTTCAATACATTCATGCAATCAGCTGGCACCTCTGCGTCTGTTCGCCACTACAGAGGGTGATGTTAAACCGACTTCTGCCCTTTTGTGCTTCACAATCCTTTAGTGCCCTTGGTGTCTCTCACTCACTTCAATTCCTGACCTTCACGTGGCAGATTTCTGCTCTTAATAGCCAGTCTAAGGCAGAGGTTTTGAGACAGGCACTACCTTGTCCTTTTGTCGATCAGCACAAATCAGTTATTTATTCCTATCAGCAGTTAGTACTTATCACTATAACAAATACTATCACAAATACACAGTACAAATATTTCCCCCTTATAAACCGTATTTTCTGATCCAGTCCGACTGTCACAGATTCCGTGATCTCTACCCCGGTTGCGACCGTGGCCAATCGGTCTCACCAGTAATAGGATCCTAGCCGACTACGCCATTTGTTGTGGGAAAAATCCACTAGTAGTCAGACTTCGAGATTCAGAAAATACGATTTATTAAACGGATCCGTAGAGACAAGGCACATTGGTCTGTAGCAAACCTTCTCTCAATTGTATGTCGGGAGCGGTTCATTTTTATACTCTTTACACAATGGGCATACCGGTGATTCGAACATTATCACATTGTTTAAGTGAGTACAAGTATTTAACATTTTATGAATGGGTACATTTCCCCATGTTTACAAGAGTACAAACAGGTATAGACATTTAGCATTTTATGAATGGGTACATCTCCTTATGTCTGTGTCTATCAATGGCTAGTTTCGTCTTGTTCAGGTGCTAATCGGTTCCCTCGCATTCATATTTCCCGCCTTCCTTTAACGTTAATCTAAGCTCTTTGTTTTGGGGTTTCCTTATCTTAAAAGATGTCTTGACCCTTGACTTTGGCTTCCTGAGGTGTTTGTTTGCTATGAGTCACTGTCTGTGATTTGGAAATGGCTTGTCTGTTAGGTTTTTCTGAACAGCAGGAGCCTGTGTCTGCTCTTTTGGCTTTCCCAGTTAACCCTTTATGTGCCAGGGAGCCATTTTAAAGTGTGCTTTCTTGTATTGCCATTTTAAAGTGTGCTCCCTTGTATTTTTCCCCTTACAGAAGGTAGATCTTATGAGGAAAGGTTGAGGGAACTTGGGCTTTTCTCTTTGGAGCGGAGGAGGTTGATAGGAGACTTGATAGAGGTTTATAAGATGATGAAGGGGATAGATAGAGTGAACGTTCAAAGACTATTTCCTCGGGTGAATGGAGCGGTAACTAGGGGGCATGACTATAGGGTTCATGGTGGGAGATATAGGAAGGATGTCCGAGGTAGGTTTTTTACTCAGAGAGTGGTTGGGGTGTGGAATGGACTGCCTGCAGGGATAGTGGAGTCAGAAACTTTAGGAACATTTAAGAAGCTATTGGATAGGCACATGGAGTACTTCGGGATGATAGGGAGGAAATAGCTTGATCTGGGTTTCAGACAAAGCTCGGCACAACATCGTGGGCCGAAGGGCCTGTTCTGTGCTGTACTGTTCTATGTTCTAATAGGGGTTGATTTAACACCAATTAAATGAAGTTTTAAGAGGATGGGCTCAAGGTATCAACTGTGCCCGCATGACAGCATATTTCCCGCGTCATGAACAAATGGGCAAGGGAGATATCAAAACATTCCTTTGTCTTAGCAAGAAGTTGCAGAAACAAACTTTAATAAGAAGGATGGTCCCACAGGTGATTGACACCTTAGAGGGCCAGTCAGGGAAAATGGGAAATTAGGTCAATAGATGACCATCATGCTCAAGAAACCAATTAGAAAATGATCATGTCCGCCTAGACCAATCACAGGTTGATAATGCTCCCCCTTGGGCGAATTAAGAATTAGCTGTGCCTCATTTTGGCCAATTAGAATGCAATAGCATGATTGGTCACACTGTGGGTTGTGGCTTGGAATGAGTTAGTGAGTAGAAGCTTTCACCGAGCAAGTTATGTATGAAGTTTGGAACATCTTTGGACAACTGGCACTATGTTGGTAGTGCCAGCTGTCCTGAGGTTACAGAGAGAGAATAGAGATCAAGTGTCAACCTGCACCCAGAAAGTTCACCAGTTAATTCGCGACAATACCTTTGATAAGTGTAAATCCATAACTTATTAAAGATTTCCTGAGTTACTTCACCAAACTGTCTCCTGTTGCTGAAATGATTAAAGTCTCAACTGATCACAAATAGAACTTAAGTTAAAGAAATCTCAAACTTACACTTCTTTGCACCTTTTCTTTTTGATGTGTGACAATATCTTTCCCTAAACTGTGTAGATTGTAATGATATGAATATTTGTTATTTTATATTTGAGAGCACAGTTACATTACTGAATGAATGATCCAGAAACCTGGACGAATGATTGGCCGCATGTGTTCAAGTCTCATCATTGCAACTGGGAAATTTACAGTTCAATTAATTCATAAAACTGGAATCAAAAGCTGGAAATGATGTTGTCATTAACATTGTCATTAAAATTCCATCTGCTTCACTTTGCAAAATTATTTTTTTCATGGCCTGTTGGGCGTTGCTGGAATGGACAGCAGTTGTTACCATCCCGAATCACCCTTTAAATGCCTTCATTGAACTGTGCTCCACTACACTCCCAGACAGTGCATTCCAGACCTGAGCCACTCATTGTGTGAAAAGACTTCTCTTGCATTAAAAATACTTCTTTTGTGAATCACTTTAAATCTGTGCCCCTCGTTCTCCATTCTTTTACGAACTTAAATCTGTGCCCCTCGTTCTCCATTCTTTTATCTCCCTGTCATGATTTTGAACATCTCTATCACATCTCTTGTCAGCCTTCTTCTCCAGAATAAGAATAAAACTACCGGCATTGACAAAGAACAAAGAACAATACAGCACAGGAACAGGCCCTTCGGCCCTCCAAGCCTGCACCGATCATGTGTTCCTAACTAGACCATCCGTTTTTATCCCTCTATTCCCAGTCTGTTCATGTGGCTATCTAGATAAGTCTTAAATGATCCTAGCATGTCTGCCTCAACCAGCTTGCTTGGTAGTGCATTCCAGGCCCCCACTGTGTAAAATACATCCCCCGCATATCCATATTGAACCTTGCCCCCATTACCTTGAACTTGTGACCCCTTGTGTTTGTCATTTCTGACCTGGGAAAAAGCTTCCAACTGTTCACCCTATCTATGCCCTTCATAATTTTATAAACTTCTATTAGGTCGCCCCTCAACCTCCGTCTTTCCAGGGAGAACAACCCTAGTTTACTCAATCTCACCTCATAGCTAATACCCTCCATACCAGGCAACATCCTGGTAAATCATTTCTGCACTCTCTCCAAAGCCTCCACGTCCTTCTGGTAGTGTGGCGACCAGAACTGGACGCAGTATTCCAAATGTGGCCTAACCAACGTTCTATATAACTGCAACATCATATACCAACTTTTATACTCGATGCCCCGTCCAATGACCTTGGCATCGGAGATGACATAGGCACACTCATGCCCAGATGACCCCGCAAAGTCCTTCTCACTAATATCTGGTTTGTGCCAAAGTGCCCCTTGTACTAGTCACGTAACAGTCTGACAGAATCACACTCACTGAATCACATTTTACAGTCAATGTCCTGTGCACTGACATCAGCATCCCACTGGCAGGAGAGACCCACTAGAGGTGGCAGCATGGTGTTATTCAGTCGGGAGAGAGTGGCCTTGCGAGTCCTCAACAGTGACTTTTTCCATTCGTCGGACATTGGTGTCGCTGGCTGGCCAGCATTTATTGCCCATCCCTAGTTGCCCGAGGCCAGTTGAGAGTCAACCACATTGCTCAGGTCTGTAGTCACATGTAGGCCAGACCAGGTAAAGACAGCAGATTCCCTCCCCTAAAGAACATTAGAGAGCCAGATGGGCTTTTTCGACAATGGTTTCATGATCATCAGTAGATTCTTAATTCCAGTTATTTTTTATTGAATTCAAATTCCCACCATCTGCCGTGGTGGGATTCAAACCTGGGTCCTCAGAACATTAGCTGAGTTTCTGGATTAATAGTCTAGCGATAATATCACTAGGCCATCGCCTCCCCATGGAAACCTCCTGCTGAATAGCACCTTCTCTCCTCAGCCACTAAATCAGTACTCCTCCATGTAGAAACTTGGAAGAAGCACTCAGGGTGGCAAGGGCAAAGAATGTAATCTGAATGGGGACTTCAATGCCAATCTCCGAGAGTATCTCAGACAGTGCTGGCTAAAGTTAATAACTGCCAGGATCGGATTTGTGGCAGGTAGTGAAAAATCCAACACAAAGGGAAAAGTTACTTCACCTCATCTTCACCAAGCTGGCAGCCTTGATGTTGGTCGGAAGGATAGCTGCATAGTCCTTGTGGAGACAAAGTGGAGATTCTGCATTTTCTTGTGTTGCATTGCCACCATGTTAGCGTAGCATTTGCTTTCTTAATTGCTTGCTATTCCTTATTTTTAATTTTTACTAATTAATTAACTTCTTCACACAAAGGGTTGTGAATCTGTGGAATTCCCTGCCCAGTGAAGCAGTTGAGACTACCTCATTGAAAGTTTTTAATGCAAGGATAGATACATTTTTGAACAGTAAAGGAATTAAAGGTTATGGTGAGCGGGCGGGTAAGTGGAGCTGAGTGAGCAGGCTCGAGGGGCCAAATGGCCAACTCCTGCTCCGAGTTCTTGTGTTCTTATGTACAAGGACACCAAAATCCCTCTGAATATCAACATATAGTAGCCTCTCACTTGTTCAAAATATTCTATTTTTTCAATTAAAGTGGATAATTTCACACTACTTCATCAGGCACCATCAATTCACTGCTCTATAATCCTTTTAAAGTTTATTTATTAGTGTCACAAGTAGGCTTACATTAACACTGCAATGAAGTTACTGTGAAAATCCCCTAGTCACCACACTCTGGCATCTGTTCGGGTACACTGAGGGAGAATTTAGCACAGCCAATACACGTAACCAGCACATCTTTTGGAGGAAACCGGAGCATCTGGAGGAAATCGACACAGACACGGGGAGAACGTGCAGACTCCGCACAGACAGTGACCCAAGCCGGGAATCGAACCCGGGTCCCAGGCACTGTGGGGCAACAGTGCTAACCACTGTGCCGCCTCTTACCTTCCCACCTAGCTTTGCATTGTTAACAAACTTGAATGTATTTCATTCAGTCTCCTCATTTAAGCCATCAAGATGGATTGTGAATATCTGAGATCCAAGCACTGATCTTTGTGACACTTGACCAGTTGCAACTTGCCAACCTGATAATGGTCCATTTAAACTTTATTTTCTGTCCATTAACCATCCCCCAATCTGTGTTAATATATTACTTCCAAACTCATGAACTCTAATCTTGTGTCACTTTCCTGTGTCCCCTGATTGAATGTCTTCTGAATATTCAAGTATAGAACATCCAATGGTTCCCCTCTATCTACCCTGCCAGTTACTCTCCCAACAAACAAACTCTAATTTATTTGTCAAGCATGATTTCCCTGCCATAAAAACATGTTTCAAACTTGGTATGAACTTCGACTATATTATGATCAATCTTCCCCAGAGAAACCTTTTCTATCAGATTCACAAAGAATGTGGAGGAAGTACAGCACTGATTCAGTTAAAATATATTGGGGCTTAAAGGGTTAAATTATAAGTAAGAAGTTTAACAACACCAGGTTAAAGTCCAACAGGTTTATTTGGTAGCAAAAGCCACACAAGCTTTCGAGGCTCTGAGCCCCTTCTTCAGGTGAGTGGGAATTCTGTTCACAAACAGAACTTATAAGACACAGACTCAATTTACATGAATAATGGTTGGAATGCGAATACTTACAACTAATCCAGTCTTTAAGAAACAAAACAATGGGAGTGGGGAGAGCATCAAGACAGGCTAAAAAGATGTGTATTGTCTCCAGACAAGACAGCCAGTGAAACTCTGCAGGTCCACGCAACTTGCAGAGTTTCACTGGCTGTCTTGTCTGGAGACAATACACATCTTTTTAGCCTGTCTTGATGCTCTCCCCACTCCCATTGTTTTGTTTCTTAAAGACTGGATTAGTTGTAAGTATTCGCATTCCAACCATTATTCATGTAAATTGAGTCTGTGTCTTATAAGTTCTGTTTGTGAACAGAATTCCCACTCACCTGAAGAAGGGGCTCAGAGCCTCGAAAGCTTGTGTGGCTTTTGCTACCAAATAAACCTGTTGGACTTTAACCTGGTGTTGTTAAACTTCTTACTGTGTTTACCCCAGTCCAACGCCGGCATCTCCACATCATTTAAATTATAAGAACAGTTGCATAAACTTAGGTCTGGAGGATGGAGGGGAGATGTGTCTGAGGTATGTTTAACATTAAAACAATCTGATGAAGTAAAGAAACTGTTTCCTTCGGCGGGTAAATCACCAAGACAGGTGGGGAGGGAAGAAATTAGAGTAAGATTATTCAGGAGAGAAATGAGGAAGCACTATTTCACACAAGAAGGAGAGTTGAAGTCTACAATTCCTTCTTACGTCATGCTGTGGATACCTGGGCTCAGCTGGAGCTCATGAAAGTGAGATTCATGGATTTTTTGGTTTGGTGAGGTGATCAAGAGCTAAGGAAACTCGGAATGCTTTCCCCACTCTGTAATCCAGGGATGGTACAACGAGAGAGGAAATTTTATCACAACCCATCCCGTGAAAGGCAGATAGGTGATCAGCTGAAATGCCCTGGATTACTTACCCACCAGAGAGTTGCCGCCATGTCTGGATTTAATACACACTTCCAAGCAGGCAACAAAGACAGACGGCTCGTTCACACAGGATCCCAATTGACATTTGAAGAATAGGGTCCTGTGTAGTCGGTCAAATACGAACACCATCCAATCTTGTAACATTTAACCCTTACTTGACCTCCAGACTACGAAAGGTGACACTAGTTTCTATGACTAGTTTCAATGTGTGTAACAAATTGTATTTACGATGCTTTAAAATGTCTGCTCCATGCTTCCTGTTCTTACTATCGTGTTGTTTACTTTTCTCTGAGTCCACACCCAGGCTTAGCATTCAAGCACAGTGAGCATCAACATACTCACATAATAAAACACAGAACAATTTACCATTGCAATGATTTATACTGGGTTCCTTTCACGAATAGCGTTGAAGACATACACAGGTGAAGTGGTTCCACTGAAGTGTCACATTGACGTATCTGTACAACTTAGCAGGCAAGCAGCAGATTTGTCTTTACATGAATCCAGCATTGATGGGTCAAACATGTTTAGAAAACATTCAACTGAACTGGGCTGTCGTCAACCTGACACCTGATGAAGAATCAGGCCTTACAAAAATCCTAAAGAAGCACACTGTTGTGTTTGATGGGGAACTGGGGAATGTGAAAGACATCACAGTGAAATTGAAGATTAAAGAAGGGAGCCAAGCAAACTGTTTGAAGGTAAAGTTGGTACCCGATGCTGTCAGGCGAAAAGTAAAGGCTGACTTGGAATGATTGGTGAAGGCGGGAGTCTGGGAACCTGTCAGTATTAGTGAATGGACTACACCAATAGTAACAGTCTTCAAAAAAGATAGGCCCGTATGGATTTGTGGAAATTTCAAAAATTACCTTAATCCAGAACAATACCCCACATCGATGACCTGTTTGCGGGATTGACAGGAGGCCAACATTTCAGCAAGATCCACCTGAGCCAGGCTTACTTACAGATAAATGTAGACCAGAAGTCACAGAACTTAGGGTTATAGAGTCATAGAGGTTTACAGCATGGATGCAGGCCCTTCGGCCCAACTTGTCCATGCCGCCCTTTTTGTTAACCACTACATTAGTCCCAATTGCCCGCGTTTGGCCCATATCTCTCTATATCCATCTTACCCATGTAACTGTCTAAATGCATTTTAAAAGACAAAATTGTACCCGCCTCTACTACTACCTCTGGCAGCTTGTTCCAGACACTCACCACTCTCTGTGTGAAAAACCTGCCCGCCTGGAGCCTTATGTATCTCTCTCCTCTCACCTTAAACCTATGCTCCCTAGTTTTAGACTCCCCTACTTTTGGGAAAAGATGTTGACTATCTAGCTGATCTATGCCCCTCATTATTTTACAGACCTCTATAAGAGCACCCCTAAGCCTTCTACACTCCAGGGAAAAAAATCCCAGTCTCTCCAGCATTTCCTTATAACTTAGACCATCAAGTCTCGGTAGCATCCTAGTAAATCTTTTCTGCTCTCTTCTGACAATTATGAAACATTGCAGCTTGTTTTGGTACCTAAGATTACCGTTTGATATCACATCTGCTCCGGCTCAGACCCTGAGTGGACAAAACAATCTGGGTGATAACCTAGTCACTGGAAGAGGTGAAGAGGAACACTTTCAGAATTTGGATGCCATTCTTCAGAGATTAGAAGACTACGGGTTGAGAGTCTGCCAGGCCAAGCGTGGACTATTCCAGTTCTCCGCTGAGCAATTGAGAATCTGATTGATGCCACAGGCCTTTACAAATCTCCTTCAAAGGTTAAGCCTATCACAGAGGCACCTGCACCTCAGAATATTAACCAGCTTCCGAGCATTGCTGAATTATTACAGATCAGAACCTGTTGTGCCAAGACAAGTGGAAGTGGTCAGTTGGATCAATGCAATATCGCTTTCATGCAAACAAAGAAACTCTGCTCAAATCTGAAGTTCTTACCCTCTTTGCTCCTACCCTGCCCCTACAGTTAGTGTGTGACGCCTCCCCTTATGTTTTTATATCCCACATCATGCCATCAGGTGAAGAAAGACTCATTGGGGGGAATGTTCCTGTCCTGCCTGCCACGGGAATCGAAGGGAGCGGACCATGCAAAGCTTCGTTGACCTCGGGCGAGATTTTCTGGTTTTAGAGTGAGCGCGGCCAGAAAATCCCACCCATTGTCTTTACATCTTTGTAGTTAACACTGCTGCCTCACAGCACCCAGGAACCAGGATCGATTCTGGCCTCGGGTCACTGTCTCTGTGCAGTTTGCACATTTTCCCCGTGTCTGCGTGGGTTTCCTCCCACAGTCCAAAGATGTCAGGTTAGGTTGATTGGCCATGCTAAATGTATGAAAAAATTGCCCCTCTGGACTCTTTTGTATCTCTCACCTTAAACCTATGTCCTCTAGTTTTAGACTCCCCTACCTTTGGGAAAAGATGTTGACTATCTACCTGATCTATGCCCTTCATTATTTTATAGACCTTTATAAGATCATTCCTAAGCCTCCTACGCTCCAGGGAAAAAAGTCCCAGTCTATCCAGCCTCTCCTTATAGCTCAAACTATCAAGACCCGGTAGCATCCTAGTAAATCTTTTCTGCACTCTTTCTAGTTCAATAATATCCTTTCTATAATAGGGTGACCAGAATTGTACACGGTATTCCAAGTGTGGCCTTACCACAGGGGGATTAGCTCGGGTAAATATGTGGAGTTACGGGGATAGGGCCTGGGTGGGATTGTGGTCAGTGCAGACCTGATGGGCTGAACGGCCTCCTTCTGCACTGTAGGGATTCTATGGCCCCATGAATAAAATCTCAGAGATTGAGAAAAGCTGAAAATAACTATGTACAAATCAAAAGGGAAGCCTTAGGGATTATCTTTGTAGTAAGAGATTCCATCGATTCCTGTATGGAAGCTCACAATGTTGATGGACCACCACCCATTGACGACAATTTTTGCCCCGTACGCAGGAATTCCATCACTTGCTGCAAATAGAACGCAGAGATGGACATTGGTTGTGTCTGCGTTCACTTTCCATCAAAAATCCACAATCATTGTAATGCAGAAAGACTTTCACAATTACCACCTTCTTCAGCAGGTGGTTCATGAAACTACTCGAAAGGAATTATCTTCTACTTTAAGTAGTTAAACAGTACACTTGTCACTTTGGGACAAGTGAGGAAGTACGCTCTGGCGATCCAATATCCGTGAAGTGATGGATTTGGTATTACGAGGCAAGACCTCAGTAAGTTTGCAGATGATACCAAGATTGCTGGCATAGTGGACAGTAAAGAAGGTTATCTTGGGTTGCAACAGGACGTGATTAATTGGGCCAGTGGGCAGATGAATGGCAGATGGAGTTTAATTTAAATAAATGTGAGGTGATGCATTTTGGGAGACTGAGTCGGGGCAGGACCTACTCAGTTAATGGTAGGCCGTTGGGGAGAGTTAAGGAACAAAGAGATCCAGGGGTACAGGTTCATAGCTCCTTGAAAGTGGACAGAGTGGTGAAGAAGGCATTCGGCATGCTTGGTTTCATTGGTCAGAATATTGAATACAGGAATTGGGAGGTCTTGTTGAAGTTGTACAAGACATTGGAATACCGTGTACAATTCTGGTCACCCTTTTATAGAAAGGGGATATTATAGAAAGGATATTATTAAACTAGAAAGAGTGCAGAAAAGATTTAGTATGCTACCGGGTCTTGATAGTTTGAGCTATAAGGAGAGGCTGGATAGACTGGGAACTTTTTCCCTGGAGCGTAGGAGGTTTAGGGATGAGCTTATAGAGGTCTATAAAATAATGAGGGGCAGAGATCAGGTAGATAGTCAACATCTTTTCCCAAAGGTAGGGGAGTCTAAAACTAGAGGGCATAGGTTTAAGGTGAGAGGGGAGAGATACAAAAGGGTCCAGAGGGGCAATTTTTTCACACAGAGGGTGGTGAGTGTCTGGAACAAGCTGCGAGAGGTAGTAGTAGAGGCGGGTACAATTTTGTCTTTTAAAAAGCATTTAGACTGTTACATGGGTAAGATGGGTATAGAGGGATGCGGGCCAAACGCGGGCAATTGGGACTAGCTTAGTTGTAAAAATTGGACGGCATGGACAAGTTGGGCCAAAGGGCCTGTTTCCATGCTGTAAACCTCGATGACTCTATGACTCGAAGTAAAACCTGACTTGAAACCATACTCGACAAGATGATTAGAGCTGTCTGTACAGTCAGGATGTCTTCCTTGGGGCCTCAGAGATCATTCCTCCACCATTCAGAAGACGAGTGTTAGACAAATTGTACGAGGGTCATTGTGAAATTGTGTGTATGAAGGGTAGAGCGAGGGGTTATTTCTGGTGGCCCAGATGGAATGCAGAGATTGGAGAGAAAACTGGAACGTGATCTTCATGTGTGAAGGTCCGAACCCTGCCACTGTTAGCACTGCTGGATTGTTGGGATTGGCTGGAAGAGGCTTGGCAGTGGGTGCATATCCATTTTGCGTGACCTTTGCCGGCGGAAATTAGCCTCGTGCTCGGGTGGGGCTGACAGGGCAGCAATCAGCCAGGAGGGGGTGAACGGGGTGGCGATTGGCTGGGGGGGGGGGGGGGGGGGGTGTGGTGAATGGGGCGGGTGATTGGCTGGGGGTTGAATGGGGACAGTGATTGAACGGGGGTGGTGATTGGCCAGGGGTGGTTGCGATCGGGGGGGCGGGTGTGATTTCCGTTAGAAGTTCAACATCAACTGTTCTGAGAGCGATGACCTCCAGACTGTCTGACTTATTGATTATCGTTATTTGATTATTGTTTATGATACACTTGTTTGGAATTGTTGGGGGCGTGTGATTTAAAGGGCGACGAAAGGTTATGTATTTACACTGAGTCTCTGCAGTAAACACCGTGTATTAACACACGCGTGTCGTCAACGGAAGTGATGTCACAGGTTGACAATGTTGGAAAACTGCCACAGTGAATGTTCAGAACGGCATGGGGGCAGTGATTGGCATGGCTGCCTCACAGCGCCAGGGACCCGGGGTCAATTCCGGCCTTGGGTCACTGTCTGTGTGGAGTTTGCACGTTCTCCCCGTGTCTGCGTGGGTTTTCTCTAGATGCACCGGTTTCCTCCCACAGTCCAAAGCTGTGCAGGTGTGGTTGATTGGCCATGATAAATTGCCCCTTAGTGTCAGGGGGATTAGCAGGGTAAATGTGTGGGGTTACGGGGTTAGGTATGGGTGGGATTATTGTCGGTGCAGGCTCGATGGGCCAAACGGCCTCCTTCTGCACTGTAGGGATTCTATGAGGGAGCAGGCTGTAGTGAACACACCTGTAAATAAATCTCTTTTAACCCTCCATGCTTCTGAGCGTCAGTTCCACAATACACAACAAAGATGTGTTTACTTAGACTGCTGACCAGTGGCCTTAAAGAGACAGGCCACTCTGTTCGAGGAGCTAAACACCATCCTGACCTTGGAGTTAAGGCAAGAAGGATCATCGCCACCCTCAGCTTCTGCAAGTCATACACAGGAGCTGGAGACAGATTCACCGCCCATACAATGACCTGACAGTAGATGTTGCTCACGACAGGCGACCACCATGTGATATATATCCTGTACTGTGATTGCCAGACTGGAACTGGAACTATATTACATCGTTAATCAAGGGTATTAAGTGATATGGAGGCAAAGCAAGTGAATGGAGTGAAGAGACACATCAGCCATGATGTTGCTGAGTGGTGGGATAGACTCGGGAGGCTGAGTGGCCTCCTCTTGTTCTATATGTGAACAGACAGATCTGACTGATCTGTAATGGAAACACCAAATAAACAGAGAATGTGAATGGACGGGATGTGTAAACAACCGAGAGGTTTATTAATACACATTCATGTAACTGCAATCCTACATCGCTTATACACTGCAATCAAATTTAATGTTGTAGACTAGAACAAAAGTTAAATACAGCAGACACTGCAAATCGAAGATAAAAATAGTAACTCGACAGGCCAGGCAGCAGCTGACATCCAGCATAACTGGAGGGTGTTAGAAATTTAACACTTTCTGAAAAGGTGCCGGGTTTGACCAGGCTAAAATGGTTCAGAACCTGGGGAACAGTTTGGTGCTGGATTAGGAGGTCAGTCTGGATAAAGGAACTCAGTCTGGATAAAGAAACTCAGTCTGGATAAAGGGGTTCAGTCTGGATAAAGAAACTCAGTCTGGATAAAGGAACTCAGTCTGGATAAAGGGGTTCAGTCTGGATAAAGGGGTTCAGTCTGGATAAAGGATTCAGTCTGGATAAAGGAACTCAGTCTGGATAAAGAAACTCAGTCTGGATAAAGAAACTCAGTCTGGATAAAGGGGTTCAGTCTGGATAAAGAAACTCAGTCGGGATTAAAGGTGAACTAGCTAGAACTGGCTTGGCCATAGAAGTGGAGATGCCGATGTTGGACTGGGGTAAACACAGTAAGAGTTTAACATCACCAGGTTAAAGTCCAACAGGTTTATTTGGTAGCAAATGCCATTAGCTTTCGGAGCGCTGCTCCTTCGTTAGATGGAGTGGATATCTGCTCTCAAACAGGGCATACAGAGACACAAAATCAAGTTACAGAATACTGATTAGAATGCGAATCTAAAATTCTGTAACTTGATTTTGTGTCTCTGTGTGCCCTGTTTGAGAGCAGATATCCACTCCATCTGACGAAGGAGCAATGCTCCGAAAGCTAATGGCATTTGCTACCAAATAAACCTGTTGGACCTTGACCTGGTGTTGTTAAAACTCTTACTGTATTGGCCATAGAAGACAGAGGGTAGCAGTGAAGGGGTCTTTTTCTGATTGGAGGTCTGTGACTAGTGGTGTTCCGCAGGGCTCTGTACTGGGACCTCTGCTGTTTGTGATATATATGTGATTTGGAAGAAGATGTAGCTGGTCTGATTAGTAAGTTTGCGGACGACACAAAGATTGCTGGAGTTGCGGATAGTGATGAACATTGTCAGAGAATACAGCAGGATATAGATAGGCTGGAAAATTGGGTGGAGAAATAGCAGATGGAACTTAATCCAGATAACTGCGAAGTGATGCATTTTGGTAGATCTAATGCAGGGCGGAGCTGTACAATAAATGGCAGAACCATCAGGAGTATAGACACACAGAGGGATCTGGGTGTGCAAGTCCACAGATCCTTAAAGGTGGCAGCACAGGTGGAAAAGGTGGTAAAGAAGGCACATGGCATGCTTGCCTTTATTGGACGGGGCAGAGAGTATAAAGTTGGCATATGATGTTGCAGTTATATAGAACGTTGGTTAGGCCACATTTGGAATACTGCGTCCAGTTCTGGTCGCCACACTACCAGAAGGACGTGGAGGCTTTGGAGCAAGTGCAGAAAAGGTTTACCAGGATGTTGCCTGGTATGGAGGGTATTAGCTATGAGGTGAGATTGAGTAAACCAGGGTTGTTCTCCCTGGAAAGACGGAGAATGAGGGGAGACCTAATAGAAGTTTATAAAATTATGAAGGGCATAGATAGGGTGAACAGTTGGAAGCTTTTTCCCAGGTCAGAAATGACAAACACAAGGGGTCACAAGTTCAAGGTAAGGGGGGGCAAGGTTCAATACAGATATGCGGGGGACGTATTTTACACAGAGGGTGGTGGGGGCCTGGAATGCACTACCAAGCAAGCTAGTTGAGGCAGACACGCTAGGATCATTTAAGACTTATCTAGATAGCCACATGAACAGACTGGGAATAGTGGGATACAAACGGATGGTCTAGTTAGGAACACATGATCGGTGCAGGCTTGGAGGGTCGAAGGGCCTGTTCCTGTGCTGTATTGTTCTTTGTTCTTTGGATAAAGAAACTCAGTCTGGATAAAGGAACTCAATCAGGATAAAGGAACTCAGTCTGGATAAAGGGGTTCAGTCTGGATAAAGGGGTTCAGTCTGGATAAAGGGGTTCAGTCTGGATAAAGGAACTCAGTCTGGAAAAAGGGGTTCAGTCTGGATAAAGGGGTTCAGTCTGGATAAAGGGGTTCAGTCTGGATAAAGGAATTCAGTCTGGATAAAGGGGTTCAGTCTGGATAAAGGAACTCAGTCTGGATAAAGGGGTTCAGTCTGGATAAAGGGGTTCAGTCTGGATAAAGGGGTTCAGTCTGGATAAAGGAATTCAGTCTGGATAAAGGGGTTCAGTCTGGATAAAGGAACTCAGTCTGGATAAAGGGGTTCAGTCTGGATAAAGGGGTTCAGTCTGGATAAAGGGGTTCAGTCTGGATAAAGGAACTCAGTCTGGATAAAGGGGATCAGTCTGGATAAAGGGGATCAGTCTGGATAAAGGAACTCAGTCTGGATAAAGGGGTTCAGTCTGGATAAAGGAATTCAGTCTGGATAAAGGGGTTCAGTCTGGATAAAGGAACTCAGTCTGGATAAAGGGGTTCAGTCTGGATAAAGGAATTCAGTCTGGATAAAGGGGTTCAGTCTGGATAAAGGAACTCAGTCTGGATAAAGGGGTTCAGTCTGGATAAAGGGGTTCAGTCTGGATAAAGGAACTCAGTCTGGATAAAGGGGTTCAGTCTGGATAAAGGGGTTCAGTCTGGATAAAGGAATTCAGTCTGGATAAAGGGGTTCAGTCTGGATAAAGGGGTTCAGTCTGGATAAAGGGGTTCAGTCTGGATAAAGGAACTCAGTCTGGATAAAGGAACTCAGTCTGGATAAAGGGGATCAGTCTGGATAAAGGAACTCAGTCTGGATAAAGGGGTTCAGTCTGGATAAAGGAATTCAGTCTGGATAAAGGGGTTCAGTCTGGATAAAGGAACTCAGTCTGGATAAAGGGGTTCAGTCTGGATAAAGGGGTTCAGTCTGGATAAAGGAATTCAGTCTGGATAAAGGGGTTCAGTCTGGATAAAAGAACTCAGTCTGGATAAAGGGGTTCAGTCTGGATAAAGGAACTCAGTCTGGATAAAGGAATTCAGTCTGGATAAAGGGGTTCAGTCTGGATAAAGGGGTTCAGTCTGGATAAAGGGGTTCAGTCTGGATAAAGGAACTCAGTCTGGATAAAGGGGATCAGTCTGGATAAAGGAACTCAGTCTGGATAAAGGGGTTCAGTATGGATAAAGGAATTCAGTCTGGATAAAGGGGTTCAGTCTGGATAAAGGAACTCAGTCTGGATAAAGGGGTTCAGTCTGGATAAGGGAATTCAGTCTGGATAAAGGGGTTCAGTCTGGATAAAGGAACTCAGTCAGGATAAAGGGGTTCAGTCTGGAGAAAGGGAGTCAGTCTGGATAAAGGGGTTCAGTCTGGATAAAGGAATTCAGTCAGGATAAAGGGGTTCAGTCTGGAGAAAGGGAGTCAGTCTGGATAAAGGGGTTCAGTCTGGATAAAGGAACTCAGTCTGGAAAGAGGAATTCAGTCTGGATAAAGGAACTCAGTCTGGATAAAGGGGTTCAGTCTGGATAAAGGAACTCAGTCTGGATAAAGGGGTTCAGTCTGGATAAAGAAACTCAGTCTGGATAAAGGGGCTCAGTCTGGATAAAGGAATTCAGTCTGGATAAAGGGGTTCAGTCTGGATAAAGGGGTTCAGTCTGGATAAAGGGGTTCAGTCTGGATAAAGGGGTTCAGTCTGGATAAAGGGGATCAGTCTGGATAAAGGAACTCAGTCTGGATAAAGGGGTTCAGTCTGGATAAAGGAATTCAGTCTGGATAAAGGGGTTCAGTCTGGATAAAGGAACTCAGTCTGGATAAAGGGGTTCAGTCTGGATAAAGGAATTCAGTCTGGATAAAGGGGTTCAGTCTGGATAAAAGAACTCAGTCTGGATAAAGGGGTTCAGTCTGGATAAAGGAACTCAGTCTGGATAAAGGAATTCAGTCAGGATAAAGGGGTTCAGTCTGGAGAAAGGGAGTCAGTCTGGATAAAGGGGTTCAGTCTGGATAAAGGAAATCAGTCAGGATAAAGGGGTTCAGTCTGGAGAAAGGGAGTCGGTCTGGATAAAGGGGTTCAGTCTGGATAAAGGAACTCAGTCTGGAAAGAGGAATTCAGTCTGGATAAAGGAACTCAGTCTGGATAAAGGGGTTCAGTCTGGATAAAGGAACTCAGTCTGGATAAAGGGGTTCAGTCTGGATAAAGAAACTCAGTCTGGATAAAGGGGTTCAGTCTGGATAAAGGGGTTCAGTCTGGATAAAGGGGTTCAGTCTGGATAAAGAAACTCAGTCTGGATAAAGGGGTTCAGTCTGGATAAAGTGGTTCAGTCTGGATAAAGGGGTTCAGTCTGGATAAAGGAACTCAGTCTGGATAAAGGGGTTCAGTCTGGATAAAGGAATTCAGTCTGGATAAAGGGGTTCAGTCTGGATAAAGGTACTCAGTCTGGATTAAGGGGTTCAGTCTGGATAAAGGAACTCAGTCTGGATAAAGGGGTTCAGTCTGGATAAAGGGGTTCAGTCTGGATAAAGGAATTCAGTCTGGATAAAGGGGTTCAGTCTGGATAAAGGAACTCAGTCTGGATAAAGGGGTTCAGTCTGGATAAAGGGGTTCAGTCTGGATAAAGGAATTCAGTCTGGATAAAGGATTCTGTCTGGATAAAGGAACTCAGTCTGGATAAAGAAACTCAGTCTGGATAAAGAAACTCAGTCTGGATAAAGGAACTCAGTCTGGATAAAGGGGTTCAGTCTGGATAAAGGAACTCAGTCTGGATAAAGGAACTCAGTCTGGATAAAGGGGTTCAGTCTGGATAAAGAACCTCAGTCTGGATAAAGGGGTTCAGTCTGGATTAAGAACCTCAGTCTGGATAAAGGGGTTCCGTCTGGATAAAGGAACTCAGTCTGGATAAAGGATTCTGTCTGGATAAAGGAACTCAGTCTGGATAAAGGAACTCAGTCTGGATAAAGGAACTCAGTCTGGATAAAGGGGTTCAGTCTGGATAAAGGAACTCAGTCTGGATAAAGGGGTTCAGTCTGGATAAAGGGGTTCAGTCTGGATAAAGGGGTTCAGTCTGGATAAAGGGGTTCAGTCTGGATGTAAGAGATTGTGTGCTTCGCCTTGCCCGGAATTCTCCAGCTGTTCACGCCCTGTCGCTGCTGCAAGCGAGAATGGAGAATTTGATACTCAGCCACATCTCTGTTCACTGCAGCGGGACCAGAAAGTCCCACTGGCGTGAACGGCCAGAAAATTCAGGCCTCAAATTTTCCGAATAAATCCCGTTATTTGGGATCTGTGAATACCAGCCTGAGGCGGTGAGGTCTTTGCAAAGTTAAAGGGCTGAGCTGAGATTTGGGTGAATTGTCAGGACGTCCCATACAGCTGAACACGAGGTAGACCCTCACTAAACAATACTGCTGTTGTACTAGTTCCTGCTGCCATTCCTTCAGCATGCTAGCATACACAAAACGAGCAACTCTTGCGACTGCTCAAACAGCATGCAGTGTAATCAAAAATATACGGGCTAAAAGTTTCCAATCTCGCCCACTGCGAGAATCGTAGCTGTCAAGACAGCGAAATCCGCCGGATGATTTCTGAAGCTTTAGATGAGAGCGTAAATGGGGAAACTTGCAATTCCACAGCTGTTCCTCCTCCCCCTGGCCATCAGGATGTAACCCGATTGGCCCCAATTCTGTCCCCAACTGGAATAAAAACACAAAACGAAAGGAACGAAACGAAGGATGTAAGAATTGAAAATAAAGATTTAACTTTTTCTATCGCAGAGTAGGAATAATTCATTTCCAGTTAGAACTTCCCCTTTTGGGAAATTCCCCGCTTCCTGCTGGAATACTGCTCAAAACCCCTGGGTGAAATCGCTACATTTGATTGCATCGAACCCACAGCACACAAACAGGCCATTCAGCCCAACATGCCAATGCTGGTGTTTATGCTCCACTTGCTCCTCGCCCACTTTTCTTCATCGAACAATGGCAGCCTAATTTTCCTGTCTTTGCTGCCTCGTTTGCTTATCTAGGAGAGTTCTTCACCTCATCCATTCCTTGTGGTAGCAAGGTTCACAGCCCCAACTCTCTTGGGCAAAGAGATTTCTTCTGAAGTCTCCAGACTGGCACACCCTAGTGAGAGGGGGGGGGACTGAGATCGCAAGGCTGATGTGGGGGGAACGAGTGGGAAAAGTAAGCATGGGGGCGGGGGAGGGAGGGGGAGCGGGTGGTAGGGTGGCAGAGGATGCCCGGGGGGAGTCCAGAACCAGGGGTCACAGTCCGAGGATTCGGAGTAGACCATTTAGGACGGAGGTGAGGAAACATTTCTTCACCCAGAGTGCTGAGCCTGTGGAATTCATTACCGCAGGAAATAGTTGATGCCAAAACATTGAATGTATTCAAGAGGTGGCTGGATGGAGCACTTGGGGTGAATGCGATCAAAGGTTATGGGGAGAAGCAGGATTTGGCTATTGAGTTGGATGATCAGCCATGATCGTGATGAATAACGGAGCAGGCTCGAAGGGCCGAATGGCCTCCTCCTGCTCCTATCTTCTATGTTTCTATATATTGGAGAACACCCTCAGCCTGCAGCCAGGCCCCCAAGAGTGAAATCTCGACAGCAATGAGACGAGGCCATTAAGTTGCCATTAGTGTGGGAGAGCGGGCGAACCAATACTCATCCCCTTCGCTGGTAAGATTGCAGCAGAGATGGGGAGGAGACAGGCCTCATCAGCCGATGTTCCACTCGACCCTACCCCCTGCCAGCCCAGCCAACGTACCTGTTTTTAACAATATAGTACTTCATTCCTGATTGGACTCCATATCCTACCACCAACACCGCGTGGTTAAAAGTGTTACTCCGGCAATTGGCATCATAATAAACACCTGGAAGATGAAACACACAATCACAACTACAGCAAGAATTGAGTCAAAACTCTCCAAATACAGGAGTTAAAGAGGTGAGCTCATTCAGATGTTTAAGATGAAAGAATTTGACAGTGCAGCAAGATATTTTTTTTAAATACTTTTCCAATTCAATCAAATCAAGTTCAATTCAGAGTCTCAACAAGTTGAGACATTTCCGATCCAAGTTGACAAGACAGGGCCTACTCTCCTGTCTTGGGCCTGATCTACATGAGCCAAGCTGATTGGAGTAGGTGCAGACTCACCTCCTCCAAGGCTTGATCTCATTTGCATCTTCGCCAAAAGGCCAAGATGCCACTTTTAAAAATTGCTTCAAATGAAGCTTAAATGTAACCTAATGACCTCAACCAAGTGCAGGCTGTCCATACTACACTTGATCTTAGCCAAAAGGGACAGTGCAGCAAGATACTTTTTTTTATACTTTTCCAATTCAATCAAATCAAGTCCAATTCAGAGTCAGAACAATCTGAGACATTTTCGATCCAAGCTGACAAGACAGGGTATGCGACCCCTACCCTGTGTTGGGCCTGATCTACATGAGTCAAGCTGATTGGAGTAGGCGGAGGTTTCCTCCTCCAAGGCTTGATCTCATCCGCATCCCAGCCAAAAGGCCGAGATGCCGCTTTTAAAAATTGCTTCATATGAAAATGAAGCTTAAATGCAACCCAATGACCTCAACCAAGTGCAGCATCAGCAGACCACACTTGATCTTAGCCAAAAGGAGAAGGACAGTGCAGCAAGATATTACTCCGCTGGAACCAGCAGACTGGGTCTTACTCTTAAAATTGGAGCTAGCTTGTTCAGGGGTGATATCGAGAAACATTTCTTCACACTAAGAGTGGTGGAAACTTGGAACTCTCTCCTTCATAGTGAGAGGATTCGAGCACAGGAGTAGGGATGTCTTGATGCAATTATACAGGGCCCTGGTGAGGCCACACCTGGAATATTGCGTGCACTTTTAGTCTCCTTATCTGAGGAAGGATGTTCTTGCCGTTAAGGGAGTGCAGTGAAAGTTTTCCAGGCTGATTCCTGGGATGGCGGGACTGACAAATGAGGAGAGATTGAGTCGGTTAGGATTGTATTCGTTGGAGTTTAGAAGAATGGGGGGAGGGTCTCAAAGAAACCTATAAAATTTTAACAGGACTAAACAGGGTGGCACATGATGCGCGATATAACTCACGAGGCTAGAGATGCCCGAGGAAATAAAGGCTTTTATTGACCACTACAATAGAGCTACCATATATAATACACGATCCCAGACTGAGGAGTCCCAGACAGAGCAGTGACCTTTATACCTCTCCCAGGAGGCGGAGCCCGACTGGGATGTACCATAATAACTATAATACAGGTAGAACAGCCCAACCCTAACCCCAACAGTAACATGTAGAACAACCCAACCCTAACCCCAACAGCAACATATATATAGACTCATAGTACTGGCCAGACCCTGGCTCAGTACTACCTGGTGGGAACCAACGATGGTTCACCACAGCACTGTGGCACAGTGGTTAGCACTGCTGCCTCACAGCATCACGGATCCAGGTTCAATTCCGATCTTGTATGTCTGTGTGGAGTTTGCATGTTCTCCCTGTATCTGCGTGGGTTTCCTCTGGTTTCCTCCCACAGTCCAAAAATGTAGATTATGGGGATTGGTCATGCTAAATTGCCCCTTAGTGTCCAAAGATGTGTAGGTTAGGTGGATTGGACATGGTAAATGCGCAGTGTCATGGGGATAGAGTGGGTAAGATGCTCTGTCGGGGAGTTGGTGCAGACTCGCTGGGTAAATGCCCTCCTTCTGCACTGTAGAGATTCTGTGATTTTATTCTAGGGGATTTTCGCAGTAACGTCATTGCGTGTTCATGTAAGCTGACTTGTGACATCAATAAATAAACCAAACTATGGGATTCTAGGGGTAAATGCAGGAACTATGTTCCTGATGGTGGGGGTGTCCAGAACCAAGGGTCACAGTCTGAAGACGTGGGGTAAACCATTTAGGACTAAGATGGGGAGAAATCCCTTCACCCAGAGAGTGATGAGCCTGTGGAATTCTCTACCATAGAAAGCAATTGAGGCCAAAATATTGCAGGTTTTGAAGAAGGAGTTATCTGTAGGCCATGGGGGTGAAGGGGGTCAAAGATTATTCAGGTTAGGTGAAAACAGGCGATTGAATTGGATGATCAGCCATGATCATAATGAATGACACAGCAGGCTCGAAGGGCTGAACGGCCTCCTCCTGCTCCTTTTTTCTGTGTTTCTATGGTAACCGCTAATAAACAGGCAATTATCTACTACAGGGACTTAAAAGTAAAAGATTTTTCACTTCCATCTTTCGTCTCAGTCCAGTAGGTGGAGCCTGAGCTCCACTAGAAATTTGGCATTTACTAGACTGAGCATGTGCCATTCCAACACTCTGCAAGGTCGTATCGGTGTGAGAGTCTGGATGAAATTTCCCTCCCAGTCTCTGGTTCTGTTCCGGCGAGATTCTTCACCACCTTGTTCTGGTAAAGCGAGAGTGTGGGTTGTGAGTTGAAGAGTTGAGCTTGGCTATAGGAGCAATGGCTTCCTCACCTGAGCTGTAAAACTGCCAAGATGGCAGTCCTGCATCAATCACCACCGCTATGGGTCCAATCTCAGCCACTGCCTGCGTCAAAGCTTCTTCATCCCCATATGGAAGTATTTTATAGCTGGAGACGGAAGCCACACTCTCAGACGCATTGTATTTGCAAGATTCACCATCCTGTATGAAAGGAAAACAGGCAAGAGGTTACAGGTACCAGATTAACAGTCCTTAGGTTTGTAGTTGCTGTGACTCAATGGGTGATACGGATCTCCAAGGTACAACATCGTGTGAGAGGTGATGGCCTAGTGGCTAGACTATTATCGCTAGACTATTAATCCAGAAACTCAGCTAATGTTCTGGGGACCCGGGTTCAAATCCCACCCTGGCGGAGGGTGGAACTTGAATTCAATAAAAAAAATCTGGAACTAACAATCCACTCATGACTATGAAACCACTGTCGGAAAAACCCATCTGGTTCACTAATGTCCTTTAGTGAAGGAAATCTGCCATCCTTACCGGGTCTGGCCTACGTGTGACTCCAGAGCCACAGCAATGTAGTTGACTCTCAAATGCCCTCGGGCAACTAGGGATGGGCAATAAATGCTGGCCCAGCCAGCGATGCCCATGTCTCACAAATGAATATTAAAAATCTCTAGAAACGTGACATAAAGTCTAGGATGATGTTTCCGGAAGGGCTGCACTGTCAGAGGTGCCATTTTATGTGTGAGATGTTAAACTGAGGTTTTGTCGGTTTTTAAAAATTCATTCGTGGGACATGGGCGTCGCTGGCTGACCAGCATTTATTGCCCACCCCTAGTTGCCCGAGGGCAGTTGAGAGTCAACCACATTGCTGTGGCTCTGGAGTCACATATAGGCCAGACCAGGTAAGGATTGCAGATTTCCTTCCCTAAAGGACATTGGTGAACCAGATGGGTTTTTCCGACAATCGACAATGGTTTCATGATCATCAGTAGATTCTTAATTCCAGCTACTTTTGATTGAATTCAAATTCCACCATCTGCCATGGCGAGATTCGAACCCGGGTCCTAGAACATTAGTTGAGTTTCTGGATTAATAGTCCAGCGATAAAACCACTAGGCCATCACCTCCCCCTCATGTTCCCTCAGGTGAATGCAAAAGATGCTAAAGAGAATCCCGCTGCCCCACACAATCTCAGGACATCTCAACATCCTCAAAGTGCCGTTGCGTCTGTAATGTGAGGAACACAGAGTCTAACTTTCACTCCGAATACCTGGCTACTACGCCAAGCTGATCTGATTTAACGATACTGGTCGATGGGTAACTATTGACCTGATGTGAGTGAGAACACATCCGCTGCATCAACATAGCACCAAGGGATATTTTGTGTCCACCTAATGGGTGGCTTCAGTTTAAATTTCTATAAAGATAGTACCCTCAACAATGCAGCACTGCCCCAGTACAGGAGTGAATGGCCAGCCTAGATCCTATGCCCAAATGTTTGGAATGGGCCTTGACCACGCTACCCGAACCGACACAACAAGGCCAATGTTAGGGGTCACTTTGTTCCATTGTGCTACATGGAAATGTTTCATTCCCCACAACAACTGACTGAACCTGACACACTTACCCCTCAGACTGGCAAATTGAACCTCGACTAAACACTTCCAAAATACAGCACTCCCAATGGTGAATCAGATTGCTCCTGCCAGCCGCATGTTTAAGTCCTTTAATGGTCCATGGATCCAGAAATCTTTCGATGGTGGGATTTCTATCAACTCAACCAAGCTGACTAACATTGCACTGCTATTTATGGGATCCTGCTGTGCTCCATTGACTGCCTTTATTTATCTGCATGACAGATCATTGTCCTAGAGTTGGTTTCCATAAGGAACCATAAAAATGTGAATTCTTACGTGTTTGAATCTGTAGTTGGTTATATATTTATTCCAATGAGAGGCTCAATGCCTCCCTTCATGGTTAGCCAAGAAAATGTTGGTGAGTTTTGTTTAAATTATAGAATCCCTACAGTGCAGAAGGAGGCCATTCGGCCCATCGAGTCTGCACCGACCACAATCCCACCCAAGCCCTATCCCCCATAACCCCATGCATTTACTCTAGCTAGTCCCCCTGACATTAAGAGTCAATTTAACATGGCCAATCCACCTAACCCACACATCTTTGGACTGTGGGAGGAAACCGGAGCACCCGGAGGAAACCCACGCAGACACGGGGAGAACATGCAAACTCCACACAGACAGTGACCCAAGCTGGGAATTGAACCCATGTCTTGGCGCTGAGAGGCAGCAGTGCTAACCACTGTGCCACCGTACCGCCTAAGTTAATTGGTGGAGTTTATAAAAATAGATATATATATATGTGTCTGAATGTATTCGAAGTGTGGGTCACTGGTGAGATCCAGTTACAAATATACCTTTGCAGTGTAGGCGTAGGTGGACTCAGCTTCAATTCCTCCATTCTCAATGATGTAGTCAAAGGCACTCAATGACCAGCCTCCATTGCATCCAAAGGTTCCATGGCTCCTCGAACAGTCAATGAGGTTCTGTTCACTCAAAGCGATGAGTTTGCCCGTCTTCTTGAACACCTGCCCTTCCAGCACCCCGGTGGCACTGAATGCCCAGCAGCTGTAGCACTGCCCCTGGGGAGGAAGGTTATGAGTTTCAGTTCCCTGGTGGACTTGAGCAGTGAATCCAGGCTGACATCCCAGCTTAGCTCTGACAGAGCATTATGTACTCACAAGTGTCCTCCTTCAGATGAGACGTCAAACCAATGTCCTATTGTCATAGAATCCATACAGTGCAGGAGGAGGCCATTCAGCCCATCAAGTCTGCATCAACCACAATCCCACCCAGGCCCTATCCCCATAACCCCACATATTTACCCTGCTAATTCCCCTGACACTAAGAGTCAATTTAGCATGGCCAATCAACCTAACCTGCGCACCTTTGGAGTGTGGGAGGAAACCGGAGCACCCGGAGGAAACCCACGCAGACATGTGTATAAATAGTATAAATAAGTATTTCTCCGTTTCCAATCAGACCAAGATAGTGTCCAAGATAATATCAAAATGAAGGATTCTGGTGATTGCAATTCCATCCATTTAAAAATAGCTGCGAGCGAGTCATCTCTCTGTGGGATCAGGGGAGAGAAAACACAGCCTGAGTGATACTTGTGTCTATTCAGGGTAAGGGTAAGAATGTGCAAACTCCACACAGACAGTGACTCCAGGCTGGAATCAAACCCGGGTCGCTGGCGCTGTGAGGCTGCAGTGCTAACCACTGTGCCACTGTGCTACCCTATTAATAAACCATAAAAATCCCCGGGCAGTACTTGATAAAGAACAGGAATTAGAAGAACAATATGCATGTACAGAACATAACGAGGCCATTCAGTCCATTATTTCAGGGCCAGCTCCTTCTGAGAGAAATCCTATTGCCCCATTCTTTCCCTTCATCCTTGTTACTCCCCCGCCGCAGGTAGTTCTATCCGGTTTACCCTTAGAAGACAAAATAGTCTCTTCCTTAACTACTCCAACACCAACAACAACTTGTATTTTGGGTGGCTCAGCAGCACAGTGGTTAGCACTGCTACTTCACAGCATCAGGGACCTGGGTTCGATTCCCGGCTTGGGCCACTGTCTGTGTGGAGTTTGCACATTCTCCCCGTGTCTGTGTGCGTTTCCTCTGGGTGCTCCGGTTTCCTCCCACAGTCTCAAAGACGTACTGGTTTGGTGCATTGGCCATGCTAAATTCTCCCTCAGTGTACTCGAACAGACGCCGGAGTGTGGCGACTCGGGGATTTTCACAGTAACTTCATTGCAATGTGAATGTAAGCTTTACTTGACTTGTGACTAATAATAAATAAACTTAACTTATTTATATAGCGCCTTCACCAGAGTAAAATATTTCAAGGTGCTTCATAGGGGTGTTTTCAAACAAATTTGACACAGAGTCATTATTAGGGCAGATGACCAAGAACTTAACTAAGGCAATTCTTTAATCATGTTTTTTTTGTTCCAGGTTTTGTTGGCTTCTTATTCTATAAGAAATATTTCTCTGGGGGCGAAGGGGAGAGTCTTCTGATGGCCACATTACAGGAAGGATGTGGAGGCTTTGGAGAGGGTGCAGAAGAGGTTTACCAGGATGCTGCCTGGATTGGCGGGTATGAGCTAGAAGGAGAGGCTGGACAAACTAGGGCTGTTTTCTCTGGAGTGACGGAGGCTGAGGGGAGATCTGATAGAAGTCTATAAAATTATGAGAGGCATAGAAAGGGTTAACAGTCACAATCTTTTTCCCAGAGTTGAAATGTCTAATACTAAGGGGCATGCACTTAAGCTGAGAGGGGAAAAGTTCAAAGGAGACGTGAGGAGCAAGTTTTTTACACAGAGAGTGGTAGGTGACTGGAACGCACTGCCAGGGGTGGTGGTGGAGGCAGATACGATAGGGGCGTTTAAGGGGTTTTTAAATAGGTACATGAATATGCAAGGAATGGAGGGATATGGACCAAGGGCAGGCAGAAGGAATTAGTTTAATCTGGTGTCATGTTCCACACCATGGGGCTAGGGCCTGTTCCTTTGCTGTATTGTTCTATGTTCAATATTCTAAGAGTGGAAGACAGATGGAGAGGTTTAAGAACAGTACAGCACAGGAAACAGGCCCTTCGGCCCTCCAAGCCTGTGCCGCTCCTTGGTCCAACTAGACCAATCGTTTGTATCCCTCCATTCCCAGGCTGCTCATGTGACTATCCAGGTAAGTCTTAAACGATGTCAGCGTGCCTGCCTCCACCACCCTACTTGGCAGCGCATTCCAGGCCCCCACCACCCTCTGTGTAAAAAACGTCCCTCTGATGTCTGAGTTATACTTCGCCCCTCTCAGCTTGAGCCCGCGACCCCTCGTGATCGTCACCTCCGACCTGGGAAAAAGCTTCCCACTGTTCACCCTATCTATACCCTTCATAATCTTGTACACCTCAATTAGATCTCCCCTCATTCTCCATCTTTCCAAGGAGAACAACCCCAGTCTACCCAATCTCTCCTCATAGCTAAGACCCTCCATACCAGGCAACATCCTGGTGAACCTTCTCTGCACTCTCTCCAATGCCTCCACGTCCTTCTGGTAGTGCGGCGACCAGAACTGGACGCAGTACTCCAAATGTGGCCTAACCAGCGTTCTATACAGCTGCAACATCAGACTCCAGCTTTTATACTCTATACCCCGTCCTATAAAGGCAAGCATACCATATGCCTTCTTCACCACCTTCTCCACCTGTGTTGCCACCTTCAAGGATTTGTGGACTTGCACACCTAGGTCCCTCTGTGTTTCTATACTCCTGATGACTCTGCCATTTATTGTATAACTCCTCCCTACATTATTTCTTCCAAAATGCATCACTTCGCATTTATCCGGATTAAATTCCATCTGCCACCTCTCCGCCCAATTTTCCAGCCTATCTATATCCTGCTGTATTGCCCGACAAAAAAGAGTTTAGGGCCTCGCAGCTGAAGGCATTGCATTTAAAATTGGGTAATGCTCAAGAGGTTCAGGTTTGAGGAGTGCAGTTATTAGGGATTAAAAGAAAAGTTTATTAGTCACAACTCGGCTTACATTAACACTGCAATGAAGTTACTGTGAAAATCCCCCAGTCGCCACACTCCGGCGCCTGTTCAGGTACACTGAGGGAGAATTTAACATGGCCAATGCACCTAACCAGCACGTCTTTTGGACTATGGGAGGAAACCGGCGCACCTGGAGGAAACCCACGCAGACATGGGGAGAACGTGCAGACTCCGGACAGACAGTGACCCAAGACGCTAGGAGGCAGCAGTGCTAACCATTGTGCCACCATGTTGCCTGTTGGTATTAGGGCTAGAGGTGCTTACAGAGATGCGGTTTGGGGGTGGGGTGGGCGTGGAAGGGGGTGGGGTGGAGGTGGAAGGGGGGGGGGGGGTGATGGTGGGTGAGAGACCATGGAGGGATTTGAGAACAAGGATGAGAATTTTAGATTCAGAATGTTTTTTAACCAGGAGTCAGTGTAGGTCAGTGAGCAAGGGGGTGTTGGGTGAAGAGCACTTGTTGTGAGTGAGGATGTGGAGAACAGAGTTCAGGATGACCTTGTGTCTAAACAGGATTGAATGTTGGAACCAGGCAATTGTGTTAGAATAGTCAGCCCCAGGGGTAACAAAGCTTTGCCTGAGGGTTTCAGCAGCAACTGAGCGGAGATAGGGGGAGAGTCAGGTGATGTTATGAAGATGGAAGTAGAACATTTTAGTGATGACATGGATGTGTTCAAAAACTCATCTTGGGTCGGGCAGTTTCCATGGAGATGGATGGAACTGCTGGCTAGGGAATAGAGATTGTGTCAGGGATTGAAGGCATTGGCTTTAGGCCTTCCCAGTGTACTCAATGTCCCAATACTCTGTAAAGAAATGCCTTCGAATCTCTCTCCTTGTACCGGGTCTGAATCCCACTCCAATCAGGGATTGAAGATCTGGCTCGGGATCCTGGGTTGCGATCCAGTAGAATGCTCCTGTCCAGTGGGTGTGGGAATTCACCCTACCCCACCTCATATTGCATGGGCTGTGGGCACTATAAAACCCTCTGACGGTACAGGCCTCATCCCCATCGGGCTGGTACATCAGCCTTGGAAAGAAAGACAGAAACGTGGAAAATAGGAGCAGGAGAAGGCCATACAACCCTTCAAGGCATCCAACCCAATCACCTGATCATGCCTTCCCTTTGATCCCTTTCTCTCCAGGAGCTTTACCTAATTTCTTCTTGAAAACACACAATGATTTGGCCTCAACTCCTTTCTGTGATGGTGAATTTGACTGGCTGACCACTCTCTGAGTGAGATTTCTCCTCATCTCAGTCCTCAAAGGTTTACCTGGTATCCTTAGGTTATCACCCCTGGGGCAGCACGGTGGCAAAGTGGTTAGCACTGCTGCCTCACAGCACCGGGGACCTAGGTTCGATTCCCAGTTTGGGTGACTGTGTGGAGTCTGCATGTTCTCCACACGTCTTCATGGGTTTCCTTCGGGTGCTCTGGTTTCCACCCACAGTCCAAAATACATGTTGCTGAGGTGGATTGGCCGTGCTAAGTTCTCCCTCAGTGTACCCGAACAGGCACCGGAATGTGGTGACTAGGGGATTTTCACAGTGACTTCATTGCAGTGTTAATGTAAGCCAACTTGTGACATAAATAAATAAACTTTAAAAACTGGTTCTGGACACTCCCACCATCGGGAACATCCTTCCTGCATCTGCCCTGACTGGTCCTGTTAGAATTGTATAGGTTTCCATGAGATCCCTCCTCATTATTCTGAACTCCAGCGAGTATAATCCCAACCGACTCAATCCCTCCTCATGCGTCAGTCCCGCCAACTCAGGAATCAGCCACGGAAAGAGTGTTCAGGCTGCGGCCTGTCAGACGGAAAATCACCCTCTGCAGCCTTCCACTGTTTCATTCTACCCTCTGGGGATGACCGCAAAGAGATGAAAATAAAAACAACTGACTCTTCAACTAAGATAACCATGGGATAGCAGGCCTGGGGCTGGGAGTGCACTGTGCGCCCTCAAAATTACCCTGAGAGGCAGAGTTAGAATCTCACCCTCACAAATCAATCCGTACGTAACTTGAATGAGGTACTGGTGGGTGACTGGTGTCTGTGCAACCTGGTATGAGACCGGCTTTTAGATACAAAAAGGCAGTGAAATTCGAGAATTAATCCTAACAAGATACATGTGCAGCAAGGTAGTTAATCAAACTCAGTAAACCTTTTGGTGGAGGGAAAGTGAGAATAAGAGTTGATTGATTCAAAGCATCCTACTGGGCACTTTTATTTTGAACCCATGTCACGAAAATAAGATTTTCTATCACATCTCTCCTTATCTCATCGTGTCATAGAGGTTTACAGCATGGAAACAGGCCCTTTGGCCCAACTTCGGCTGACCAGTTTTTATCACTAAGCTAGTCCCAATTGCCTGCGTTTGGCCCATATCCCTCTATACCCATCTTACTCATGTAATTATCTAAATGCTTTTTAAAAGACAAAATTGTACCCGCCTCTACTCCTACCTCTGGCAGCTTGTTCCAGACACTCACTACCCTCTGTGTGAAAAAATTGCCCCTCTGGACACTTTTGTATCTCTCCCCTCTCACCTTAAACCTATGCCCTCTAGTTTTAGACTCCCCTACCTTTGGGAAAATATATTGACTATCTAGCTGATCTATGCCCCTCATTACTTTATAGACCTCTATAAGATCACCCCTCAGCCTCCTACGCTTCAGAGAAAAATGTCCCAGTCTATCCAGCCTCTCCTTATAACTCAAACCATCAAGTCCTGGTAGCATCCTAGTAAATCTTTTCTGCATTCTTTCTCAGTGAGCTACATTTTTAAAACGTTATTCATTCAGGTAAGGCCAGCATTTGCTGCCCATCTCTTCTTCCGGAGAAAAGGGTGGTTTGCCTTCCTCCAGCACTGCCGTTCCTGAGGTTAGATTGGGATTTCTATCATTTTGTCCCAACGACAGTATATTCAGCGAAGGTAATCACTGGATAAATAATTTTCATTTAACTTCAGAAGTGATGAGGCTGTTACATAAAACATTCCACCAGGACAACATCCTGTCAACAGTGAGGAGATGCTGGGTGGGATTTTCCGGCCGCGCTTGCCCCCCAGACCGGAGAATCCCAGCCGTGGTCACCAGACTTTTGCATGGTCCGCCCCTCACCCGTGGTGGGCGGGACAGGAAAATTCCACCTGCTGACTTGTTCTGGTGGTTTTGACGGTGGCATGTTACCCAGGGCACTGGGCATGCGCCCTGCTCCTTTTAATAAGGACTGAGCCATGCCATTGGGGAACAGCAGCAACATGAGCCCGCTACCACGTACTGAGGCGATGCCAGAGGAGGATTGGTACCTGGTACTTTGGTGGGGTAACGTGGCCAGAGGTGCGCCAGTCTACACTCTCTGGCAGGTGGTGGCTGTGTCGGGCCTTCATCCCCTCTTGTGTCTGGTTGTTCACCAACACTTCCTTCCTCTCGTGTATGTTGAATAATCGAGCAAACTCTTTCGGTGTCTGAACAGAGAGAAAAGAAGAATCAGATTTTACACGACGCTTTTCACAGTCTCAGGCACGCCTTGAAGTACTTGTTATTGCAACGTCGGAAACTTGGCAGCCAATCTGTGCACAGCAAGCTCCCATCCAGAATCATGTGACAAGTGACCAAATAAATGATGGCAGTTGAAAGATAAACACCGGCCAAGAGATACCTCTTGATCTTTTACTGTAACAGTGTTACACATCCACTTGAGGGAGAAGACAGGGCTTCAGTTTAATACTTCACCCATAGGACAGACTCCATAAAACTCTAATAGGAATAGGAACAGGAGGAGGCCATTCAGCCCTTCAAGCCTGCTCCACCATTTAATAGGGTCATGGTTGTTTTAACACTCACTAAGTCCACTTTCCTGCCTTCTCTCCTTAAGCCTTAGTTTCCCTTACCGATTAAGAATCTCGGCCTTCCCAGGGTAAAGGATTCCAAAGAGTCATACAAAGCATTGACTTCCACTGAAGATCATGTCGATAATTGTGAGCAGGTAACTGAACAACCACTTTAGCTAGTAGGGTGGCACAGTGGTTAGCACTGCTGCCTCACAGCACCAGCGTTCAATTCTGTCCTCTGGTGACTGTGTGAAGTTTGCACGTTCTCCCCATGTCTGTGGAGGTTTCCTCCGGGTGCTCCGGTTTCCTCCCACAGTCCAAAGATGTGCAGGTTAGTTGGATTGGCCATGCTAAATTGCCCTTTAGTGTCCCAAGATGTGTAACTTAGATGGACTAGAAAAGGTAAATGTGTGGGGTTATGGGATAGGGTGGTGCAGAGGGGGCCTGGGTGAGGTACTCTGTCAGAGAGTCAGTGCAGGCTCAATGGGCCGAAGGGCCTCTTCTGCATGTTGGGATTCTATGATTCAATGAATGCTGGTTTAGTTAAACCCCAGGTCATAAATCATAAGTCCCTACAGTGCAGGAGGAGGCCATTCAGCCCATTAAGTCTGCCCTGACCATAATCCCACCCAGGCCTATTCCCATAACCCTTCATATTTACCCTGCTAATCCCCCTAACACTAGGTTCAATTTAGCATGGCCAATCAACCTAACCCGCACATGTCTGGACTGTGAGCAGAAAAAACTCATGCAGACACGGGGAGAATGTGTAAACTCCACACAGACAGTGACCTGAGGCCGGAATTGAACCCGGGTCCCTGGCGCTGTGAGGCAGCAGTGCTAACCACCATGCCACCGTGCCGCCCCTTTTTTAAAATTAGGTTTTACCAGTTACTATGGATCATATCGGTACCAGATCTGACCGTGATTGCTTTTTGGTCAAAATATCTGGGCCAGCATTTTCTGTCCTTTAACGGCCTACTGCCACTGCAAGGGAGGATGGGGAATTTGGCACTCAGCCAAATCTCCGTTCACTGCGGCAGGACCAGAGAATCCCGCCGGAGTGATTGGCCGGCTAATTCCCCTCTGTTCTCAGGACGTAAGCAATGCTAGCCAGGCCACCTTTATTACCTACTGCCAGCTGTCCTGAGAGCGTCAACAGTCACTTATGTCACATGGGACTGAGTGACATTAGGCCAGACCAGTGACGTGTAGCAGATCTCCATCCTTAAAGGATATTAATTGAACCAGTTGGGATTTTACAACAAAACCAGTGCCCTTGGTCATTTTTCTACCTGGTGCCTGGTAAAATGATTGGATTTTAGCAAATTCCAGTTCCCAACTTGCCTTGATGGAATCTGAATCCTCTGTGAGTTCAGCGGCTGATGCTATCATATCTCCAGGGAATCACTCACCAAATCACCAAAACTATTCATGACCATGATATACGTCGAATTCCCTTGCTTGTCATTGTGCTCTTTAATTTTCCTCAGATTTTCCAGCCATATTCCTTTCCTCAGTGCCTCTATTTTCTGAGGACAGAACAGTGAGAGATGATTGTAAGATATTGCCAACATAGACAGGAAGAAAGGAAGACTTGCATTTCAATCACACCTCTCAAGACATCCCAGAGAGCTTTGCAGATAATGAATTGAGTTGGAAGTGTAGTCACTTTTGTAATGTAGAAAAAGCAGCAGGAAATCTACACACAGCAAGATCCCAAAAACAGTCACGTAACTAAACAATCTTTTCAGATGAATATTGGTTGAGGAGTAAATATTGGCGTGGGCACCTGGGAGAACACTTCTCTTTTTCAAAATAGTGCATTAGATCTTTCACCCCAATCTTAGTGCGCAGAATTTTGCACCCGGTTTAACAATTTATCAGAATGGCAGCACCTCTGACAGTGCAGAGTTCCTTCAGTACTGCTGTGGGAAGTGTCAACTCGGATTACATGTCCTAATCGTGGACTGGCTTCTAACACCATCACCTCGTGACTCAGAGGCAAAAGAGCTGCCAGTGAGGCCACCAGACAAACACAGCTCATGCACAGGGAAACACTCGTCTGCATGGTGGCTGGCCTTGGTGAATCCAACAGGTTTATTTTGGTGTTACTCTTGGCTACTTGAGACAAGCACACAGCAGCACTAACGCTGGGATTCCTGGGATAAAAAATTTAATTTCATCGTGTTGAAGGAGGCTATTCAACATAGAATAGAGCCATAGTATCCCTACAGTGCAGAAAGAGGCCATTTGGCCCATCAATACTGCATCAACTCTTACCCAGGCCCAACCCTTGCCCTTATCTCCATAACCCTGAGCATTTACCTTGCTAAATCACCTAACTTACACATATCTTTGGACACTAAGGGGCAATTTAGCATGGCCAATCCACCTAACCTGCACATCTTTGGACTGTGGGAGGAAACTGGAGCACCCGGAGGAAACCCATGCAGACATGGGGAGAACGTGCAAACTCCACATATAGACAGTGACCCAAGGCTGGAATTGAACAGGGGTCCTGGGCACTGTGAGGCAGCAGTGCTAACCACTGTGCCACCATGCCGACAGTCCATCGAGTCTGCACCGACTCTCTGACAGAGTATTTTACCCAGGTCGTATCCCCGTAATCCCACACATTTACCATCGCTAATCCACCTAACCTACACATCTTTGGACGATGGAAGGAAACCATAGCATCCAGAGGAAACCTACGCAGACATGGGGAGAATGTGCAAACTCCGCACATAATCAAACCCAGGTCCCTGGTGCTTTGAGACAACCACTGAACTACCATGCTGCCCCGTATGTTTGTACGCTCTTTTGATGTTACTGTCCATTGCGAGCAAGTTTAGGTAAAGAAAAGCTACAAATCCTCCTATTCATAGAATCCCCACAGTGCAGAAGGAGGCCATTCAGCCCATCGAGTCTGCACCGACAACAATCCTACCCAGGCCCTATCTCCATAACCCTATGCATTTACTTAGCTCACCCTCCCTGACACTAAGGGGCAAGTTAGCATGGCCAATCCACCTAACCCACACATCGTTGGACTGTGGGAGGAAACCGGAGCACCTGGAGGAAACCCACGCAGACATGGGGAGAACATGCAAACTCCACACAGACAGTGACCCAAGCCGGGAATCGAACCCAGGTCCCTGGCGCTGTGAGGCAGTAGTGCTAACCAAATGCTGGGATTCCTAGGATATAAAATTTCATTTCATTGTGTTGAAGGAGGCCATTCAGTCCATCGAGTTCAGCTAAAGCTGGTGTCAGGGGGGTTGAATTCCCAGGAGAATCTATCTGGGGCAATGTAAATAAGTATTAGGTGGAGCGTTTGTTCCAATGTGTTACAGATAAAAAAAGATAATTTGACATTTTAGTGAACATTCACACTGATTTCTGCTGCCAGAATTCTATTCATTGGAACTCAATGTAGACCAGTGTCTGGTTAGGTTGGTGGATTCCAGTCTTGTTTGAGTAAGGTGGACAGACGAAGGAATGTGGATTGTGATGAGCAAGGGAATTGTGTCTGGTGTCCTGACCAATATCACAACCAACATCTCCAATATAGTCATTTTCAGATTACTGTTTGTTGGGCCTATGTTGGAAAATGTCTGTTTATCCTCCATCACAACAGTGACAAACTTCAACAAGTACTTAATTAGCTTTGGGATATTTTGAGGATGTTAAAGGCAGTTTAGAAATATAAATTGTTACTCTGTAAGTATGTAAACCCCACAATTTACAACAGCCCAAACTCCAACTTGAGGAAATGGGAGGGTTAGACAGAATCAGAAAATGCTAACAGCTCCGAAGGAGGCCATTCAGCCCATCATGTCTGCCCCCCTGCCCTGCCTCACCCCCTCCCTGGCTTTTATTTGCAGCCCTGCGGATTTTTTCTTGCCAGGTAATTATCCAAATCAAGAAAATATAGATCCCGATCTTGGATTGGTTTTCTTCACTGCTGGGATTTCTTCCCCTATTCTTACCTTGCTGTTGTATGTTTTCCCATTGATGCTCTTCCAGGTTTCCCAGTCCTGATTCGAACTCGGGGTGGTTGAGGAGGCACAATTTGTGATTAGAAAACAGGCCGCAAACAGGTATAGCTGCATCATCAAATATCTAGACGTTGACATGGTAACAGTATAGACAACCTTAACGAATGCTCTGAAATGAGAGGATAAAATGGACGCGGTGGCATTTTACAAGTTAGTGACTCAAAGTTCAAACTTTCCCTGTAATTTCCTGGACTTTCCTTTCCTCTCAGTAAATCCCAAGGAAGTGGCAGCTCTTGGGAGCTTTGCCAAGTTTAGCCCAGTCCATCATGCAAACCAGCCTCTCACCCATTGACTCTGTCTACACTTCGCTGCCTCGGAAAAACAGCCAGTATAATCAAGGACCCCACGCACCCCAGGCATTCTCTCTTCCACCTTCTTCTGTTGCGAAAAAGATACAAAAGTCTGAGGTCACGTACCAACCAGCTCAAGAATAGCTTCTTCCCTGCGGTCTTCATGCTTTTGAATGGACCTACCTCGCATTAAGTTGATCTTTCTCTACACCCCAGCCATGACTGTAACACTACATTCTGCACTCTCTCATTTCCTTCTTTATGAATGGTATGCTTTGTCTGTATAGCGCGCAAGAAACAATACTTTTCACTGTATCCCAATACATGTGACAATAATAAATGAAATCAAATCAAACCTGTGGTTAACTGTTGGTAAGAAGGCTTGAAGCAAGAAGGGATCATTCAGCATCTCAAACCCTTTCAACGCACAGGTCACTCAGGACATTCTCAAATTAAAAATGGGGGTGGGGGGGTAATTTATCTGGGATCAGCAGCATCATGAACTCAGGGTACGATCTTACCGGCCGCTCATACCACGCTCCTGCTGCAGCGAGGTCGGAGAATTTGGCAGCCAGCCAAACCTCCGTTCACGGCAGTGGGATGGGAAATTCCCGCCGGCGTGAATGGTGATAAGATTCCGGCCTCAGTGGTCACCGGCCTCCAGCATTGGCTGACCTGGAGTCATCCCTAATTAGTTATTCAGCGTGCCCTCTTGGTCCATGATGAGGCTGGAACTGGGAGCTCCACAATAAGAGCAAGAGGACAATGGGGGTGCAATTAGGACCGGGATTCTCTGATCTCGTTCACCCCACCACCGCTTGCCAGCGAGAACGGAGAACTTGGCGCTCAGCCTAAACTCCACACACTGCAACGGGACTGGAGAATCCCAGCCGCGGGCGAGGTTGGAGAATTCTGGCATCGATGTCAGTCTGTCACAATATTTAGAGAGACAGTACTTACTGGCAGAGCCACAATGGTGAGAAAGGTCACTTCAACTTCTGCAGAAACGGTAAAAAAAGACAACAAAACAGACAGAAGGAATAAATCTGGAGTTGGAAAGGTAGCATTGGAGGTCTATGTTTATCTGGGGACATGGAGTTGCATGAAGAGAGGGCATGAGAAAGGTTCCTGGTTTGACACAGGCATTCTTGCTCTAAGGTTAGAAGTTTCAGGATGCCCTGGGGCATTAGTTTCAATCAATGTTGTGTGCACTGCTGGAGTAACCTCAGAATGGTACAGAGGAAGATGGTATATTTAATGGAAGTTGCTAAGGTAAAATAATCCGACAGGGAAAATAACCCGAGTTTGCAGAAAACAAAGTGTGTTAGACTGTGACACATTCCCTACTGCCTGTGTCAAGCCCTGAGGTAATGGCTGGAATTTTACCGCCCCCCCCCCCGCCCACCCCCGGAATCGGGACGGATGTGGTTCGCAGAATGGAATTCTCCGTTGGCCTCGGGTGGGATTTTACGAGCCTCGCCCGAGCGAAGTTGTAAAATACTGACCAATGTGTCGCTCTCCCACAGTCGACCCTGCATACCAATACTGAAACAGGACACACCTTCCAGTTGTGACAATAGCATTGAAGCCTCTGGCACATTCATACATTTCCAAACTGACAACCAGGGTTAGCTGGAGGTGAGAATATTGTCACTTCCTGTGCATGCCTTCAACTCCCCAAATCTGAATACTTTGGAACATTAGAACATAAGAACATAAGAAATAGGAGCAGGAGGAGGCCATCTAGCCCCTCGAGCCTGCCCCGCCATTCAATAAGATCATGGCTGATCTGAAGTGGATCAGTTCCACTTACCCGCCTGATCCCTATAACCCCTAATTCCCTTACCGATCAGGAATCCATCTATCCACGATTTAAACATATTCAACGAGGTAGCCTCCACCACTTCAGTGGGCAGAGAATTCCAGAGATTCACCACCCTCTGAGAGAAGTTCCTCCTCAACATTGAAACATCTCCAGCCCCTCGACTATGTTCCACCATTCAACAAGATCATGGACTGAATTTTTATATTCCTGTAGTAATTTGAGGTGACTCCATGTGGCAAGTAACAAATTGAAAGATTATTGACTGAGACAATGTACAATGAAGGGTTTAACAGCACAACAATACAGCTCTATTCCCAACAACGTCCTGACTCCAAATGAAGACCTCTAGTCTTTGGAATGCCTGCCCATGCTCCTGATTGGCCCAGGTTCACGCGCTCGCTCTCCATTGGTTCCAGCCTGGTCATGTGTCCCACGAAGGATCACCCATTAAAGGGGTCACACTACCACAATTCCCCTGCTGGCAGGCGTCCAGTCTAGGACGGCGGGCATGGGAGGCAGGTGGCTGTACAATTCCCCACATAGCCTTAGCTAAGTTATTAGTTGGCTGATTAGTGATGCAGAACGATGCCAACAGCGCAGGTTCAATTCCTGTACCGGCTGAGGTTATTCATGAAGGCCCCGCCTTCTCAACTTTACCCCTCACCTGAGGTGTGGTGACCCTCAGGTTAAATCACCACCAGTCAGCACTCCCCTCAAAGGGGACAGCAGCCTATGGTCATCTGGGACTATGGCAACTTTATCATTTTATAATTAGTGTTTAAAATAGTTACTGACTTCTCCAAAATCTGAACAAAAACTCATGGGGTGGGATTTTCCGACCGCGCTCGCCCCAAGACCGGAAAATTCTGCCGAGGTCAACGGACCTTTGCATGGTCCATGTCCCTCCCGCTACGATTCCTGTGCTGGGCGGGACGGGAAAATTCCGCCTATGGCTATATTGTAGACTTTTATTCAGACCAAATTCTCGATGTTTTTAAAGCTTTGCCAGAATTCTCCGGTCCCGTACGCCCCACTACCGCTGCCAGTGAGAACAGAGAATTTGACACTCAGCCAAATCTCCGTTCACTGCAGCGGGACTGGAGAATTACAGCCGCGGGTGAGGTCGGAGAATCCAGGCCCATAATCCTTCAGACAAAATGGTGAAATAAGGTCAAGAGAAAGGTTAGTTTATCAAAGGGGAAAGATTGAGAACTGTTAGCAACTTTATTTGTGAATTCCATTGGGGAACAATCCAAGGAAAAGCAAACCTGCTTAGCTTTAAAGAATCCTTATAACTGGCCACATGTTGAAAGCAGGTCATGAATGGTTGTAACTGAGGCATCTTGAGGGAGACATGTCAGGCTGTAGAATGATTTTCAAAGTTGTTTTTTGGAACAGGGACTATTAGAATGGATAGCTGGACCAAGGCAGATGAGATCAGGATGTGGAGTTGCCGGCGTTGGACTGGGGTAGGCACAGTAAGTAGTCTCACAACACCAGGTTAAAGTCCAACAAGTTTATTTGGTAGCACGAGCTTTCGGAGCATTGATCACTTGATGAAGGGGCAACGCTCCAAAAGCTTGTGCTACCAAATAAACCTGTTGGACTTCAACCTGGTGTTGTGAGGCTACTTGCATACCTACCCCAGTCCAACGCCGGCAACTCCACATCATGGAGATCAGGGTGGGTAGATGTGCGTATTTACCCCTGTGGTTTCAAGTGTTGATCATAGAATCCTACAGTGCAGAAGGAGGCCATTTGGCCCATCGAGTCTGCACTGACCACAATCCCACCCTGTCCCTATTTCCGTAACCCAATGCATTTACCCTCCGAGTCTCCCTGACACTAAGGGGCAATTTAGCATGGCCAATCAACCTAACCCACATATCTTTGGACTGTGGGAGGAAACTGGAGCACCCGGAGGAAACCCACACAGACACGAGGAGAACGTGCAAACTCCACACAGACAGTGACCCAAGCCGGGAATCGGACCCGGGTCCCTGGTGCTGTGAGGCAGCAGTGCTAACCACTGTGCCATCCCTCAGATATGAACTGTTTGCACTAAATGGCCAGTTTAAAAGCCGATTTTGACACATGGATTCCCTGTAAGGGAACAGTGAGTGCACCTGACATTTTGGACAACATTCCTCCGGCAACAAACACACCAATAAACAGCTCAGTTATTTGTAGGATCTCACTGTGCGTAAGATAACTACTGTCTTTGCACCGATAATGGGCATGCCTGCATTTTACTGATTCCTTGTTTAATGAGGTGGATTGACACATTGACAAGGGATGATAAGGTATTTAATAAGTGCAAGAAACTTTGATGCAACCTCTCAAAATAAGACATGAGCAGGAGGTGATAGCTACTATTACATATGAGTTCCCAATAAAAACCTGATTCACTACAATGAAGGGGAGATGATGGAGTCGTGGTATTGTTACTAGACTAGTAATCCAGAGATTGGGGACCTGGTATCAATTCCTACCACGGCAGATGGTGAAATTTGAATTCAATAAAAATCTGGAATGAACTAATGATTACCCTGAGATGTAAAAACCCATCTGGCTCACTAATATCCTTTAGTGAAGGAAATCTGCCATCCTTACCTGGTCTGGCCTACATGTGACTCCAGAGCCACAGCAATGTGGTTGGCTCTCAACTGCCCTCTGAAATGGACCAGGAAGCTATTCAATTCAAGGGTAATTAAGGATGGGCATGAAGTCTTGGCCCAACCAGCGACGCTCACAGCCATGAATGAATTTTTAAAAAGCCATTTTAGCGACACCAATTAAAAAATGTATTTAACATTTAAAGTTGAAAGTTTATTTATTAGTGTCACAAGTAGGCTCACATTAACACTGCAATTAAGTTACTGTGAAAATCCCCAAGTCGCTATGCTCCGTCGCTTATTCAGGTACACTGAGTGAGAATTTAGCATGGCCGATTCACGTAACCAGCACATCTTTTAGATGTTTATTAGAAAGTACCACACGCACCGGTGTTGCATACTAATAAAAAGTCTTCTGAAACCACAGCATTCTGTTGCTTTGATAACTAAAAATGTCTGATCTAAGTGAAATCTAAGGCAGCAAATTCTTCTTCTTCCCTTGATACAATTCCTCAAATTGAATGGGTATTGATTCCAGTTTGACTTGTTTACTAGGTGGTGCCTACTTCCAGCTGAGGGCTGGATTTGCCTGTTTTCAGTCGATGTAGTTACTGCTGGATCTGCCAGGCGTGTATCCCAGGGTTCTCTGCTCCCACATATCCCCGCGCTTTGGTTCCTTAATATATTGCAAATACTGGAACTGACTCCTCATTTACTGCCTGTCGTTCCCTTAACTTGTTAGACAATACAAAGCAACCCAGACATCTCCATTGATTGCTGTGGTGATTGTCTCTTTAACACGTTTAAAAAAAAATACTTTTCCAATTCAACCAAATCAAATCCAATTCAGAGTCTCAACAAGTTGAGACATTTCAGATCCAGGCTGACAAGACAGGGCGAGCGACCAAACCACCCTGTCCTGGGCCTGATCTACATGAGCCAAGCTGATTGGAGAAGGGGGAGGTTCCTCCTCCAAGACTTGAGCTCATTTGCATCTTAGCCAAAAGGCCGAGATGCCGCTTTTAAAAATTGCTTCATATGAAACATATGAAGTCTCAGCGTAACCTAATGACCTCAACCAAGTGCGGCCGACCATGGGCTGCCGACCATACTACACTTGATCTTAGCCAAAAGGCCGAGAAGCGATGTCTCTTTAACACATTGCATTCCTCAGCACCTCTAGTTAGCTTCAATGATCATTTATCTGAGAGACAGTTCCCACCACATACACCATCCTCACCTTTCACAAGAGCTGCCTAGATTATACCAAAAGCATAAAACATTTCCGTTGCCAGAGAAGGTAATTATAAATGTGCCACCTATAACTTTTAACCCATAGCGATTTGGAGCATTTGGTTAAGTGTTGCTCTTGTGAACTTGACTCTTTACTTTGGCAATCCAATGCTTTGAAATGGAGTTGCAAAGTAGGAGTTAGGAGAGCAAAATGCACGATTGGAACTGCCCATCAATTCATAGCATTGTAATGAAAAAACAGCCTGGGTTATGTCCTTAAATTTATCACAGCACATGAACCCATGGGGCGGCACGGTGGCACAGTAGTTAGCACTGCTGCCTCATAGCGCCAGGGACCTTGGTTTGATTCCTGGCTTGGGTCACTGTCTGCATGTTCTCCTTGTGTCTGCGTGGGTTTCCTCCCACAGTCTGAAAGACGTGTTGGTTAGGCGCACTGGCCATGCTAAATCCTCCCTCAGTGTACCCGAACAGGCGCCGCAGTGTGGCGACTGGGGGATTTTCACAGTAACTTCATTGCAGTGTTAATGTAAGCCTACTAATAAATAAACTTAAAACAAAAACACAAGCGGCTAGGCTGCAGTTTAACCTCAATCACCTGAATATTGCAGTAAATATGTTAACTCACTTCAGTCTGTATTATAGATTATAGAGAATTATAATGAGGAGGCTTAATGTACAGAGTAAAATGAAGACTTAACACTGAGATTTAAATGAACAAATTTGTGACTGAATTGAGGTTGAAAACAGATTGAAACGGGAAACTTTAATACAAGCTGCTGATTTTAAACAGTTTATAGACATCATTAGCTTCCAATAAATGTGAGTAAAGGAAATGACAGCAATCTCACCTGGTTTAGACAGCTTCTCCCTTCCTAGATTGTTCTGGCTGAGGATAGGGTTTATATAACTGTAAAACAGAAGGGTTTGAGCTTTCTCACACAGTTTGTTTATCTACTGCACCCTGAAGGCACACATTAATGTTAATTTTTCAACCCACTGAACTAAGATGACCTGAGATTCTATTGTGTGTTCCCCGTTAATCATCAGTAATCATATCGCTAGACAAGTGCCTGGAACCGTGTGTTAAGACACTGTTTGAAAACCCAAAATAAGTGAGTGGGGAATCTAATTGGGCCCAAGGCTGCAAAACAAGTGGGACCGAGTCAGAACTTGTGCTGAAAAAAGCACCATGTGAGGATTCTGAAGGAGGCACCACCAGTTACAAGTTGGTAAAAAAAAACTTTAAGAATTTCTAACTGAATTAGAAATTAGTTGTCCTTCTATTTTGTTTTCTATAAGCTCATTTAAATTGTAAAGCATTTTAATCTGGATATTTGGTTTTCTATTTTTGTGTTATCATAGGATTATAGAATCATATCCTACAGAAAGAATTGATTGGTTCATTGTGGGTGGCACGGTGGCACAGTGGTTAGCACTGCTGCCTCACAACGCCAGGGACCCAAGTTCGATTCTGGCCTCGGGTAACTGTCTGTGTGGAGTTTGCACGTTCTCCCCATGTCTGCGTTTCCCCCACAAAGGTGTGCATGTTAGGTGGATTGGCCGTGCTAAATTGCCCCTTAGTGTCCCAAGCTGTGTAGGTTAGGTGGATTGGCCATGGTAAATGTGTGGGTTAATGAAAATAGGGCGGGGAAAAGGGCGTGGGTCAGATACTTAGGGAGGAACTTTCCCGTCTCGCCTGCTACGGGAATCGTAGCGGGCGGGGGCGGATCATGCAAAGGTTCGTCGACCTCGGGTGGGATTTTCCAGTCTTGAGGCAAGCATGGCCGGAAAATCTCACCCTCTCTCAGAGAGTGTCAGTCCAGACTCGATGGGCCAAATAGTCTCCTTCTGCACTGTCGGGATTGTTTGACTGTGCCTCATCAAATAGTCCAATGCACCAGCTCTTCCATCAGAGCCTTCCTTATTGTTCCAATTTGAATTTTTATCTAATTCCATTTTGAAAGTTACCATTGAGTCTGCTTCCAGCGCACTCTCGGGCAGCAAGTTGTGAATCCAACTCCAGGCCAATCTGGGAGGGTTCATCCTGCTCAGGGTGAGCTCTGTACTACAGGAAAACCCATGGCTGTCGCCACTCCAAAATGGGGGCATTATTGTAACAATTCCGCATTTTGATTTATTGATTATAGGTGTGCACCTTATGTGACCTTAACGCTTCACAGGCACTTTCTACAGTGTAGTGACTGTTGTAAACATGGTAACCATTCTGCGTAAAGCTCCCACACTCAACAGTGAGATTATAACCACATCATCTGGTTCAGACTTATTGGCGAGGGACTTGGTCAGGGGATCAGAGAGACGGATCTCCTCAGCTCCTTTTTGAATCATTTCATGGGATCATTCACGTCAACCAGTCAGGGGATCTGTTTCATTTTCCATATGGCAGTACCTCTGATAATGCAGCACCCCCTCAGCATTGCTCTATACTGGTCCACTCTGAATGTTAAGAATGAAAGTTAGTGAATGAGTAGATGGGTGAATGGATGGGTGAATGGGTGAGGTAGATAGTTAGGTGAGGTGGTCGGTGAGTGAGGTGAGTAGGGTGGTTGAGATGGGTAGTTGTGTCTTGGCGGTAATCGAGTGGTCGGGTGGCATTTGGGTTGGGTTGAGAGGATACATGGGTTGGTTCGTTGGGCAAGGGGGGTAGTTGTGCTGGGTGATGAGGGTAGTCGCGTTTGGTTGGGTGGGTTGTTGTGCTGAGCATTGGCTGAGCAAGAATTTTTGTACCATTCAGCAGATGGACATAAGACACACACCCACCCACACACTCACACACACACACACACACACACACACACACACACAATCAGGGCCATCAAGGCAATCTCCCTCACTGAAGGTCAACAGTCAGTTACAGTCACTGGGATAGCAGATAGTTACAGTCACTGGGATAGCACTGCACGGCAGCAGGAAGACAGGCCATGGCACATAGAAGGCAAGGAATGTATGAGAATAAAAGCAAATGATGCTGAAAATACTCTGCAGGTTGGGTAGTTTCTGTGGAAAGAAACAGAGTGAATGTTTCAGGTTGATGACTTGATGTAAGGTCAACAGCCTGAACCATTAAATCTCTGCAGATACGACTTGTCGGCATTTCTAGAAATGTATGCTTTTATTTCAGATTTGCAGCATCTGCAGTGTTTTTGTAGGTGGGGATTACACAAGAATTGGTTAAGGTTCTCAACACTCAAGGCCTGCCCTGGGGATCTCTAGCCATTGAAGATCAATCTCCAGGATATTACTGTGTGTCACCCTGGAGAAACGTCATTGGGACATTGTCTTTATTTCATTTTCTTTAAACATTTCTCTTTACCATGAACAAAAATGTTGAACCCCCAACTTTCCTATTGCTTGCCATTTTGACTCCATATCTTGTTCTGATGCCACATGTCCAGCCTTGGCCTGCTGCTGTGCCCAACACAAATTCAAAAAACAACTCCTCATCTTCCAAGAAGCACAGTCCAGCCTTCTGGACTCAACATTGAGTTCAACAACTTTAGACTGTGAACTTTCCCCTCCATCCTGACACCCTCTTTTGGTTTTTGGTTCCCTTGGCTTGTGCCAACTCAACCCCACCTCTGCCCCACATGGTCACCTGTCCGTGTTGTTCAGCTTTTCTCCCACTGAGCACTGACCTTTATTCTCCTATTACTACAGTAAGAAGTCTCACAACACCAGGTTATTTGGTAGCACGAGCTTTCAGAGCGTTGTCCCTTCATCAGGTGAGTGGAAATTCTGTTCACAAACAGGGCATATACAGACACAAATGCAATTATAAGATAATGGTTGGAATGCGAGTCTTTACAGGTAATCAAGTCTTAAAGGTACAGACAATGTGAGTGGAGAGAGGGTTAAGCACAGGTTAAAGAGGTGTGAATTGTCTCAAGCCGGGACGGTTAGTGAGATTTTGCAAGCCCAGGCAAGTCATGGGGGTTACAGGTAGTGTGACATGAACCCAAGATCCCGGTTGAGGCCGTCCTCATGTGTGCGGAACTTGGCTATCAGTTTCTGCTCAGCAATTCTGCGCTGTCGTGTGTCGTGAAGGCCGCCTTGGAGAACGCTTACCCGAAGATCAGAGACTGAATGCCCTTGACTGCCGAAGTGTCCCCCGACAGGAAGGGTACATTCCTGTCCGGTGATTGTCAAGCAGTGTCCATTCACCCATTGTCATAGCGTCTGTGTGAGACCCTGTGTGTGAACCTCTCTGGCTACGTCGAGGGCATCCTGAAACCCATCGTACAAAGAGCCCCAGCTTCTGTCGTGACACTATGGACTTCCTACAGAAACTTAGCACACATGGAGCAGTTGAACCAGGAACACTCCTCATCACAGTGGATGTCTCGGCACTCTACACCAGCATCCCCCATGATGACGGCATTGCTGCAACTGCCTCAGTACTCAATGCCGACAACTGCCAATCTCCAGATGCAATTCTACAACTCATCCACTTCATCCTGGACCACAACGTCTTCACCTTCAACAACCCAGTTCTTCATCCAGACACATGGAACAGTCATGGCGACCAAATTCGCATCTCATTTTGCCAACGTCTTCATGCACAGGTTCGAACAAGACTTCTTCACTGCACAGGACCTTCAACCGATGCTATACACTAGATACATCGATGACATTTTCTTCCTTTGGACTCATGGTGGACAATCACTGAAACTACTATATGATGACACCACAGATTCACCATGGACTACTCTCCGGAATCGGTTGCATTCTTGGACACACGCATCTTCATCAAGGACGGTCACCTCAGCACCTCACTGTACTGCAAGCCCACTGATAATCTCACGATGCTCCACTTCTCCAGCTTGCACCCCAAACACGTTAAAGAAGCCATCCCCTACGGACAAGCCCTCCGTATACACAGGATCTGCTCAGATGAGGAGGATCACAACAGACACCTACAGACGCTGAAAGACACCCTCGTAAGAACAGGATATGGTGCTCAACTCATCGATCGACAGTTCCGACGCGCCACAGCGAAAAGCCACACAGACCACCTCAGAAGACAAACATGGGACACGGTGGACAGAGTACCCTCCGTCGTCCAGTACTTCCCCAGAGCGGAGAAGCGATGACATCTTCTCCGGAGCCTTCAACATGTCATCAGTGTTGGTGTTGGTCAGTATCGGAGGACGGTGAGGAGTTGCGCTCCTCCCCCCTCCCTGCCATCGCCTACCCCCATCACTGTCCTCCTACCCCTTTCAGAATAACAATCTTTTTTGTTCATTCATGGGATATGTGTGTCGCTGGCTAGGCCAGCATTTATTGTCCATCCCTAATTGCCCTTGAGAAGGTAGTGGTGAGCTGCCTCCTTGACCCACTGCAGTCCATGTGGTGTAGATACACCCACAGTGCTGTTAGGGAAGGAGTTCCAGGATTTTGAGCGAATGACAGCGAAGGAACAACGATATATTTCTGAATCAGGATGGTGTGTTGCTGGGGGGAATAATTCCAGGTGATGGTGTTCCCATGTATCTGCAGCCCCTGTCCTTCTAGATGGTGGTTGTGGGTTTGGAAGGTCCTGTCTAAGGTCCCTTGGTGAGTTCCTGCAGTGCATCTTGTAGATGGTACACTGTGGTGGTGGAGGGATTGAATGTTTGTAGATGAGGTGCCAATCAAGTGAGCTACTTTCTCCTGGTTGGTGTTTAGTTTCTTGGGGAGGTGATGGCCATTATCGCTAGACTATTAATACAGAAACTCAGCTAATGTTCTGGGGACTCGGGTTCAAATCCCACCACGGCAGATGGTGGAATTTGAATTCAATAAAAATATCTGGAATTAACTTTCTACTGATGACCATGAAAACCATTGTTGATTGTTGGAAAAACTCACCTGGTTCACTCCGGGTTTCCTCTGGGTGCTCCGGTTTCCTCCCACAGTCCAAAGATGTGCGGGTTAGGTTGATTGGCCATGCTAAATTGCCCCTTAGTGTCCTGAGATGTGTAGGTTAGAGGGATTAGTGGGTAAAATATGTAGGGATATGGGGGTAGGGCCTGGGTGGGATTGTGGTCGGTGCAGACTCGATGGGCCAAATGGCCTCTTTCTGTACTGTAGGGTTTCTATGTTTCTATTAATGTCCTTTAGGGAAGGAAATCTGCCTACATGTGACTCCAGAGCCACAGCAATGTGGTTGACTCTCAACTGCCCTCTGGACAAGGGTAACTAGGGATGGGCAATAAATGCTCGCCATGCCGTGATGCCCATGTCCCACGAATGAGTAAAACAAAGCTTCTTGAGTGTTGTTGGAGCGGCACTCAGCCAGGCAAGTGGAGAATATTCCATCGCACTCCTGACTTGTGCCTTATGGATAGTGGACAGGCTTTGAGGACTCAGGAGGTGAGTTACTCATTGCAAGATTCCTAGCCTCTGATCTGTTCTCCTAGCCACAGTATTTACATGGCTCTTTCAGTTCCATTTCTGGTCAATTGTAACCCTCAGGATGTTGATTGTGGGGGATTCAGTGATGGTAATGTCATTGAATATCAAGCGGTTGGTGGCACAGTGGCTAGCACTGCTGCCCCACAGTGCCAGGGACCCGGGTTCGATTCCCGGTTTCTATCACTGTCTGTGTGGAGTTTGCACGTTCTCCCCGTGTCTGCTCCGGTTTCCTCCCACATTCTGAAAGACGTGCTGGTCAGGTGCATTGACCCGAACAGGCACCGAAACAACGAGGGGAATTTCACAGTAACTTCATTGCAGTGTTAATGTAAGTTGTGACTAATGTATGTTGTGACTAATAAATAAACTTTAACTCATGTTGGAGATGCCAGGCACTTTCATGATGCAAATGCTCCACTGGTTATCCCAATCCTGGATATTGTCCAGTTGCCCATTTGAAATATTTCAGGATCATCTTTGCAGTTTTGATTCACTGTGAGCTTGTTGCCAGTGTCACAAGCTCAGGGGATCTCCAATATCCATGTCCTCTACATGTTGGATGCTGGGCGATGCAACATGGATTTCAGAGAGAGTCACTTTTGGTTTACAAACCCTTCACACGGGCGTGTGACTGCAATGTAGACAGCCTTGTTCTGCTCACTAAGCAGTTTTGTTACAGAGAAAAACAGTAAACACTGGAAGGTCATAACCTCTGTGAGAATGCACAGATCAAAAGCATTCCACCCATAATGAACCGATGAAGGTGTTCCAGCCGGAATCCTGACATTCCTTTCCTTCTCGCAGTTCTGATCGATCTCATTTTGGAGTAACTTCCCCCTCTTTTCAAAGTATTGAACCAGACCATTTCCAGATCTATCCCTGATTTAACATTCCTAATGTCTTCCTGAACAGCAACGTGCTAAATGAAAATGTACCAAATGAAAATTATTTTCTTATAAGATAACATGTGAGTATGAACATTTCTGACCTGGAACTTCACATTAAAAGGCCGTTTTATGCTTTGAGCTGAAGTGGACCAAAAATCCTCTTAATAATCTCTCCTTCAATGTCAGTAAAATGAAGGAGATTGTCATCAACTTCAGGAAACACAGTGGAGGACATGCCCCTGTCTACATCAAAGGTGATGAAGTGGGAATGATCGAGAGCTTCAATTTTCTAGTTGTCCAGATCACCAACAATCTGTCCTGGTCCCTCTACGCCGACGCTATAGTTAAGAAAGCCCACAATGCCTCTACTTTCTCAGGAGGCTTAGGAAATTCACATGTCCACTATGACTCTCACCAAAGTTTACAGATGCACCATAGAAAGCATTCTTTCTGGTTGTATCACAGCTTGGTATGGCTCCTGCTCTATCCAAGACCGCAAGGAACTACAAAATGTTGTGAATGTAGCCCAGTCCATCACGCAAACCAGTTTCCCATCCATTGACTCTGTCTACACTCCCCGCTGCCTCGGCAAAGAGCCAGCATAATTAAGGACTCCACACATCCCGTCATACTCTCTTCCACCTTCTTCTGTCAGGAAAAAGATACAAAAATCTGAGATCACGTACCAACCGACTCAAGAACAGCTTCTTCCCATCAGATCTTTGAATGGACTTACCTTATATTAAAATGATCTTTCTCTTCACCCTATCTGTAACTGCAACACTATATTCTGCACCCTCTCCTTTCCTTCTCCCCTATGTGCTATAAATGGTATATTTTGTCTGGATAGCGCACAAGAAACAATATTTGTCGCTGTATCCCAATACATCCCACACAACCGGAAGAATGTTGATGCATTGGAAAGGGTGCTGAAGAGATTTACCAGGATGCTGCCTGGTTTGGAGGATATGGACTATGAAGAAAGGTTGAACAAACTTGGATTGTTTTCATTGGAACGTCGGAGGATGAGGGGGGGCCTGATAGAGGTTTACAAGATTGTGACAGGCTTGGATAGAGTGGATAGACAGAGTCTTTTTCCCAGGGTCAAAGGGTCAATTACTCGGGGGCACAGGTTGAGAGTGAGAGGGGGGAAGTTTAAAAGAGATGCAAGGGACAATTTTTTCACACAGAGGGGGGTGAATGCCTGGAACCCGCTGCTGGAGGTGGGACAAACAGATTCTATAACAACGTTCAAGAGGCATCTGGATAGATACATGAATAGGCAGTGAATAGAGGGATATGGACCATGTAGAGGCAACAAAATATTAGATTAGAGAGGCATCTGTGTCGGCACAGACTTGGTGGGCCGAAGGGCCTGTTCCTGTGTTGTACTGTTCTTTGTTCTTTATATGTGACAATAATAAATCAAATTAAATCAGATCACTGCTTCTGCCTTCCAGCTCACCACCTGTTCTGCTCTCTGCTTCCTGCCACCTGTCTCAATCCCCATCTAACTTGAATCCTCTCTCACTCTCCCGCTTGCTCTTTGCTGCCTCTGTTTTTACCGCTCGCTCAGGAGAGGAATGGCGAGTGAGGAGCTGGATGGGAAGCAGCGAGCTTTCGGGAAAGTGAAGTGGAGAGTGGGAGGGAGCAGGAGAGTCAGGAGAGGAGCAACAAGTGGGAGGGCCAGAGTGGGAATCGCCGAGTGAAGGTGTCGGAGGAGAGAAATAGTGAGTGGACGGGTCAGGAGGGGCAGCGAGCGGGAGGCTAGGGAGAGGGAAACAGCGGTTGGATCATTTTGAACCGATGTAGCCGTTTCCTCACATGGCTTGGATCCTCAAGGAAGGACTTAAATGATGAAATCTATAAGTATTTCGGCATCTATAATGTATCACAGCTCGGTATGGCTCCTACTCTATCCAAGACCGCAAGGAACTACAAAATGTTGTGAATGTAGCCCAGTCCATACGCAAACCAGTCTCCCATCCATTGACTCTGTCTACACTTCCCGCTGCCTCGGCAAAGAGCCAGCATAATTAAGGACTCCACACATCCCGTCATACTCTCTTCCACCTTCTTCTGTCAGGAAAAAGATACAAAAATCTGAGATCACGTACCAACCGACTCAAGAACAGCTTCTTCCCATCAGATCTTTGAATGGACTTACCTTATATTAAAATGATCTTTCTCTTCACCTTATCTGTAACTGCAACACCAATTTTAATATAATTTTAATTCAATATTCCTTCCCTAATATCCTGGCCGCCACTTCTCTGTTACCTGCTGAATCACAGAATCATACAGTGCAGAAAAGGTCCTTTGGCCCATCGAGTGCACCCGACATATTAGAAACACCTGAACTCCCACCTAATCCCATCTGCCAGCACTTGGCCCATAGCCCTGAATGTTATGATGTGCCAAGAGCTCATCCAGATACTTCTTAAAGGATGTGAGGCAACCCTTTTACTACCACCATCCCAGGCAGCGCATTCCAGACTGTCACCACCCTCTGGGTAAAAAGATTTTTTTCCCATCCCCCCCAAACCACCTGCTCCTCACCTTGAACCTATATCTCCTCGTAACTGACCCTTCAATTAAGGGGAATAGCTGCTCCTTACCCACTCTGTCCATACCCCTCATCATCTTGTACACCTCGATCAGGTCGCCCCTCAGTCTTCTCTGCTCTAATGAAAACAACCCAGGCATTTCCAATCTCTCTTCATAACTTAAATGTCCCATCCCAGGCAGCATCCTGGTGAATCTCCTCTGCATCCCCTCCTGTGGTGACCAGAACTACACACAGTGCTCTAGCTGTGGCCTCACCAAAGTTCTATACAACTCCAACATGCCTTTCCTGCTTTTGTAATCTATGCCTCGATTGATAAAGGCAAGTGACCCATATGCCTTTTTCACCACTCTACTAACATACCCTTCCGCTTTCAGAGATCTGTGGACAAACACGCCAAGGTCCCTTTGTTCCACGGAACTTCCTAGTGTCATGCCGTTCATTGAGTACTTCCTTGATAAATTACTCCTTCCAAAGTGTATCACCTCACACTTTTCAGGGTTAAATTCCATCTGCCACTTATCTGCCCATTTGATCATTCCGTCTATATCTTCTTGAAGCCCAAGACACTCCGCCTCACTGTTAATCACCCGGCCAATCTTTGAATATGTTTGTCGATTTTGATTACTGCATCATTGTTATATTTCTATGTTTTTAACTTGATTACCGAGTCAGGAGAGGAGCTTATTGAATTTATTGAATTCAGCTTATTGAACTGCAGATGGGATTAGGTGGGAGTTCAGGTGTTTCTAATATGTCGGGGTGCACTCGATGGGCCAAAGGACCTCTTCTGCACTGTATGATTCTGTGATTCAGCAGGTAACAGAGAAGTGGCGGCCAGGATATTAGGGAAGGAATATTGAATTAAAATTATATTAAAATTGGAACTTATTGAATTTTTTGATGTGAGCTGCACGGTTTTGTTATTGAAGGCCGTTAATATAAAAAAGACTGAGCATGGGCAATAACCGTGCAAAACAGAAATGGAGGGAGCACTGTTTGAATGTCTGAATTCGGAACAGGAGTAGGCCATTCAGCCCCTCAAACCTACTCTGTCATTTGATCTGATTGTGGCCTCAACTCCGCTTTCCTCATTTCCTTTCTCAATCGAGAAGCTATCTGGGGGAGGTGGTGGCGTAGTGGTATTGTCACTAGACTAGTAATCAAGAGACCCAGGGTAATGCTCTGGGGCCCTGGGTTCAAATCCCACCACGGCAGATGGTGAAATTTGAATTCAGTAAAAAACATCTGGAGTTAAAAGTCTAATGACGATTGTTGTAAAAACCTATTTGGTTTTTTAGGGAAGGAAATCTGCCATCCTTACCTGGTCTGGCCTACACGTGACTCCAGTTTCACTGCAATGTGGTTGACTCTTAAATTGCCCTCTGAAATACACTCAGTTGGAGGGCAACTAGGGCTGGGCAATAAATGCTGGCCCAGCCAACGTCGCCTACATCCCCTGAATGAATTTTAAAAATCTAACTCGGCTTTCTATGGGGAAGAGAGACTATTGACTTGCTGGGAGAAAAAACATCTCCGCATCTCCAGCTTAAACTGGAGATCCCTTATTTTTAAGCTGTTTCTTCTAATTAAAGTGTTTGAAAAGGGTTCCTCTGAGTATCCACCCTGTCAATCCTCTCTGGATCTTATATGTTTCATTAAGAGCATCTTCTAAACCCCAGCAGATACAGGCCCATCCTGCCCAATATTGCCTTATGAGATAACTCCTTCATCCCAGGAATCATTCCTTTCCTCAACTGCTTTCAATTCGGAGAATGTCCCTAATTTACAAACTGCACTAAATGAAAACATGTTCTTAGAATGAGTTTTAATGGGGGAGCCTGTACTAACAACATGGTAAAACCAGTAAACAAATACTTGAGTATTCTGACTTCGTTCAGGATATTTTAGATTCTTTCTTTCTAAGGTGGGCTTGAGATAAAATCACCAGGACTGATTGATCAAATTCTGGGCCTGGAGCCTGACACGTGGGACTTTCTGACTGTCTGATGGGCTGTTGATATGACTAAAATTCCAGCGCACCTCCACAAGTGCATTTTTCTCAGATTCTATTGAATTTGATGACCTTCCCCCATTTAATCCATCCAAAAGCACAGACGTAGACGTTTGAGTTCCTCCCTCGTCTTAATTGTGGGCCAGGTTTGTATTTGTGAGGAGAGTTTCAACAATTTTATCTCACGAAGGAATCAAATTGCGGAGAAACAAAGTCCAGTGCAGCCATCAGTTTGGAACCTGTTGCAAAGAAAAGACCAGCCCTGATGGTCATACATTGCAAGAATCCATCAACAGCACTGATTTGTAAGAATGCCAAAAAAAATCAAGTCATAATTGGCCAATGCTCCTTTCCCAATGCGCATAATCTGCACTTTATTTGATTATCCAGGGTGGCACGGTGGCACGGTGGTTAGCACTGCTGCCTCAGAGTGCCAGGGACCAGAGTGTGATTCCCGGCTTGGGTCACTGTCTGTGTGGAGTCTGCACGCTCTCCTCGTGTCTGCGTGGGTTTCCTCCAGGTGCTCCGCTTTCCTCTCACAGTCTGAAGGACGTGCTGGTTAGGGTGCATTGGCCATGCCAAAATGCCCCTCAGTGTCCCCGAACAGGCGCCGGAGTGTGGCGAGCAGGGGATTTTCACAGTAACTTCATTGCAGTGTTAATGTAAGCCTACTCGTGACACTAATAAATAAACCTTAAGAAAGGAAAGGGAAATGTCAGGGTAATTCCCTAATCCTCAACTCTTACAGTTTAACTCACTGTGAGCACGGTGGGGGCACGGTGAGCACGGTGGGAGCACGGTGGGGGCACTGTGAGCACGGTGGGGGCACGGTGAGCAGCAATGTTCCATCATTCTTTCAGGGGGAGTTCGATGAATCTCTGGTTTAAAGCGTGTTTCTTTACACTATTGCGGCACGGTAGCACAGTGGTTAGCACTGCTGCTTCGCAGCGCCAGAGACCTGGGTTCGATTCCTGGCTTAGGTCACTGTCTGTGTGGAGTTTGCACATTCTCCTCGTGTCTGCGTGGGTTTCCTCCGGGTGCTCCGGTTTCCTCCCACAGTCCAAAGATGTGTGGGTTAGGCTGATTGGCCATGCTAAAATTGCCCCTTAGTGTCCTGAAATGTGTAGGTTAGAGGGATTAGTGGGTAAAATATGTAGGGATATGGGGGTAGGGCCTGGGTGGGATTGTGGTCGGTGCAGACTCAATGGGCCGAATGGCCTCTTTCTGTACTGTAGGATTTCTATGATTTCTATGACTATTGGATAGACTGTATAAGTAGCAATTTCACAGTTATTCCCCATGTCCTTCGCCATTTTGATGTAACCTTGTTCACCCCAGCCTGTTCCCCAACTGGAAAATTAGATAAAGAATGACATTAACATCACAGTTCTGTTCAGATGGCAGGATTTTTTATTTATTCATGGGACATGGACATCGCTGGCTGGCCAGCATTTATTGCCCATCTTTAGTTGCCCTTGTTCAGAGAGCAGTTGAGAGTCAATCACATTGCTGTGGATCTGGAGTCACAAGTAGTCCAGACCAGGTAAGGATGGCAGATTTCCTTCCTTAAAGGACATTAGTGAACCAGATGGGTTTTCCCAACCATCGACAATGGTTTCATGATCATCAGTAGATTCTTAATTCCAGATATTTTTTATTGAATTCAAATTCCACCAGCTGCCGTGGCGGGATTCGAACCCGGGTCCCCAGAACATTAGCTGAGTTTCTGGTTTAATAGTCTGGTGATAATCCCACTCGGCCATCACATCCCCAAATTGGATTGGAGAACTGATGCTTTTAACACTGGAAATTCAATGATACTGAGGGGATGTGATTGAGATCTTAAAAATGATTGAGGGATTAGATTGTGTCCAAGCACATGGGTTATTTGAGTCAGATCACTGAGTGGACCGAGACTCCAGCAGGATAAGTTGTGAGACATAAAGTTGGATAAGGTGCCGGAAGTACTTCACTGTGACCTCTGACATCAGTTGCCGGTCCATACGGTGACCACAAACTTCAAAATGGAGTGAGTGGAGGTGCTGTGAGTGGGGGGGACATCTCAAGCTATGGCAGCTCGGTGGGTAGTGGGGACGAGTGAGATCAGTTACTCTGCTCTCCTGGAGATTGCTCACTTGTCTTATGGGGGAGAAGAATTTCCCAGAGTTTTTATCCTCATTATCCGAATATTGTCTCCCACAGGAGACTGTGTGAGTGTTGGCGAGGTGAGGGCGTGCGCAGGTTGCCCTGTGCCTGCCCATTATTGTACACACACATCCTGCCCTCCAAGGATATTACATCCTAACAACCAATTTCCAAATATTTCCACCCCTACCAGGCACAATGGTCACACTGGGGGGCTCAGAGGCCATTGTAATCCCCAAAGTGATTGGGGACATGGCCGGTCAGTGCCCACCTAGCACACTGTCAGTGCCCACAAGGCACTCCAGCAGTGGAAAGCCAGCACTCTGGCATCCCGGCAGCAGTTACAAGGCACCCCGGCAGTAGAAACCCTGGAAACCCAGCACTCTGGCAGCCTGGCAGTGGTTACAAGGCACCCTGGCAGTGGAAACCCTGGAAACCCGGTACTCTGGCAGCCTGGCAGTGGTCACCAGGCACCCTGGCAGTGTCAGTTGGCCCCGGCTGTGATCAGTTATTTGTTGTGTTTTGAAAGTACAGACCTGTTTTTAACCAGCCAATAGCTCTTTCCATTCTCACTTCCATATCCAACCACCAGCACTGCGTGGCTTACACGCTCGCTGCAAGATTTCTCATAGTAGATTCCTGTAATCAGACACATGTTAAAGTGATAGAATTGTAAAATATAATAATTATTATTCCCTTCCTGTAAATATTTCCTCTTTCTCATCTTTTCCTCTCCAATTAATCTCCCGCTCTACAAACCTCTTTCCAAAACCTCGCTCTATAACGTTACTCATTTGTAACTTTGATCCATTTCCCCAATGTCCACATCCTGCCATTCACACCCCCTCTAGGCTCATCTTTTGTTTCTTGACTTGTCCCATTATCGCTCCCTGTGACCCTGCGCCACCAACTCTTTACTCATTTCATCTTGTTTCTTCCACCCTGTCACAGACCTTTCCTTTCTGCCTTTTTCCACACTCCCTCCTTCCACTTGTACAAAACCGGTCACATCTCTAACTTTTCCAGTTATGATCATTGATCTGAAACATCTGACTCGCTTTCAACCAAATTCAGTATGTGCATGGACTGATATGTAATTAAAAATCATGTCTCGGTTACACATTTCCAATTGTGATCATATTTGTTCATGTTTTTGTCTCAATGTTTCCCACTGCCCACATTTCCCATTCAGTTTTGCTGTCACACAGCACAATGTAGCAGTGGGCTCTGATCACTCAGTGTTTCTGTGGGATCACTTTCTGAGTCTCCCAGCTCCATTGTATATATTATATTCATCAACTGACCAGAGACAGCACTGGGGCAATGTACTGGAAACCTGTTCAAATTCTAGCACGCAGTTCCTCTCAATTCAAAAAGGAAAGACAGACTTGCATTTATATAGCACCTCACACAACCACCAGACATCTCAAAGTGCTTTGCAACCAATGAAGTATTTGGTGTCTAATCACTGTTGTAATGTAGGAAACACAGCAGCCAACATGTGCACAGCAAGATCCCACAAACAGCAACGTGATAACGATCATATAATCTGTTTTTTTGTGGTATTGTTGTTGGTAAATATTTGCCACAACATTGGGGATAACTTAGCTGCTCTTTTTCAAAAGAGTGTATGGGATCCCTTACATCTACCCAAGCGGTCTCAGTTTAATGTCTTATCTGAAAGATGGCACCTCCGACAGTGCAGTGTGTCCTCAGAATGGCACTGGAATGTCAGCCTTGATTTATTATGTACAACTTTAACCCCACTTTCAACTAAATGTGAAGTGATTCATCTTGGTAGAAAGAACATTGAGAGACATTCTGCAAGAAGGGGACATCTCTAAGGGCAGTGCAAGTGTGGAGGGACCAGGGTACATATGTGTCCAAGTCATTAACGCCAGGTGAGAGAGTAGTCCATGAAGCACACAGTATCCTGAGCTTTGTTAATAGACATATAGATTCGAAGAGCAAGGAGGTTATGTTGAACTTCTACAAGTTACTAGTTCATCTGAAATATTGTGTCCAGTTCTGGGGGCTGCATTTTGGGAAGGATGTGAAGGCATTGGAGAGAGTGCAGAGAATATTCGCAAGAATGATTCCTGGGATGAGAAACTTCAGTTATGAATGTAGATTGGAGAAGTTAGGGCTGTATTCCTTAGAGTCATAGAGGTTTAGAGCATGGAAACAGGCCCTTCGGCCCAACTTGTCCATGCCGCTCATTTTTTAAAGTCCCAATTGCCTGCATTTGTCCCATATCCCTCTATACCCATCTTACCCATGCAGCTTGGAGGTGAGAAAGCTGAGAGGAGGTCTGATTGAGCTGTTCCCACACGAGGGGTCTGGTCAGATAGATCGGGAGAAACTCTTTCCACTGGTGAAAGGATCGAGAACAATGGTGAACGGATTGAGGTAATAGTGATATCAGGAAAAGTTCTTTCAACCAGTGGTGTAGGAAGCACAGTAGCCAACATGTGCACGGCAAGATCCCACAAACAGCAACGTGATAATGATCATATAATCTGTTTTTTTTGTGATTTTGTTGTTGGTAAATATTTGCCACAACATTGGGGATAACTTCCCTGCTCTTTTTCAAAAGAGTGTATGGGATCTCTTACACCTACCCGAGCGGTCTCAATTTAATGTCTTATCTGAAAGATGGCACCTCCGACAGTGCAGTGTGTCCTCAGAATGGCACTGGAATGTCAGCCTTGATTTATTATGTACAACTTTAACCCCACTTTCAAATAAATGTGAAGTGATTCATCTTGGTAGAAAGAACATTGAGAGACATTCTACAAGAAAGGGACATCTCTAAGGGCAGTGCAAGTGTGGAGGGACCAGGGTATATTTGTGTACAAGTCATTAACGCCCGCAGGATGATACATGTGCAATTAATATAAATATATATCTTGTTTTTTTAAGGGGAATCTTTACAGTTTCAGATTTAGCCTGCCGGCAGCAGGTGTTCCTGAAAACCATTTGGCTCGAGGGTGTGAAAGCAAGTTAATTACTCATTTTCAGCTCAAAATTTGTTACTTAAATAGAGCTAATGGATTTTTGTTTGTTGAAGATGTTCCTCTGGGATTTCTGATTACAGTTGATTGACAAGGTTGTGTGATAATCATAGAATCCCTAGAGTGCAGAAGGAGGCCATTTGGCCCATCGAGTCTGCACTGACCATAATCCCAATCTGCAAGGTGCACTAATACTCAGTTTCTCTCTGAAAGCTTCAAGACGGTTATCACCATTTATAGCAAGCACATTTCTGGTTGCTAGCTGTATTTAAAGTGTCAGTTAAGTCACTAAGAGGAATGTTGCTTATTTGGAACTGAAACAGTGATAAGCTAGAAAGTAAAGTTGCTACCTTTTATTTTTAAATGATAATCAACTGTGAACAGTTAAGCTGCTTCATTTGTTAGAGTTGTATTTAAACTGTGTTATTAAATAAAGTTTGTTTTACTATAAAATATCCCTAATCTGTCAGTGGAATCATTCCTGGAAGGAAATATCCTTTCCTCACATCAATGTCAACATAGAAAAATTGTTGGGGCCTAGTCTGGTTTCATGATATAATTTGGGGTTCTGGTCGAGCACCTTAACAAAAAGCAAACAGTATCCTGGGCTTTGTTAATAGGGGGATAGATTAGAAAAGCAATGAGCCGGGACAACACGGTGGCACAGTGGTTAGCACTGCTACTTCACAGCAAGAAGTTTAACAACACCAGGTTAAAGTCCAACAGGTTTATTTGGTAGCAAAAGCCACACAAGCTTTCGAGGCTCTGAGCCCCTTCTTCAGGTGAGTGGGAATTCTGTTCACAAACAGAACTTATAAGACACAGACTCAATTTACATGAATAATGGTTGGAATGCGAATACTTACAACTAATCCAGTCTTTAAGAAACAAAACAATGGGAGTGGAGAGAGCATCAAGACAGGCTAAAAAGATGTGTATTGTCTCCAGACAAGACAGCCAGTGAAACTCTGCAGGTCCACGCAACTGTGGGAGTTACAAATAGTGTGACATAAATTCTGATTCTAGGATCGCATGATAAAGACTCAGGAGGAAAAAAGCAGAAATATTTATGTGAAATAGTGTGACATAAACCCAATATCCCGGTTGAGGCCGTCCTTGTGTGTGCGGAACCTGGCTATCAGTTTCTGCTCCGCGACTCTGCGCTGTCGTGTGTCGCGAAGGCCGCCTTGGAGAACGCTTACCCGAATATCAGAGGCCGAATGCCCGTGACCGCTGAAGTGCTCCCCAACAGGAAGAGAACAGTCTTGCCTGGTGATTGTCGAGCGGTGTTCATTCATCCGTTGTCGCAGCGTCTGCATAGTTTCCCCAATGTACCATGCCTCGGGACATCCTTTCTTGCAGCGTATCAGGTAGACAACGTTGGCCGAGTTGCAAGAGTATGTACCGTGTACCTGGTGGATGGTGTTCTCACGTGAGATGATGGCATCTGTGTCGATGATCCGGCACGTCTTGCAGAGGTTGCTGTGGCAGGGTTGTGTGGTGTCTTGGTCACTGTTCTCCTGAAGGCTGGGTAGTTTGCTGCGGACAATGGTCTGTTTGAGGTTGTGCGGTTGTTTGAAGGCAAGAAGTGGGGGTGTGGGGATGGCCTTGGCGAGATGTTCGTCTTCATCAATGACATGTTGAAGGCTCCGGAGGAGATGCCGTAGCTTCTCCGCTCCGGGGAAGTACTGGACAACGAAGGGTACTCTGTCCACTGTGTCCCGTGTTTGTCTTCTGAGGAGGTCGGTGCGGTTTTTCGCTGTGGCGCGTTGGAACTGTTGATCAATGAGTCTAGCGCCATATCCTGTTCTTATGAGGGCATCTTTCAGCGTCTGGAGGTGTCTGTTGCGATCCTCCTCATCCGAGCAGATCCTGTGTATACGGAGGGCTTGTCCGTAGGGGATGGCTTCTTTAACGTGTTTAGGGTGGAAGCTGGAGAAGTGGAGCATCGTGAGGTTATCCGTGGGCTTGCGGTACAGTGAGGTGCTGAGGTGACCGTCCTTAATGGAGATGCGCGTGTCCAAGAATGCAACCGATTCCGGAGAGTAGTCTATGGTGAGCCTGATGGTGGGATGGAACTTGTTGATGTCATCATAGAGTTGTTTCAGTGATTGTTCACCATGAGTCCAAAGGAAGAAAATGTCATCGATGTATCTAGTGTATAGCACCGGTTGAAGGTCCTCGAAAGCTTGTGTGGCTTTTGCTACCAAATAAACCTGTTGGACTTTAACCTGGTGTTGTTAAACTTCTTACTGTGTTTACCCCAGTCCAACGCCGGCATCTCCACATCACTTCACAGCGCCAGGGACCCGGGTTCAATTCCCACCTTGGGTCACTGTCTGTGTGGAGTTTGCACGTTCTCCCCGTGTCTGCGTGGGTTTCCTCCGGGTGCTCCGATTTCCTCCCACAATCCAAGGATTAGGTGGATTGGCCATGCTAAATTGACCCTTAGTGTCAGGGAGATTAGATATGTGGGGATATGGGGATAGGGCCTGGGTGGGATTGTGGTCGAGGTGCAGACTCGATGGGCTGAATGGCCTCCTTCTGCCCTGCAGGGATTCTATGATTCTAAGTTGAATTTCTACAAGTCACTCATTCACCTGAAGTATCGTGTCCAGTTCTGGGGGCTGCACTTTAGGAAGGATGTGAAGGCATTGGAGAGAGTGCAGAGAAGATTCATGGGAATGATTCCTGGGATGAGAAACTTCAGTTATGAAGGTCGTGAATGTAGCCCAATCCATCACGCAAACTAGCCTCCCATCCATTGACTCTGTCTACACTTTCCGCTGCCTCGGCAAAGCAGCCAACATAATTAAGGACCCGATGCTCCCCGGACATTTTCTCTTCCACCTTCTTCCGTTGGGGAAAAAGTACCAACCGACTCAAGAACAGCTTCTTCTCTGCTGCCATCAGACTTTTGAATGGACCTACCACGCATTAAGTTGATCTTTCTCTACATCCGAGCTATGACTGTAACACTACATTCTGCACTCTCTCATTTCCTTCTCTGTGAACAGTATGCTTTGTCTGTATAGCGCACAAGAAACAATACTTTTCACTGTATCCTAATACATGTGACAATAATAAATCAAATCAAAAATCAAAAAGATTGGAGAAGTTGGGACTGTGTTCCTTGGAGGTGAGAAAGCTGAGAGGAGGTCTGATTGAGCTGTTTCCCCCATGAGGGGTCTGGTCAGATAGATCGGGAGAAACTCTTCCCACTGGTGAAAGGATCGAGAACAATGGTGAACGGATTGAAGTAATAGTGATATCAGGAAAAGTTCTTTCAAACAGTGAGTGGTTAGGATCTGGAATGCACTGACTGATACTGTGGTGGAGGCCGTTTCAAAGCATTTAAAACAGAACTAAACAATTATTTGAAAAGAATAAGCGCGCAGAGTTAGAGGGAGATGGCGAGGAATGGAACTGAGTGAGTTGTTTATTCAGAGAGCCAGTCCAGACACGATGGGCCAAATGGCCTCCTTCTGCAATCCTGTAATTCTGTGATTCTTGTTCTCAGATCCTGGACTGGGCCTTGAACCCTGAACCTTGTGATTTGGAGGTGAGAGTGTGAGTAATTGACAATTCATGTGAAAATAAACAAACATTTCTTTTATCTTTTGAATTATATTTTGGTGTTTTTGGTTTGTGTTAGCTACATACACTCTGGAATGTGAACTGGGTCACTCAGCCTGTTGTTCGGGTTGTGGGGGGGGGGCCGGTACTGACACCTACTGGAAGGTTTTGGGACTGTGAAAACTGGGATGGAGTTTGGAGCTGCAAAATTGGGCTCTGTAACTGGTTGGAGTTTCAGCTCAATGTGGGGAGGAGAGTTTGGAAAATAAAATAGCATCTTGCTGAGGGCATTAGCATTGGGTCAGAAGGAAGTGGAGAAAATTGAGAGATACAAACTGACACCATCTGCAGCTTGTGAACCACAAGAAATTGTGGTGTTTGGGGGAAGTGGGATGTGAGATGGTGGATTCAGGAGGAACAAAGCATCATCCTCTATTGTTTCAACCCCACCACTGGCCACAGCCTCCGTTGTGGCTACACTAATGATTGCCGGTATTGGGCCGGTACATACTGCCCGTCACTGCTGGTCTGTTTATGGATCACCTTGTCCTGCAAGAGGGAGGGAGGTGGCTCACAGAGTTTGGCGCAAAGTGTTTGGCTGTTGTGGCTTTCACGGTTGAATAGCTGGCTCTGTGCGCTCTCCGTGGGATATGGGTTTGATGTTTGTAGCAATGCTAAATGTCTGAGGGTGAGGTGAAGCTGTGAATGTGAGAGTCGGGTTTTGTGTGATAGACATTGTTGGAGAGTGAGTGGAGTGGGTCTGGTGGATGGAACAGAGGGTGTGAGGCGAGTGGTGCTGTAGCGTGGAAGCTGCGTTGACTTCCAACATCATCGGGCTCCTGCGCGGCCTGGACGCTTACCCCACGGTTCAGGTGGTGTCTGTCAGCTGGGACAGATGCTGTCCCGCTGGCAGCAGTGGGGGGCATGAGGTAGATAGCGTTTGCGAGTCTAGGATTCCCATGGGATTGTAGAGAGTTTCTTTGGGATTGTGGGGGCAGAGCAGGGATTGTGGGAACTGACGGTGGGCTGGCTTGGAAATGTTGGGATCAAAGGTTGAAAATTTGAATTAAAGGGCGGGGCTTTACGACCTCGCTCGTCCCGAAACCGTAAAATCCCACCCGAGGTCAACAGACCTTCCCGTGCTCTGCCCCTTGCCCATTCCAATTCCCGTGATGGGCGGGGCATAAAGTTCCAGCTAAAGTGTTTGGTGCTGGTGGAATAAATGGGCACTGAGCTGGAATGTTTGTCTATTCCGTGTGCTCTATTCCTACATCACTGAGCTTTTGTAAGGATCCACTTTGTGAAGATGCATTCACTCACCTTGACCCTGAGGTCATTGGACTTTTTTACAGCACCATCTCTAGATCCTCGGAACCAGATTCCTGGCATTGACTGTGACACTTGCTGCTCCCACTGCCTTCTCAATGTCAGTCTGGAGGCTCTCCTGGTCTCCTGAAGGAAGGGGCTCTCTCTTCCCCTGCCCACCTCCTGCACCAAGGCCTCCAGTGCTGTATCAGAGAACGTAGGCTGTCTGGCCTGTTGCATCATTTCCACTTCTCTTTCAGCTTAGAACCTCTGCCTGAGTCCCAGCTCCTGCTCCTTTAAGAGCTACAGGTTGGATTTAAGTCGTACAGACTCCCTTTAAATGGTGCTGACCTCACACTATCCTGGGCCCCTGTTGAGGTGTGCAGTCACTCAGCAACACGTTAGCACTGAGCTGCACATCACTGGCAGTTAAATTAGCAGACAGTTTGTGAGCTGCCTGTATCATTACGAATGGGTGCGGCTAAATTGTCCATCACAATTCCCACACGTGATTACCAGCCTGATCTAATTTTAACCCCATGCTGCAGACAGCACTGGAGGGTATGTAGCACTGGGGCAGGGGGTAAAACATGAACGAGGTGAAGGGAGATGGTCGTTTCCATTAGAAATGGAATGGCTTTAAATTCAGAGAGGGGCGTGTACATCTGGGTGGCCTCGTACACCAGTCGCTGGAGGTAAACATGAAGGTGCATGTGGTTAAGAAGGCAAATGGTATGTTGGCCTTCAGAGCAAGAGTTCAGGGTGGCACCGTGGTTAGCACTGCTGCCTCACAGCGCCCAGGGTCCCAGGTTCCATTCCCGGCTTGGGTCACTGTCAGTGTGGAGTCTGCACATTCTCCCCGTGTCTGCGTGGGTTTCCTCCGGGTGCTCCGGTTTCTTCCCACAGTCCGAAAGACGTGCTGGTTTGGTGGATTGGCCATGCTAAATTCTCCCTAATGTACCCGAACAGGCGTCGGAGTGTGGCGACTAGGGGATATTCACAGTAACTTCATTGCAGTGTTAATGTGAGCCTACTTGCGACGCTAATAAATAAACTTTAAAGATTTAAAGCTTTAATCAACCCATATCTTTCCACCTGATTACTAATTCTAGCCCGAGGAATTGGGTTGATGTGAATCACATTGACTTTGGTTTTTTTGTCTCAATAACAGACGCCATCACCGCTGAGTCAGTCTCAAACCAATCCGTGTTGTGGGTTCCGTCTTTACCAAATGATGTTTCTGCTGCTTCATGGATGTTGAGTGAATTCCAAGCTTCATCCATTCCATGTTCCAGCTCCCAGGATGAAAGGTTACCTTTCTTTATTTGCTGCATAGTGGCCGCATGAGGAGGGGCAGCAGTGCCAGTATCTGTACCCTCCTCCCAAGCTCGTAGACTGGTATCCAGAGGAAAGATAAGAGCCGACACAGCTGGGGCCGAGTCAGGTTTACAAGTTGCTGGAAGGCGCTAACATGAGGGAAACACAACCACCCAATGAGATTCCATCTAGAGTTGGCTGTGAGTGGCTAAGGGAATAACCCTTCGCCATTAACTCTTGATGTTATTGTTGAAAGGCTCACCCTGGCAAGGCCCAGATTACCACAGATGTATTTTTGATTTGATTTATGATTGTCACAGGTATAGGATACAGTGAAATGTATTGGGGGGAATTCTCCCGCCCCGCTCGCTATGATTCCTGAAGGATTGGGCGGTCCATGCACAGGTCCATTGACATCGGGTAGGATTCTCTGGTTTTCGGGCGATCGCAGCCGGGGTATCCCCACCCACTGGGCCCGATTCTCCCATCGCGACCCACAACCTTTCTGGCAGGTCTGGTCGGGAGAATCACGTCGTCGGCCTTCTTCCGGGATTTGCACCGGGAACGCATGCCGTCTCCCAGAGGCGGAGAACAGTCGGAGTCCAGACCACGCTGGAAACCGGCGGGAAAGAGAGGTAAGTGATTTGAAACTTTTTAAAATGTAGTTTAAATATGTTTTACATGTGATTATCCGGAACTTGTCGGGCCTGGCGGAATGAGGGGGGGCAATTGGGGACACCCCCCAGGAGATCAGGCGGCGGAGGGTGGTGCCCCCTGGGCATGGACACCCTGGCAGTGCCAGCCTGTGCCCCCAGGCACTGCCCAAGGGGCAAAGTGCCCATTCCCAGGGGACACTTTGACACTGCCCAGCAGACAATGGGCAGTGCCAAGGGGGCAGAGCCTATTGTGGGCAGGGCCTAGGGGGTGATTGGTGGGGGTGGGGGGGTCCTGCTGTCACTCTGCATTGCGATTGATCGGGCTGGAGGGAGGCCAGTGATTGGGGTGGGCTGGGGGGGTGGTGGTCTGCCGGGGGGCAGGAGGTGGTGGGGGGGGGGGGGCATCTGACCCCGGGGGAGGGGGTTCTGACCCCAGGGGGAGGTGGGGGTCTGCCGTGTGAGGGGGGATTGCCACTGTTGGGGGGGGGTGGGCTGGACATGGGGGCACTCCGTGGCGGGGGGGTCAGGGCTGGCCCGGGAATTGTTGTGGGGGCCGCGAGCGGGCCGTGGGGGGGCTGGAGGGGCAGCACTGCGGGGGTCTCGGGCTGGCCAGCAAATGGGGAGACTGACAGATCGGGGCCACTGTGCATGCGCAGAGTTCCAGAACTGTCAGACTCTGGTGTGAATAGGCCCCGCCCCCTGGGTTTTAATGAGATTCCTGATTGTGACTGCTGCAGTGCACAGAGTGCGGAGATTCGGGTGAGAGGCTGCACTGAAAAAACAGTCGTGATCTAGAACAGTTTCCCACCAATTAAGCACTTTTGGGAGAATCGCTCCCATTGTTTCTTGTGTGCTATCCAGACAAAGCATAATGTTCATAGAGCACATAGAGGAGAAGGAAACGAGAGAGTGCAGAATGTAGTGTTACAGTCACAACTAGGGTGCAGGGAAAGATCAACTTAATAAAAGGTAGGTCCATTCAAAAGTCTGACGGCAGTAGGGAAGAAGCTGTTCTTGAGTCGGTTGGTACGTGACCTTATACTTTTGTGTTTTTTTCCAGGAAGAAGGTGGAAGAGAGAATGTCCGGGGTGCGTGGGGTCCTTGATCATGTTGGCTCCTTTCCCGAGGCAGCGGGAAATGTAGATGGAGTCAATGGATGGGAGGCTGATTTGCATGATGGACTGGGCTATGTTCACAATCCTTTGTAATTTCTTGCAGTCTTGGTCAGAGCAAGCGTCATACCAAGCTGTGATACAACCAGAAAGAATGCTTTCTATGGTGCATCTGTAAAACTTGGTGAGGGTCGTAGTGGTCGTACCAAATTTCCTTAACCTCCTGAGAAAGTAGAGGCGTTGGTGGGTTTTCTTCACCCATTTGATCCAGGTGTGTGAAAAGAGCAGTTCCTGCTGAGCCTGATCCACGTCTTTCCAACCTCTCTCTCTCTCCTTCTGTTTGTCACAACAAGAAATAAGGGATAAGGATAGACTGAAAAAGAGTGGCAAAAATGAATGAATATTCACAAAGCATTTACTCGATTATCTCCTGTTAGTTGATAATCGAGTATTCCTCTGCTGAAACTTGGCCAAACGGAGCTACATTGTTTTGTTCCTCTCATTATTCCACATTGCCAGTCGTGAAGGTATTAATTCAGGAAGTTATCCAGCACTGTAACATTTCTACACTAACTGAGCAGAGCTGGGGATATCTTTTCTCACTATCAGCCTTTGAATTTTCCAAACTAATATTTTATTCACAAGTTGGAGTTACATTTTAAGCCAAGGATTTTCCCAGGTACTGGGGGGTGAATGCAGGGCATCCGTTCATCTGTGGCTGACAATGAGCAAAGACACCACAAGATTCATTCAATTGTGGAAATGACTAGAGAGACAAGATGTTAATGCAGTCTTTGCATGTCTCATTGAGAAACAAAGGGACAAAGAGAGGGAGAGAGAGCAAGAAGGTGCTAACCGTGAGAAAGACAACTTTCTGCGATATTTGTATGTTTAGTTTGAATGTTGTAATGTGGGTTTTGTGCCCACCAGAGTAACAAACACCCAAACTCACTCTCACCCCTTAACACATATGCTGCCAGGGCCAGACCTATTGGTGTTTTCTCTCCTAGCTCCTGGTCTACAACTTGTAGTTCCAGGAAGCTTCCAAATATGCGGATAAGATTCCTGATATAGTTACAAATATTTAGACAACTACCATTTAAAGGACAGGTCACTTGTCCCAGACAAACATTGTGAGGAAGATGTCTTGACCTGTTTGTTCTCTACACACTGAGAACATCAACATGGGCAGTGCCTTAGAGATTTCCGATTCTGCAATAGAACGGCTGCTGCAGGGTGAAGTGTTGCAATTCAGGCAACTTCTCAATATTCTTAATGTTTGTTAATTGAGTCTGTTATAACCGCTAACCACAATTTCCAAACATTCTCCATTTCTATTGCCAGTTCTCTATTTCTATTGTTCTGATCATTCTGTAACTGTTACAATTTCTGCCCATTCCCCATTTGGGGTAAAATTCCCTGGAGTTTCTCCCAGTGGAATCACTAATGTTATGGTGCAGGAGCGGGAGGGGGCCTGGGGAAATGAATCCCACTTGTGTTAAGGGATGTGAGGATTTAGTTATGAGGAAAGACTTGGACCCTTCATCAGAACAAACAGGGTTGAGAGAATTGGAGACAATCTATTGATATGAGTGAGGAATGAGTGAGGGAGTAGGAGGCAGACTGTGGGAATAATCAGTCTGTGCTCCAATTGGCAGAATGTGGCTCGTGGTTTCTCCCAGGGATCTGTATTGGGGCCTCAGCTTTTCATTCCACTGATAAATGACTGAGATGAAGGAATAGAGAGTCAGAAACCCAAGTTTGCTCCCAATACTAAGGCTGACATTTCCAGCCCATCCCGGGATCTTCTTTCAGTCCAGTCTGTCCAAAGGCAGCACCCACCCCCCATTGGTGGGTTCCCTGGCAGTGTTGCTGGCAATTGATTTTGGTGGGACTAGGAATTCCCACTGGCTCCCATTGGCGAAACGCCTCTGCTGCCAGAGTACACGTCCAGGGGTGTGTTGAAGGGTGAGGGGGGGGGGGGGGGGGGTGGCGGATGTGGTGTGGGTGGTTAGTGCGAGCAAAGGCTATGGGTCCTGACAATATTCTACAACATTAATGAAGATTTGTGCTCCAAAACTTGTGTCGCCCCCTAGCCAGGCTGCTCCAGTTCAGCTACCATGCTGACCTCTACCCGACAATGTGGAGAACTGCCCAGATATGTCCTGTACACAAGAACATGAACGAATCCAACGTGGACAATTACTGCTCAGTTTCCATCAATAATGTGATGAAAGGGGTCACCAACAGGGTTATCGAGCGGCACTTACTCAGCAATAACCTGCTCACTGATGCCCAGTTTGGTTTCGGCCAGGGTCACTCACTCCTGACCTCATTACAGCCTTGGTTCAAACATGGACAAAAGACTGAATTCCAGAGGTGAGGTGAGTCAGCGAGTGCATCAAAATCCACTCAAAGCTTCAAACTCTCCTGGGCCATTAGAACAAAGAACAGTACAGCACAGGAACAGGCCCAACAGCCCACCAAGCCTGCACCGATCACGTTGTCCTATCGAGACCAACCGCCAGTATCTCGCTATCCCCCATCTGTTCATGTGTCTATCCAGATAAGTCTTAAATGTCGCTAACGTATCTGCCTCAACCACCTCACTTGGCAGAGCATTCCAGGCCCCCACCACCCTCTGTGTAAAAAACTTCCCCCGCACATCTCTACTTAACCTTTCCCCTCTTACCTTGAACTTGTGCCCCCTTGTAATTGTCATTTCTGCCCTGGAAAAAGCTTCCAACTGTTCACCCTATCTATGCCCCTCATAATTTTATAAACTTCTATCAGGTCGCCCCTCAGCCTCCGTCTTTCCAGGGAGAACAATCCCAGTTTATTTAACCTCTCCTCATAGCTAATACCCTCCATACCAGGCAACATGCTGGTAAACCTTTCCTGTACTCTCCAAAGCCACCACGTCCTTCTGGTAGTGTGGTGACCAGAATTGGACACAGTATTCCAAATGTGGCCGAACCAACTTTGCATCATTCTTTGAATCTGTCTCATTTGAACCCGAGCAGACTCAAGTTCCAATCTCAGTGTTGGTGATTCCCTGTATCTCGAACAAGGCTCGATCTGTAGAGCAGCCACTTACTGCTGCTTGTGTATCTTCTAGATTACATTTACACAGCTACTTCCACCCTTAACTCTTCATTTTCCCGCTGGGTCATACACTATCCCAGGTACATTGTGTTACTATCATGCTGCATGTTCCTGCACAAGGATGGGTGAGGAAGAGAAAGTAGGGAATTAGAGAGCACATAGCGCAGTATCCATTTTCACTTTCTCAGGAATTGCCAGAAACGCTAGGGTGATTGAACATTTCAAAAGATGTTCGCTGATCACCGACAGACAACATAGATTGATAAAGTGTAAGTTATGCCTGACAAGCCTGATCGAATCCTTCGAAGAAGTGCCTAAAGTAACAGACAGGGAAATGTCTCTGGATGCTTATATTGACGTCGGGAAGGTAATTAATAAAGTTCCTCATTTTTATTTATTCATTGAGGGGATATTGGCATCGTTGGCTGAGCCAACATTTGTTTCCCATCCCAAATTGCCAGTTCAGAGGGCATTTAAATAGTCAAACAATTTTTGTGGGTCTGAAGTCACTTGTCAGCCAGGCCAGGTAAGGAAGGCAGATTTCCCTCTCTAAAGGACAGTAGTGAACCAGATGGGATTTTCCTTTCCGAGAATCAAGAATAGCATCACGGTCATCAGTAGACTTGTAATTACAGCTTTTTATTGAATTCAAATTTCACCATCTGCCGAGGTGCAATTCGAACCCGGGTCCCCAGAGCATCACCCTAGCCTCTGGATTTCTAGTTCGGTGACAATACCACTCTGCCACCACCTCCTCTAGTTAGCTACAGTTGAAACTTATAGAATTTAGGGTAAATTTTTGACCTGGTTCAGAGATTGAGCAGTGGGAAACAGAGAGTTGGAATAATTGCAGGATTTGTCCAGTGCTGTCCCATGGGGATCTGTTTTGGGGTTTCAACATTACTTATTTATTCCCGACTTTCCTGGTGAGATAGAGAGCCACATACTCAGGTTTGCTGTGAACACAATAATCAGTGGCCTTGTAAAGAATGTGGATGGTGGCATAAACCTTAGAGAGATGTATAAGTTCACATGATACAAGAGCAGAATCAGGCCACTCAGCCCATTGAATCCACTCCACCATTCGATCATGGCTGATATGTTCCTCATCCCCATTTTTCTGCCTTCTCCTCATAACCCGTCAACCCATTACCAATTAAAAATCTGTCTAACTCCTCCTTAAATTTACTCACTGTCCCAACATCCACCGCATTTTGGGGTAGCGAATTCCACAGATTCACAACCCTTTGGGAAAAGTAGTTTCGCCTCAACTCTGTTTTAAATTTGCTGCCCCTTATCTTCAGACTATGACCTCTCGTCCTAGAATGCCCCTCAAGAGGAAGCATCCACTCCACATCTACTTTATCCATACCTTTCATCATCTTGATAGGTTCAATAAATTGGTCAAAACTTGATTTCAATATTGACAAGTGTGAGAGCAATCACCTTGGAGCTAAAATAGGAGAAACCGTATCAGGTACTAACAGCGGAAACGTCTGACCTCGCCTGTGGCTGGGATTCTCCGGTCCCGCTTCAGTGAATGGAATTTTAGCTGAGCACTAAATCCTCCGTTCTCTCTGGCAGCGATGGTGGGGTGAACGAGGTCGGAGAATCCCACCCTAAACGGTGAGAAGTTAATACAAAAAATAATTAGAAAGGTGAATGGAATGATGGTCTTTCTATTGAGAGGAGTAGAATACAAGAGGTTAGAAGCTGCAGCTGCACAGAACTCTGATTAAACCACACCAGGAATACTGTGTTCAGTTCTGGACCCCACACCTTCGGAAGGGTACATTGGCCTCAGAGGGAGCGTAGTGTCAATTTACTAGAATGTTACCTGGACTCCAAGGGTTAAATTATGTGGGGAGATTATACAAATAGGATTGAAATTTCTGGCATTTGAAGATGATGATGTGATTTGATTGAAGTTTTCAATATTTTAAGGGGAATTGATTGGATAGAGAGAGAGAAACGATTACTGCTGATTGGCGAATTGTTCAGAGAACATGATCTAAAATTACAGCCAGTCAGGAGTGAAGTTTTTTTAAAGTTTAATTTACGAGTGTCACAAGTAGTTTAACACTGCAATGAAGTTACTGTGAAAATGCTTTACTTATTCTTAAAGTTACAAAGCCAGTGCTCAGAGTGGACTGGACAAACCTAGACACATCTCCTTGCTTGCTCCAAAAACCAAATTTCAATTGAATCCAATTCAAGGTCCCCATGAGGGGGACAAGCAAGATCTAAGCTGACAAGATGAGACATTGCATCCCATCTTGGGCTTTATCTGACGCTTGACCTTAGAAGTTTGGAAAGATTTGAACCATTGTAAACTGCAATCAAAGCTTCACACAGCTCAAACTTTACAACCTTCTCAATTCAGTGAATTCTTTTAATGTGGGTGAAGCAGAATGACATTAAATTGTGTGTCGGTGTCTATCTGGATTTTGGGTTTGTTTACTGACTCAGGAAAAGAAGAGAATGATTGTAGTTTACAACACTCCACATCCCTGGTTAGGAAACAAGGATCAATCCAGGTTCAAAGTGGGGATTTCGATTGTGAACTGGATTGCAAACTCATCGTTAATGTGACAGTACTCCCTCTGCTGGGTAGAAAGGTCTCCCTGGGCATGAACATCACCAAGTATCCCCACCGTGAGAGAATGTACAGAAACCCCTCTACTGGTTCACCATGTCAACAACAGCAAGGAACAGGAGGAGGCCATTCAGCCCCTCGAACCTGTTCAACCAGCCAATGAGAACATGTCTGATCAGTGAGCAGACTCTGTAAACCCACCTTTGCCCCGTATCCCTTAATGCTCCTGGGAACAGAAATGTAGAATCCTCAAATTTCAAATTACAATTGACCCAGCATCAATTGCTCTTTATGGACAGAGAGTTAATTCCTACCATCCCCTGTGTGTAGAAATGTTTCCAAACTTCACTCCTGAATTGACTGGCTCTAACATTTAGATTATTTTCCCTAATCCTAGATTCCCCAATCAGCAGGAATAGTTTCTCTCTTTCTACCCAATCAATTCCCCTTAATATCTCAAAAAATTCAATCAATTCACATCTTAATGGTTTATAATCCAGTGATTACAATCCTATTTGTACAATCCCCTCATGATTTAACCCTTGGAGTCCAGGTAAGACTCCAGTAAATCGATATCCCGCTGCCGCTCCATGACCCGGGAACTCCGGTGACTGTCCTTCTGGTAACAGCCTCGGCCTACCCAGTGCCATTGCTGTGCACAGGCGTTACCAGCCTTTGATTGGCCAGCAGCTCTTGGTGGATGGGACGTCTGCCCCCGGATGTTTGAATCCAGGGACGGAGTTGCCCGATTGGTGTTTGGGTCAGTGGGCCTTCCCAAGAAGAGGCAGCATGTGTCTCCCAATGGCCCTCCAGCCAGCAGCCGAGAATCCCCACACCTCAACAAGGTTCTGCCCCGAGAGTGGAAATGAAGCCTTTTGCTGTGTTTTCGCAATGGCGCACGACACTGGTCACATGTCTCACCCGTTTCTTCCATTCTCCTGGTGTCTCCAACTTCAGCCATGGGGAACAGGCGACACATGAGTGAGAGATGTCACTACCTCCATCTCCTGGTCAAACTCCATCACTAGGGAGTAACTTTTCCACACTCGCTCCAATCTCTTCCACATTTCTGCAGCATTTGTTTTGTGAATGTTAAGAACTGGGGATTTAGTTGGACCGCATTCTGACATCAGTATGAACAGGTTTCATTGTAGACGAGGGGCATGATCTTACCGGCTCACTGCGTCTGTTGATCAATGTGGTGAGCCGGGAAGGTAGTGTGTGAGGGCAAAAAAACGAACCACGCCGGGTGATTTGCTATTCTCCTGGCCCCTTTTCGACAGTGAGAATGTCTCCGCACCCAGAAAAGGATTAACAGAAAAATAATGGAAGTTAAAAACACTTACCTGGCTCAGGATGGCTGCTTCCACCTTCACACTGGTGAGACAGCATGCTGGCAAGAATCATTACTGCCCTGCTGTAGCAGAGACCAGGTGCTGTGGCCACTCCGCCATTGCCATTGAAGGCCCCGGGTAGTTAGGGCATGGCTGGGCTGTGCCCATCAGGCAGTGGCAGTCTGACACTCTGGCAGTGCCCACCTGGCACACTGGCAGTGCCTGGTTGGTATCATAATCCGATGTCCGTGGTGGAAGGGGTTGGGGGGGAGCTCTCCCAGTTCAGTAGGAGATTAGGACAGCCTGCGCAACAGTGTCCGAGTGCTCTGAAGCCAGCTGCACAGGCGTGTTTCGCCACATGCAATCGTCCAGGTCCAGAAAGCGCGCAAGGCCCATTTAAATATCAATGACATGCTTTGCATATCATTAACAAATCCCGGACCGCTCTGTCCAGCCTCACTTGTGCTTACCCCCTCACCGGTTGGCCCTCTCACCAGCAAGAATCACAGTTGGTCTCCAGTGGCGGAGACCAGGCGTGATGGCCACGCTGGGGGATCAGAGGCCGTTGAAGCCCCTGGGTGGTCAGGGGGCATGGCTGGGCAGTGCCCATGGGACAGTGCCAGCCTGGCAATGCCCACCTGGCACCCTGACACTGCCCACTTGGCACCATAACTGTGCCAAAGCATTGCTAAGTAGGTGAAGCGTGAATAGGGGTTGGGGCTATGATAGAGTGATGCAAGGGGGAAGCTCTGTAGGGGGGAAGCAAGGGGGGAAATCTGCAGACAGGGTGATCAACAGGGGGCTATGCAAAGTGGGGAGCTCTGCGGGGGGGGGGGGGCGATTGGGAGGGGGTACGCGAACGGGGTGATCAGCAAGTGGGGAGCTCTGCAGATGGGGGGGTGATCAGCGAAGGGGAATGCAGGGGGGGTGAGCGGTGGGGGGCTTATGCAAGGGTGTGTTATTGGCAGGGGGTATACAAGGAAGGGTGATCGGTGGGAAATGGGGGGAGACCAGCACAGGGAATGATTGGCAGGGAGATCAGAGTGGACCGCGGAGGGGGTCGTGGTGGGTAACTCATTGAGGGGTCCTGATGCCAGTGATCGGTATTGCTATGGGAGATGGGGAGGGGGTGCAATCTCTGTGAGCGGTGTGGGTGGAGTGGCAGGAGGTCTCCCTGTTCACTGGGAGATCAGGGTGCCTGTGCAATAGCGCCCCGAGCTGTCTGAAGCCGGCTTCACCGGTGACCTTAGGCTCCTCTGCACTCTCTCCTCTCCCTTCCCCCCTTACTGGTGAGAAGTGCAATTCTGTAAAGTGACAGCGTGTCATCAGATTGCATTATCAAACTCACCCAGAAACCAGGCCTGAAACTCTCCCGTTCTCTCGCCCGTTCAGCACTTTGACTTTTGTTCGTAAATTGCTCCCTTCAAATTTTTTATGAAGATTCCGCCTTGGGTTATTTTGAAGTTGTGTGGGTCACTGATATTTCCATTCAAACTGAAAGTTGTTTCAATCAAACATTTCCCTCGCTGCCGTTATGTGTCCACATTTCTTCAAAGTCCAAAGTCAGACAGATAAGAAGAGTAAAAATCTCTCATTAAATAGTTAAAGTTGCAAAAGAAGGACAGGGCGGCACGGTGACAGTGGTTAGCACTGTTGCCTCACAGAGACCTCTGGATTCGATTCCCGGCTTGGGTCACTGTCTGTGCGGAGACTGCACCTTCTCCCCGCGTCTGCATGGGTTTCCTCCGGGTGCTCCGGTTTCCTCCCACAGTCCGAAAGACGTGCAGGTTAGATACATTGGCCATGTTAAATTCTCCCTCAGTGTACCTGAACAGGCGCCGGAGTGTGGTGACTAGGGGATTTTCACAGTAACTTCATTGCAGTATTAATGTAAGCCAACTTGTGACACTAATAAATAAAATATATAAATTTTAGGTGCCGCTGCGGAACTTCACGTGTCTGCAGCACATCCTTGAGCCACTCACACTGGAGGGAGAGAGAGAGAAAGAGACCAAGAATTCATAGAATCACAGAGTTATTACCATGCAGGAGGCCATTTGGCCCATCACGTCTGCACCGGTTCTCTAAACGAAATCTAACTTAGTGCCATTCCCCTACCTTTCCCCCTGAATAAAGTCATAAGACCAAAGACACAGGAACTGATGTCAGCCATTCAAATCAAATCAAAAAATGGAGAAAGACAGCAGAAAGCTGCAGCATGGAGGGAAGTGGGGCTCCTTGTGCATAAATTACAAAAAGGTAGCATGCAAGTTCAGTAATAGAAAAGACAAATGGAATTTGGCCTTTAGTTCAAAGGGAATGGAGATAAAAATAGGGAAGTCTTGCTAAAACAATACAAGGCACTAGTTAGAACACACTTGGAATACTGTGAATGGTTTTGTTCCCTTTGTCTAAGGAAAGATCTACTGGCATTGGGGGCAGTCCAGAGAAAATTCACTAGGTTCAGCTCTGGCATCAAGGTATTTTCATATGAGGTGAGGTTGAGTAGGTTGGGTCTGTATTCATTGGAGGTTAGAAGAATTTCCTGACGGAAGAAGGTGGAAGAGAGTACGCCCGGGGTGTGTGGGGTCCTTGATTATGCTGGCTGCTTTTCCGAGGCAGTGGGAACTGTAGGTGGAGTCAATAGATGGGAGGCTGGTTTGTGTGATGGACTGGGCTACGTTCGCAACCCTTTGTAGTTTCTTGCGGTTTTGGTCAGAGCAGGAGCCATACCAAGCTATGATACATCCGGAAAGGATGCTTTCTATGGTGCATCTGTAAAAATTGGAGAGAGTCGTGGCGGATGTGTTGAATTTTCTTAGCCTCCTGAGAAAGTATAGGGGTTGGTGGGCTTTTTTAACTATACAGTGTTAACTGGGAATTTCTGTCTTGTGTTACAGACAGGAGGGGGATTAATTGAAAAAAAACCCTGGTTTCTCCTCTCACTACCCGCCCGTAAGCAATAAAGTGTTTTTAATTTCCACCTTTATAAGTGGTGGAACAGCCTTTCAGTTTGGAATGTTCCAAACCTCTATGATTGATCCCACAGCAGACTGGCGATAAGATCAAATAGGAGGGTTGGTTTATTTTACACACGCACAAATCGCAGTAAAGGGGTTTCGCAACATCTGCCCCTTGTGTACTCATACAATAAAAGAGAGACGAGGGAAAGACAGGGTTACGGGGCAGACCACAATAAAAATAAGAGGTTTTTTTACATGAATCCAGAGTCCAATGGTATATCCTTTCAGAGGCTAGCAGGCTGATTGTTACAGGGTGATCCATCTCTCCGGCAGTGAGGACTTCCACGATGGGTGAAGACATTCACAGTTAATTAGCCTTAAAGGCACAAAACAGAAGTTCCAATGTTCCAGTCATTCACAGTGTAGATGAGGGCCAGTCAACTGACCTGGACAGAGCTTGTTCTGCTGTTATCTGTTGATGGAAAATGGTAGACTGCCTGGGTTTAGTTCAACTTACTTCTTACTGTGTTTACCCCAGTCCAACGCCGGCATCGCCACATCATGGGTTTAGTCCCACATGGAAATATTACAGGCTCTAGAGGTGGACATGTGACATATTCCCCCAGCTCTTCTCCTGTGTGATGGATAAAGGGTGTATTTTCCCAGGTCTGGAATCCTGAGCTGTTTAATAGAGGAGTCGGGATCTCTGCAGACACACTGGGGGAATTTTACGACCTTGCTCGTCCCGAAACCATAAAATCCTGCCCAAGGTTGAAGGACATTTCCATTGTCCGCCTCTCGCCCGCTCCGATTCCCGTGGCAGGCGGGGCGGGGTGGTAAAATTCCGGCCACCGTCTCAGTTGGCTGAAGTTTTGCCTTCGAAATGAAGAAGGGTGTTGGTGCCTTTCTTTGTAATGTGACTACTCACAGTCACAAGAGGGCAGCAGCACCTTTTCAAACATAATGAGGTCCCTGTCGCTTTCCTGAAGATTAAAAGTTCCTCTGGTCTGAGTGACGGTTAATCAGAGTAAAGTCTTGTCCATTTTTCCGATGAAGATGATAATGTTATAGAGTAGCCAGGTTGATATGCACGTTCCGTCCTGGCCTCTGACTGGGACACTGTCAGAGCTGCTGTTATATTGTGAGAACAAGAGTGATTGGACTAAAATATCACATCCTGTGTCGAGATGATAGTGATTGACAGCAGTTTAAGTTACACCCTCTTAAAGGTACATGTACATGATATCACTAACCCCCCGCTCCCCCCTTTTTTTGTAAAGGAGAGCTTTACCATCAGAGAATATCAATGCAAAAAATAATAAAACTATGTCAGAATATACAGAATATACTGCTGCACAAAGCAAAAGATTTGCCATTTCCTGGTTATGTGTTGATACCAAAGATCTCAGTCAGACAAGTCTTCACTCACTAACACAAGTTAATGGTTAGTTTTATTGTGCTAATACCAACCGAGGTAAAGATATTAAACATTTCAAATGGTAAGCGCACGCACACACACACTCACACACACACACACTCACTCGCACACACACACACACAGACGCTCACACTCACACACACACACACTCACACTCACACACACACACACACACACACATGCTCACACACACTCACACACATGCTCACACACACACACGCATACACGCTCACACACGCTCACACTCACACACACACACACACATGCTCACACACACTCACACACACACATGCTCACACACACTCACGCTCACATACACGCTCACACACACGCTCACACTCACACACACACTCACACATACACTCACACACACATTCATTCACACATACACACACACACACACACACACACACATACCTACATATACACACACACAAACACACAGAACACACAAACACACGCACACAGACTCATGCACATATACACACACTCACACAAACACAATACACATATGCATTAAAAAAATATACATTGCAATGTAGAGGAGATTATCTTTCGGTTAACTTGAGATTCAGCAAGAAAAGGCAAGGAAATAAATTTTGTGCATGTTCATTAAAGGGCAGGGGGGCGATTCTCCCAGAATGCTGCACTGCTTGAGTAGCGCAGTGGGCCAGGAGACATCAGTGGCGGCCATTTTGCGGGCTTCCTATTGGGCGACTAAGATTTCCAGCATAATCAGCTCCGTGCTGAAAATGGGCGCCGAGCTGATTACAATATGAAAACCACAATTTCCATTTCATTAGCGAGCCCGGGACTGAAATCTCTGGGCCCGCTACGGTCTCCCCCCCCCCAAAACCCCCACCCTGCTGGGAGTGGTTCCCTCCAGCGAGATTTACTCCTGCTCCCCACTAACGGGGAACAAGCGGCCTGACCCCACTGGAGGGAAGAGAGGCTATTGAGGTCCTCCCCCAGGAGGTCGGGGGTAAGGGAGGGGTGCCCATTGGGCAATGTCAGCCTGGTAGTGCCAGCCTGGCACCCTGGCACTGCCTGAGGGCAAACTGGCAATGCGCAAGGGGCACCTTGACACTGCCCACTGGTCATCAGGCAGTGCAAAGGGGGTGGGGCTGGAGGGGGCAGGGCTCGAAGGGTCAGGGCAGGGCCTATTGGGGGGGCGAACAGTGGGGGTGGGGGGACCGCTGCCACTTTGCACTTGAGAGGGAGGGAGGAGTTGATCAGGTCTGGCCATCCAGATAGGGGAGTTGAACTCGGGTCCCTGGTGCTCTGAGGCAGCAGTGCTAACCATTGTGCCACCGTGCTACCCACAAGTTGAGACAACAGACTTAGCACTGACCTTCTGGCTTGGAGGTGGAAGAAACCATGTGAAGGATTTGCTCAATAAACATATCAATTTGATTCTTTCTCTGATCTAAAGAGGTGTGAGGGATGCAGGCTGATTGGTTCTGGCTCTCAGACTCATGAGGAGAGGAAGGGCCTGTCATAGATTGGTCGAGGGGCAGGAGCAGCAGTGGCCTGAGTAGCAACAGGGAATGTGGCTCCAAGAAATTCACCATATTCCCGGAGAGGGGCAAATGCAATGGCGACCATTGGCCCAACCTTGGGTGTATCGCAGTTGCTGCTCATATATGGAGCTGGGTGAAAGGCAATGCTGCAGGAGCCTCGCTTGTTCGGGGATGTGATCACTCACATTTTCCAGCTTCTCCAGAATGAAATGTGGCCACAAGGACTTGGAGGGTTTGCTTAGAGCATTACTGCAGCACTGACAACTTTACCAACTATTCCTTCCAGGATTCCTCTGGTGATTTGTACAGCATCTCCCGGTCAGCAACACACAAATACATCATATAGTTATGATGCCTTATTCACTAAGTATGTCCAGTACGTCCAGTTCTGCAAGGATGGCAAAGCCCGGCTGCCAGAGGGGTGGGATTTTCAGGATTATCCAGTTTCCTGGAAGTGCAGGGTGCCATCCACTGTACACATGCAGCCTTGAGAGCTCCCTGGCAGAAGCCTGTGGGATTGATCAGCTGAAAAAGGTTTCACCCTTTGAACGTCCAGCTAATGGGTGATGACAGAAGGCAAATCCTGCCTTTTTGAGCTGGGTACCCACGAATTTGTACAGCATTTGCACTTTGAGCCACTCACAGTTCCCTTAGACATTTGAAGGACTTCAGTGATTACAGGACTAGCTCCTCATTGACAAGGGATACCCCCAGAAGGCATGTCTGAAGATGCCAGTTCACCATCACAGAGTGCAGCTGAGGAGAGTTACAATGCCCACCAGGGCAGGGATAGAGTAGATGATTGATGTCCTGCGGATGAGGTTCAGATGTTTGGATTGCTCTGGCAGGACTCTACAATACCAGAGAAATCCTATTGAAGCGAGGCTTCAAGAAGAGCCAGAGACAGTGGCTTTGTGGCACTCTCTTCAGAAGTGAAGGTCTCCCATCTGCTTCACACCCCTCTGATCCCGCCTTGCCTTCAGCTGATCCAAGGCCGATCGCTAAGCGGTGGAGAAGACCACCGCCACCTACTCCCCACCCCCGTGGCTGGGGTGCGGGGCAAGAAATGGACTTGAGGGGGAAGGGATGGCCATGGAGGATCATCAATAAATCTACCCGTGGACCTCACTGAATACAAGTTCCCTGATTAGGCGAGTGGAGGCTCGCCCAATAGGGAAGGAGGAGCGCAGGGGGAGGGTGGTGTTTAAAACCAGCTGGCTCCACTCAGGCTGGCAATCGAAAGTCCTGGGATTGTCTGCACTCTGTAGCCATTGAACAGCACTCGACTGCCACTGTAAATAAATGTTGGACAGCTGGCCTCGGTAAGATTATTACACAGAGGATCAGAGAGATGCGTCCAAATCCAAAAGGAACTCAACAGATTAGATAGAAAGGAACAGTTCCTAATGGGGGAAATTTGAAGAACCAGGGGTGAGCAGTTTAAGATGATTGGTTACAAGAATCTATGGAGACATGAGGAAACGCTATTTTTATGCATGGAGTGTTTGGGATTTGGAATGTGCTTATTGAGACTGTGCAGGAGGCAGATTCTATCATTGCTTTGCAAAACAAATCAGATGAGCATCTGAAGGGAGGAATGTTTTCAGGATAATGGGGATGGATGGGCCAGGGGGAATGGTTGAGTTGATCTTGCAGTAGCTGTTGATTTCTCTTAATGAGGAGTATTAAGGGAATTAGGGTAAAGGTGGGTAAATGGAGTTTGGCTGTAGATGGGCCATGTTCTCATTCACTGGCCGGTCAGGCTTGAGGGGCTGAATGGCCTCCTCCTGTCCGAGTGGGTTATATTTGTTGAGCACAGTTAGCAGTGAGCCAGTAGGTGGTGTTCTACTCATTCTACTCATTGTAGCATCATCGAGAGCAGAATTCTCTCCTTCCATTTCCCCCTCTGCCTGTCCCAATTTGCAGCTCCTGTTTCTAAGATTTTCCCCCAAACTCATTTATTCTTTTATAGAATCATAGAATCCCTACAGAGCAGAAATAGGCTGTTTGGCCCATCGAGTCTGCGCCAACCACAATCCCACCTAGGCCCTCTTCCCGTAGCCCCACACATTTACCCTGCTAATCTCCCAGACACTACGATCAATTTAGCATGGCCAATCAAGCTAACTTGCACATCTTTGGAGTGTGGGAGGAAACCGGAGTGCCCAGAGGAAACCCATGCAGACACGGGGAGAAGGTGCAAACTCCACATAGACAGTGACCCAAGGCCGGAATTGAGCCTGGGTCCCTGGTGCTGTGAGGCAGCAGTGCTAACCACTGTGCCAAGTGCCACCCATCTCCTTAATTAGGAATAAAGTGCGCCACAAATTCTATCAATAGTCACTCCGAATGGACTTTTATTTTCCCATCTGCTGCTTCTTGATCCAAATGCCTCAGTGCTGCCCCATGTGGCTGCTTTCCACTGGTGACTATTGCAACTATTCACGCTTTTCCCGCTTTCCCAATAGCTTCTTTCCAAAGGCTATTCACACTTTCGTGGCCAGCTGAATCGGAGGATTGGAACCCACATCCCGGTGCTAACATTAAATATCTCCTAACTCTGAATGATCCATTTGTTCATTAATTGTACCGGCACCAATGCTCCATCCATTTGAGCACATTATTTGAAGAAACTTATCATTTCAAATTAAACTAAATTCATGGAAGGAAAAGATTATCTTGTTGATTTGGAATAGAAAGACTCTCAAAGTGAGTGCTGACAGCGTTTATTATATTGCTCAACATCACCAGTACATGCAGCCCATTGTCACTACACAAGTTGGATGATGTGGTTCATACATTAAATACACAATGGGATTGGTCTTTACATGAAGCTATAAAAATGTGCAGAAGCTGTTATTATTCCACGTTTTAAAATTGCTGCAGGAAGTTAAAGCAATGGTGTAGAATGAGTAAGCAGCAGCAGCAATGTTCCATCATTCTTTCAGGGGGAGTTCGATGAATCTCTGGTTTAACACGTGGCTCCTTACACGATTGGATAGACTGCGTAATTGGCAATTCCACAGTTATTCCCCATGTCCTTAGCCATTCTGATGTAACCTCTATCACCCCAGCCTGTTCCCCAACTGGAAAATAAGATAAAGAATGACATTAACCTCACAGTTCTGTTCAGGTGACAGGATGGAAAACTGAGGCTTTTAACACGGGAAATTCATCAATACTGAGGGGATGTGATTGTGATCTTTAAAATAATCGAGGGATTAGATTGATTTGATTTATTATTGTCACATGTATTGGTTACAGTGAAAAGTATTGTCTCTTGCGCGCTGTACAGACAAAACATACCACAGAGTACATAGGGGAGAAGGAAAGGAGAGAGTGCAGAATATAATGTTACAGTGATAGGGAGGGAGCAGTGAAAGATCAGCATAATATAAGGTAGGTCTATTCAAAAGTCTGAGGGCAGCAGGAAAGAAGCTGTTCTTGGGTCGATTGGTACATGACCTCAGACTCTTGTATCTTTTTCCCGATGGAAAAAAGTGGAAGCAACTATGACCGGGGTGCGTGAGGTCCTTGATTATTCTGGCTGCTTTTCCAAGGCAGCAGGAAGTGTCGACAGTATCAGTGGATGGAAGGCTGGTTTGCGGGCTCCGTTCACAACTCTTTGTAGTTTCTTCCGGTCTTGGGCAGAGCAGGAGCCATACCGAGCTGTGATACAACCAGAAAGAATGCTTTCTATGGTGCATCTACACCATAGATGCACCATAGTTTGTGAGAATCGTTGCTATCACGCCAAATTGCCTTAGCTTCCTGAGAAAGTAGAGGCATTGGTGGGCTTTCTTTATTATAGTCTCGACATGGACAAACCACGACAAGTTGTTGGTGATCTGGACACTTAGAAACTTGAAGCTCTCAACCATCTCCACTTCATCCCCGCTGATTCTTTATCGGATTCCCCGTATCAGTTTTTGTTTGTAAGCCGGGAGCAGGAGCACAGCCTTGTGGTCCGATTTGCCAAAGTGTGGATGGGGGATAGAGCGGTCGGCATGTTTAATATTTGTGTTGCAGTGGTCTAGAATATTTGGGCCTCTAGTGGAACAGGAGATGTGTTGGTGGTATCTTGGCAGGACACTCTTGAACTTGGCCTGATTGAAGTCCCCGGCCACGATAAACAAGACCTCAGGATGTTTTGTCTCAAGGCTATTTGTGTTGGTATATATTTCATCCAGTGCAGGCTTCACTTCCGCATGGGGGGTGGGGGGAAGTAAACTGCTGTCAGGATAACAGAGGTGAACTCCCGTGGAAGGTCGTAGAGGTGGCATTTCAGCGTCAGGTATTCTAGGTCCAAGGAGCAGACACCCGCCTGTATTGCTACGTCTGAGCAAGAGTTGTTGCTAAGAAGGCAGACCCCACCTCCCCTGGCCTTGCCTGAGGCAGCTGCACGGTTATTGTGTCCAAGTACATGGGTTATTTGAGTCAGATCACTGAGTGGATCGAGTCTCCAGCAGGATAAGTTGCGAGACATAAAGTTGGATAAAGTGCCAGGAAGTATTTCACTGTGACCTCTGACATCAGTTGCCAGTCTGTACGGTAAGTGTGGATTCACAACAAGCTTCAAAATGGAGTGAGTGGAGGTGCTGTGAGTGGGGGGACATCTCAAGCTATGGCAGCTCGGTGGGTAGTGGGGACGAGTGAGATCAGTTACTCTGCTCTCCTGGAGATTGCTCACTTGTCTTACGGGGGAGAAGAATTTCCAAGAGTTTTTACTCACATCATCCGAATATTGTCTCCCACAGGAGATTGTGTGAGTTTGGGGGGGGGGGGGGGGTGAGGTGAGGGTGTGTGCAGGTTGCCCTGTGCCTGTCCATTATTGTACACACACATCCTGCCCTCCAAGGATATTACATCCTAACAACTAGTTTGCGGATGTTTCCATCCCATCCACCCTTTATACCACTCACATCACCAAATTATTCTGCCTGTCCATTAAACTCTGATACTAACTATCTGATCCAACATGTTTTGTAATTACACACACCCCTTTTTCTCTTTGGGGAATAGTGTCGCAGTGTGAGAGGGATTAACAGGCTGATTATCAACTTGTTTGAATTGCTCCTTCTGTGGCCAACAAGTCCTGGGGAAGGTCGTGAACCTACTGAACCACAAGACCACTCCATCCAACCCGGATACCACCCACCCCATCCAACCCTGATACCACCCACCCCATCCAACCCTGATACCACCCACCCCATCCAACCCGGATACCACCCACCCCATCCAACCTGGATACCACCCACCCCATCCAACCCTGATACCACCCACCCCATCCAACCCTGATACCACCCACCCCCTCCAACCCGGGTACCACCCACCCCATCCAACCCTGATACCACCCACCCCATCCAACCCTGATACCACCCACCCCATCCAACCCGGATACCACCCACCCCATCCAACCTGGATACCACCCACCCCATCCAACCCTGATACCACCCACCCCATCCAACCCTGATACCACCCACCCCATCCAACCCGGATACCACCCACCCCATCCAACCTGGATACCACCCACCCCATCCAACCCTGATACCACCCACCCCATCCAACCCTGATACCACACACCCCATCCAACCCTGATACCACCCACCCCATCCAACCCGGATACCACCCACCCCATCCAACCCGGATACCACCCACCCCATCCAACCCTGATACCACCCACCCCATCCAACCCTGATACCACTCACCCCATCCAACCCTGATACCACCCACCCCATCCAACCCTGATACCACCCACCCCATCCAACCCTGATACCACCCACCCCATCCAACCCGGATACCACCCACCCCATCCAACCCGGATACCACCCACCCCATCCAACCCTGATACCACCCACCCCATCCAACCCGGATACCACCCACCCCATCCAACCCTGATACCACCCACCCCATCCAACCCGGATACCACTCACCCCATCCAACCCGGATACCACCCACTCCATCCAACCCGGATACCACCCACCCCATCCAACCCTGATACCACCCACCCCATCCAACCCTGATACCACCCACCCCATCCAACCCAGATACCACCCACCCCATCCAACCCCGATACCACCCACCCCATCCAGTGGAGTGGTCAAAAAGGCATATGGGTCACTTGTATTTATCAATCGAGGCACACATTACAAAAGCAGGAAGGTCATGTTGGAGTTGTATAGAACTTTGGTGAGGCCACAGCTGGAGCACCATGTGCAGTTCTGTTTGCCACATTATACGAAGGATGTGATTACACTGGAGGGATGAAGAGGAGATTCAACAGGATGTTGCCTGGGATGGGCCATTTCAGTTATGAAGAGAGGTTGGATAGAGTTGTGTTGTTTTTGTTGGAGCAGAGAAGACTGAGGGGGCGACCAGATTGAGGTGTTCAAGATTGAGTGGCATGGACAGAGTGGATAGGGAGCAGCTGTTCCCCATGGTTGAAGGATCAGTCATGAGTGGACACAAGTTCAAGGTGAGGGGCAGGAAGTTTTAGTGGGATGTGCGGAAAAACGTCTTTACCCAGAAGGTAGTGAATGTGCTGCTTGCGAGGGTGGTGGAGGTGGGTTGCCTCACATCCTTTGAAAAGTACCTGTATGAACACTTGGCACATCATAACATTCAAGGCTCTGGGCCAAGTGCTGGTAAATGGGATTAGGTTAGGTGGTTCTCATGCGTCAGTGCAGACCCAATGTGCCTAAGGGCCTCTCCTGCACTGTATGATTCTATGATTCTGTGAAATCCAGTGCTCCTGTCACTGCCCCGGCTGTGATCAGTTATTTGTTGTTTTTTGAAAGTACAGACCTGTTTTTAACCAGCCAATAGCTCTTTCCATTCTCACGTCCATATCCAACCACCAGCACTGCGTGGCTTATGCGCTCGCTGCAAGATTTCTCATAGTAGATTCCTGTAATCAGACACATGTTAAAGTGATAGAATTGTAAAATATAATTATTATTCCCTTCCTGTAAATATTTCCTCTTTCTCATCTTTTCCTCTCCAATTAATCTCCCGCTCTACAAACCTCTTTCCAAAACCTCGCTCCATAAGGTTACTCATTTTTAACTTTGATCCATTTCCCCAATGTCCACATCCTGCCATTCACACCTCCTCTAGGCTCATCTTTTGTTTCTTGACTTGTCCCATTATCGCTCCCTGTGACCCTGCGCCATCAACTCTTTACTCATTTCATCTTGTTTCTTCCACTCTGTCACAGACCTTTCCTTTTTGCCTTTTTCCACACTCCCTCCTTCCACTTGTACAAAACCGGTCACATCTCTAACTTTTCCAGTTATGATCATTGATCTGAAACATTAACTCCGTTTCTCTCTTCACAGACGCTGCCTGACCTGCTGAGTATTTGCAGCATTTTCTGGTTTTATTCTGTAAACTTTAGCCTCGCTTTCAACCAAATTCAGCATGTGCATGGACTGATATGTAATTAAAAATCATGTCTCGGTTACACATTTCCAATTGTGATCATGTTTGTTCATGTTTTTGTCTCAATGTTTCCCACTGCCCACATTTCCCATTCAGTTTTGCTGTCACACAGCACAATGTAGCAGTGGGCTCTGATCACTCAGTGTTTCTGTGGGATCACTTTCTGAGTCTCCCAGCTCCATTGTATATATTATATTCATCAACTGACCAGAGACAGCACTGGGGCAATGTACTGGAAACCTGTTCAAATTCTAGCACGCAGTTCCTCTCAATTCAAAAAGGAAAGACAGACTTGCATTTATATAGCGCCTCACACAACCACCAGACATCTCAATGTGCTTTACAACAAATGAAGTATTTGGTGTCTAATCACTGTTCTAATGTAGGAAACACAGTAGCTAACATGTGCACAGCAAGATCCCACAAACAGCAACGTGATAACGATCATATAATCTGTTTTTTTGTGGTATTGTTGTTGGTAAATATTTGCCACAACATTGGGGATAACTTAGCTGCTCTTTTTCAAAAGAGTGTATGGGATCCCTTACATCTACCCAAGCGGTCTCAGTTTAATGTCTTATCTGAAAGATGGCACCTCCGACAGTGCAGTGTGTCCTCAGAATGGCACTGGAATGTCAGCCTTGATTTATTATGTACAACTTTAACCCCACTTTCAACTAAATGTGAAGTGATTCATCTTGGTAGAAAGAACATTGAGAGATATTCTACAAGAAGGGAACAACTCTAAAGGCAGTGCAAGTGTGGAGGGACCAGGGTACATATGTGTCCAAGTCATTAACGCCAGGTGAGAGAGTAGTCCATGAAGCACACAGTATCCTGAGCTTTGTTAATAGACATATAGATTCGAAGAGCAAGGAGGTTATGTTGAACTTCTACAAGTTACTAGTTCATCTGAAATATTGTGTCCAGTTCTAGGGGGCTGCATTTTGGGAAGGATGTGAAGGCATTGGAGAGAGTGCAGAGAATATTCGCAAGAATATTTTCTGTGGAATCTGTGTCCCTGCTGAGGTGTGCAGTCACTCAGCAACACGTGAGCACTGAGTTGCACATCACTCGCAGTTAAATTAGCAGACAGCATGGAGTTTGTGAGCTGCCTGTATCACTATGAATGTCTGCGGCTAAATTGTCCATTACGGTTCCCACACGTGATTACCAGCCTGATCCAATTTTAACTCCATGCTGCAGACAGCACTGGAGGGTATGTAGCACTGGGGCAGGGGGTAAAACATGAAGGAGGTGAAGGGGGATGGTCGTTTCCATTAGAAATATTGAAAAAGAATTAATAATAAAAATAGTTGACAGGAAGTGTGTGTGGGGGTGTAATTTTTTAATGTTTTATAGAGAATTGGTGAATAGGCTGATTGATACAGATCATCCACAGCTTCTGTCTCTTACCTCGTTTATACAAACGGAAGGAACCGTGATTTGCATCAACAGCAACAGCTATTGGTCCAATTTTTCTCACAGCTCTTGCTAAAGCTTTTTCATTTTTTTGGATAAAATTGTGTCCCTTAATTCTGGCAGCAATATTCACTCTCTGAAATTTGCATGGTCCCTCCTAGGTGTTAAAGAAAATGTGAAAAGTTAAGATTGATTAACAATGTGATGTTTTACAAAGTTCCAGTGATATCTTTACAGGATCTTTAACAGCTCCTTGGATATTAAAAATGATTCCATGTCTCCAATATTGTAAACACGACCATCGTTCCCATATTTAAATGAAAATGGGACAATTATAAATGTGGTAACTGTTGAAGAATCTCCTTCTTGTCTATCGGAGGGAAGATTTTGGTCAGTGTGTCCCTCAGTTACCTTCTCATCAATGCTGCAATTAGCGTAGCTGCAGAAACTCAGGGTGGGATTTAATGCCCTCCCCAGTGGTGAGTTTGGTGGTGGATCATTCATTGAGCAGGAAGGGGGGGTTGGGGGGGTGCATGAGTGGGAATCCTGTCACCACCCCCACTGCCAATTGGGGCAATTAGTAGCAAATTAATGCCCACTTAAGGGTCTCACCCCACCACTGTAGATATTAACCCAACGATGAGCGGGAGGCTTGACATCAAGTAAATGCATGTAGGGCTGCTTGCGGAGTCCTGGGTTGGGGGCGGGGGAGGGGGGGAGGGGGAGAGGCTGGTGGGGAGGGGATGTGGGTGTGTTCGGAGTGAGGGGCATCGCTCATTCAAATTCACTCAGGCCCCGACTGAGGGCCCAGTCATTGGAAATTGAGTGGCAGGGTGCGGAGCCCCTTGAGTGCCAACCCCTAAACTTGCTGCCAACCCCCCTCTGCCCTTCCCACACCACCTACATCTGTGACCCCCACAGCCACTATCGCTCACCTGGGGCCTGTTATCCAGCAATGATGCAAGGTCTCAGGTGGGTGCTGTAATGCCAGCAGCCACCATGTCCCTGCTGATAGGACCGTTGAATCTGTTTTCTGGCCTCTGATTGGCTGGCAGTGGGAAGTCTGCCCCCCGGGTCCTTAATCCCAGGAAAGGGCTGTCACTATCCAGTCACGTGACTGAGGGGTTGTACTTTCACAAACATTATTAATGAACACAAAAAGAAATGTTCAGCAGCTTCATCGCGGCAGCTTGCTCCCTCCATGTCGATTACCGAAGAGGATTCCACTTCCTGGGCTGATCATAGAATCCCCACAGTGCAGAAGGAGGCCATTCAGCCCAACAATCCCACCCAGGCCCTATCCCCGTAACCCCATGTAATTACCGTGCTAGTACCCTACCCCTGACACTAAGGGGCAATTTAGCATGACCAATCAACCGGACCTGCACATCTTTGGACTGTGGGAGGAAACCGGAGTACCCGGAGGAAACCCACGCAGACACGAGGAGAACGTGCAAACTCCACACGGGTAGTGACCTGAGGCCGGAAATGAGCCCAGGTCCCTGGCACTGTGAGGCAGCAATGCTAACCACTGTGCCACCGTGCCACCCTACTCTGAGTCCCAATTAGTCCTCCAGACCAGGTGACCCTTAATCTGCTGTGTTGCCCATAAGGGGACAATCGTCACAGGGGCCTTCCTGAAAAGCAGTAATCGAGGCTCTCACCGACTCTGCAGCTGGTGGGCGAGACCCCCATCATCTCCATTAAATACCCCCCAAAGAGTGGATTCAGAGCAAACTGATGCACAATCAACAGGGTATTGATATTTGTCATATGTCGAGAAGTTGCTTTCATTCAGTTGCTTCTTTGACAGATGAAAGGGTGGCTCTGTGGTGGGCACAGTGCGAGGTAGCACAGTGCGAGGTAGCACTGTGATCTCAGTGTCTGCCTTGCCTGTGGGCCTCAGCTTGCCTCAGGGAAAATCAAACCGTGTTGAGACAAAGCCAATAAAATGGCAGCTCTGCTGGATGTAAACAGACACGTGTGTGCCGTCCACAAGGAACTGAAACATGAGTGTGTGGAGTAGATGGGGGAGGTTTGAAGGGTGCTCTGAAGAACAAGGTGTAGCTGTGTGACATTGATACAAACAGCTGGGGGATGCTGCAGGAGGCAGCTCGGATGACATCCAATGCAGAGGGACAATTCTGACATGAAGCAGCATCAACAATGAGAACAGTGACTGCTAGAGAAACAACGGCAGCACAAAAGGCAATTCACACAAATATTCACCAGGGAACACTTTCAAACCAATTCGCTTCTTAATCACAGCCCAATATTCAAAACTTCAAACTATCAAATTGCTGCTTTAACTGTATCCCTAAAGAGTAAACACCTCTCTGACCAAATGAGCTGATTTACACAAAGGCTGATCTTTCAAATAGTTTGCAAATCAACTTTGAGCTTTCCCACCCAACATTAATAATTGTGTATCGGTCACACCCCAAACTGGAACTTCCTTATTTTGAAATGCAGCTTATACTTGAGTCACTGAGCAGCCGATGGAGCGTTTGGGGGAACCAAACAGACTAAAATAATCTCTGCTAGTCTTATTTTCCTCAGTTCCGTACAGCATTGTGTTGCCATGGTAACTAAAGATAATTTATTAGTCACAAGTAAGACTTATATTTACACTGCAATGAAGTTACTGTGAAATTCCCCCAGTCGCCACATTCCAGCGCCTGTTCGGGTCAATGCACCTAACCAGCACGTCTTTGGACTATGGGAGGAAATTGGAGCACCCGGAGGAAACCCACGCAGACATGGGGAGAACGTGCAAACTCCGTACAGACAGTGACCCAAGCCTGGAATTGAAACTGGGTCCCTGGCACTGTGAGGCAGCAGTGCCAACCACTGTCTACCGTGCAACCCCTGTTGTTCCAAACAGCCTAAAATAATCTCTGCTAATCTTATTTTTCTCAGTTCTGTGCAGCATTGTGTTGCCATGGTAACTGTTGTACTGGGTGATGTTGGATGTTCCACAGATCAAGCAAAGTCTGTTCAATGATCTGTTGATTCAGCTGCCTGTCACATCAACATTCTGCCTCACAGAACGGGGAGCAGGAATACATACGAACTGAAAAACTCTTAACTCCTCATCCAATCTGCATGATAGCAGGAGGTGTTGAGTGGAGATTTGAGAGATCATTACAAGATAAGGGGAGAAATGAGAGGGAGAGCTGGCCCCTTCCTGAAAGGTGATATTCTCTCACCCCTCCTAGTGCTGGTTAGACGGTGACATTGGTGGAAACCTGGGAGCAGATTCTCAGGGAAGAATTGACCCAAAGTAGGATGTCAGCTTCCATTCGATTTGGACTGGGCTCCACACTCTAATATCATGAATGCTGTAAACATTTTTCTTCATGGGACATGGGCGTCGCTGGCTGACCATCCCTAGTTGACCAAGGGCAGCTGAGAGTCAACCACATTGCTGTGGCTCTGGAGTCACATGTAGGCCAGACCAGGTAAGGATGGCAGATTTCCTTCCCTAAAGGGAACCAGATGTGTTTTTTACAACAATCATAGAACAGTACAGCACAGAACAGGTCCTTCGGCCCACGATGTTGTGCCGAGCTTTATCTGAACCCAAGATCAAGCTATCCCACTCCCTATCATCCTGGTGTGCTCCATGTGCCTACCGCTTAAATGTTCCTAAAGTGTCTGACTCCACTATCACTGCAGGCAGTCCATTCCACACCCCAACCACTCGCTGCGTAAAGAACCTACCTCTGATATCCTTCCTGTATCTCCCACCACGAACCCTATAGTTATGCCCCCTTGTAATAGCTCCATCCACCCGAGGAAATAGTCTTTGAACATTCACTCTATCTATCCCCTTCATCATTTTATAAACCTCTATTAAGTCTCCCCTCAGCCTCCTCCGCTCCAGAGAGAACAGCCCCAGCTCCCTCAACCTTTCCTCATAAGACCATCGACAATGGTTTCATGATCATCAGCAGATTCTTAATTGCAGATTTATTGTACCCGGTTAATTGAAAGCTACATTTAAAAAGAGATTAACCTGTCCAGTGTATGGATAAGATTGTTCAGAGTTGATGCCTTTATTTTGGACCACATATTGAAAGGCCTGAGTCATCCTTCCACTCTGACATCCATTGTTGCCAAATGGCCTGGTGCAATCAATCAGGTTTTGCTCACTCAAAGAAATCAGCTTGCGAATTTTCAGAGCCCACTGCCCTTCCATGGCACCGGCCGCACTGAAAGCCCAGGAAGAGTGACAGTCTCCCTGTTAAGTCCAGAAATAAAATCACATTAAAAACATTCTGACATAAAAATAAAAACTGTTGATAATATTCATTCTTCTTTCTGAGATTTCAAGGAAACACATTGGGTGGAATCATGTCAATTTGGGGAATGGGAAACGGGGCGGACGGGGAGCGGGAGGCAGAAAGGCAGCTTCCCGACAGCGGGATGAAAGTACGGAATGAAATTGGCACTGGATTGAGGGCAGATCGAGATTCTCAATGGCAAACATCAGGAATCTATTTTGAATACATGAACATGTCATGCACACTCGTTGAAACATAACCTCACCAGGATTAAGTTGACATTTTAAATGAAGTAAACAGTATTCGCTATACGCTCTGACCTGCCCCTCTCTGATGCTGAAAGTTCTGTGCCCAGTGAAGCAGTCAGTTCCATCTCCCTATGTCCTCACCTCAATGAACATCAGGCTCAGCATGAAGCTGAACTCTTCTACCCTCGCCTCTGTCTCCGTGCTCACTCCTTTGGGCAGGAGACCTCCCCGTGTTCAACAGATCTTTTCACCTCCAGTATTCTCCCTCTACCTGGACCCCATCCTTTGGCCTCCTACCTGCTCTTGACCTATTCACTGAGAACTGTCAGTAAAACCTCTCAACTTCTCTGTGCACTCACCCACTCCAACCTGTCTCCCTTTCAACTTGCTGCATTAGAACATAGAACAGTACAGCACAATACAGTACAGGCCCTTTGGCCCTCGATATTATGCAGAGCTTTGTCCAAAACTAAGATCAAGCTATCCCACTCCCTATCATTCTGGTGTGCTCCATGTGCCTATCTAATAACTGCTTGAAAGTTCCTAAAGTGTCCGACTCCACTATCACAGCAGCCAATCCATTCCAGACCCCAACCACTCTCTGAGTAAAGAACCTACCTCGGACATCCCTCCTATATCTCCCACCATGAACCTTATAGTTATGCCCCCTAGTAACAGCTACATTCACCCGAGGGAATAGTCTCTGAACGTCCACTCGATCTATCCCCCTCATCATCTTATAAACCTCTATTAAGTCGCCTCTCATCCTCCTCTGCTCTAAAGAGAAAAGCCCTAGCTCCCTCAACCTTTCCAAACCAGGCAGCATCCTGGTAAATCTCCTTTGCACTCTCTCCAATGCTTCCACATCCTTCTTATAGTGAGGTGACCAGAACTGCACACAATATTCCAAATGTGGTCTCACCAAGGTCCTGTACAGTTGCAGCATAACCCCACGGCTCTTAAACTCCAACCCCCTGTTAATAAACGCTAACACACTATAGGCCTTCTTAACAGCTCTATCCACTTGAGTGGCAACCTTCAGAGATCTGTGGATATGAGCCCCAAGATCTCTCTGTTCCTCCACATTCCTCAGAACCCTGCCATTGACCCTGTAATTCGCATTCAAATTTGTCCTACCAAAATGAATCACCTCGCACTTACCAGTGTTAAACTCCATCTGCCATTTTTCAGCCTAGCTCTGCATCTATCAATGTCTCTTTGCAGCCTACAACAGCCCTCCACCTCATCCATTACTGCACCAATCTTGGTGTCATCAGCAAATTTACTGACCCACCCTTCAGCCCCCTCCCCTAAGTCATTGATAAAAATCGCAAATAGCAGAAGACCCAGCACTGATCCCTGTGGTACGCCGCTGGTAACTGGTCTCCAGTCTGAACATTTTCCATCCACCACCACTCTCTATCTGCTATGAGATAGCCAGTTACTTATCCAATCGGCCAAATTTCCCTCTATCCCACACCTCCTTACTTTCTTCATGAGCCTACCATGGGGAACCTTATCAAATGCCTTACTAAAATCTATGTATACGACATCAACTGCCCTACCTTCACCTACACACTTAGTTACCTCCTCAAAGAATTCAATCAAATTTGTGAGGCAAGACTTACCCTTCATGAATCCGTGTTGACTATCCCGGATTAAGCTGCATCTTTCCAAGCGGTCATAAATCCTATCCCTCAGGACCTTTTCCATTAACTTACCGACCACCGAAGTAAGACTAACCGGCCTATAATTACCAGGGTCATTCCTATTTCCTTTCTTGAACAGAGGAACAACATTCGCCACTCTCCAGTCCTCTGGCACAATCCCCGTGGAAAGTGAGGACCCAAAGATCAAAGCCAAAGGCTCTGCAATCTCATCCCTTGCCTCCCAAAGAATCTTAGGATATATGCTATCTGGCCCAGGGGACTTATCAACCCTCAGGTTTTTCAAAATTACTAATACATCTTCCCTCAGAACATCTACCTCCTCCAGCCTATCAGCCTGTATCCCACTCTCATCCTCAAAAACATGGCCCCTCTCCTTGGTGAACACTGAAGAAAAGTATTCATTCATCACCTCTCCTATCTCTTCTGACTCCATACACAAGTCCCCACTACTATCCTTGACCGGCCCTAACCTCACCCTGGTCATTCTTTTATTTCTCACATCAGAGTAAAAAGCCTTGGGGTTTTCCTTGATCCGACCAGCCAAAAACACTACTCATGCCCCCTCCTCGCTCTCCTAAGCCCTTTTTTTGGTCATTCCTTGCTACCTGGTAACCATCAAGCGACCCAACTGAACCTTGTTTTCTCATCCTTACATACGCTTCCTTTTTCCTCTTGACAAGACATTCAACCTCTTTTGTGAACCATGGTTCCCTCACTCGGCCATTTCCTCCCTGCCTGACAGGGACATGCCTATCAAGGACACGCAGTATTTGTTCCTTGAACAAGCTCCACTTTTCATTTGTGCCTTTCCCTGACAGTTTCTGTTCCCATCTTATGCTCCCTAATTCTTGCCTAATCGCATCATAATTACCCCTCCCCCAATTATAAACCTTGCTCTGCCGTAAGGCCCTATCCCTCTCCATTGCAATAATGGAAGACACCGAATTGTGGTCACTATCTCCAAAGTGCTCTCCCACAACCAAATCTAACCCTTGGCCCGGTTCATTACCCAGCACCAAGTCCAATCTGGCCCCACCTCTTGTCGGCCTATCCACATATTGTGTCAGGAAACCCTCCTGCATACACTGTACAAAAACTGCCCCATTTGAACTATTTGACCAATAAAGGTTCCAATCAATATTTGGAAAGTTAAAGTCATCCATGACAACTACCCTGTGACCTCCACACCTATCCATAATCTGCTTTGCAATTTCCTCCTCCACATCTCTATTACTATTTGGGGGCCTATAGAAAACCCCCAACAACGTGACCGCTCCTTTCCTATTTCTAACTTCAGTATTACCTCAGTAGGCAGATCCCCCTCGAACTGCCTTTCAGCAGCCGTTAAACTATCCTTGATTAACAATGCTACTCCTCCACCTCTTTTACCACTTTCCCTACTCTTACTGAAACATCTATACCCCGGAACTTCCAACAACCATTCCTGTCCCTGTTCTAACCACATCTCCGTAATGGCCACAACATCATAGTCCCAAGTACCAATCCACGCTCCAAGTTCACCTACCTTATTCCGGATGCTCCTTGCATTGAAGTAGACACAGTTCAACCCACCTTCCTGTCTGCCGGTACACTCCTGCGACCTTGATACCCTCCTCAGTACCTCACTACACTCAACACTGGCTTCTGGACTACAGCTCGTTTTCCCATCCCCCTGACAAATTAGTTTAAACATTCTGTTCTCTTAGCTCCGCCCCGACCATGTGATCAAACCTGCCAACAAGGCTGCTGCTGTTGCCTGGCGTACTGACCCCCCCCTCACACAGGCTGAGCGCCAACTCTCAGACACATCCTCCTACCTCCCCCTTGACCACGGCCCCACCAGCAAACATCAAACCATTGTTTCCAGGACTGCCACTGGCCTCATCTCCTCTGGAGATCTTCCCTCCAGAGCCTCCAATCGCACAGTCTCCCAGCCCTGGGCAGCCCGCTTCCACCTCCTTCCCAAAATCCACAGACAGGACTCTTCTGATAGGTCCATGGGTTCAGCCTGTTCCTGCCCCATGGAACTCACTTCTTCCTATCTCGACTCCATTCTCACCCCCTGTCCAATGCCTTCCCACTGACATTTGTGATTCCTTATCATCCCTAAATTCCAGTGTCGTGGCCCTAGCCACCTCCTCTTCACTCTGTCTAATCCCTCCACACCTCAATGCCCCCTCCCCACACTCCCCCCACCCACCCCCCCGGCCCAGGAGGGTTTGAGGGCTTTCCGATTCTTCCTTGAGCAGAGGCCTGAACAATCCCCATCCACCACTACTGCTCCACCTGGTTAAACGGAATCATTTCTCCTTTAACTTGTCTCACTTCCTGCAAATGTGTGGCTATGTGTACCCCCAGTTATGCCTGTCGTTCTGTGGGGTATGTCGAACATGCTTTGTGATAATACTACTAGGCCATCGCCTCCTCATTGTCTCAATTGTGTGCTCACTTCTGCCTTCTTTCAGGATAAGTTGACGGAATGGCAAAAGTAAAATGGTCGGAATGACTTTGGTCAGTTCAGACAGTTTAAACATGACAAGATCCCGAGATTGCGTGTTGGGCCTGCTCAAGTGTCTGGAACACGTATAACCACCAATAGGTGTAGGTGGGATTGCCCCCTCGGCAGTGTGTGTTGTGGTGTGGGGATCATGGTCCGGGTATGTCTGGAGAAGAGCCGTAGAGCTGGATTAGAAATACAGCATGGAAATCAGTGTTGTCCCACGCAGACTTTTCCTGATGTTTGGTGGAGCGTACAGCTCTCTTAGTGAGCGCATTGGACTGTGGATATAAAACGCTGCTTGTCACATGAGGATAATCCCAAGATGAAGCAAAGGTACGGAATTCAGCAGAAACAAGCTGGTTGGCATTGCTTTTCCAGTTTGCCACGTGTGGCAAAGTGTTCCCTGAGTTTCCCAATTCCTGGACTGCTGGTTGTATTTGGCAAATAGCCCAGTTTGAATCATCCAGAATGCCAATTCACCAATACCAGGTATTGTTACCATCCCATTCAAAAATGTCTGGGTAGATCTGGGACCTCATACAAGCATAGGGGCTCTTCTGTTCCGTGTGGCTTCAGCATGGATTGGCTGGAGACCTTTCTTTCTATGTCAGCTTGCATAGAGGGCCAATACAGCAATGGTTTGGCCCTGGCCTGAGTTGTATCCAATCTGGGATGGACTTGTTGGGTGCAGTGCTACAGGAGAGTGGGGGGAATGACGAATCACTGACCTTGCAGGATTAGACCACCTTGAATGGTTAGTTCCTCTCTAAAAGCAAAGAGCACACAGAGGTCATGAGGAAGCCGCCTTGAAGATTCTGGCTAGCCTTGCATGATGGCAGTCGAGTGTATGTGACATCTTGCTGCAGTTCCTGCTCCAATACCATGATGCAACGGGAAGAAAGTACCTCTATCTCCATAATGTCAATGTCTGTCTCACGACCAGCCTGTTCTGTGGGGGTGGGAAGGTTCTGGAAAGGGCATCGGCTCAGGACAGTTCTCTGCCGTGTTTGTACACCACGTTGATGTTGTAGCTTTAACATTAGGCATTGTAGCCATGTAGATACAATGTGAAGAGGCTTCTTCAGGATGGTTATGAGTGGTCAATGGTCAGTTCCCACAGCTGCTGGACGACCACAGATGAAGTAATGGAATTTTTAACATGCTAAAACCAGAACATCTTTTTTGATTTGCGTGAACCGAGTTTCTTTGTCAGTTAGAGCCCTCGAGGCAAAGGCTATTGGTCCACCATTGCAGGCAAGAAAAAAAGCAATGAAATATTAAACTGTATTAGAAAGCACAACTCCCGTGTGGGAAAACAAAATTACAATAGTAAAAAAATGGAGCCAGGCAGAGCAGGTGTGCTGAAAAGAGGAAGCACTTCAGGGGTGATGGAATGTGAACTGATTGTATCAACAATGAACTGTTTGATCTGCCCTGGAGCTGTCAGTCAGAAAAACTTTTAGTAGCCAATGGAACATCAGTTCCTTATGTAAACCTTGGCTAATTCCCACTTTGCTAGAACTGTCTATCAAAGCACTTCAAAGAGGTTTCAAAGCAACTGAGGCTTATGAGAGAAAGCAAAGGTTATCCCTCGTGAAACTGACAACTCATATCACCCAAAACACTTCAAAGATGTCTGGTAAACCTGGGGCTTCTGAAATCTACCCAGGACATTCACTACTTTGAATGGAGTGTTGGTGTGAATTTGAAGGCTTCCAGGTGTTCAGGGAACATGGATTTTAATGTGACCAGGCCACTTCAAAGGTTTTACAGAACACAGACAATGATAAGGATTTTTAGCAGAAATGTGCCTGAAATCACCAGCCTAAGAGTGATTTCCAGGTTATCCAGGGTGACAAGGAGAGATCCAGCCTCGAGAGTCCTATCCTGAGAGGTAGCCCCAAGTTCAACCCCTTCTCCCCAGCCTAAAACCCCCTCAACTCCCAGTTACCTTGAGAGTGCCCCCCCTCCCTCATAGTCTGGCAGTGACAGAGAAGGCCATGGACACAGTTGGAGGTGTCTGGTCCCCAGTTGTCAGGATCAGGAGTAATTGTTGCTGAGAGGGGGCTTCTTCCCACTGGGGGGGGAAGGCTGGGAGTGGGGGAGAGGTTGGGTGAGAATCCCGATTTGGCCCTCATCCCCATTTCAAGGAGCCATCGGGAATCCCGGCTCGGGCGAGCAGTCTCGGGGAATCTCCCCCCATATTCCTCATGTAGCAGCCTCAATGATTAAAAAGCTGACTGTGGAAATGAGCTATTGAACGATGAGCTAAGGGATGAGCTGGAAATGTAATCCTACAGGGATACTTAATGAGGCGTGTAAGAAAAGCATTACACTGGCTTTCTGCTGAAGATTGTCATCATCTATTCTTGAAGATTGTTAAAACTTTTATAGATTGTTTTATCCTTAATGAATGACAAGGAATGAGAAACTTCTCTCCTCTTTACTGGAATGTTCCGCCTTCTTGTGCAGAAAAATGTATTTCCTGGATAGAGAGAATGATTGATAAGGGCTTAAACTCCAATCAAATTAAAGTGTTGCAATGAATTTACGCTCTAGGTCATAGAAATATAGAAGCATCGAAGATAGGAGCAGGAGGAGGCCATTCGGCCCTTCGAGCCTGCTCCACCATTCATCACCATCATGGCTGATCATCCAACTCAATAGCCTAATCCTGCTTTCTCCCCATAACCTTTGATCCCATTCACCCCAAGTGCTGTATCCAGCTGCCTCTTGAATACATTCACTGTTTTGGCATCAATTACTTCCTGGGTGAAGGAATGTCTCCTCACCTCCATCCTAAATGGTCTACCCCGAATCCTCAGACTGTGACCCCTGGATCCGGATTCCCCCACCATCGGGAATGTAAAGGGTTTAAGTTAGGATGTTCTGGAAATGAGACTGGACATGGCAACACTCGGAACGTTGAGAGTGCATCGTGGAAACTTGTCAGTGTTAATTTTTGCCAGATTGGATCTGAACTCTTATTTAATGTATTATCATTGTACTTGTGCTCTTGAATTTTAAAATATATTCGAACATTTTAATCAAAGTTTCATATTTGGAAAGGAATATCTTATAGTTTCTTTGTAAAAAGAATGAACATGAACACAGATTACGCACTGTGACCCAACACCTGACCATAGCCAATACGGGGGGCAGCAAACAGGAGAGGCATTTTCGAACAAAGCCGCACCTTTCTTACCCATTCCGACAAGCCACAGAAATTTCAGAACCTCACACTTAATCACCAGAAAGATTCCTTCTGATTTTCACCTGGTTCTTTACTGGAGTAACGATTCCTTTGTCACGCCAATCAAAAGCTGCTTCCCTCAGATCATGATTCCTTATGTTGTCTTCATCAAACACATCTCTTTCATCAAGCTCTTCTTCAGTCAGGTCGATTGGGAGTAATCCACTCATGCGTCCATTAAACTCTTCATTGGTCTAGAAAGTCAAACACAGGGATATTGATGAATGAAGTGATTGGTTTTGAATGGAGAATGTGCAGGAGGAGGGTGGATAACCACATGGCCACATTCTCACCAATTCACTGAGTTTAGCAAAAAGAGAGATCAAAGTAACAAACATTGCTCTCTCTCCATGCTCATGTCAAATGTTTGACTAAAATAAGGAACTGCAGGAAAATGGTGTGTCCATTTCTTCACACTCCAGGATAAAGGTGGGTGGAAAGCCTGAAGGTGATAAAGTATCTCTCTGGTCTAGGGTACCACAAACAAAATGGCAGCAGTGATTATACATGCACCTCATTTTGTGTGAGATGAGTTGAGAATCATTTGGTGATTAAAATCTTCCAGAGCACTTTCTCAGTGAGAAGAGTGGGTAAAGTTCCCCCATGAACTTTATTGGTCTTGAACTGAATCATCCCCATCAGAAAGCTCTCACATTCCATCACCAACTTGGTCTTAATTCCCGTTCAAAGCTCAGGCTGCAGTTGGTACAGAATTGGCCTCAGGACCCTTGGACTTAGCGGAGAAAGTTGGGCAGCATTCCCATTTCTGATCACACTGGCAAGTAGCTATTACACAAAGATCAGGTTTGGTTTTGATGCTCCCCATGGTTGCATATCTTGTCCATATATATTGTTAAGTTTCACACCAAACCTGAGAAAACAGAGGGTGTCCATGAACCGATCTCCAATCAATTATTGTCTTTTTTGGGGGTGGGAAAGGTGCCATTTTGAACTGGGATCCAACATTTCACATTCAGACTTTATTATTTCACATTCACAATCCAAATAGTCTCTCATCAATTTCCCAATGATTTCAATGACAAGATCTGACATTGGAGTTGAAATTGCCATTGGTCCCAGTGTTGGGTTTTAGTCCATCCCTGCGGGAAGGTTAGGCCAAGGAGAGATTAATGCAGTTGGTGTGTTGAACACTGTCAACACTATCCCATCATGTTTAAATTGTCACTTGGTTTGGGGCAGGTGAACCCATCCCATGCTTTTTATTCAGAAAGTACAGCAGACACACGAGCCGTGTCCCAGCCCATGGTGCAGGCTGTCTGACAACAGGAAAAATAATGAATTTAGATGTTAAAGTGGAAAGGAGAATCGATTTTTACAAAACATACATTGGTGAGGGAGGTTAGATTCTTTAGTGTAATGGGGCATTGTGATATCACTAACCAATCACGCCTCATTCAGTAATAACACCACAATAACTGGGATGTAATAGATCCCAGACTAGACATCTTATACACACCAGGTCTCCAAACTCATTCATTCCCATAGTAAATGTGCGTTTCCCCATTGAGTACTCCAGGTTGTGCTGTTCGATGTATCTCGCATTGTCCTCCCATATCGATCTCCTGTGGGTCTCTTCTTCCTGAGTAAAGACATTTAGTCAGTCAGATTCTAGCATCTTCCATTAGTAAAATTATACAATAGCTTTAAAAATCCAGATGTAAAAGCTGAAATAACATCTTGCAGTGGGTTTCTGTTCTCTATCCATATCAGAGACATACACTCATTCTCCTTCCCATAGACTCACAAAGATAAACCGAATTGAACACTCACTCGGAGAGATCGACACTGAAAGTTCAAAAGGAATAAACAGTTTAACAACAGCAAGATCTTTATCCCTGGACAAATCCTGGGAGTGAGCCACAGAAGGTTGGACAATAAAGGGACAAGAAAACTCAGGCATTTTACAGATTTGATTTTCTCTTCTAATCTGTTGATTTTGGAGATGTGTTCTGATCGGTGTGTGTGAGGACAATGTGAATACATTTTAAGAGAATGCATCTGAAGCTTCTCAAGGTTTATTTTTGGGTTCTATGGTAATTACAGTATAAGTCCAGTGGAATCCTGGTAAAAACAGTCTCTGTTCCACTGAGTTCAGCCAGTCCTCGACTAGAGTTAGAGACTGGGAGAATTCCCACAGAATTTCAGGACCAATATCTTTTCAATTTCACTTCACACACTCATTCCACCCAACTGCGAATTCAACTCTCCCACCTTAACTCAAAGTAGAATCCCTTTCCCCTTGAGAGTGAGCTGAATGTTTGGAATAGGTTCCAGACTGGAACAAATTCCCCTTTTACCTCGGTGTACTGCTTCTCATGTTGTGATTTCCAGATCTTCCAGTCTTCATCCAACCTTGAATCAAATGTGGGGCCTGAGGTTACAACCAGAATAGACAGCAGCACACAGCACAGAAACAGAGAGAGCTTCATGCTGGACAATCTAATGGAGCAAAACCAATGGCATTAGACATGGAGTGGACAATATTCACACATTGATGGGAAAATAGCTGTTTGGGAAAATTATTCTGCAAATGTACAAATATTATCCTCCACAATCAGCTTCCATGGGTCATGGCTTCCAATTGCGTTCTCTGTTTTATATTTTAGCCTCATTGAGCAGAAAAAGATATTTCATGGTGATAATCTGTGGATTGGAATCATCCTGCCTTTAAATTTTTGACAATATTAAATTATCTTACAGGCAAATTATTAGAAAAAGTTGTCAGAAAGAAACATGATATATCGGGCGGGATTTTACAGCCTGGCTCGACCCGAAACCATAAAATCCTGCCCGAGGTCAACGGACCTTCCCATGCTCCGCCCCTCGCCCCCTCCGATTCCCGCGACGAGCAGGGTGGGAAAATTCTGGCTGATAACTATTTAAACTGTACTGATGTGATGAACAATCCTCACTAATGGCAACATTCCAGCCTCAGAGTCAGGAAGTTATCAGCTCAACTCCAGTAAGAGTGTGGTGCAGATGTTACTGAGATCAGAGGCTTAAACTAATCATCGAGGAAATATGGGATCAAATCCCTCTCTGGTGTATTTGTTTAATAATCAATAAGCAGCTCAGAGGCTGAGAATTGTGCAGGGAGGAACTCACCTCCTGCCTACAGACGGAATGTCCACCATCTACAAATACAAGTCAGGTGTGTGGTAGAATACTCTCCTCTTGCCTCACTGAGTGCAGCTCCAACGACACTCAAAAAGCTCAACATCAACCAAGTCAAAGCAGCCCGTTTGATTGGCACCCCATCCACCACCTTCAGCATTCACACCCTCCACCATCAACACACTGGCAGCAATGTTTACCATCTACAAGATGTGCTGCAGCGATTCACCGAGGCTCCTTTGATGGCACCTTCCCAAACCCATGACCTCTAGCAACCAGAAGGAGAAGACAGCAGATGAATAGGGATACCCCGACCTACAAGTCCTACACCAAGCCACACACCATCTTGACTTGGAACCATGGCACCACTTCTGCCACTGTCGCTGAATCCAAATCCTGGAATTACCTTTCTAACTTCAGAGCACTGTCGCTACACGGACACCAGATGGACTGCGGTGGTTCAAGAAGGCTGCTCACTGCCACCTTGTCCAGGGCAATTAGGAATGGGCAATAAATTCTGACCTTGCCAGAAACACCCAGATCCCGTGGAAAAATATAAAAAAGACCACGTTTCGCCTATATGTGACTCCAATCCCACAGCCATGTGGTTTGTTAATTAACCTCTGAGCTGCCCCGTTAGCCACTCTGCTGGATCAGAGAAACTGGGGGAGGGGAATAAGCGGCAGCCTTGTCAGAAATACCCACATTCCGAGAATGAATTTTAAAAGGCCCACACCAGAGCAGAGAATAGCGTTCTCTGAACATGGAGTTAACATCCAAATTGACATTGGTAATCACTGGGAACAAAGACCTCCTCTCCCTTCCCATCATAGCTCCAGGGAGCAGCAGAAGGGAACACCAGCCTCTGAGAACGAGACTGCGATATTTAATGGTAAATGTATCACAATTAGACGATGCTGATTGTTGTCATTTTCACACAGACTGACACACACACATTCTAAACAATGTCAATAATTACACTCACTGTGCACAGAGTGACAGAGAGGATAGTCTTATTTAGAAGCATAGGACTTAGAAGCAGGAGTAGGCCATTCAGCCCTTTGATCCTGTTCTGCCATTCAATAAGAACATGTCTGAGCTGGTCATGGTCTCAACTCTTCTTTCCTATCTGCCCTCCATAAACCTGGATTCATGGAAACATAGAAAGTAGGAGCAGGAGGAGGCCATTCAGCCCTTTGAGCCTACTCCACTATTCATTATGATCATGGATGATCATCAAACTCAATAGCCTTATTCTGCCTGCCCCCATATCCTATGAGCCCCTTCGCCCAAGTGCTACATCGAACTGCTTACATAGAACATAGAACAGTACAGCACAGAACAGGCCCTTCGGCCCACGATGTTGTGCCGAGCTTTGTCTGAAACCCAGATCAAACTATTTCCTCCCTATCATCCCGAAGTACTCCATGTGCCTATCCAATAACTTCTTAAATGTTCCTAAAGTTTCTGACTCCACTATCCCTGCAGGCAGTCCATTCCACACCCCAACCACTCTCTGCGTAAAGAGCCTACCTCGGACATCCTTCCTATATCTCCCACCATGAACCCTATAGTTATGCCCCCTAGTCACCGCTCCATTCACCCGAGGAAATAGTCTTTGAACGTTCACTCTATCTATCCCCCTCATCATCTTATAAACCTCTATCAAGTCTCCTCTCAACCTCCTCCGCTCCAAAGAGAAAAGCCCAAGTTCCCTCAACCTTTCCTCATAAGACCTACCCTCCAAACCAGGCAGCATCCTGCTAAATCTCCTTTGCACTCTTTCCAGTGTCTCCACATCCTTCTTGTAGTGAGGTGACCAGAACTGCACACAATATTCCAAATGTGGTCTCACCAAGGTCCTGTACAGTTGCAGCATAACCCCACGGCTCTTAAACTCAAACCCCCTGTTAATGAATGCCAAGATGTGGAGATGCCGGCGTTGGACTGGGGTAAACACAGTAAGAAGTTTAACAACACCAGGTTAAAGTCCAACAGGTTTATTTGGTAGCAAAAGCCACACAAGCTTTCGAGGCTCTGAGCCCCTTCTTCAGGTGAGTGGGAATTCTGTTCACAAACAGAACTTATAAGACACAGACTCAATTTACATGAATAATGGTTGGAATGCGAATACCGACAACTAAACAACGAGGAACACTACAGACAGTTACCTGCAGATCCGACCAAAGAACACACCCGTCAACTCAACACTCTGATCAAGACCTTTGATCCGGACCTTCAGAACACCCTCCGTGCTCTCATCCCACGTACTCCCCGCGTTGGAGATCTCTACTGCCTCCCGAAGATACACAAGGCAAACACACCCGGCCGTCCCATCGTATCGGGCAATGGGACCCTGTGCGAGAACCTCTCCGGCTATGTCGAGGGCATCCTGAAACCCATTGTACAAAGAACCCCCAGCTTTTGTCGCGACACGACGGACTTCCTACAGAAACTCGGCACACATGGAGCAGTTGAACCAGGAGCGCTCCTCGTCACAATGGATGTCTCAGCACTCTACACCAGCATCCCCCATGACGATGGCATTGCTGCAACGGCCTCAGTGCTCAGCGCCAACAACTGCCAGTTTCCAGATGCAATTTTACATCTCATCCGCTTCATCCTGGACCACAATATCTTCACCTTCAACAACCAGTTCTTCATCCAGACACACGGAACAGCCATGGGGACCAAATTTGCACCTCAATATGCCAACATCTTCATGCACAGGTTCGAACAAGACTTCTTCACCGCACGGGACCTTCAACCGGTGCTATACACTAGATACATCGATGACATTTTCTTCCTTTGGACTCATGGTGAACAATCACTGAAACAACTCTATGATGACATCAACAAGTTCCATCCCACCATCAGGCTCACCATAGACTACTCTCCGGAATCGGTTGCATTCTTGGACACGCGCATCTCCATTAAGGACGGTCACCTCAGCACCTCACTGTACCGCAAGCCCACGGATAACCTCACGATGCTCCACTTCTCCAGCTTCCACCCTAAACACGTTAAAGAAGCCATCCCCTACGGACAAGCCCTCCGTATACACAGGATCTGCTCGGATGAGGAGGATCGCAACAGACACCTCCAGACGCTGAAAGATGCCCTCATAAGAACAGGATATGGCGCTAGACTCATTGATCAACAGTTCCAACGCGCCACAGCGAAAAACCGCACCGACCTCCTCAGAAGACAAACACGGGACACAGTGGACAGAGTACCCTTCGTTGTCCAGTACTTCCCCGGAGCGGAGAAGCTACGGCATCTCCTCCGGAGCCTTCAACATGTCATTGATGAAGACGAACATCTCGCCAAGGCCATCCCCACACCCCCACTTCTTGCCTTCAAACAACCGCACAACCTCAAACAGACCATTGTCCGCAGCAAACTACCCAGCCTTCAGGAGAACAGTGACCAAGACACCACACAACCCTGCCACAGCAACCTCTGCAAGACGTGCCGGATCATCGACACAGATGCCATAATCTCACGTGAGAACACCATCCACCAGGTACACGGTACATACTCTTGCAACTCGGCCAACGTTGTCTACCTGATACGCTGCAAGAAAGGATGTCCCGAGGCATGGTACATTGGGGAAACTATGCAGACGCTGCGACAACGGATGAATGAACACCGCTCGACAATCACCAGGCAAGACTGTTCTCTTCCTGTTGGGGAGCACTTCAGCGGTCACGGGCATTCGGCCTCTGATATTCGGGTAAGCGTTCTCCAAGGCGGCCTTCGCGACACACGACAGCGCAGAGTCGCGGAGCAGAAACTGATAGCCAGGTTCCGCACACACAAGGACGGCCTCAACCGGGATATTGGGTTTATGTCACACTATTTCACATAAATATTTCTGCTTTTTTCCTCCTGAGTCTTTATCATGCGATCCTAGAATCAGAATTTATGTCACACTATTTGTAACTCCCACAGTTGCGTGGACCTGCAGAATTTCACTGGCTGTCTTGTCTGGAGACAATACACATCTTTTTAACCTGTCTTGATGCTCTCTCCACTCCCATTGTTTTGTTTCTTAAAGACTGGATTAGTTGTAAGTATTCGCATTCCAACCATTATTCATGTAAATTGAGTCTGTGTCTTATAAGTTCTGTTTGTGAACAGAATTCCCACTCACCTGAAGAAGGGGCTCAGAGCCTCGAAAGCTTGTGTGGCTTTTGCTACCAAATAAACCTGTTGGACTTTAACCTGGTGTTGTTAAACTTCTTACAATGAATGCCAACACACTATAGGCCTTCTTCACGGCTCTATCCACTTGAGTGGCAACCTTCAGAGATCTGTGGATATGAACCCCAAGATCTCTCTGTTCCTCCACATTCTTCAGAACCCTACCTTTGACCCTGTAATCCACATTTAAATTTGTCCTACCAAAATGAATCACCTCGCATTTGTCAGGGTTAAACTCCATTTGCCATTTTTCAGCCTAGCTCTGCATCCTATCTATATCTCTTTGCAGCCTACAACAGCCCTCCACCTCATCCACTACTCCACCAATCTTGGTGTCATCAGCAAATTTACTGATCCACCCTTCAGCCCCCTTCTCCAAGTCATTTATAAAAATTACAAATGGCAGAGGACCAAGCACTGATCCCTGTGGCACTCCACTGGTAACCGGTTTCCAGTCCGAAAATTTTCCATCCACCACCACCCTCTGTCTTCTGTTAGATAGCCAGTTACCTATCCAATCGGCCAAACTTCCCTCTATCCCACACATCCTTACTTCATAAGCCGACTGTGGGGGACTTTATCAAACACCTTACTAAAATCCATGTATATGACATCAACTGCACTACCTTCATCTACACACTTAGTTACCTCCTCAAAAAATTCTATCAAATTTGTGAGGCAAGACTTTCCCTTCACAAATCCGTGCTGACTATCCCGGATTAAGCTGCATCTTTCTAAATGGTCGTCTTGAAAATGGCTTCTTGAAAACATACAATATTTTGGCCTCAACTACTTCCTGTGGCAGTGAATTCCACAGGCTGACAATTCTCTGGGTGAAGAAATTACTCCTCATCTCTGTCCTAAACAGTCTATCCTGTATCCTCAGACTGTGACCCCAGTTTCTGCACACCCCCACCATCGGGAACATCCTTCCTGCATCTACCCTGTCTAGTCCTGTTAGAATTTTATAGGTTTCTATGAGATCCCCCCTCATTCTTCTGAACTCCAGCGACATAATCCTAATTGACTCAATCTCTCCACATATGCCATCCTATATTGCTGTTATGCGTCTCCGGGTCAGAATTTTGGAACTCCCTCATTCACATACACATTTTGCTCTGTCTTCTGAGCAATTTTGCAATCTCTGGCCTTGTCTGCTGGTGTGCTGTTAAGCTTGTATTTTCTGTTTCTTCCTGCCACACTCTGGTTATCCTTGCCCAAATCGATACCTCCTCCAGTACCACATTGTTACCCTTTGATTTACTACATCTCCTTACACACAATCCCTTTCCCCACTACTTAGTCTAAAGCTCTCTCTCCCACCACAGTTATACAGCTCACCAGAACACTGGTCCCTGCACAGTTCAGGTGATGACTATCCCAGTGATACAGCTCCCACTTTCTGCAGTACGGAATCAAAACCCATTTCTCCCAGGCCACGCCTTCAGCCATGCCTTCCTCTCTCTAATCTTACTTGCCAGACACTAACTTCAAACTTTAAACTAAACTTTATTTATTAGTGTCACAAGTAGGCTTACATTAACGCTGCAATGAAGTTACTGTGAAATCTCCTCGTCACTGCACTCCGGCGCCTGTTTGGATACATTGAGGGAGAATTTAGCATGGCCAATGCACCTAACGGGCACATCATTCGGTCTGTGGGAGGAAACCCACGCTGACATGGGGAGAACGTGTAGACTCCACACAGACAGTGACCTGAGGCTGGAATTGAACCCGGGTCCCTGGCGCTGCGAGGCAGCAGTGCTAACCACCCTTTAATTTGCTTGAAATTGAGGTGAGATTACTTTTGAGGTTCTTATTTTTAATTCAGCCTCTCGCTGTTCACACATTTGCAACAGAACATCTTTCCGATGTCCTTTCGGTGCCATTGGTACCAGTGTAGACCATAACAACTGGATCCTCTCTCTCTCACTGCAGGTTCCTCTCTAAGCAGATGTCCCTAAACCTGGCACCAGGCAAGCAACACAGCCGTCTGGAATCACGCTTTTGGCTGCAGAGAATTGTGAGTCTCCCCCTGACTACAATGTCCCCCACTACCACCATATTCTGATTACCCCCCCCCCCCCCCCCCCCGCCCCCCCAATGCCCAAATCCCAAGATCCAAATGAAAACGATGTGACCGCTTCCTGTAACAAAATATCCAGGTAACTTTCCCTCTCTCTTATGCATCACAGTGTCTGCAGATCAGCCCCCAGCTCAAAGACTCCTCAAGCCACAGACACTTAATGCAGGCGTGTTTTCCCTGGATCACACTGTTGCCTGGGAATCCCACATTCAACAGTTGAAACATATCACCTGCCCTGATATCTTTATTATCTGTTAATTAATTAATTTTCATTTTTTAAATTTGCAATTAATAAATCCTACTGCTCCCAATGAGCTTTACTGTTGCTGGTAAACCTCACTGCTATTCATGAAACCAATTACTAATAAATTACAAGGTTCAGAAAGATAAAATGAGTGAAATACTCACCAATGGGGAGGCAGAGGTGTGATGGTATTATCACTGGGTGAGTAATTCAGAAACCCCGGCAGATGATGACATTTGAATTGAATTAATAAACATCTGGAATTAAAAATCTAATGATGACCACAAATCCATTGTCGATTGTCAAAACCCATCTGGTTCAGTAATGTCCTTTAGGGAAGGAAATCTGCCGTCTTTACCCAGTCTGACCTACATGTGACTCCAGACCAAAAGCAATGTGGTTGACACTTAACTGTCCACTGAAATGGCCCAGTGAGCCACTCAGATATATTCACCCACGACAGAGAATTGGATGAGGAATGAAACTAGAAGAACTACCTGGCATCAACCTGGACATCAGAAACAACAACGGCAAACCCAGCCTTGTCAACCCTGCAAAGTCCTCCTCACTGACATAATCATACTCATGGAATCATACCTGAGAGAAAATGTCCCAGACATCACCATTCCTGGGTATGTTCTGCGTCACCCATGGGACAGACCCAGCAGAGGTGGTGGCACAGCGGTATACAGTTGGGAGGGAGTTGCCCCGGGAATCCGGAACATCGACTCCGGACCCCATAAAGTCTCATGGCGTCAGGTCAAACATAGGCAAGGAAACCTCCTGCTGAGTATCACACACTGTCCACTCTTCAGCTGATGAATCAGTAACCCTCCATGTTGAAAACCATTTAGAAGCAATGACATTGACAAAGGAAGAGGGTGTACTTTGGGTGAGGGACCACAATGTCCATCATCAAGAATAGCCTGCTAGAAATACTACAGACCGAGCTGGCCAGGCCCTAAAGGACATAGCTGCTAGTCTGGGACTGCAGCAAGTGGTGAGGGAACCAACAAGAGGGAAAAACATACTTGACCTTATCCTCGCTAAGTCGCCTGCTGCAGATGCATCTGTCCATGGCAGTATCAGTAGGAGTGGCCATGGAACAATCCTTGTAGACACTAAGGCCTGCCTTCTCATTGAGGATACCCTCCATCGTGTTATGTGGCACTCCCACTGTACTAAATGGGATAGACTTAAGACAGATCCAGCAACTCAAAACTGGACATCCATAAGACACTGTGGGCCATTATCTGTAGCAGGTTGGACTCAACCACAATCGGTAACCTCATGGCCAGCATATCCCCCACTCTACCATTCCTACTGTTAGGCACTGAATGTCTTTTTTAGCTTGCCATACTTTGTCAGCCAATGTGTTATGGGATCACAGAATCCACATTGTTTGTTAGTATAGTTGCAGAAGTAAAATAAACAGAAGCCGTGATGTTAACTCACCTCCGTACCTACCTGTATATTGATTCACTTTGAAAAGTTATCAACAGTGCGAGTGTTAAAACAGAACACGTTGGCAATGAGGATGACAGGCCAATGCCACTTGGAAAGCAAAATTGAAGTAAGGTTGCTATTCTGTACAGAATGCCCTCAGATGTGGAGATGACCACAGTGTTCACTTGATGGGCTTTAAGCAAAGCAGCATGCTCAAACCCGAAGCAGTAGCAATCATTCTCAGAATCTGGAAATTTCACCAGCACCTGTTTGGAGAGGAATTCACATTCCAGCCTGAACATTGACCAATATTCAATCCACACAGATATCCCTTCATTAGCTGCAAGCAGGATGCAGCATTGGTCATTGAGATTGGCTTCAAGATCGGCACAATTACATCCCTCCATTCAAAAGCATCTGGACACATTTCTGTTGCCATAACAGAACACATCACAAGCCATGAGTAAAACATCTCCAGCATTCCTACCAATGGGATGGCGACTGCACACTTTCTTTGATCTACTGAAACCAACAGTAACACGACAAGTTTCACAAGATCAATAGCAGGACCAAGTGAAGACAAGAACACAAAGACTAAAGCCAAGAATTTTCTGTTCTGAACAAGAAGTTCAAGTTCCTAATTATGCTGCTGATACCAGCAGGGTTCCTGCTGCTGTGATTGCTCAGGCAGGACCTGTTTCAGATACAGTCCAGCCAGGCGAATGGTCTCACCTGCCGGAGGCATGTTGACCAACTGTTGCCAAGTCAAGCTCCATCGTACAGAAGAGCCTGATTTCAGCACTTGCAGTGGGCCACCTCTGAGTGAAGGAATGCTGACTCCCAGCTCACCTCCTCAGATAGCTCAATTGAAGTTGAAGCTGTCTCACTTTCACCTACATTAGGCACAATGCCAGGTCCTGCTTCGCATTCAAAATTGACATTAGTCTCTAATCAACGTTACTCTGTAAAAGCACCAGAAGCTACCACCCCCCTGCTTCCAAACATCTGAGTAATAGTTCAGGCAAACCTGTCATGTATGTTGGGGCATAGCCCTTTAAGGGAATGGTTCATGTGATCTCGGGTGGTGGGGTGAGCTGTTGAGTTCTGCCCAGAGTGGGCAGTCAATGTTTGGAGTGTGGAGCGAGTAGACTGAATAAAGTGCTGTACTTCCTGATGCTTCATTGTGGAGTAGTTAAAGAGGAAAAGCCTCAGTACAACAGGATTTAACAAAACCCATGTGTTTTTTGGGGGCAGAATAATCTCTAGGCTTCAGCCGGAAATAGAGGCATGAAGTGGATTATAACTTTAGCCCCAAATATAGACTACCCTAGATTAAAGTTAATTTATTAGTCACAAGTAAGGCTTACATTAACATTGCAATGAAGTTACTGGGAAATGCCCCTAGTCACCACGTTTCGATGCCTATTTGGATTGTGGGAGGAAACTTTAGCACCCAGAGGAAACCCATGCAGACACAGGGAGAATGTGCAAACTCCACACAGACAGTGACTCAAGCTGGGAATTGAACTCAGGTCCCTGGTGCTGTGAGGCAGCAGCACTAACCACTGTGCCACTGTGCCACCCCATCAAACCAGGAGCACTCCCTCAAATCACCCTCACCTGAGTTCAAAGCAGCAACTTCATACAGACACTTATTTTGGGTCTGAGAAAGTGAACCACATCTCCCCCAAGGAAGGCAACTAAGAGATATTACCTTTCTGCCGATAGCCTGTTAAATAATTTGTTGATCAAGTTATAACTACTCAGATGTTATAAGGGTCCGAGGTCTCTCTCTTCAAAAAGTGTATCTTCCCACTTTCAGAAAATGCAGGAGAGGTGTGGGGAGGTAATGGCCTAGTGGTGTTATCACTAGATCAGGAATTCAGCTAATGTGCTGGGACCTGAGTTCGAATCCTGCCACAGCAGGTGATGGAATTTGAATTCTTAAAAAATCTGGAATTAAGAGTTCATTGATCACTGTGAAGCCATTGTTGATTGTCAGGAAAAACCCCTCTGGTTCACAAATGTCCTTCAGGGAAGGAAATCTGCTGTCCTTACCTGGTCTGGCCTACATGTGACTCCAGAGCCACAGCAATGTGGTTGACTCTCAACAACCCTTGAGAGCAGTGGGTGTTACCTTTTCGATTAACTCTTCATTTAGATTTGTCCTTATTATTCACTATTATTTATTACAATGGATTTATTATACCCACACAATAAGCCTGATATCCAGTCACATGTTCTTAAATACGTCCTTACCATCTTTCCTGTTTACTCTTAATTGTTTCTAGTTTTTTATAAAAGTGATTTTAAACTTTTAACCGAGGAATATAGATTTTTAAAGTTTGTTTTTCCAATTTTCAATGGGTAAGATTCCTTTGATCATGTCCAATTCCGATTCTTCGTTCTGAGAGTGTATTCGGAATAGGTAAGGAGAGGCAACACCATCGTAAATGCTTCTAAAGTTTCTTTAAAAATAAATATTCAAGCTTTTCCTTATCTTCTCCAAAATTCCTTCCCTTAGTGTGAAGAGGAGTTGGAAGGTCCTGGTGTCCTTTTATGTGTGGCACGGGCAAGGTCTGTTTAACATTGATTTCAGCAAAAGCTGTGAGTGAGTGCTGCCCATGTATATGTTTTCAGGCTTCTGGGTAAAAGTGGCCAACCATGAATATGTGTCCACTTTCTTAACGCTATAGGATAATGTCCTAAAAATGTAGGAATTTCTACCTGTTTATTTGTGTATTCCCTTCACAGGCTGTCTACTTTCTTTCCCAATTGCAGAGAATGGATTGTTAAACTGACGTTTCCAATAAGGGAGGAAGAATATGCCATGTACTGTGTGTCTTGTTTAGCTTGCTGTACTTTGCAAGCCAGTGCATTATGGGATTGCAGAATCCATGTTGTTTGTTCGTTCAGTTGCTGAAGTAAAATAAATGGAAGCTGCAGTGTTAAATCACCTCCGCACCCACATGTCTATTGATCTATCTTTGAAAAATTGTGAACGCATTAAAACGTTGCAACCACCAAGCTAGGGATCAATACTGGTTCAACGACGAATAAGAACATAAGAACATAAGAAATAGGAGCAGGAGTAGGCCATCTAGCCCCTCGAGCCTGCCCCGCCATTCAATAAGATCATGGCTGATCTGATAGTGGTTTAGTTCCACTTACCCGTCCGCTCCCCATAAGCCTTAATTCCCTTATTGATCAAAAATCTATCTACCTGTGACTTAAACATATTTAACGAGGTAGCCTCCACTGCTTCAATGGGCAGAGAATTCCAGAGATTCACTACCCTCTGAGAGAAGAAGTTCCTCCTCAACTCTGTTCTAAACTGACTCCCCCTTATTTTGAGGTTGTGTCCTCTAGTTCTTGTTTCCTTCCTAAGTGGAAATAATCTCTCTGCCTCTACCCTGTTTAGCCCCTTCATTATCTTATATGTCTCCATAAGATCTCCCCTCAGCCTTCTAAACTCCAACGAGTACAGGCCCAATCTACTCAATCTCTCCTCATAAGCTAACCCCCTCATCTCCGGTATCAACCTGGTGAACCTTCTCTGTACCCCCTCCAAGGCCATATATCCTTTCGCAAATAAGGGGACCAAAATTGCACACAGTACTCTAGTTGCGGCCTCACCAGTACCTTGTACAATTGCAGCAAGACCTCCCTGCTTTTATACTCCATCCCCTTCGTGATAAAGGCCAACATTTCATTTGCCTTCTTGATCACCTGCTGCACCTGCAAACTGAATTTTTGCGATTCATGCACAAGGACCCCCAGGTCCCTCTGCACAGTAGCATGTTGTAATTTTTCACCATTTAAATAATAGTCCATTTTACTATTATTCCTTCCAAAGTGGATAGTCTCACACTTGTCAACGTTATACGCCATCTGCTAGATCCTCGCCCACTCACTTAGCCTATCCAAATCTCTCTGCAGACTTTCCGCATCCACGCAATTCACTTTCCCACTCATCTTTGTGTCATCCGCAATCTTTGTTACCCTACACTCGGTCCCCTCCTCCAGATCGTCTATGTATATGGTAAACAGTTGAGGCCCCAGCACCGATCCCTGCAGCACGCCACGTGTCACCAACTGCCAACCAGAAAAGCACCCATTTATTCCAACTCTCTGCTTCCTGTTACAGCAGAGCATGCCCAGAGCAACACCAGGTATAATGAAAATGAGATGTCAACCTGGTGAATCTACAAAACTTAAGTGCCAAACAGCATAAACAGCACGTAATACACCGAGCAGAGTTATTGCACAATCAGTGGATCAGATCTACGATCTGCAGTCCTGTCACATCCAGACGTGAATGGTGGTGTGCCATTAAACAACTCACTGGAGGAGGAGGCTCCACAAGTACCTCTATTCTCAATCATGGAGGAGCCCAGAACATTAGTGCAAAGACAAGGTTGAAGCAACCACAGCAATCTTCAGCCAGAAATGCCGAGTGGATGACCCATCTCAGAGGTTCCCAGCATCACCAGATGCCAATCTTCAGTCAATTCAATCCACATGATATCAGGAAATGGCAGAAGGCACTGGATATTGCAAACCATGGACCCTGACAATACTCCAGCAATAGCACTAAAAACTTATGCTCCAGAACGTGCCGTACCCCTAACCAAGCTCTTCCAGTACAGTTACAACATTGGTATCTTCCTAGCACTGTGGAAAATTGCCCTGGTATGTCCTGTACATGAAAAGCAGGTAAAATCCAACCCGTCCAATTACTGCCCCATCAGTCTACTCTCGATCATCAGTAAAGTGATGGAAGGGGTCATCAACAATGCAATCAAGCGACACTTATTCAGCAATAACCTGCTCAGTGATACCCAGTTTGGGTTTTGCCAGGGTCACTCAGCTCCTGACCTCATTACAGCCTTGGTGTAAACATGGACAAAAGAGCTGAATTCCAGAGATTCCTGAGAGTGATAATCCCTGTCTTCAAGGCAGCATTTTACTGAGTGTGGCATCAAGGAGCCCTGGCAAAACCGGAGTCAATGGGAATCAGGGGGAAACCTCTGCTGGTTGGAGTCATACCTGGTACAAAGGAAGATGGCTGCGGTGGTTGGAATTCAATCACCTCAGTTCCAAGACATCACTGCAGGAGTCCCTCAGGGTAGTGTTTTTAGGCCTAATCATCTTCAGCTGCTTCATCAATGACCTTCCCTCCATCATAAGGTCAGGAGTGGGGATGTTCACTGATGATTGCATAATGTTCAACACCATTTTCAACACCTCAGATACTGAAGCAGTCATTGTTCAAATAGAGCAAGACCTGGACAATATCCAGGCTTGGGCTGACAAGTGACAAGTAACACTCACACCACACAAGTGCCTAGCAATGAGCATCACCAATAAGAGAGAATCTAACTATTGCAACTTGATATTCAATGGCAATACAATCTCTGAATTGCTTCCTTGGGATTACCATTCACCAGAAACTGAACTGGACTAGCCTGCAGAGCATAATTCACTTCCTGATTCGTCAAAGCCTGTCCACCATCTACAAGGCACAAGCAAGCAATGCAATGGAATTCGCTCTATTTTCCTGGATGAATGCAGCTCCAACACCACCCAATGCCACTCAAGAAGCTTGACACCATCGAGAACAATACAGGCAGCTTGGTTTTCAGGAAAATTCACCCCCTCCAACACCGATAAATAGTGGCAGCAGTGTGTACCGTCTACAAGATGCACTGCTGGAACTTACCAAGGTTCCTTTGACAGCACCTTCCAAACCTATGACCGCCTCTATCTAGAAGGACAAGGGCAAGGGGCGGCATGGTAGCGCAGTGGTTAGCACTGCTGCTTCACAGCTCCAGGGTCCCGGGTTCGATTCCTGGCTCGGGTCACTGTCTGTGTGGAGTTTGCACATTCTCCTCGTGTCTGCGTGGGTTTCCTCCGGGTGCTCCAATTTCCTCCCACAGTCCAAAGATGTGCGGGTTAGGTTGATTGGCCAGGTTAAAAAAAAATTGCCCCTTAGAATCCTGAGATGCGTAGGTTAGAGGGCTTAGCGGGTAAACATGTGGGGGTAGGGCCTGGGTGGGATTGTGGTTGGTGCAGACTCGATGGGCCGAATGGCCTCCTTCTGCACTGTAGGGTTTCTATGATTCTATGGCAGCAGACACATGAGAACACCATCGCCTGTAAATTACCATCCTGACTTGGAAATACACTGCTGTTCCTTCACTGTCGTAGTGTCAAAATCCTCAAACCCTTCCCTAGCAGCACTGTGGATATACCTGTATCACATGGACTGCAGCGGATCAAGAAGGAAATTCAACATCACCTTTTCAAGGACAATTAGGGATGGGCAACAAATGTGAACCAATCAATGATGCCAACGTGCCGTAAATAAATTTAAAAAACAAATCACTTGTTTGTTTCCCTGTAACGTCTCACTTTGATTTTGCTCGATTGTGGTCGGTCCACACACTGACCCTGTCCCCAAACCTTACCGCTCTCTCTCCCCTTCTCACACACTTTTAATCCTCACAAGTCTCACTGCCTATATTTATACCAGTTAGAGTTCTCCAGAGATGAATCAGCATTGCTGGTGAGTGAAACTAGTTCAAACTAGTGACTAATTAACTCCTGTAACTGATTCTCCACTCGAGAGCTTGTTTATCCCGAATACCGAATAAAAATTAACTTATCAAGAAGTTCCAGTTAAATTTTAACTGCAAACGGAATTGGGATGATGTCAAAAATAGGAGTTTAGGTTATGAGGTTTTGAAAAAAGCAAAAAGCAAAATACTGCAGATGCTGGAATCTGAAACAAAAACAGAAAATGCTGGAAAATCTCAGCAGGTCTGGCAGCATCTGAGAGGGGGAATAGAGCCAAAGTTTCGAGTTTAGATTACCCTTCCAACCAAGGGTCATCTAGACTCGAAACGTTGGCTCTATCCTCTCCCCACAGATGCTGTCAGACCTGCTGAGATTTTCCAGCATTTTCTGTTTTTGTTTGAAAAAAGCAGACTGCTGTTTTTCACTTTGGCAAGGAAAGAACTGAGAAACTGTGTGCTGGAATTTCACCGGCACTCCCGCCCCGGAATCAGGGCAGGTGAAGCTCGCAGAACGGCATTCTCTGTTGGTCTCAGGCAGGATCTTACGAGCCTCGGGCAGGCGAGACGGTAACATTCTGGCAGTGATGTTAAAATTGGATAAAACCTTGGATGACCCACACTCGAAGTTCTGGAATCCATATCATTAAAGGGATTAGATCAGATTACAAAGGATAACATCGAACATACAGCTCAGAAACAGACCATTCATCACATCCAATCCAATCCAGTGTTCATGCTCGACTCCAGTCTCCTCCCATCTTTCTTCATCTAAATCTATCAATTTATCTCTTGATTCCCTTCTCCCTCATATCTTTGTCTCATTTCTCCTTCAACACTGTGACACAATTCACTTCAACCAATCCATGAGATAGTGAGCTCCAGACTCTCACCACTCTTTGGATAAAGAAGTTTTTTCAGAATCCCCTATTGGATTTCTTGATGACACTCTTACCTGGCGCTTGGTTTTGCTCTTCCCCACAAAGGGAAATATTCTTTGTTCCTCTTCGTTCAAAAACCTGCATAATTTTAAAGACTTCTACTGGATCATCTGTCTTTTTCCAAGAGTAAACAGACCCAGCTGAGTCATTTTTCCCTGAAATATATGTTACGTTCCAAGGTTTCTGGTCATCCAGGTTATTCATGTAAATTGTGAACAGTTGAGGTCTCAGCACTGATCGCTGTGACACATCACTCGTTACATGTTGCCAATCTGAAGAATACCCATTTATGCCTACTCTCTGTTTCCAGCTAGCTAGCCAATTTTCTATCCATGCTAATATGTTTCCCTGTAAAAAGCTTTAATTTTCCTCAATAATCTCTTTATCAAATGCCTTGTGGAAATCTTACACAGTGCATCCAATTCCCCTTTATCCACAACATACCTCAGTTCTCAAAGAACTCCAATGCGTTGGTTCAATGTAACTTCCCTGATACAAAACCATGTTGACTTTGCCTGATTATGTTGAAATTATCCAAGTGCCCTGCTACAACATCTTTCATAATGGCTTCTAACATTTTCCCCATGACAGATGTTAAGCTAACTGGCCTGTAGTTTCCCGCATTCTGTCTCCCTCCCTTTTTGAATAATGGAGCTACATTTGCAATCTTCCAATCTAATGGAAACTTATCTGAATCTAGGGAATTTGAGAAAATTAAAACCAATGCAGCAACTATCTCATTGGCCGCTTCTTTTTAGACTCTGGGAAAAAATCCATCAGGATTCGGATTCTAGTCAGTCTACAGCTGGAAAACAATTTACTCAGCACCACTTCTCTGGTAGCCGTGAATTTTCCGAGTTCTCTCTCTCTTCCATTTCCTAGTCTTTGCCTACTTCTGGAATGTTGCTCGTATCCTCTATGGTGAAGACTGATGTAAAATATCTGTTCAATTCATCTGCCTTGTTCGCTGTTATCAATTCTCCAGACTAACTTCCTATAGGGACTAACACTCACTTAGTTAACTCTGTTCTTTTGAAAATATTTATAAAAACTTTTACTGTCTTTTTATATTTCTAGCCAGCTTCCTCTCATACTCTAATTTTCCCTCCATATAGAATTTTTGTCATCCTTTGTTGTTTCTTATATTCTGTCTAATCTTCTGACCTGCCACCTGTCTTTGCACAATTATCTGCTTTTTCTTTAAGTTTACTTTATCTTACTCTTTGAAATGTATCTACTCTGTGCACTCTGAATTATCTCCTTAAATATCTGCCACTGTTCTGCTGCTGTCAAGCATTTTAATCTATATTCCGGTAAGCCAACTCTGAAACTACACCGCGGGGTTGCTCTCTGACTAACACAGACATATCAGATGTGATAGAGAGTTGGCTAATGGCTGATACTCAATAATAACATAGAGAGTGACTGGGGGAGAGGCTTAGGGGGAAGGCACAGGGTAATGAGGGTACCGACCTGTTCAGTTGAAAATGCTGAGGCAATGGTGTTTTGCAGCTGGAATGACTCAGGAAGCTCGATTGGAAAGGAACATAGTTTATTACAGAATGCAAAGTAAAACCACTACCGTGGTGTACACACATTAGTGGGATTATAGTTCAGCAGGCCCAGTCCTGGGCCTTAATAAAGGCTCAGGTAATGAGTTCCATCAGGGAAGGCCAATGCCTGTTGCCAGGGGAACCCATACTCAACGAGCCCCACAAGAGAGATCAGTCAGTGCTTCCCCATGAGCCTTGTGGGTTTTATCACAGCAGCAAAGTTGTGTCTGTGATGCTAAGTCTTCCCATTTGTCTAGGGGGCTATTTTTTAGCCTGCCCAGACCAGCTGCATTGTCAGCTGACAGCATGTTTCACCAATGAAAAGCTTCCCTACCATGTGATCGCGATTATCTCCCCTGCCCACTGGCTCTTTAAATTTTAATTGGAATTATTACAATACCAAAGCAGAAACCCCAGAGTATGTTATGAAGCCTGACTACACCCCAAAAGTTTTTATATTTTTAGCATTAATTTGAGAATAAGCTGTTTCACTCTATGTGTGATTCTATTGACCCACTAGGAAGCTTTTACCAAAACAAACTTTATTTAACAATACAGTTTAATCATAACGTATGAATTAGCTTAACGTTTACCAATTGAAGTGCTGAAACATGCAAGATACAATTCTTAACTGCTAAGCTATCTCTACTAGTTCCAATTCAAGCAATATTCATCCTATAGACTTAAACTCCTCTTCAAAATCAGTTAGCAATACACAGGCTTATGTGCTAATGGGTGGACTGCCTGTCCCCAAGCCTCCAGAATACCTCTGGAGAGAGAAGGAGACAGACAGAGACAGTGTTTTCTCATAGCAGGTCCTAAACAGCAGCCTCCAGAGAGAAAGAGAGAGAGACATCTCGTGCTTCTTTCAAAGCCAGGAAAAAACTGCTCTTGATTTTTCCCTGTAAGTTTCACCCCACATGACGGTCCATGTCAATCAATCTAATCAAAACCCTACTCTGAAACCCCAGGGGAAAAAAACAAAAATGAACAAAAATACATGAACTCAGATTAAAACAAACACCCCATTAGCTATGATCAATTATTAGCTTGCATACTCGGTATGTGAGCTGCCTGGTGCAGACAAATCGACACCATGTAACCAGAGCTGAATTTTAAACATACCCCTGAAGAGGAACATGATATAAATACATTTCTTAAAGGTACAGTGTCATCACAGAATGACTTGGGAACTGGCTACTGACATGACAACTGGAATGCTGCCCACTTCTGGTTCCACCGACAAAAATGATGCACCATTGACAGAATACCGGCCGTACTTGTGCTGTGAAACTGTTAGTTATACATTGTTCTTTTCAGTCAATAATTCTTTTAGTTTGATACTTGCCACATTGAGTCACCTGGGGTTACTCCACTGGCGATGAGGACAAACCAGATCAGTTGTTGGAATCCCGCAGTGCAGAGTTAGAGGGGGAGGAAAGTGATCGCTCGAAGTTTAGAGGAGAAACAGTACAGACTCCATTTTAAAGATGCTGCAATTCGGGAAAATGGAGCTAGTCAATCCTGAAGTTGAGAGTTGGGGGCAGGACCTTGAGAGGCTGTGTTATTTTCTCATGGTAAATGAGACAGCAGCAGAAGACAAACAGAAGGTGAAACTGCTCAGTCTGCAGCCACAGATTTACAATCTGGTGAGGAGTTTGATATCACCCATTACTCCCGACACAAAAACCACCGACCAGTTAGTCAATTTAGTTAAGGACCACTATAACCCCGACCTTCCATTAACATGCACAGATACAAATTCCACTCTGCTGTTCGGGAACCGGGAGAGACAGTCTCTGGCTTCATGACCAGACTTCAGGATCTGGCTGAGCACTGTGAGGTCGGGCCTTCACTGCGAGACATGTTGAGGGATCGTTTGGTTTGTGGGATCAACAACCCCCAAAGCCCCAAAAAACTGCTTGCTGCAACCAAGATTTCACTGGAGAAAGTAATAGAGATCCCCAAGTGACTGAGTGTGCTGAGCAAGGCATGTGTGAGCTGCAGAGTGTGTGAGCTGCCAGGCGTGTGTGAGTCACCAGGCGTGTGTGAGCTGCCAGGCATGTGTGAGCTGCCAGGTGTGTGTGAGCTGCCAGGCGTGTGTGAGTCACCAGGCATGTGTGAGCTGCCAGGTGTGTGTGAGCTGCCAGGCGTGTGTGAGTCATCAGGCATGTGTGAGCTGCCAGGCGTGTGTGAGCTGCCAGGCGTGTGTGAGTCACCAGGCATGTGTGAGCTGCCAGGCGTGTGTGAGCTGCCAGGTGTGTGTGAGCTGCCAGGCGTGTGTGAGCTGCCAGGCATGTGTGAGCTGCCAGGCGTGTGTGAGCCGCCAGGCGTGTGGGAGCCGCCAGGCGTGTGTGAGCTGCCAGGCGTGTGTGAGCTGCCAGGCATGTGTGAGCTGCCAGGCATGTGTGAGCTACCAGATGTGTGAAAGTCACCAGGCATGTGTGAGCTGCCAGGCGTGTGTGAGCTGCCAGGCGTGTGTGAGCTGCCAGGCGTGTGTGAGCTGCCAGGCGTGTGTGAGCCACCAGACGTGTGAGAGTCACCAGGCATGTGTAAGCTGCCAGGCATATGTGAGTCACCAGGCATGTGTGAGCCGCCAGGCGTGTGTGAGCTGCCAGGCGTGTGCGAGCTACCAGACGTGTGAGAGTCACCAGGCATGTGTGAGCTGCCAGGCGTGTGTGAGCTGCCAGGTGTGTGTGAGCTGCCAGGCGTGTGTGAGCCACCAGACGTGTGAGAGTCACCAGGCATGTGTAAGCTGCCAGGCATATGTGAGTCACCAGGCATGTGTGAGCTGCCAGGCGTGTGTGAGCTGCCAGGCGTGTGTGAGCCACCAGACGTGTGAGAGTCACCAGGCATGTGTGAGCTGCCAGGCATGTGTGAGCTGCCAGGTGTGTGTGAGCTGCCAGGTGTGTGTGAGCTGCCAGGCGTGTGTGAGCTGCCAGGTGTGTGTGAGCTGCCAGGTGTGTGTGAGCTGCCAGGTGTGTGTGAGCTGCCAGGCGTGTGTGAGCTGCCAGGCGTGTGTGAGCTGCCAGGTGTGTGTGAGCTGCCAGGTGTGTGTGAGCTGCCAGGTGTGTGTGAGCTGCCAGGTGTGTGTGAGCTGCCAGGTGTGTGTGAGCTGCCAGGTGTGTGTGAGCTGCCAGGCGTGTGTGAGCTGCCAGGCGTGTGTGAGCTGCCAGGCGTGTGTGAGCTACCAGAGAGGGTGAAGGCAAGGCAAGCTGCTCAGAAAGAACATCCTGACTCTCAGGAACGGAACAGATTGTTCAATTGTTACGATCTTGTGATGGGACGGAATTTTGATTGTGGACCTGTCTGGGTGCCAGCGAGAGTTGTGGAGAAGACAGGGCCAGTCTCATGTATGGGAGAGGCACAGGGCTGTTGAGTTAAGAAGCAGGTCGACAACTTACACAGTGAATTAAAGCCAGCTCCAGGAGACGAGGAAGTGGGCTCTGCACCCAGTTCATACGTACCAGCCTCTGAACCAGAGATTTTGATGCCCACACTGGAGCCCAGGCCGCCTCTGGCTTCGGTGGCTGAGACAGAGGAAGGGGCCGGCAAGAGCCTAGTTCCAGAGGTGGTTAACACGGCCACCCAACAGTGGATTTTGTGTCGTCGGCTGCTGAAGAACCCCTGACAGAGTAGCACTGTTCCACAAGGGTCCAGAGGCCTCTGGACTGGCTGATGTTATGAACTGTTTTCCCCGCTGTCCCTCCTGTAATATTGTTGTTTCTCTGCCTTTGCGTTAGCTGTTTTTCAAGGAGCTGGGGGGTGGGGGGGAGGGGGGGAAGGAGTGTGGTAGTGTGGCCCCTTAATGGGCGATCCTTCACAGGGCCACATGACTGGGCCAGAGCCAATAGAGTGTGAGCATGGGCCAATCCAGGAGCTGGAAGGCTGCAGTTGGAGTCAGGGCGTTGTTGGGTGTGGATCTGTACAGTTGTGCTGTTAAACCCTTCAATGTATATTGTTCTTCTCAGTAAATCAATGTTTTAGTTTGTTATTTAACATATCGATTCACCTTGCATTACTACAGAAAGGTTAGTATCCTTTCTTGAATTGTTTGGATTGAAACGTTGGCTCTGCTCTCTCTCCACAGATACTCTCAGACCTGCTGAGTCTCTCCCACATTTCCTGTTCTTGTTCCAAATTCCAGCATCCGCAGTATTTTGCCTTTACCGACCTATTCGGGTCCTGTTGAGACAACGAGCTTTCAGGCGATTGACAGTTAACTGTCACTCAGTGTGGTGAACCATCGTTGGTTCCCACTGGATAGTACTGAGCCAGGGTCTGGCCAGTACTACAAGGATGTACATATGTTACTGTTGGGTTAGGGATGGGTTGTGCTACTTGTTGCTGTTGGGGTTAGGGTGGGGTTGTTACACCTTTGTATGGTAGTGTTGTTGTACATCCCAGTCGGGCTCCGCCTGCTGGGAGAGGTATAAAGGTCCCTGCTCTGGCTGGGACCCCTCAGTCTGGGATCATGTATATAATTATTGGCTGCTTCATTACAGTAAATAAAAGCCTTTATTTCCTGAGCATCTAGCCTCGTGTATGATAACGTGCATCACTCAGTCAACTTGAATTCGTAGTCACATGATAAAATGTGGGGTGGTTAGTATGAGCCAGCATGGATTTCCAAAGGGGAAATTGTGTTTAATTAACTTGCTGGAGTTTTTTGAAGAGCTAGCAGAGAGGGTCAATGAGGGTAATGCTTTTGAAATGGTGAACATAGACATTCAGAAGATATTCAATTCAGTGCCACACAACAGGCTTGTGAGAAAAGTTAGAGCTCATGCAATGAAAGGGACCGTAACTACGTGGATACAAAATTAGCTGAAGAATAGGAAGCAGAGAGTAATGGTCAATGGATATTTTTCCAGCTGGAAGAAGGTTTGTAGTGATGTTCCCCAGGGGTTGGTATTGGGATCCTTGCTTTTCCTGATATATATCGGTAGGATAGATCTTGGTGTGCAGGGGACAATTTCAAGTTGATGCGCAACTTGGAAGCATTGTAAATTGTGAAGAGGAGAGTGTAGAACTTCAAAAGGACACAGGCAAGTTGGTGGAGTGGGCCGATAGGTGGCTGATGGAGTTCAATGCCCTCCAGTCTCCAAAGGGATAGAGAGAGAGAGGTGTGACAAATGGAGGGAGAAGGAGAGGGGCAGAGAGAAGGAAATGGGGAAGGGGTTGATGTGGAAGGGGAGATAGGAATGGGTGGATCGGGGTGGCTGGAAGGGTTATAGGGGAAAGGGAGAGGTGGGAGAGGAGGAGGAAGGGGGGAGGAGGTTAGGGGATTCCGATGGGGAAAGGCAGTGTAAAGGGAGGGATGAGGGGGAATTGGGGAGGGGGTACTAAAGTAGGAGGGAAATGAGCGAGGGGAGGGAAAGGGATAGAGGGAGTGTGTAAGAGGTGGAAGATGGGAAGGTGTGAAGGGGAAAGGGCTGAGAAGGCTGAAGGGGAGGAAGAGGAAATGAGGGGGAGCGGAGTGAGGGGGAAGAGGGTGAGTGGGAGTGGTAAGCAGCAGGAAGAGGTAGGGGAAGGGAGAAAGGGGAGGGGGAGGGAGAGTGGGGCTTGGATAGGGCAGAAGGTGGGGAAAAGGAGGGAGAAGGGGAGGACGAAAGGGGGAAGGGGGTGGCAGAAGGTGGGAGTTGGAGTGGGGAAGAGGAGAGGGGGAGGTGGAAAAGAGGAGAGGGAGAATGGATGGGCAGTAGGAAGAAGTGGGTGAGGGAGATGGGGTAAGGGGATTGGAGGGAGGGTGGGGGTACGGGAGAGGAAGAAATGGGAGGGTTGGTTAGAAAGGAGAAATGAGAATAGGAGTGGGGAGAGGGGGGGAGACAGAATAGGGAGGAGGACGTGGGGCAGCGGAGAAGAGTAGGTGGCAGGAGTGAGGAGGAAAAGGGGAGGGGGAGGGAAGAAAGGGTGGGAGACAGAGAATAGGCAGAGGGGGAACGGCAGAGGGAGAAGGGGAAGGGGGAAGGGGGGAGAGGGAACAGAGGATGGGCAAAAGTGGAAATGGGGTATGGGGAAATGGTGGATGAATGAAGGGGAGAGGGAAGGATGTGGTGTAAGAGTGAAGGGGGGAGGGGAGTGAGCGGGAGTTAGGAAGGTGGAAGAGACAAGTTGTCCAAAGCAGTAGAGTGAAACATGATCATATCAGTGACTTAAGGATTTCTGATTCTGCAATAAAACGGCTGCTGCAGGAAGTGGGGAAATGAAGTTTTACAATTCACGCAACTTCCCAATATTCTGAACATTGGTTAATTTTGTTCGTTATAACCGCTAACCGCAATTTCCAAACATTCTCCATTTCTATTGCCAGTTCTCTATTTCTATTGTTCTGATCATTCTGTAACTGTTACAATTTCTGCCTTTTCCCCATTTGGGGTAAAATTCCCTGGAGTTTCTCCCAGTGGAATCACTAATGTTATGGTGCAGGAGCGGGAGGGGGCCTGAGGAAATGAATCCCACTTGTGTTAAGGAATGTGAGGATTTAGTTATGAGGAAAGACTTGGACCCTTCATCAGAACAAACAGGGTTGAGAGAATTGGAGACAATCTATTGATATGAGTGAGGAATGAGTGAGAGAGTAGGAGGCAGACAGTGGGAATAATCAGTCTGTGCTCCAATTGGCAGAATGTGGCTCGTGGTTTCTCCCAGGGATCTGTATTGGGGCCTCAGCTTTTCATTCCACTGATAAATGACTGAGATGAGGGAATAGAGAGTCAGAAATCCAAGTTTCCTGTCGGCATTCAGTGAATTGGCGGATTGTGTCGAGATGGGAGCAGAATGTTGTCATTGGACTTTGATAGATGCAATAAAGTGGAGAAAGGTTGGTTCATATTCATAATCATTGCCAAAATAATGATGGAGAGTGTTTTTTACGCATGGAGCATCTTACCAAAAATAATGGTGGCAGTAAAATCGATAATTGCTTTGAAAAAGAAATGAGGTTGCTGCTTGTGAAAATAGAATTTTAGCTCACCTTATCTTTTCCCCACATGAGGAAGTCCGTTTCGTGCTTCCTAGTTAATGCAGCCAGAATTGTTTGTGAAATGATTCCAGTGTGTCATCCTCCTCTCTAACCAAGCATTCATTCCACAGATCCTTCATTCTCCATGTAGGAACATGGGAACAGGAGGAAGTTATAGAATCCCTACAGTGCAGAAGGAGGCCATTCGGCACGACTCTCTGACAGAGCATCTTACCTCGGCCTACCCTCCTGTCCTATCCCTGTAACCCCACATATTGACTCCATTCACCCCCCTAACCTACACATCTTGGGCCACTAAGGGACAATTTATCATGGCCAATCCACCTGACCTGCACATCTTTGGACTGTAGGAGGAAACCGGAGCCCCCAGCCAAAACCCATGCAGACACGAGGAGAATGTACAAACTCCACACAGACAGTGACCCGAGGCTGGAAATGAACGCGGGTCTCTGGTGGTGTGAGGCAGCGCCCTAACCATTGTGCCGCCGTGCCGCCCCATTCAGCGAGACTGTGGCTGATCTGTGACCAAAATCCAATGCCTTTTCAAAATGCCGGCGATGTGGGGTGGATTCAATGGGAAAGCCCATTGACAGTGGTGGGACGCTTCCCGCTACCGGGAATCATGTCATGGGGGAGGGTGGGGGGGGGGGGGGGGGGGAATCCAGCCCATCAATTGAGACCTTTGGACAGTTTTCCCTGAAATGCCAGCATTGAACAGGTCCATCATGGGCCAGCTGATGAATAATCTTTTCTAATTGCTTTTAGCCTCAAGAACACCCCCTCAGTTGGAACATGGGAACAGGATGAGGCCATTCAGCCCCTCGAGCCTGTTCCACCAGCAAGAAAATCCTGCCTGAGCTGTGTCATGATGATGCAGGAAAACAGAGCATTCCACTGAAATGTTGAGCTTTTAAACAGACCTGAGTTTTACTTTTTAGACTGGACACAAACTCCATGATGGCTGCAAATGTAATCAGCCCATGACAGGAGATGTTGTAGGATGTCTCTCTAAGGGACAATAGAACTCCTCTGTTTCCAGTTAAGCTGCTTTGAAAAGCACCCAGAGACTGATTAGCATCTCTGGCAAAGACAAAGGGACATAATGGCCATCTCACCTCAAAAGGTCCTGTGTGTAATGCCTGAACAGACGAATGCATTCCCTTTTCCAATTGGAATGTACACAGAATGGGTTAATAGCCAGCTGAAAGATCCGCCCCATTGTCTGTGTGTGCTCAGTGAGGAGAAGCAGCTGTAAACCTTTCATATTGAATCTTTGTGATTCAGGAACAGAAGCAGGCAGCAGTGATAGCCTTTATTTACAGGAGTATCTCTCCCTCTCTCTGACTGAAGCAACCTGCCCAGCCGACAAAAGAATCACAGCTGGAAAAAGCACAGACAGGGACCCAGCTTGGGTCGCTGTCTGTGTGGAGTTTATACATTCTCCCCGTGTCTGGGTGGGTTTCCTCCCACAGTCTGAAAGACAAGCTGGTTAGATGCATTGGCCATGCTAAATTATCCCTCAGTGTACCCGAACAGGCGCCGGAGATTGGTGACTCGGGGATTTTCACAGGAACTGTATTACAGTGTTGATGTAAGTCTAATTGTGAGACTGTGGTGAACCATTGTTGGTTCCCACTAGATAGTACTGAGCCAGGGTCTGGCCAGTACTACAAGTATGTATATATGTTGCTGTTGGGTTAGGGATGGGTTGTTCTACTTGTTGCTGTTGGGGTTAGGGTGGGGTTGTTACACCTTTGTATTGTAGTATTGTGGTACATCCCAGTCGGGCTCCGCCTCCTGGGAGAGGTATAAAGGTCACTGCTCTGGCTGGGACCCCTCAGTCTGGGATCGTGTATATAATTGGTAGCTGCCTTGTTACAGCAAATAAAAGCCTTTATTTCCTGAGCATCAAGCCTCGTGTATGATAACGCGCATCAATTTTATTTGCTGTAAATAAACTCTCGTCGAAGAAGAAAAAAAAAGAGAGTATGGAGCAGATACTGAAGCCTGAACGCCTTACACTAGATCCACGTGCGGTGGGCGCCTCTAACATCTTCGACCACTGGCTGAAGTGTTTCGAGGACTACCTGGCAGCCTCCGCAGCGGTCACCACAGATGATGACAGACTCTGGGTCCTCCATGCGAGGGTAAGCGACACAGTCTACCTCGCGATCCGTGCAGCCACCGATTACACAAAGGCCCTCGAGCTTCTGAAGAAGCGTTATATTAAACCGCCCAACGAAATACACGCTCGTTACCTCTTAGCCACTCGACGACGGCAGTCTGGCGAAACGATGGAGGAATACGCGAACGAGCTCCTACAGCTAGCCAGGGGCAGTAACTGCAAAGCTGTGTCGGCTGAGCAGAGTATGAACGACCTCGCCCGAGATGCGTTTGTGGCGGGAGTCGGATCATCGTACATTCGACTCAAACTACTGGAGAAAGGTAACCTTGACCTTACCCAGGCAATAGAACTAGCGGAGATGCTGGAGACGGCCTCCAAAAGCCTAGTATTGTATCCTGAAGACCACGTGGAGACAACGTGGCAGGAGCAGTCGCCAATCCCTCCTCGTCCCTTGGGTTCGAAATGCTGCGTAATGGCGTGCTCACACTCGGGCCAGACGACGGCAGCAGCTCCGGGCGGCCCACGGTGTTACTTCTGTGGGGGAGCGAAGCATACTCGGCAACGGTGTCCCGCTAAAGCTGTGTTGTGCTCCGCCTGCGGTAAGAAGGGGCACTATTCGAAAGTGTGCCGATCTAAATCTAGGAACAGCAGTGCGGCCTGCGATTCCTCAGAGCCCGGTTCTTCGTCGTTGAAATCGTCGAGGGTTTCGTCCACGTGCGAGGCCAGGACGACGCCATTACGGTCGACGGAGTCGGAGATGTGTGACCACCAGGGATCGCTGAGTTTGGCGCCATCACCCACGTGCGACCAATGGGAGCGGCCATGTTGGTCGGCACCGACCGCGAACGACCAGCAGGGGTCATCCTCGTCAATTTCAGCTGCCTGCAGTGGCGCCGATCATCCTGGACCAGGCCAAGCCTCATAGACTTGACAAATCTATAATGGACATTCAGGTAAATGACCACTTGATTTATTGTCTCTTTGACAGCGGGAGCACTGAGAGCTTTATCCACCCAGACGCTGTGAAGCGGTGTGGACTCCGGATTCAACCTGTCAAACAGACAATTTCTATGGCATCAAGGTCCTGGTCTGTCACCGTGCTAGCGAGTTGCGTGGTAACTTTAACGGTGCAAGGCAGAGTTTACGAGCGTTTCAAGCTCCTAGTGTTGCCGCACCTTTGCGCGCCAATGCTTCTCGGACTAAACTTCATGGTCCACTTGAGGAGTGTAACCCTACAGTACGGTGGGCCACTCCCTTCGCTTTCAGTGGGAGAACAGCAGCCTCCAAATTGCCCAACGCCTGTAGCCTCTCGACGCTGAAGATCACCACACCCTCCCTGTTCCAGAATCTTGTGCCAGGCTGCAAACCCATTGCGACTAAGAGTAGGCGTTACAGCGCTGAGGATCGGATCTTCATTCGATCTGAGGTTCAGCGGCTCCTCAAAGAAAGGATCATACAACCTAGCGCTAGTCCGTGGAGAGCGCAGGTCGTGGTGGTCAAGAGCGGGAACAAACCCCGGATGGTCATTGACTATAGTCAGACCATTAATCGATACACACAGCTGGATGCGTATCCCCTCCCGCGCATATCTGACATGGTCAATCAGATTGCGCAGTACCGGGTGTTCTCCACCATAGACCTCAAGTCTGCCTACCACCAACTCCCCATTCGCCCAGAGGACCGACAATACACGGCTTTTGAGGCGGATGGTCGCTTGTATCACTTTCTCAGGGTTCCCTTTGGTGTCACCAATGGGGTCTCGGTCTTCCAGCGTGCTATGGATCGAATGGTGGACCAGAACGGGCTGCGGGCTACCTTCCCGTACCTGGATAATGTCACCATCTGCGGCCATGACCAGCAGGACCACGACACAAATCTCCTGAATTTCCTACACACTGCATCTCGCCTGAACCTGACCTACAACAGGGATATGTGTTTGTTTCGTACGCGCCGTTTAGCCATCCTAGGATACGTGGTGGAAAACGGGGCCATTGGCCCTGATCCAGACCCCCTTTCTGAACTTCCCCTGCCCACTAGTGCAAAAGCACTGAGAAGATGCTTAGGCTTCTTCTCTTATTATGCGCAGTGGGTTCCCAATTACGCGGACAAAGCCCGTCTGCTCATTAAGTCCACTGCTTTTCCCCTAACGCCAGAGGCCCGATTGGCCTTTGATAAATTAAAAGCCAACATCGCGAAAGCTACGATGCACGCGGTTGATGAATCCATCCCCTTTCAGGTGGAGAGCGATGCATCTGATTTCGCCCTGGCCGCCATACTTAACCAGGCGGGCAGGCCCGTCGCATTTTTTTCCTGCACCCTCCAAGGCCCCGAAATTCGGCATTCAGCGGTGGAAAAGGAGGCCCAGGCCATTGTGGAGGCCGTCAGGCACTGGCGCCATTACTTGGCGGGAAAACGGTTCACCCTGATCACGGACCAGCGGTCCGTGGCGTTCATGTTTAATAACACGCTGAGGGGCAAGATCAAGAATGACAAGATCTTGCGGTGGAGAATGGAACTCTCCACCTATATCTATGACATCATGTATCGTCCAGGGAAACTCAATGAGCCCTCGGATGCCCTCTCGCGTGGAACATGCGCCAGTATACAGGAGGACCGTTTGCAGGCTCTCCATAATGACCTATGCCATCCTGGGGTCACTCGGCTCTACCACTTTATAAAAGCCCGCAATCTGCCCTACTCGGTGGAGGATGTCAGGTCCATAACAAGAAGCTGTCGGGTATGCGCGGAATGCAAACCGCACTTTTACCGACCTGACCGGGCACATTTAGTCAAGACCACTCGTCCCTTCGAGAGACTGAGTGTCGATTTTAAGGGCCCCCTTCCCTCAACAGATCGGAATGTGTACTTCCTCAACATCATTGACGAGTACTCTAGATTCCCTTTTGTTGTTCCCTGCTCTGATACATCCGCTGCCACGGTTATCAAGGCATTCCGTGATCTTTTTAGCCTGTTCGGGTACCCCGGCTACATTCACAGCGACAGGGGCTCGTCGTTCATGAGCGATGACTTGAGGCAATACCTGCAGGACCTTGGTGAGACCACATTTGGAATATTGTGTGCAGTTCTGGTCACCTCACTATAGGAAGGATGTGGAAGCGCTGGAAGGAGTGCAGAGGAGATTTACCAGGATGCTGCCTGGTTTGGAGGGTAGGTCATATGAGGAAAGGTTGAGGGAGCTAGGGCTGTTCTCTCTGGAGCGGAGGAGGCTGAGGGGAGACTTAATAGAGGTGTATAAAATGATGAAGGGGATAGATAGAGTGAACGTTCAAAGACTATTTCCTCGGGTGGATGGAGCTATTACAAGGGGGCATAACTATAGGGTTCGTGGTGGGAGATACAGGACGGATATCAGAGGTAGGTTCTTTACGCAGAGAGTGGTTGGGGTGTGGAATGGACTGCCTGCAGTGATAGTGGAGTCAGACACTTTCGGAACATTTAAGCGGTTATTGGATAGGCACATGGAGCACACCAGGATGATAGGGAGTGGGATAGCTTGATCTTGGTTTCAGATAAAGCTCGGCACAACATCGTGGGCCAAAGGGCCTGTTCTGTGCTGTACTGTTCTATGTTCTATGCTCTCATACGGGATTGCCTCTAGTAGAACCACGAGCTACAACCCTAGGGGTAACCATAAGACCATAAGACCATAAGACATAGGAGCGGAAGTAAGGCCATTCGGCCCATCGAGTCCACTCCACCATTCAATCATGGTTGATTTCAACTCCATTTACCCGCTCTCTCCCCATAGCCCTTAATTCCTCGAGAAATCAAGAATTTATCAATTTCTGTCTTGAAGACGCTCAACGTCTCGGCCTCCACAGCCCTCTGTGGCAATGAATTCCACAGACCCACCACTCTCTGGCTGAAGAAATTTCTCCTCATCTCTGTTCTAAAGTGACTCCCTTTTATTCTAAGGCTGTGCCCCCGCGTCCTAGTCTCCCCTGTTAATGGAAACAACTTCCCTACGTCCATCCTATCTAAGCCGTTCATTATCTTGTAAGTTTCTATCAGATCTCCCCTCAACCTCCTAAACTCCAATGAATATAATCCCACGATCCTCAGACGTTCATCGTATGTCAGGCCTACCATTCCTGGGATCATCCGTGTGAATCTCCGCTGGACCCGCTCCAGTGCCAGTATGTCCTTCCTGAGGTGTGGGGCCCAAAATTGCTCACAGTACTCCAAATGGGGCCTAACGGACAGGTGGAACGTGAGAATGCCACAGTCTGGAAGGCTGTCTTACTGGCGTTGAAGTCAAAAAGCCTTCCAGTCTCCCGTTGGCAAGAGGTGCTCCCTGATGCGCTCCATTCTATTCGCTCACTCCTGTGTACGGCAACCAGCGCTACTCCCCATGAGAGGATGTTTTCATTCCCTCGGAAGTCTTCCTCGGGGACCTCATTACCGTCTTGGTTGACGTACTCAGGACCTGTCCTCCTGCGGCGACTTGTAAGGGCCCGCAAGTCCGACCCGTTGGTCGAACAGGTCCATCTCCTCCACGCCAACCCTCAGTATGCCTATGTGGCATACCCTGACGGGCGAGAGGACACGGTCTCGATCCGAGACCTGGTGCCAGCAGGGGACGTAGCAACCCCTGTCGCTCCCATACCCCCTGTTACAAACCCCATAACTCTTGTTTCCCCCCCGGACACGGCGCGGGCAGCATCGGGACCATTACTTAACCCCTTTACTCCCGTGTACAGCTTGCCTGAGTCCAGAGGATGGTCGCCACTTCAGGGCGTGTCAGAACTCCATGGATTACCGTCACCTCAGGGTCATCCGGCCCGTGAGTCTGTGGAGGAACAGCTGGACATCGCCTTGGGGAGAACACCACCGCAAGTGCCTACTCCGGTGTCATCGCCGGTGTTGAGGAGGCCACAACGACGGTGCGGTCCCCCTGACCGTCTGAACTTATAGACTGATGACAAATTATTCTGTTTTTGTACCCCGCCGGCCTTTGTTTTCAAAGGAGGGGTGAATGTGGTGAACCATTGTTGGTTCCCACTAGATAGTACTGAGCCAGGGTCTGGCCAGTACTACAAGTATGTATATATGTTGCTGTTGGGTTAGGGATGGGTTGTTCTACTTGTTGCTGTTGGGGTTAGGGTGGGGTTGTTACACCTTTGTATTGTAGTATTGTGGTACATCCCAGTCGGGCTCCACCTCCTGGGAGAGGTATAAAGGTCCCTGCTCTGGCTGGGACCCCTCAGTCTGGGATCGTGTATATAATTGGTAGCTGCCTTGTTACAGCAAATAAAAGCCTTTATTTCCTGAGCATCAAGCCTCGTGTATCATAACGCGCATCAGACACTGATACTTAAACTTAGAAGTCAACTCGACTGGAAGTACATTATAACGGTGCACGCTTCATCATTTACACCGCGTGAGTCAAGGACTGTTCCGTCTACCTTCTGATTTATATTTATTTACTGTTGGATCAATTCCCACTTTGTCTGAATGTAGATGCATGTGCTTCTCCATGTTTCTCCTTTTCCTTTTAGTAATTACTAAACTTTATCTTTAGCTGAAGAAAGCCTGGTTAAATTGATTCCTCTTTAAACATAACTATTGGATCTGGAGAAGGTACCCAGGGGAAAGGGAACCTCGGTAGATGAAAAACCTAGTTGTTGCCAGCAGAGGGAATTGAATAAAGAGGGAGCCAGTTCAGTCTCCCTCACCCGGCTTCGTAACAATCTGGGGGTATCCCAGTCGGACAGTGACAAATCGGGGGGCCTCGCCCAGGTCAACAATATTGGGGAACCTCACAGTCGGGTGGGTGGGTGGTTGTAACAAACTTGGACCCTCTTCTGGGAACTGAACCAGATTGGGAGCTCATTTTGCCGATATTGTTCCCACAGAGAGGTGACAAATTCAGGACTCGGGATCCCGAATCTGTCTCCACAGATGAAATGAGCGAATTGGAGTGGGGACAGTAAATTGTTCCTCGAATCAGCAGAAAGTCTTTCTGGAGTCTGTATGACTGAAGTTTCAAATGTTTGATGCCAGGACATTCCCAGCAGGACCTGCGGATATTGAGAATTTAAAAATTCTGTCCCTCAAACTGTGAAAAGAGTCAGCAAGACATTCAGAATTAAAATTCTGGCCAAAAGACAGAAAACCCGCAATGTTAAAAGGAGTTGCAGCCTGGTGGCAGCATGCGTTAGTGCCAGGGCACTGTCCAGGAGAACCAGGAAGCAGTGCCCCAAAAAACTGAATGACCTCATCCAGGCAGCAAGGGTGAGTGTTTAACCTCATTCAGCATCCTCCCACTAAATGACCCCCAGACCCCCCCCCCCCCCCCCCACCCCCAGCACCCTGCATGCTTCCAGCCCCTGACCCCCAAGCACCCCCTTCCGGATCCCCAAGAGTATCACAAGCCTTGCCCTCTGAGCACCACCTCCTCATACTCTCCAGGACTCGTGCCATCAGACTTTTCATGGCTCCTTCTGTCCCCTGAGGAGAAGAATACCCATAATCACTGGAAGAGGGCGAGATCCAGGTCCTCACCCCCCTGTGAGGAGCGGGTGCTGGAGCCGTCGAGAGAGGAGGGGATGCGGACCATTAATGACAGCATGGTCGGGCTGGAGCATAGAAGTGAGCAGCTGCCAATCCTCCACTCGTTGGTGATATCTCAAGTAAGTTGCGTGCAGCCCAGATTCCTCTCCCTCCCTTGCACTTAACCTTGTGTCCTGTGTTGCAGGAAGGGACACCGATGCGTCAGGGCCAGCTGGCATCACAGCCCCCACTGCTGCTCCCACCCATCCTGCCCCTGACAGCTCGGAAGACTCCTTGGAGAAAGCCGATGAAGGGATCTCCGAGGCCGGGACCTTTCACCTTGAGGTTCACCATCCCAGAGACTCTCACATCGGGGGGGGTCAAGTTCGTGGCGAGGCATCTGGGTCACTCTCTGATTTGATTTGATTTATTATAGTCACCTGTATTAATATACAGTGAAAGTATTGTTTCTTGCACGCTATACAGACAAAGCATACCGTTCATAGAGAAGGAAAGGAGAGAGTGCAGAATGTATTGTTACAGTCATAGCTAGGGTGCAGAGAAAGATCAACTTAATGCGAGGTAGGTCCATTCAAAAGCCTGATGGCAGCAGGAAAGAAGCTGTTGTTGGATTGGTTGGTACGTGACCTCAGACTTTTGTATCTTTTCCCTGACGGAAGAAGGTGGAAGAGAGAATGTCCAGGGTGCGTGGGGTCCTTAATTATGCTGGCTGCTTTTCCGAGGCAGCGGGAAGGGTAGGCAGAGTTAATGGATAGGAGGCTAGTTTGCGTGATGGATTGGGCTACATTCACGACCTTTTGTAGTTCCTTGCGGTCTTGGGTAGAGCAGGAACCATACCAAGCTGTGATACAATGAGAGAGAATGCTTTCTGTGGTGCATCTGTAAAAGTTGGTGAGTCATAGCTGACATGTCAGATTTCCTTAGTCTTCTGAGAAAGCAGAAGTGTTGGTGGGCTTTCTTAACTATAGTGTCGGCATGGGGGGAACCAGGACAGGTTGTTGGTGATCTGGACACCTAAAAACCTGAAGCTCTCGACCATTTCTGCTTTGTCCCCGTTGATGTAGACAGGAGCATGTTCTCCTTTATGCTTCCTGAAGTCGATGACAATCTCCTTCGTTTTGTTGACATTGAGGGAGAGATTGTTGTTGCTGCACCAGTTCACTAGATTCTCTATCTCATTCCTGTACTCTGTCTCGTCATTGTTTGAGATCCAACGCACTACGGTGGTGTCGTCAGCAAACTTGAAAATCGAATTGGAGGGGAATTTGGCTGCACAGTGTGGTGAACCATAGATGGTTATCACCATGGGTACATGTACATATGTTACTCTTGTTACTGTTGGGGTTAGGGTTGGGGTGTTCCACCTGTTAGCATTGTTCTGTGGTACACTCCGTTTGGCTCCGCCTTCTTACAGGAGTATAAAGGTCACTGCTACTTCCTAGTAGTCCTTAGTCTGGGATAGCATTGTTAAGCAGTATGCTCTATTCTTGTTGTGAATAAAAACCTTTATTCCCGGGTACGTCCTAGCCTCCCGTGTGAATTAATCGCGCATCACGCAGTCATAGGTGTATAAGGAGTATAGTAGGGTGCTGAGAACACAGCCTTGTAGGGCACCGGTGTTGAGGATGATCATGGAGGAGGTGTTGTTGCCTATCCTTACTGATTGTGGTCTGTGAGTTAGGAAGTTCAGGATCCAGTTGCAGAAGGAGGAGCCGAGGCCCAGGCCACAGGGGTTGGAGATGGGTTTCGTAGGAATAATGGTCTTGAAGGCTGAGCTGTAGTCAATAAATAGAAGTCTGACACCGATGTGTTTGTTATCAAGGTGCTCCAGGGTTGAGTGCACTGTCAGGGAGATTGTGTCTGCTGTGGGCCTGTGGTGGTGGTCGGCGAACTGTCGTGGATCCAGGCAGATGTACATCAGGTGGAAGAGGGAACGTCTGAGGAGTCTGGCAAGGAAGGGCCTGCCGGAGGTGTGACTCAGTTGGCCCCAGGCTACATGCTGGGCCTCTGAGACCACTTTACCCTCAGCTGCTGGAGATGCATCAACACCCCCCTGTACCCCACCCCACAGGGTTACAGCAGCACACATTCCCCATGCCAACCAACACCGCCATTCCCCCGCATACACACACCTCCAGCAGCACACAAAAACCATAACCCCCACACACCCCCAGCAATACACACTCCCCATACACCCCCATACACACCCTACGGCCTCCACACACCCCCAGCAACACACACACCCTACGGCCTCCACACACCCCCAGCAATACACACTCCCCATACCTACCGACACCCGCCATTCCCCCCATACACACCACCCCCAGCAACACACATTCCCCACACTCCCCCACAGACCCCCCGCAACACACACTCCCCATTCTCCCCCACAGACCCCCAGCAAAACACACTTCCCACGCCTCCCAAAGATCCCCAGCAAAACACATTCCCCATATCCCCCAGAGACCTCCAACAACACACTCTCCCAAAGACCTCCAGCACCTCTCACTCCCCATACCCCCCCTCACAGACCTCAAGCAACTCACACTCCCCATAAGCCCCCTCACAGATCCTCAGCAACACAAACTCTCCACACCCCCCAAAGATCTCCAGCAACAGGTTTTGAGTTAGACATCCTGCCCAGTCCATCCTCACTAAGGTCACAGAAGGTGGAGGGATCTTGTGGTAAAAGTAAGAGAGATAGCCACAGGTTGGTCAAGCAACAGCTTGACATAGTCATGCTCACTGAATCATGTATATAGCCAATTTCCCAGACTCCTCCATCACAGGAACTGGGACAGCAATAGAATCATAGAAATCATAGAAACCCTACAGTGCAGAAGGAGGCAATTCGGCCCATCGAGTCTGCACCGACCACAATCCCACCCAGGCCCTACCCCCACATATTTTACCCACTAATCCCTCTAACCTACGCATCCCAGGACTCTAAGGGGCAATTTTTTTTTTTAACCTGGCCAATCAACCTAAGCGTGGAGTGGAAACCTTGCAGGGGGCTGTGGGGAATGTGTGTTGCTGGGGGTCTGTGGGGGGTATGGGGAATGTGTGTTGCTGGGGCTCTGTGGGGGGTATGGGGAGTGTGTGTTGCTGGGGGGCTGTGGGGGGTATGGGGAGTGTGTGTTGCTGGGGGTCTGTGGGGGGTATGGGGAGTGTGTGTTCAAAGAACAAAGAACAAAGAACAATACAGCACAGGAACAGGCCCTTCGGCCCTCCAAGCCCGCGCCGCTCCCCGGTCCAGGATTGAATCCTGAATCCAGGATCCCCGCCCAATTTTCCAGCCTATCTACATACCAATATCCTATCCACCGAGCTGTCCCTCACAGCTACGATGCTTTGTTCATCACAACACTCCCCATACCCCCCACAGAGCCCCAGCAACACACACTCCCCATACCCCCCACAGACCCCCAGCAACACACATTCCCCATACTCCCCACAGACCCCCAGCAACACACATTCCCCACAGCCCCTGCAAGGTTTCCACTCCGCGCTTACCTCATTACATTCTCTCTTATCATTAACATTTTTTTCATGTGGCTATTGCTGTCCCAGTTCCTGTGATGGAGGAGTCTGGGAAATTGGCTATATACATGATTCAGTGAGCATGATTATGTCAAGCTGTTGCTTGACCAGCCTGTGGCTATCTCTCTTACTTTTACCACAAGGTCCTCCACCTCCTGTGACCTTAGTGAGGATAGCTCTGGAGGATGGACTGAGCAGGATGTCTAACTCAAAACTAGTGAAATTGCTGTGGATCTGGAGGGACATCCAGACCAGACCCAGGTAAGGAGGAATGAACGATAGATTCCATAGAATCCCTACAGTGCAGAAGGAGGCCATTCGGGCCGTCAAGTCTGCACTGACTCTCCAAAAGAGCATTTTACCCAAGCCCAAACCCTCTGTCCAATTTCTGCAACCCCATGTCTTTACCATGGCTAATCCACCTAATTTACACATCTTTGGACACTATGGGGCAATTTAGCATGGCCAATCCACTTAACCCGGTGGACTGTGGGAGGAAACGTGAGCATCCGGAGGAAACCAGTGCAGACACAGAGAGAATGTTCAAACTCCACACAGTCACCCAAGGCTAGAATCAAACCCAGGTCCCTGATTTGATTTGATTTGATTTATTATTGTCACATGTATACAGTGAGGAGCATTGTTTCTTGCGCGCTGTACAGACAAAGGATACCATACATAGAGAAGGAAAGGAGAGAGTGCAGAATGTAGTGTTACAGTCATAGCTAGGATGTAGAGAAAGATCAACTTAATGCAAGGTAAGTCCATTCAAAAGTCTGATGGCAGCAAGGAAGAAGCTGTTCTTGAGTCGATTGGTTTGTGACCTCGGACTTCTGTGTCTTTTTCCCGACAGAAGAAGGTGGAAGAGGGAATGTCCGCGGTGCGTGGGGTGCTTGACTATGCTGGCTGCTTTTCCAAAGCTGCGGGAAGTATAAACAGTGTCAATGGGTGGGAGGCTGGTTTGCGTGATGGACTGGGCTTCGTTTACGACCCTTTGTATTTTCTTGCGGTCTTGGTCAGAGCAGGAGCCATACAAGCTGTGATACAACCAGAAAGAATGCTTTCCATGGTGCATCTGTAAAGGTTGGTGAGAGTCATAGCAGATATGCCAAATTTCCTTCGTCTTCTGAGAACATAGAGGCGTTGGTGGGCTTTCTTAACAATAGTGTTGGCATGGGGGGACCAGGACCAGTTGATGGTGATTGGGACACCTGAAAACCTGAAGCTCTCGACCATTTCTACTTTGTCTCCACTACGCTTCCTGAAGTCGATGACTATCTTCTTCATTTTGTTGACATTGAGGGAGAGATTATTGTTGCTGCACCAGTTCACCAGATTCTCTATCTTTTGTTATTGCAATGGAGAGGGATAGGGCCGTACGGCAGGGCAAGGTTTACAATTGGGGGAGGGGTAATTATGATGCGATTAGGCAAGAATTAGGGGGCATAAGTTGGGAACAGAAACTGTCAGAGAAAGGAACTAATGAAAAGTGGAATTTTTTCAAGGAACAAATACTGGATGTCCTTGATAGGTATGTTCCTGTCAGGCAGGGAGGAAATGGCCAAGTGAGGGAACCATGGTTCACAAAAGAGGTGGAATGTCTTGTGAAAAGGAAGAGGGAAGCTTATGTCGGGATGAGGAAACAAGGTTCAGATGGCTCGATTGAGGGTTACAAGTTAGCAAGGAATGAGCTGAAAAAGGGGCTTAGGAGAGCTAGGAGGGGACATGAGAAGTCCTTGGCGGGTCGGATCAAGGAAAACCCCAAGGCTTTTTACTCTTATGTGAGGAATAAAAGAATGACCAGGGTGAGGTTAGGGCCGGTCAAGGACAGTAGTGGGAACTTGTGTATGGAGTCAGTAGAGATAGGCGAGGTGATGAATGAATACTTTTCTTCAGTGTTCACCAAGGAGAGGGGCCATGTTTTTGAGGAAGAGAAGGTGTTACAGGCTAATAGGCTGGAGGAAATAGATGTTCGGAGGGAGGATGTCTTGGCAGTTTTGAATAAACTGAAGGTCGATAAGTCCCCTGGGCCTGATGAAATGTATCCTAGGATTCTTTGGGAGGCGAGGGATGAGATTGCAGAGCCTTTGGCATTGATCTTTGGGTCCTCGCTGTCCACGGGGATGGTGCCAGAGGACTGGAGAATGGCGAATGTTGTTCCTCTGTTTAAGAAAGGGAATAGAAATGACCCTGGTAATTATAGACCGGTTAGTCTTACTTCGGTGGTTGGTAAATTGATGGAAAGGGTCCTTAGGGATGGGATTTACGACCATTTAGAAAGATGCGGATTAATCCGAGATAGTCAGCACGGATTCGTGAAGGGCAAGTCGTGCCTCACAAATTTGATAGAATTTTTTGAGGAGGTAACTAAGTGTGTTGATGAAGGTAGGGCAGTTGATGTCATATACATGGATTTTAGTAAGGCGTTTGATAAGGTCCCCCATGGTCGGCTTATGATGAAAGTGAGGAGGTGTGGGATAGAGGGAAAGTTGGCCGATTGGATAGGCAACTGGCTGTCTGACCGAAGACAGAGGGTGGTGGTCGATGGAAAATTTTCGGATTGGAGGCAGGTTGCTAGCGGTGTGCCGCAGGGATCAGTGCTTGGTCCTCTGCTCTTTGTGATTTTTATTAATGACTTAGAGGAGGGGGCTGAAGGGTGGATCAGTAAATTTGCTGATGACACCAAGATTGGTGGAGTAGTGGATGAGGTGGAGGGCTGTTGTAGGCTGCAAAGAGACATAGATAGGATGCAAAGCTGGGCTGAAAAATGGCAAATGGAGTTTAACCCTGATAAATGTGAGGTGATTCATTTTGGTAGGACAAATTTAAATGTGGATTACAGGGTCAAAGGTAGGGTTCTGAAGACTGTGGAGGAACAGAGAGATCTTGGGGTCCATATCCACAGATCTCTAAAGGTTGCCACTCAAGTGGATAGAGCTGTGAAGAAGGCCTGTAGTGTGTTAGCTTTTATTAACAGGGGGTTGGAGTTTGAGAGCCGTGGGGTTATGCTGCAACTGTACAGGACCTTGGTGAGACCACATTTGGAATATTGTGTGCAGTTCTGGTCACCTCACTATAGGAAGGATGTGGAAGCGCTGGAAGGAGTGCAGAGGAGATTTACCAGGATGCTGCCTGGTTTGGAGGGTAGGTCATATGAGGAAAGGTTGAGGGAGCTAGGGCTATTCTCTCTGGAGCGGAGGAGGCTGAGGGGAGACTTAATAGAGGTGTATAAAATGATGAAGGGGATAGATAGAGTGAACGTTCAAAGACTATTTCCTCGGGTGGATGGAGCTATTACAAGGGGGCATAACTATAGGGTTCGTGGTGGGAGATACAGGACGGATATCAGAGGTAGGTTCTTTACGCAGAGAGTGGTTGGGGTGTGGAATGGACTGCCTGCAGTGATAGTGGAGTCAGACACTTTAGAAACATTTAAGCGGTTATTGGATAGGCACATGGAGCACACCAGGATGATAGGGAGTGGGATAGCTTGATCTTGGTTTCAGATAAAGCTCGGCACAACATCGTGGGCCGAAGGGCCTGTTCTGTGCTGTACTGTTCTATGTTCTATGTTCTATTCCTGTACTCTGTCTCATCATTGTTTGAGATCCGACCTACTACGGTGGTGTCATCAGCAAACTTGAAAATCTATTTGGAGAGGAATTTAGCCAACAGTCATAGGTGTATAAGGAGTATAGTAAGGGTCTGAGGACACAGCCTTGTGGGGCACTGGTGTAGAGGATAATCGTAGGGGAGTCGTTGTTACCTATACTTACTGGAGGGAGGAGCCGAGGCCCAGACCATAAAGTTTGGAGATAACATTTGTAGGAATAATGGTTGTGAAGGCTGAGCTATACTCAATAAATAGGAGTCTCACATAGGTGTCTTTGTGATCTAGATGTTCCAGGGTTGAGTGCAGGGCCTGTGGTGAACCATCGTTGGTTCCCACTGGATAGTACTGAGCCAGGGCTGGCCAGCACTACAGGAATGTATATAGGTTACGGTGGGATTGTACTAATGTTGCTGTTGGGTTAGGGTGGGATTGATACACCTGTGTTTGTTACTGTTGTGGCACATCCCAGTCGGGCTCCGCCGCCTGGGAGAGGTATAAGAGTCCCTGCTCGGACGGGACCCCTTCAGTCTGGGATAGTGTGTTAAAGTTCTGATAGTTCCATTGTTAGTTAATAAAAGCCTTCTTTTACCGAAGCTTCGAGCCTCGTGTCCAATTGATGCGCATCAATTTTATTAACTAAAATTAAACTCTCGACGGAAGAAAAAAAAGAAAGGAGAGTATGGAGCAAATCCTCAAGCCAGAACGTCTGACGCTAGATCCACGTGCGGTGGGCGCTTCTAACACCTTCGACCACTGGCTGAAGTGTTTTGAAGATTACCTAGCAGCCTCCGCAGCGGTCACCACAGATGATGACAGACTCCGGGTCCTCCATGCGAGGGTAAGCGACACAGTCTACCTCGCGATCCGTGCGGCCACCACTTACCCGAGGGCCCTCGAGCTTCTAAAAAAGCGCTATACGAAACCTCCTAACGAGATCCACGCTCGTTACCTCCTCGCTACACGACGTCGGCAGTCGGGCGAAACCATGGAGGACTACGCCAATGAGCTCTTACAGCTAGCCTGGGGCTGTGACTGCAAAGCTGTGCCGGCTGAGCAGAGCATGTACGGCAACGCCCGAGATGTGTTTGTGGCCGGGGTCGGGTCTTCATACATCCGTCTCAAGCTGCTAGAAAAGGGTAATCTCAACCTTACCCAGGCCATGGAATTAGCTGAAATGCTCGAGTCGGCTTCGAAGAGCTTAGTCCTGTATCCGGAGAACCACGTGGAGACAACGTGGCAGGAGCAGTCGCAAATCCCTCCTCGCCCCTCGGGCTTGAAGTGCAGTGTTATGGCATGCTCCCATGTGGGCCAGACGGCGGCTGCAGCCCCTTGCGGCTCGCGGTGCTACTTCTGCGGAGGAGCCAAACATACCCGACAAAAGTGTCCCGCTAAAGCGGTAGTCTGTACCACATGCGGTAAAAAGGGGCATTATGCAAAGGTGTGCAGATCAAAGCCCAGGAACGGCAGTGCGGCCTGTGACCCTTCGGAACGGGGATCATCACCATCGTCGTCGAAGTCCTCGCGGGGTTCGTCCACGTGCGAGTCCAGGACGACGCCATTGCGGTCGACGGAGTCGGAGGAGGATGACCACCAGGGGTCGCTAAGTTTGGCGCCCTCACCCATGTGCGATTCATGGGGGGGGCCATTTTGGTCGACGATGACCACGAGCGACCAGCAGGGGTCCTCAGCGTCGACCTCAGCTGCCTGCAGTGACGTTCACGGACCAACGGTGGCGTCGATCACCCTGGACCAGGCTAAGCCTCACAGGCTTGATTGTTCGATGATGGATATCCAGGTAAACAATCATGTGCTTTATTGTCTGTTTGACAGCGGGAGCACTGAGAGCTTTATCCACCCTGACACTGTGAAGAGGTGTGGACTCCAGATTCAACCTGCCAAACAGACAATCTCTATGGCATCAAGGTCCCGGTCTGTCGCTGTGCTAGGACGTTGTGTGGTAACCTTGAAAGTACAAGGCACAATTTACGAGCATTTCAGGCTCCTTGTGTTGCCGTATCTTTGCGCACCAATTCTCCTCGGACTAAACTTTATGGTCCACATGAAGAGTGTGATCCTACAGTACGGTGGGCCACTCCCTTCGCTGGCAGTGGGAGAACAGCTGCAGTCTCCAAATTGTCCAAAGCGCCCTGCCTGCAATCTTTCTATGTTAAAGATCACCACACCCTCTTTATTTCAGAATCTGGTACCAGGCTGCAAGCCCATCGCTACTAAAAGTAGGCGTTACAGCACTGAGGATCGGATCTTCATCAGATCTGAGGTTCAGCGACTCCTCAAAGAAGGGATCATACAGCCCAGTGTTAGTCCGTGGAGAGCACAGGTTGTGGTGGTCAAGAGCGGGAACAAACCCCAGATGGTCATTGATTACAGTCAGACCATTAACCGATATACGCAGCTGGATGCGTATCCTCTCCCGCGCATATCTGATATGGTCAATCAGATTGCGCAGTACCGGGTGTTCTCCACCATAGACCTCAAGTCCGCCTACCACCAACTCCCCATTCGCCCAGAGGACCGACAATACACGGCCTTTGAGGTGGATGGTCGTCTGTATCATTTTCTTAGGGTTCCATTTGGTGTCACCAATGGGGTCTCGGTCTTCCAGCGTGCTATGGACCGAATGGTGGACCAGAACAGGCTGCGGGCTACCTTCCCGTACCTGGATAATGTCACCATCTGCGGCCATGATCAGCAGGACCATGACACAAATCTCCAGAACTTCTTACGCACTGCATCTCGCCTGAATTTGACCTACAACAGGGAGAAGTGTGTATTCCGTACGCGCCGGTTAGCCATCCTGGGATACGTGGTGGAAAACAGGGTCATTGGCCCTGATCCAGACCGTATGCGCCCCCTTGCTGAACTTCCCTTGCCCGCTAGCGCAAGAGCACTGAGAAGATGCCTAGGCTTCTTCTCCTATTATGCGCAGTGCGTCCCCAACTACGCGGACAAAGCCCGTCCACTTATTAAGTCCACGACTTTTCCACTCACGCCAGAGGCCCAATTGGCCTTCAAGGAATTGAAACACGACATCGTGAAAGCCACGATGCACGCGGTAGACGAATCCATCCCTTTTCAGGTGGAAAGCGATGCATCTGATTTCGCCCTGGCCGCCACACTTAACCAGGCGAGCAGGCCCGTCGCGTTTTTTTCCCGCACCTTCCAAGGCCCCGAAATTCGGCATTCAGCGGTGGAAAAGGAGGCCCAGGCCATTGTGGAGGCCGTCAGACATTGGCGCCATTACCTGGCGGGAAAGCGGTTCACCCTGATCACGGACCAGCGGTCCGTGGCGTTCATGTTCAACAACTCGCAGAGGGGCAAGATCAAGAATGACAAGATCTTGCGGTGGAGAATTGAACTCTCCGCCTATAACTACGATATCATGTATCGTCCAGGGAAACTCAATGAGCCCTCGGATGCCCTCTCGCACGGAACATGCGCTAGTACTCAGGAGGATCGCTTGAATGCCCTCCATAATGATCTGTGCCATCCTGGGGTCACTCGGCTCTACCACTTTGTCAAAGCCCGCAACCTGCCTTACTCGGTGGAGGACGTCAGGTCGGTGACAAGGAGCTGTCGGATTTGCACGGAATGCAAACCGCACTTTTACCGACCTGACCGGGCACATTTGGTCAAGGCCACTTGCCCCTTCGAGAGGCTGAGTGTGGATTTTAAGGGCCCCCTTCCCTCAACAGATCGGAACGTGTACTTCCTGAACATAATAGATGAGTACTCCCGGTTCCCGTTTGTTGTACCCTGCTCGGACACATCGGCTGCCACGGTGATCAAGGCATTCCGTGATCTTTTTACCCTGTTCGGGTACCCCAGCTATATCCATAGCGACAGGGGCTCGTCGTTCATGAGCAATGACTTGAGGCAATTCCTGCTCTCATATGGGATTGCCTCTAGTAGGACCACGAGTTACAACCCTAGGGGTAATGGACAGTTGGAACGCGAGAATGCTACAGTCTGGAAGGCTGTCCTATTGGCATTGAAATCCAAAGGTCTTCCAGTCTCCCGTTGGCAGGAGGTCCTCCCTGATGCGCTTCACTCTATTCGCTCCCCCCTGTGTACGGCAACCAATGCTACTCCCCACGAGAGGATGTTCTCATTCCCTCGGAAGTCTTCCTCGGGGATATCTTTACCAGCCTGGTTGACATACCCAGGACCCGTCCTCCTGCGGCGACATGTAAGGGCCCGCAAGTCCGACCCCTTGGTCGAACAGGTCCACCTCCTCCACGCCAACCCTCAGTATGCCTATGTGGCATATCCTGACGGGCGAGAGGACACAGTTTCGATCCGAGACCTGGCGCCCGCAGGGGACGTAGCAACTCCTGTCGCTCCCATACCCCCAGTGACGAATCCGTTATCCCTTATTTCTCCCCCGGACGTAGCGCGGACAGCACCGGGACCAGTGCTTAACAGTTTTACTCCAATGCACAGCTTGCCTGAGCCCCGAAGATGGTCGCCACCGCAGAATGTGTCAGGGTCCCCTGCACTACCGTCTCATCAGGGTCAACCGGCCTGTGAGTCCGTGGGAGAACAGCTGGACGCCATTTTGGGGAGAACGCCACCGCAAGTGCCTACTCCGGTGTCACCGCCGGTATTGAGGAGGTCACAACGACGGTGCGGTCCTCCAGACCGTCTGAACTTATAATCTGCTGACATTTTAGTCTGTTTTCGTACCCCGCCGGCCTTTGTTCTCAAAGGAGGGGTGAATGTGGTGAACCATCGTTGGTTCCCACTGGATAGTACTGGGCCAGGGCTGGCCAGCACTACAGGAATGTACATATGTTACTGTGGGATTGTACTAATGTTGCTGTTGGGTTAAGGTGGGATTGTTACACCTGTGTTTGTTACTGTTGTGGCACATCCCAGTCGGGCTCCGCCTCCTGGGAGAGGTATAAGAGTCCCTGCTCGGACGGGACCCCTTCAGTCTGGGATAGTGTGTTAAAGAACAAAGAACAAAGAACAATACAGCACAGGAACAGGCCCTTCGGCCCTCCAAGCCCGCGCCGCTCCCCGGTCCAGGATTGAATCCTGAATCCAGGATCCCCGCCCAATTTTCCAGCCTATCTACATACCAATATCCTATCCACCGAGCTGTCCCCCACAGCTACGATGCTTTGTTCATTACAACCTATTAACTCACCCCCACCCCCCCATTCCAGACCATGTGATCTCCAGGGAGAGGCGAAAACCCAGAGTGAAAAACCCCAGGGCCAATATGGGGGAAAAAAAATCTGGGAAATTCCTCTCCGACCCCCTGAGGCGATCGAAACGAGTCCAGGAGATCACAATGGCCCTGATCGGAAAATGCTTCCCAACCCTAGTCATTTCCACTTCCACGAGAAACAAGGAACAATTAGCCCGCGCCGCTCCCTGGTCCAAACTAGACCACTCTTTTGTATCCCTCCATTCCCACTCCGTTCATATAGCTGTCTAGATAAGTCTTAAACGTTCCCAGTGTGTCCGCCTCCACCACCTTGCCCGGCAACACATTCCAGGCCCCCACGACCCTCTGTGTGAAATATGTCCTTCTGATATCTGTGTTAAACCTCCCCCCCTTCACCTTGAACCTATGACCCCTCGTGAACGTCACCACCGACCCGGGGAAAAGCTTCCCACCGTTCACCCTATCTATGCCTTTCATAATTTTATACACCTCTATTAAGTCTCCCCTCATCCTCCGTCTTTCCAAGGAGAACAACCCCAGTTTCCCCAATCTCTCCTCATAACCAAGCCCCTCCATACCAGGCAACATCCTGGTAAACCTCCTCTGTACTCTCTCCAAAGCCTCCACGTCCTTCTGGTAGTGTGGCGACCAGAACTGGACGCAGTATTCCAAATGCGGCCGAACCAACGTTCTATACATCTGCAACATCAGACCCCAACTTTTATACTCTATACCCCGTCCTATAAAGGCAAGCATGCCATATGCCTTCTTCACCACCTTCTCCACCTGTGACGTCACCTTCAAAGATCTGTGGACTTGCACTAAAGTTCTGATAGTTCCATTGTTAGTTAATAAAAGCCTTCTTTTACCGAAGCTTCGAGCCTCGTGTCCAATTGATGCGCATCAGGGCCAAAGAGATGGCGTCCGCTGTGGACCTGTTGTGGCGATAGGCGAACTGTAGTGGATCCAGGCAGTCTGGAATTGATTCGTGCCATGACTAACCTTTCGAAGCACATCACAATGAATGGATGTCAGAGCCACCGGATGACAGTCATTAAGGCACGCTGGCTGGCTTTTCTTTGTACAGAGATGATGGCACAGTGAAGCAGCGGTGCTGACCACCGTGCCACCGTGCCAAATGAGTTCATTAGTGAACCAAGTGCTTTTATGTCAGTCTGGTAGTTTCATTATCAATATCACTAAGATTAGCTTGTTAAATTCCGATTTGTTAACTGAATTTAAGTTCCCTCAGTTGTTCTGTGGGATTTGAATTAATATTTCCAGTTCATCAGTTCAGGCCTTTCGATTGCTGGTCCAGTAACATTAGCACTGTGCCACCAAGTCTGATTATAAAATGATCATTTTAATTGTGTTTTGTTGTTTGAAGATCAAATGTTATTGTAACAGTTACAGAAAGGTGAGAAAAATACAAAGAGAGAACTGGCAATAGAAATGGAGAATGTTTGGAAATTGTGGTTAGCGGTTATAACGAACTCAGTTAACGAATGTTCAGAATATTGGGAAGTTGCCTGAATTGTAAAACTTCATTTCGCCACTTCTTGCAGCAACTGTTCTATTGCAGAGTCAGGAATCACTGAGGCACCGCCATGTTGATTCTCCAATGTCGATGTTTGGTTAACCAAGGGGGAGAATTTTCACTCCCAATTTCAGGGTGGGGTTGGGAGGGGGAGGTAGGAGCGGTGGAGGGAGAATATTGCAGGGATCCCAAAACAGCTGTTACACCGGCAAGGATTTCCCTGGTTGATTATCCCTGCTGAAACCAATGACAGAGCGGGAAACCCAACTTTAAAAGGCGGGATCCCCATTTGCGTAAATGTATTTATTATTATCAGGTCCTCACACCTGATAGCACCCCCTCACTCTGCGTTAAATTGTGCATTCAGCTCAACATGGGGCACACAAACATGAATCACAACTGGTCCCCCATGACGTGTGCCTGGCAACCAGAACCTGCCCGAGGCAAACAGCTAAGTACAGTCCCCATGAGGGAGAGGGCCATGCCCCTGCACTGCCCCCTGACACTGTCCCCTGGCACTGCCCCCTGGCACTGTCTCCTCAATCAGAGACCATCCCGCCAGCATGGTGTCCTGGGATCCCCCTTACATTTTTTTGGCAGCGTGTTTAAAAATATGACGTGAAAACCGAGAGTGCAGCTGATAGTTTACCGTCTGCTTTTCCCACCCAAGGTGACACTTTGACAAAGAAAAGGCAAAATTCTGCCCCAAATCATTTTTCCCAATTATTGTCAGGAAAATAAATCTTCCCACCCTTGCAATGGCAGCTGCAGCCTCTTTAAACAATCGTGCCTGCAGGATAACAATAAAGCCATATAATAGGAGGCCATTCTGCCCTTCGAGCCGAAGACACTTCAGTGCAACTGAGACCAATCACAATGGGCGGCAAATGTTGAAGATGAAGTCTCTGTAATACGACTGATCTCTCAGAACATTTGTTTTCATCCTTCAGCCGTGCCGTCCACCAGAGGCAACCAAGAGGCCGACCACCCTCCATTGATACTAGGGGGTCACAACTCGCAGGATGCACCCACGGCACACCCTCTCTGAGCACTGAGCACCACCACACATACTGGCACATCAGTGGGCAATAGCACGCCAGCTCACTTGGAAGTACAGAGTTGAGATGGCACATCGCACTGACTGGAGCAGCTGGTGGAGGCAGAGAGTGTCCAGTGTGCTGGCAGTCGGAGGATTGCTGGAGGCCAGGGCCTTGCTGAGCCTGAGGAAGAGGATGAGCCTCTGGAGTCTTCCCTAAGGTGGCAAATGCTGGATGTCCAGAGGGATGTGCGGGGAGATCTGGCGGAGATCCCTGAGGATCTTCGTGCCATGGTTTCTGTCATGGAGGAGTCATTGCAGAGTATGAGCACTGCCCCGCGCTCCGAGTGCACGGCCGCGACGACACACACGGATAGGCAGCTCCGGAATCAGAATGAGGTGTTGCTAGGGTTGTGTTCGGACCTGCAATCCCTCTCACAGGCACTGACCTCAGGAGGTTACTGCCTGAGTGAGAGGAGGATGCGGCACCCACTCTCTCTGATGGGTGTCCATTCTTCATTGAAGAGCAGGGAGGGGGAGGGCTCAACTCACAATGGCGGACAAGCTGCCTGTCATCTCTGGGGCCTCCTCTCATGATGCCCCGGGGAAAGAATATCATGACTCTCAGAAAGGGAACAGGTCATTTAATGAAGACAACCTGATGATGGGACGGAGTTTTGGTGGCAGAGCTGTCTGGGTGCCAGCCAGAGTTGTGGAGAAGACAGGGCCGGTCTCATATGTGGTGGAGGCACAGGGCCGTTGAGTGTCGACCAATTACACAGTTGATGAGAGCCAGCTCCAGGAGACAAACAAGTGTGTCCCATATCCAGTTTGTACCAGCCTCTGAACCAGAGATTTTGATGCCCACATTGGAGCCCAGGCCGCCTCTGGCTTCGGTGGCTGAGACAGAGGAAGGGGCCGGCAAGAGCCTAGCAACAGAGGTGGTTAACACGGCCACCCAACAGTGGATTCTGTGTCGTCGGCTGCTGAAGAACCACTGACAGAGTCGCAATGTTCCACAAGGGTCCAGAAGTCTCCGGACTGGCTGACGTTATGAACTGTTTTCCCCAATGTTCCTCTTGTAATATTGTTATTTCTCTGCCTTTGTGTTAACTGTTTTTCTTTTTGCTTCATCATTGGTAACAAGAGGTCTGGGGGGGGGGAAGGAGTGTGGTGATGGGCGATCCTTCACAGGCCCATAAGACCGGGTCAGAACCAATAGAAAGCGAGCGCAGGAACCTGGGCCTATTGGGAGTGAGGTCGTGCGTCCCCGGGGGCTGGAGGTTGCAGAGGGAATGAGGGTGTAGTTGGGAGTAGACCTCGAGTCATAGAGTTACAGAGGTTTGCAGCATGAAAACAGGCCCTTTGGCCCATCTTCTCCATGCCGACCTTTGTTTTAACACTAAGCCAATCCCAATTGCCCGTATTTGGCCCATGTCCTTCTGTACCCATCATACCCATGTAACTGTCTAAATGCTTTTTAAAAAACAAACTACTATTACCTCTGGCAGCTTGTTCCTGACACTCAGCACCCTCTGTGTGAAAAAAATGTCCTTCTGGACTCTTTTGTATCTCTCCCCTTTCACCTTAAACCTATGCCCTTTAGTTTTAGGTTCCCCTACTTTTGGGAAAAGATGTTGACTTTCTACCTTATCTATGCCCCACGTTATTTTATAGATCTCTATAAGATCACCCCGAAGCCTCTTACGCTCAAGGATAAAAAGTCCCAGTCTATCCAGCCTCTCCTTTTATTCAAACCATCAAGTCCCAGTAGCATCCTAGTACATTTTTTCTGCACTCTTCTAGTTTAATAATATCCTTTCTATAATAGGGTGACCAGAACTGTATTCCAAGTATGGCCTCACCAATGTCTTGTACAAATTCGACAAGACATCTCAATTCCTGTATTCAATATTCTGACTAATGGAACCAAGCATGCCAAATGCCTTCTTCGCCACTCTGTCCACCTGTGGCTCCACTTTCAAGGAGCTATGAACCTGTATCCCGAGATCTCTTTGTTCTATAACTCTCCACAATGCTCTACCATTAACTGAGTAAGTCCTGCCCTGGCTCAATCTACAAATTGAATCACCTCGCATTTATCTAAATTAAACTCCATCTTCCATTCATCAGCCCACTGGCCCAATTGATCAAGGTCCCATTGCGATTCGAGATTACCTTCTTCACCAATCTTGGTGTCATCTGTAAACTTACTAACCATGCCCCCGAAATCATTAATATCAATGAGAAATAACAGTGGACCCAGCACTGATCCCTGAGGCACACCGCTGGTCACAGGCCTCCAGTTTGAAAAACAACCATCTACAACCACCCTCTGTCTTTTGTCATGAAGCCGATTTTGTATTCAATTGGCTACCTCACCCTGGATCCCGTAAGATTTAACCTTATCCAACAACCTACCATGCGGTACCTTGTCAAAGGCCTTGCTAAAGTCCATGTAGACAACATCAACTGCACTGCTCTCATCTACCTTCTTGGTTACCCCTTCAAAGAACTCCATCAAATCCGTGAGACATGATTTTCCACTCACAAAGCCATGTTGACTAGTCCTTGCCTGTCTAAATGCCTGGAGATCCTGTCTCTCAGAATACCTTCTGACAACTTACCCACCATAGATGTTAGGCTGACCAGCCTGTAGTTCCCAGGCTTTTCCCTGCAGCCTTTATTAAACAAAGGCACAAAATTTGCCACCTCCAATCTTCAGGTACCCCACCTGTATTAGTTGTGCTGCTAAACCCTTCATTGTATGTAGTTCTCCTCATTCAATTAAACTTTCTGTTTGTTACTTGCCGCACCGAGTCGCCTTGAGTTACTACAGAAGGTACTTTATCATTATAACCGACCAGAAACTACTTTTGGGTCTTTTTAAGGAAGACAAGACCATTCCGCCAATCGCACAGGCAAGAGTTCAGCATTGGGCATTAATCTTATCAGCATACGGGTATACATTCCAACACCGACCCAGAAGGCATAGAGCAAATGTTGATGTACTGTGTCGCTTACCATTGCGTGAGGGTGTAGCACCCACCCCAGTATCACAGGAAATAGTGATGGTGCTCAGCTTGTTGGATACGTTGCCAGTTTCAGCACCGAAATCAAGTATTGGAGCAGCAGAGACCCCCTATTGTCCAAAGTGAAGCACACAATGTTAATCCGATGGACCAACAAACCAGTGTCTGAAGGATGAAACCATATTGTACTCGGATAGATGGATTAAGTTGTGAAGACAGCCTCATACCTTGGGGAGCGAGAGTGGTAGGTCCCTGTGCAGGAAGAGTTACTCTTGGCTGAATTACATAGTGTTCACCCGGGCGTGTCAAAATGAAGATGCTCTCCAGGGGTTGTGTTTTGTGCCTTGGCATAGATGCCAGTATTGAGAGGTTAGTGAAGCACTGTAATCAGTGCCAGTTGCAACAGGAGTTGCCTGTTACAGCCCCTTTACCCCCTGGGGAATGGCCTGGTGGGCCGTGGGTGCGAGTCCACATTGATTATGTGGGGCCATTTTTGGGCACAATGTTATTACTCCTGATAGATGCCCAGGTGAAGTGGATGGAATGAAATGTTTTCCCCCGATTTCCTCCTGTAATATTGTTCGATAGTCTGTTAGTTTTGTACCCAGTCACTGAGCCCCAGTCATGACACCAACTTTGTGAGATAATTGTTGATAACATCCTTGATTGGGGTCGTACTACACAGGAACATGATGCACTTCCTCGCCTCGTCCTGACAGAGTCAGAGCCAGACAGCTGAGGCTGAACCCTGGGAAACGCAGACTCAGGGTCAGCCAGGGTCCTGATGTGAGTCATTTACTCACAGCCGATGGTGTAATTCCCGATCCAGACAGGACAATGGCGATACAACAAATGGCCATTCCCGTGGATAAGCACGGTGTACCGCGCTTTCTCAGTGTGACAAGTTATCTTTCTAAGTTCACCCCGTGTTACAGTGAGGCCACTGGATCTCTTTGCCAGCTCCTCCCCCAGGATGTTGATTGGTGCTGGCAGGAGCGTCACACAGCGATCTTCAACAGACTCAAACAGGCTCCCTCAGTCCCACCGCTGCTACAATAGTTTGACAGTTCAAGCACCCGTATTTATATCAGCGGACACCTCCCAGCACAGACTTGGCGCAGTCTGATCCAGAATTACAGACCAATAGCCTTTGTTTCAAGGCCTCTCACTAACACTGAGACTCGTTTTGCACAGGTTCAAAAGGAATTCCTTGCTTCAGTCTTTGCCTGTCAGAAATTTAATGATTCCATATATGGTCATCCTGCGACTTCTGAAACTGATCACTGTCTGTGTGGAGTTTGCACGTTCTCCCCGTGTCTGCGTGGGTTTCCTCCGGGTGCTCCGGTTTCCTCCCACACTCCAAAGATGTGCGGGTTAGGTTGATTGGCCATGCTAAATTGACCCTTAGTGTCCCGGGATGTGTGGGTTAGAGGGATTAGTGGGGTAAATATGTGGGGATACGGGGATAGGGCCCAGGTGGGATTGTTGTTGGTGCAGACTCGATGGACCAAATGGCCTCCTTCTGCACTGTCGGGATTCTATGATTTGATGATAACTATTCTAAACAAGCCTCTCCACGCTGTGTCTGTTCGGCTGCAATGCGTAACACGAAAGCTGCAATGTTACAATCTCAGCATCGTCTACAAACGTGGTAAGGAGCTGTACTTGGCTGGTACCCTTTCCAGAGCTTTCTTACCCAGCACAGGCCAGGCAGATCGTGAGGACGACAGAGGCGTGATGACAATAGAGTTATCTTCTCATTGGATTCAGGAACTCAAGCAGGCTTTGCAGGCGGACATCACTTGCAGATAACTGCACAACATCATCATGAGGGGCCGGCCAGAATCCTCAAGAGCTTTGCACATTCTTCACCGTCAGAGATGATGTGGAGATGCTGGCGTTGGACTGGGGTGGGGCACAGTAAGAAGTCTCACAACACCAGGTTAAAGTCCAACAGGTTTATTTGGCAGCACGAGCTTTCGGAGCGCTGCTCCTTCATCAGGTGATCAGAGATGAACTAACTGAACAGGATGGGCTGACACTGCGTGGCCAGTGATTTGTCATTCCCCTACGCTCCAGGAGTGCTACACACCATAGCTGCACCATTGGCATCCCGGGTTGGAAGCAACTGGATACAGAACCAGGGAATCACTGTACTGGCCCTCCATGTACACAGGCATGGAAAGGGAAATCTCCAGATGTGTACCGTGGAATGTACTCGAGCTGGAACAAGTGAAGGATCCGCTGCATTTACACGAGATCCCACAACATTCTCCAATCCTGTAATGGACCTGCCTGAGCAGAGCATCAGTATCAGCTTGACACAGCTGTATGCAGCTGACAGCAAGACTTTGTGATGATCACCCACGCACTGAGCCCCAGAACAATCTAGACACATAAAGGTTCCGTGCCACAGTGACCCTCAGAGCCACGGGCATTGGGTGCCCACCCACAACATTGGAGGCTATCTCCAGCCCAATCATCCCTTGAGAGCTGCTGTCTTCTGTGACCTGGAGGTCTGTCATGTCCAAGTAGTTTGGACACAGCCTGTACACCCTGGCAGCTGGGTAGTGGCATCTTCTGTGGGAGTCATGATGTGGAGATGCGTCAACACCAAATTCATCAGCCGCACTCACAAGACAGCCCCGAACATCACCCAAGCACAACGCAATGCCATCCACGCTCTCAAGACCAACCACAACATTGTCATCAAACCAGCAGACAAAGGAGGGGCCATCGTCATACTGAACAGAACGGATTACTGCAAAGAAGTGTACCGACAACTGAACAACGAGGAACACTACAGACAGTTACCCACAGATCCGACCAAAGAACACACCCGTCAACTCAACACTCTGATCAAAACCTTTGATCCGGACCTTCAGAGCACCCTCCGTGCTCTCATCCCACGTACTCCACGCGTTGGAGATCTCTACTGCCTCCTAAAAATACACAAGGCAAGCACACCCGGCCGTCCCATCGTTTCAGGAAATGGAACCCTGTGCGAGAACCTCTCCGGCTATGTCGAGGGCATCTTGAAACCCATTGTACAAAGAACCCCCAGCTTTTGTCGCGACACTACGGACTTCCTACAGAAACTCAACACACATGGAGCAGTTGAACCAGGAGCACTCCTCGTCACAATGGATGTCTCAGCACTCTACACCAGCATCCCCCACGATGATGGCATTGCTGCAACGGCCTCAGTACTCAATGCCGTCAACTGCCAGTTTCCAGATGCAATTTTACAACTCATCCGCTTCATCCTGGACCACAATATCTTCACCTTCAACAACCAGTTCTTCATCCAGACACACGGAACAGCCATGGGGACAAAATTCGCACCTCAATATGCCAACATCTTCATGCACAGGTTTGAACAAGATTTCTTCACCGCACAGGACCTTCAACCGATGCTATACACTAGATACATCGATGACATTTTCTTCCTTTGGAGTCATGGTGAGCAATCACTGAAACAACCATGTGATGACATCAACAAGTCCCATCCCACCATCAGACTCACCATTGACTACTCTCCGGAATCGGTTGCATTCTTGGACACACACATCTCCATTAAGGACGGTCACCTCAGCACCTCATTGTACCGCAAGCCCACGGATAACCTCATGATGCTCCACTTCTCCAGCTTCCACCCTAAACACGTAAAAGAAGCCATCCCCTACGGACAAGCCCTCCGAATACACAGGATCTGCTCGGATGAGGAGGATCGCAACAGACACCTCCAGACGCTGAAAGATGCCCTCATAAGAACAGGATATGGCGCTCGACTCATCGATCGACAGTTCCGATGCGCCACAGTGAAAAACCACACCGACCTCCTCAGAAGACAAACACGGGACACGGTGGACAGAGTACCCTTCGTCGTCCAGTACTTCCCTGGAGCGGAGAAGCTACGGCATCTCCTCGGGAGCCTTCAACATGTCATAGATGAAGACAAACATCTCGCCAAGGCCATCCCCACACCCCCACTTCTTGCCTTCAAACAACCACGCAACCTCAAACAGACCATTGTCCGCAGCAAACTACCCAGCCTTCAGGAGAACAGTGACCACGACACCACACAACCCTGCCACAGCAACCTCTGCAAGACGTGCCGGATCATCAACACAGATGCCATCATCTCACGTGAGAACACCATCTACCAGGTACACGGTACCTAGTCTTGCAACTCGGCCAACGTTGTCCACCTGATACGCTGCAGGAAAGGATGTCCCGAGGCATGGTACATTGGGGAAACCATGCAGACACTAAGACAACGGATGAATGAACACCGCTCGACAATCACCAGGCAAGACTGTTCTCTTCCTGTTGGGGAGCACTTCAGCAGTCACGGGCATTCAGCCTTTGATCTTCAGGTAAGCGTTCTCCAAGGCGGCCTTCACGACACACGACAGCGCAGAGTCGCTGAGCAGAAACTGATAGCCAAGTTCCGCACACATAGGACGGCCTAAACCGGGATGTTGGATTTATGTCACATTATCAGTAACCCCCACAGCTTTCCCCCTGATCTTGCAGAATCTCACTAGCTGTTCTGTCTGGAGACAATACACATCTCTTTAACCTGTGTTGAATGCTCCCTCCACCCACATTATCTGTAACCTTAAGACCTGGCTGGCTGTAGAGATTTGCATTCTAATTAGTATTCTGTAACTTGATTTCTGTGTCTGTGCACTGCTGGAGAACAGATATCCACTCCATCTGACGAAGGGGCAGCGCTCCGAAAGCTTATGGTATTTGCTACCAAATAAACCTGTTGGACTTTAACCTGGTGTTGTGAGACTTCTTACTGATCTTCTGTGGGCACATGCTCCTTATCCTCCCTGCTGACTCTCATGATCCAGTGCCTGCACCTCTGCCCGAGGGAAATGCCTACGAGCACCAGGCCTCCTTTCTCTGTTCCCTGTCCTCCTCAGAGGGTGAGGTGCTCCCTGCTGAGTAAACAATACCTGTCTGCAGCAATGCCCAGAGAGCGTCACGCCGTGCTGAGCCCAACACACAAAACACCAACTCAACTCACGCACTGAAACTCCAAACTCCTCATCCAGAGTTGCTCCAATCCCCTTTTGCCCACCTTTGTATCCAGGAAGTTGAAAAATGGTTGGGCTCACTTCCTGTTTCCCAGGGAGTTTAAAATTGTACAGGGCATGTAACATTTGGTCAGTTGGGGATTTAATCCCCTCAGTAATCTGGGTATGTGTCGGCGGGCACACTGCTGATCCTTACCTGTGCCCGCTAACTGAAATACCCCGTCAGTGCGCAATGACTTTGGGATACACGCCTGATGTCATCACATGCTAATTAACACACTCCTGCGTCGGGTCTCACCCATTGGCAGACGTAGTATTCTAATCCCAAATTTATTAATTGAGTTTAAATTCCCTCAGCTGTTATGTGGGATTTGAACTCATGTCAACAGTACCACAATGCTACAATTTTCAGAGGAATGGTAGCATTGCGGCATGGTGGCACAGGCTGCCGCCTCACAGCACCAGGGACCTGGATTTGATTCCAGCCTTGGGTCACTGTCTGTGTGGAGTTTGCACGTCCTCCCCGTGTCTGCGTGGGTTTCCTCCGGGTGCTCCGGTTTCCTCCCACACTCCAAAGATGTGCGAGTTAGGTGAATTGACCACACTAATTTGCCCCTTAGTGTCCAAAGGTGTGTAGGTTGGAGGATTAGCCATGGTAAATATGTGGGGTTATGGGACAGGGTGGGGGAAAGGGCCTGGGTGAGATATTCTGTCAGAGAGTCAGTGCAGACTCAATGGGCCGAATAGCCTCCTGCTGCACCGTAGGGATTCTAAGATTCTGATTCTGTGAATGCTGTGAGTATAAAACCATTATTTTCCTTTTATTTGTTGCTTGGAAGTTTACTAGCAGACATTGTAACAGTTACAGAAAGATCAGAACAATACAAACCTGCCTCCACGTAGGTCCATTTTATCAGCAGTTTGTAACTAAACAACAAGTCCAGAACCTCCTCAAAATAAATTGCACTGTTGTTGCACCGTGAAAACAAACTCTGGTGCCTGCTGATAGCCTGAGATAGAATTACATGTGGTTATCAGGATTGTATTCTCATTTATGAAGTCATTGGTATTTTACACATAGGACAAAGCAACTTCATTATACCCAAATTCACGAGCAAACTGTAAAAACCAGACTTTAAAAAAATTCAATCATGTCGTGCTGCTACTGGTTCTACCACCCGGTGTAGCCTCATGTTAGTGCAGTGGGAGGTACCACTTCTCACACAGGGCGGGTACATGGCATCCGCTGACGTAAGTGCCTGGCATCTTTTGAGGGGGCGGGGGGGGGGGGAATTTTCCTGCCTCACCATCTTGCCCTTTCAACCCCCTCATTTGCACACAATGGGCGGGATTTTCCAGCCACATTCACCCCAAAACCTGAAAATCCCACCTGAGCTCAATGGACCTTTGCAATGGTACGCCCCTTGTTCCTCAGCCAAGTCAATGAGTGGCCTTTCCTGAATGGAACAATGTGAAGGGTGCAGGAAGCTCTCACCCTTCTGGAAATTCTTTCCAGAACAAATTGCCTCGCAAACCATCCAGAAGGAAAAGTGTTTTCACACCTTGATCTTGACCACTGCTCTGGGTGGTTCATTGTGAGACTTTCCAGCTGTTATTTGGGGCACTCTGATTGGGCTTACCTTTACTACCCAGAAACCAATCACGTATCAGATTCACTTTCCAGACAAGGTCACTGAGGGTCAGGTGACAACAGATTACAGATATTATAGTGCTTCCTATATATTATGCATTGACATGCGAATCTCTCTGATTCATAGAATCATAGAATCCCTACAGTGCAGAAGGAGGCCATTTGGCCCATCAAGCCTGCATGGACAACAATTCCACCCAGGCCCTATCCCCGTAACCCCACATATTTACTCTGCTAATCCCCCAATACTAAGGGAGAATTTAGCATGGCCAATCCAGCTAACCTGCACATCTTTGGAGTGTGGGAGGAAACTGGAGCACCCAGAGGAAACCCACGCAGACACGGGGAGGACGTGCACAGATAGTGACCCAAGCCCGGAATTGAACTCGGGTCCCTGGTGTCATGAGGCAGCAGTGCTAACCACTGTGCCACCATGCTGGCCCGAAGTGTGTGGCAGCATGTCATGCTATCTCCAAATTGCTGAAGTGGCGAGGAGTTTGAGTGGGTTTTTCTGTGGACTCCCTCAGTTGATACCATTGATTATATTACAGCACTTGGAGATACAGACACCCGGTGAGACTGAGTGTCTCTGTCTTGCTACTGCTTTGCTGTGATGCTGAGGCTTATGATAGATCTGCTCTGGTGTAAAGGGCTTCAGTGGCCTGACAAGGCATGTCCATGTGGCCCCATTGCAGAGATCCCCTGTGTGTGCCTAAAGTGATCCTGTATGCCAAGCATGAGGCCACTGTTATGTTGGGGCATAGCTCCTTTAAGGGAAAGGGTCAGGTGACCCTGGATGTGAGATGATCTGCCTGGGAACTGTCCTGAAAGGGCAGTTGTAGGCAGTTGGGACCTGTACAAGAAGGGCAGGTTGCATCTAAACTGGAAAGGCATAAATATTCTGGCCGGGAGGTTTGCTTTAGTCACACGGGAAGTTTTAAAAATAGTTTGGCAGGGGGTGGGAACAAAAGCAAAGGTGAATTAGCTGAAGGGGAACCAGAGAGTAGGGCCAGTAAGACTCAGAGAAAGAACAGGCAGGGTGGGATTGCTAATCAGAGGGTCTGGTGGACTGAAGTGCATTTGTTGCAATGCGAGAAGTGTAACAGGTAAGGCAGATGAATTTAGAGCTTGGATTAGTACTTGGAACTATGATGTTGTTGCCATTACAGAGACTTGGTTAAGGGAAGGACAGGATTAGCAGCTTAACATTCCAGGATACAGATGTTTCAGGCGGGATAGAGGGGGGTGTAAAAGGGGTGGGGGAGTTGCACTACTGGTTAAGGAGAATATCACAGCTGTACTGCGGGAGGACACCTCGGAGCACTCATACAGAGAGGCAATATGGGTAGAGCTCAGGAATAGGAAGGGTGTAGTCACAATGTTGAGGGTTCACTGTCGGCTGCCCAACAGAGATAGAGGAACAGATATGTAAGCAGATTTTGGCAAGGTGTAAAAGTAGCAGGGTTGTTGTGGTGGGAATTTTTAACTTCCCCTATATTGACTGGGACTCACTTAGTGCTTGGGGCGTGGATGGGGCAGGGTTTGTAAGGAGCATCCAGGAGGGCTTCTTGAAATAGTATGTAGATAGTCCAACTAGGGAAGGGGCCATACTGGACCTGGTATTGGGGAATGAGACCGGCCAGGTGGTCAATGTTTCAGTAGGGGAGCAGCTCGGGAACAGTGACCACAATTCAGTAAGCTTTAAGGTACTGATGGATAAGGAAAAGTGTAGTCCTCAAGTTAAGGTGCTAAACTGGGGGAAGGCTAATTACAACAATACTAGGCAGGAACTGAAGAATGTAGATTGGGGGCAGATGTTTGAGGACAAATCAACATCTGGCATGTGGGAGGCTTTCAAGTGTAAGTTGATAGGGATTCAGGACCGGCACATTCCTGTAAGGATGAAGGATAAGTATGGCAAGTTTTAGGAACCTTGGATAACAAGAGATATTATGAGCCTAATCAAAGAGAGAAAGGAAGCATTTGTCAAGGCCAGGAGACTGGGAACACACGAAGCAAGCGTGGAATACAAGGAAAGTAGAAAGAAACTTAAGCAAGGAGTAAGAAGGGCTAAAAGGGGTCATGAAAAATCATTGGCAGCAGGATTAAGGAAAATCCCAAGGTTTTTTATACATATATAAAGAGCAAGAAGGTAGCCAGGGAGAGGGTTGGCCCACTCAAGGTCAGGGGAGGGAATCTATACGTGGAGCCAGGGGAAATGGGTGAGGTATTAAATGAGTACTTTGCATCAGTATTCACCAAAGAGAAGGACTCGGTGGATGATGAATCTGGGAAAGGGTGTGTAGATAGTTTGAGTCAAGTTGAGATCAAAAAGGAGGCGGTATTGGAGTTCTTGAGAAACATTAAGGTAGACAAGTCCCCAGGGCCTGATGGGATATATCCCAAAATACCGAGAGACGCAAGGGAGGAAATTGCTGGGGCGTTGAGAGAAATCTTTGTATCCCTTCTGGCTGCAGGGGAGGTCATGATGTGAAGATGCCGGCGTTGGACTGGGGTAAGAAGCCCCAGAGAATTGGAGAATAGCCAATGTTGTTCCTTTGTTTAAGAAGGGTAGCAGGAATAATCCAGGTAATTACAGGCCGGTGAGCCTTACGTCAGTGGTAGGGAAATTATTGGAGAGGATTCTTCGAGACAGGATTTACTCCCACTTGGAAATAAGTGGGCGTACTAGCGAGAGGCAACATGGTTTTGTGAAGGAGAGGTCATGTCTCACTAACTTGATCGAGTTTTTCAAGGAAGTGATGAAGATGATTGATGAGTGTAGGGCAGTGGATGTTGCCTACATGGACTTTAGTAAGGCCTTTGACAAGGTCCCTCATGGCAGACTGGTGCAGAAGGTGAAGTCGCACGGGATCAGAGGTGAGCTGGCAAGGTGGATACAGAACTGGCTCAGTAATAGAAGACAGAGGGTAGCAGTGGAAGGGTATGTTTCTGAATGGAGGGCTGTGACAAGTGGCGTTCCTCAGGGATCAATGCTGAGGCCTTTGCTGTTCGTAATATATATAAATGATTTGGAAGAAAATGTAACTGGTTTGATTAGTAAGTTTGTGGATGACACAAAGGTTGGTGGATTTGCGGATAGCGATGAGAACCATCAGAGGATACAGCTGGAGGCTTGGGCGGAGAGATGGCAGACGGAGTTTAATTCGGACAAATGTGAGGTAATGCATTTTGGAAGCTCTAATAAAGATAGGAAATATACAGTAAATGGCAGAACCCCTAAGAGTATTGATAGGCAGAGGGATCTGGGTGTACAGGTACACAGGTCACTGAAAGTGGCAATGCAGGTGGAGAAGGTAGTCAAGAAGGCATACGGCATGCTTGCCTGCATTGGCCGGGGTATTGAGTTTAAAAGTTGGCAAGTCATGTTGACGCTTTATAGGACCTTAGTGAGGCCGCACTTGGAATATAGTGTTTAATTCTGGTCGCCACACTACCAGAAGGATGTGGAGGCTTTGGAGAGGATACAGAAAAGATTTACCAGGATGTTGCCTGGCATGGAGGGCATTAGCTATGAGGAGAGGTTGGAGAAACTTGGTTTGTTCTCACTGGAGCGAGAGAGGTTGAGGGGAGGCGTGATAGAAGGCTACAAGATTATGAAGGGCATGGACAGAGTGGATAGTCAGAAACTTTTTCCCAGGAGGGAAGAGTCAATGACTAGGGGGCATAGGTTTAAGGTGTGAGGGACAAGATTTAAAGGAGATGTACGAGGCAAGTTTTTTGCACAGAGGATGGTGGGTGTCTGGAACTCGTTCCAGCGAAGGTAGTGGAAGCAGATACAATAGTGAGTTTTAAGGGGCATCTGGACAAATACATGAATAGGATGGGAATAGAGGGATATGGTCCCCGGAAGGGTAGGGGGTTTTAGCTCAGTCGGGCAGCATGATCGGTGCAGGCTTGGAGGGCTGAAGGGCCTGTTCCTGTGCTGTAATTTTCTTTGTTCTTTGTTCTTTGTTGATTGGAGCATGGAGCGAAGACCTGCAATAAATACCTGTGTTCCCTGACACCTGTCTGTGGAGTGGGTTTTTGAGGATACTCCTCTGCATTAAAGAATCTAGCACTGGTGATGAATGTCCATCCAGAAAGAACTCTTCCAGTGTAGACAATAAAAATACAACAAAACTTACTCCAAGTTATAAATCAAAGAAAAGGTTTAATAAAGAAACTTCATTACTCCAACACTTGAGGCCTCACCCTGGGCCATTCCAAGCTCCTCACAGTTCCCAACATGTTCTAACATCAGTCAACTGATCAGCACATCACTCTTCATTGGTTACATAGTTTACTGGGTCAGCTGACCCTTACAGCTTGTTACCATTGGTCACATTATAACGGATCCAATGTTATCACCGGTTACATTGTAATAATGAAGACTGGAGTCTTCGACGGCTCATCAGGTGAAGGAACAGGATCTTCATCATGGACCGTCTGCCGAGATCCTCAGTGCAGAGTGTAAAGAAAACACTCGGAGGACGGGTAGGACCATGGTAGGTGATGCGCGATATAACTCACGAGGCTAGAGATGCTCGAGGAAATAAAGGCTTTTATTAACTACTACAATAGAGCTACCATATATAATAGACGATCCCAGACTGAAGGGTCCCAGACAGAGCAGTGACCTTTATACCTCTCCCAGGAGGCGGAGCCCGACTGGGATGTACCATAATAACTATATTACAGGTAGAACAGCCCAACCCTAACCCCAACAGCAACATGTAGAACAGCCCAACCCTAACCCCAACAGTAACATATATACAGACTCATAGTACTGGCCAGACCCTGGCTCAGTACTACCTGGTGGGAACCAACGATGGTTCACCACATTCACCCCTCCTTTGAAGACAAAGGCCGGCGGGGTACAAAAAAAACACAGAACAATTGGTCATCAGTCTATAAGTTCAGACGGTCAGGGGGACCGCACCGTCGTTGTGACCTCCTCAACACCAGCGATGACACCGGTGTAGGCACTCGCGGTGGCGTTCTCCCCAAGGCGGTGTCCAACGGCTCCTCCAATGTCTCACGGGCCGGTTGACCCCGAGGTGGTGACAATCCGCTGAACTCAGACACGCCTTGAAGTGGCGACCATCTCCTGGACTCAGGCAAGCTGTACACGGGAGTAAAAGGGTTAAGTGATGGTCCCGATGCTGCCCGCGCCGTGTCAGGAGGGGAAACAATAGTTGGGGGGTCTCTAACAGGAGGTATGGGAGCGACAGGGGTTTCCAAGCCCCCTGCTGGCGCCAGGTCTCGAATCAAGACAGTGTCCTCTCGCTCGTCAGGGTATGCCACATAGGCATACTGAGGGTTGGCGTGGAGGAGATGGAACTGTTCAACCAAAGGGTCGGACTTGCGGGTCCTAACATGTCGCCGCAGGAGGACAGGTCCTGAGTACGTCAACCAAGACGGTAATGAGGTCCCAGAGGAAGACTTCCGAGGGCTGACTTGGCTGACTTGGCAGTGCTAATGTTACTGGACCAGCAATCGAAAGGTCTGAACTGATGAAAAGGAAACATTAATTCAAATCCCACAGAATAAGTCCAAAGATGTGCGGGTTAGGTTGATTGGCTCGGTTAAAAAAATTGCCCCTTAGAGTCCTGGGATGCGTAGGTTAGAGGGATTAGCGGGTAAAATATGTGGGGGTAGGGCCTGGGTGGGATTGTGGTCGGTGCAGACTCGATGGGCTGAATGGCCTCCTTCTGCACTGTAGGGTTTCTATGATTTCTATGATTCTATGAATAACTGAGGGAACTTAAATTCAGTTAACAAATCGGAATTTAACAAGCTAATCTTAGTGATATTGATAATGAAACTACCAGACTGACATAAAAGCACTTGGTTCACTAATGAACTCATTTGGCACGGTGGCACGGTGGTCAGCACCGCTGCTTCACTGTGCCATCATCTCTGTACAAAGAAAAGCCAGCCAGCGTGCCTTAATGACTGTCATCCGGTGGCTCTGACATCCATTCATTGTGATGTGCTTCGAAAGGTTAGTCATGGCACGAATCAATTCCAGACTGCCTGGATCCACTACAGTTCGCCTATCGCCGCAACAGGTCCACAGTAGACGCCATCTCTTTGGCCCTGCACTCAACCCTGGAACATCCAGATAACAAAGACACCTATGTGAGACTCCTATTTATTGACTAGAGCTCAGCCTTCAACATCATTATTCCGACCAAAGTTATCTCTAAACTCTATGGTCTGGGCCTCAGCTCCTCCCTCCAGTAAGTATAGGTAACAACGACTCCCCTACCATCATCCTCTACACCAGTGCCCCACAAGGCTGTGTCCTCAGACCCTTACCATACTCCTTATACACCTATCACTGTTGGCTAAATTCCGCTCCAAGTAGATTTTCAAGTTTGCTGATGACATCACCGTCGTGGGTCGGATCTCAAACAATGATGAGACGGAGTACAGGAATGAGATAGAGAAACTGGTGAACTGGCGCGGCAACAATAATCTCTCCCTCAATGTCAACAAAATGAAGGAGATTGTCATCGACTTCAGGAAGCGTAGTGGAGAACATGCCCCTGTCTACATCAACGGGGACGAAGTAGAAATGGTCGAGAGCTTCAAGTTTTCAGGTGTCCCAATCACCATCAACCTGTCCTGGTCCCCCCATGCCAACACTATAGTTAAGAAAGCCCACCAATGCCTCTATGTTCTCAGAAGATTAGGAAATTTGGCATAGCTGCTATGACTCTCACCAACCTTTACAGATGCACCATGGAAAGCATTCTTTCTGGTTGTATCACAGCTCGGTATGGCTCCTGCTCTGACCAAGACTGCAAGAAAATTCAAAGGGTCATGAACGAAGCCCAGTCCATCACTCAAACCAGCCTCCCATCCATTGACACTGTTTATACTTCCCGCAGCCTCGGAAAAGCAGCCAGCATAATCAAGCACCCCACGCACCGCGGACATTCTCTCTTCCACCTTCCGTCGGGAAAAAGACACAAACGTCTGAGGACACGTACCAACCAACTCAAGAACAGCTTCTTCTCTGCTGCCATCAGACTTTTCAATGGACCTACCTTGCATTAAGTTGATCTTTCTTTACATCCTAGCTATGACTGTAACACTACATTCTGTACTCACTCCTTTCCTTCTCTATGTATGGTATCCTTTGTCTGTATAGCACAGAAGAAACAATGCTTCTCACTGTATACATGTGACAATAATAAATCAAATCAAGGACCTGGGTTTGATTTTAGCCTTGGGTGACTGTGTGGAGTTTGCACATTCTCTCTGTGTCTGCACTGGTTTCCTCCGGATGCTCACGTTTCCTCCCACAGTCCACCGGGTTAAGTGGATTGGCCATGCTAAATTGCCCCATAGTGTCCAAAGATGTGTAAATTAGGTGGATTAGCCATGGTAAAGGCATGGGGTTGCAGAAATTGGGCAGAGGGTTTGGGCCTGGGTAAAATGCTCTTTTGGAGAGTCAGTGCAGACTTGACGGTCCGAATGGCCTCCTTCTGCACTGTAGGGATTCTATGGAATCTATCGTTCATTCCTCCTTACCTGGGTCTGGTCTGGATGTGCCTCCAGATCCACAGAAATTTCACTAGTTTTGAGTTAGACATCCTGCCCAGTCCATCCTCCAGAGCTATCCTCACTAAGGTCACAGAAGGTGGAGGGATCTTGTGGTAAAAGTAAGAGAGATAGCCACAGGCTGGTCAAGCAACAGCGTGACATAATCATGCTCACTGAATCATGTATATAGCCAATTTCCCAGACTCCTCCATCACAGGAACTGGGACAGCAATAGCCACATGAAAAAAATGTTAATGATAAGAGAGAATGTAATGAGGTAAGCATGGAGTGGAAACCTGTGGGGAATGTGTGTTGCTGGGGGTCTGTGGGGGGGTATGGGGAGTGTGTGTTGCTGGGGGTCTGTGGGGGGGTATGGGGAGTGTGTGTTGCTGGGGGTCTGTGGGGGGTATGGGGAATGCGTGTTGCTGGGGGTCTGTGGGGGGTATGGGGAATGTGTGTTGCTGGGGCTCTGTGGGGGGGTATGGGGAGTGTGTGTTGCTGGGGGTCTCTGGGGGGGTATGGGGAGTGTGTGTTGCTGGGGGTCTGTGGGGTGTATGGGGAATGTGTGTTGCTGGGGGTCTGTGGGGGGTATGGGGAGTGTGTGTTGCTGGGGGTCTGCGGAGGGTATGGGGAATGTGTGTTGCTGGGGGCCTGCGGAGGGTATGGGGAGTTTGTGTTGCTGGGGGTCTCTGGGGGGGTATGGGGAGTGTGTGTTGCTGGGGGTCTGTAGGGGGTATGGGGAGTGTGTGTTGCTGGGGGTCTGTGGGGGGTATGGGGGTGTGGGGAGTTTGTGTTGCTGGGGGTCTGTGGGGGGTATGGGGAGTGTGTGTTGCTGGGGGTCTGCGGAGGGTATGGGGAATGTGTGTTGCTGGGGGTCTGTGGGGGGTATGGGGGTGTGGGGAGTTTGTGTTGCTGGGAGTCCGTGGGGGGCATGGGGAGTGTGTGTTGCTGGGGGTCTGTGGGGGGTATGGGGAATGTGTGATTCTGGGGGTCTGTGGGGGGTATGGGGAGTGTGTGTTGCTGGGGGTCTGTGGGGGGTATGGGGAATGTGTGTTGCTGGGGTCTGTGGGGGGTATGGGGAGTGTGTGTTGCTGGGGGTCTGTGGGGGGTATGGGGAGTGTGTGTTGCTGGGGGTCTGTGGAGGGTGTGGGGGTGTGGGGAGTTTGTGTTGCTGGGAGTCCGTGGGGGGCATGGGGAGTGTGCGTTGCTTGGGATCTGTGGATGGGAATGGGAAGTGTGTGTTGCTGGGGGTGTGTGGGGGCTGTAGGGTGTGTGTGTTGCTGGGGGTGTATGGGGAGTGTGTATTGCTGTCGGTCGGTATGGGGAATGTGTGCTGCTGTTATCCTGTGGGGTGGGGTACAGGGGGGTGTTGATGCATCTCCAGCAGCTGAGGGTAAAGTGGTCTCAGAGGCCCAGCATGTAGCCTGGGGCCAACTGAGTCACACCTCCGGCAGGCCCTTCCTTGCCAGACTCCTCAGACGTTCCCTCTTCCACCTGATGTATATCTGCCTGGATCCACTACAGTTCGCTGACCACCACCACAGGCCCACAGCAGAGGCCATCTCTCTGGCCCTGCACTCAATCCTGGAACACCTAGATAACAAACACATCGGTGTCAGACTCCTATTTATTGACTACAGCTCAGCCTTCTACACCATTATTCCTACGAAACCCATTTCCAACCCCCGTGGCCTGGGCCTCGGCTCCTCCTTCTGCAACTGGATCCTAAACTTCCTAACTCACAATCAGTAAGGTTAGGCAACAACACCTCCTCCACGATCATCCTCAACACTGGTGCTCCCTGAAGGCTGTGTTCTCAGCCCCCTGCTATACTCTTTATACACCGCTAACTGTGCGGCCAAATTCCCCTCCAACTCGATTTTCAAGTTTGCTGATGACACCATTGTAGTCGGTTGGATCTCAAACAATGATGACACAGAGTACAGGAATGAGATAGAGAATCTGGTGAACTGGTACGGCGACAATATTCTCTCCCTCAATGTCAACAAAACGAAGGAGATCATCGATAGATGATCTGGAGGAGGGGACTGAGTGTAGGGTATCAAAGTTTGCTGATGACACGAAGATGAGTGGGAAAGCGAATTGTGTGGAGGATGTGGAAAGTCTGCAGAGAGATTTGGATAGGCTGAGTGAGTGGGCGAGGATCTGGCAGATGGAATATAATGTTGGCAAATGTGAGGTTATCCACTTTGGAAGAAATAATAGTAAATTGAAATATTATTTAAATGGAGAAAAATTACATCATGCTACTGTGCAGAGGGACCTGGGGTTCCTTGTGCACGAATCGCAAAAACTCAGTCTGCAGGTGCAGCAGGTGATCAAGAAGGCGAATGGAATGTTGGCCTTTATCGCGAGGGGGATAGAATATAAAAGCAGGGAGCTCTTGCTGCAACTATACAAGGCACTGGTGAGGCTGCAACTGGAGTACTGTGTGCAGTTTTGGTCCCCTTATTTGCGAAAGGATATATTGGCCTTGAAGGGAGTGCAGAGAAGGTTCACCAGGTTGATACCAGAGATGAGGGGTGTAGCTTATGAGGAGAGATTGAACAGATTGGGTCTGTACTCGTTGGAGTTTAGAAGGCTGAGGGGTGATCTCATAGAGACATGTAAGATAATGAAGGGGCTGGATAGGGTAGAGGTGGAGAGATTCTTTCCACTTAGAAGGGAAACCAGAACTAGAGGGCACAGCCTCAAAATAAGTGGGGGCCGGTTCAGAACAGAGTTGAGGGGGAACTTCTTCTCTCAGAGGGTAGTGAATCTCTGGAATTCTCTGCCCATTGAAGTGGTGGAGGCTACCTCGTTGAATATGTTTAAATCACGGGTAGATAGATTTCTGATCCGTTGAATATGTTTAAATCACGGGTAGATAGATTTCTGATCGATAAGGGAATTAAGGGATATGGGGAGCAGGCGGGTAAGTGGAACTGATTCGCTTCAGATCAGCCATGATCTTGTTGAATGGTGGGGCAGGCTCGAGGGGCTAGATGGCCTACTCCTGCTCCTATTTCTTATGTTCTTATGTTCTTATTGTCGCCGACTTCAGGAAGCGTAGTGGAAAACATGCCCCTGTCTACATCAATGGGATGAAGTAGAAATGGTCGAGAGCTTCAGGTTTATAGGTGTCCAGATCGCCAACAACCTGTCCTGGTCCCCCCATGCTGACACTATAGTTAAGAAAGCCCACCAACACCTCTACTTTCTCAGAAGACTAAGGAAATTTGGCATGTCAGCTACGACTCACCAGCATTCTCTCTGGTTGGATCACGGCTTGGTATGGCTTCTGCTCTGCCCAAGATGGCAAGAAACTACAAAAGGTTGTGAATGTAGCCCAATCCATCACGCAAACCAGCCTCCCATTCATTGACTCTGTCTACACTTCCTGCTGCCTCGGAAAAGCAGCCAGCATAATTAAGGACCCCACTCACCCTGGACATTCTCTCTTCCACCTCCTTCCGTCAGGAAAAGGATACGAAAGTCTGAGGTCACGTACCAACCAACCCAAGAACAGCTTTTTTCCTGCTGCCATCAGGCTTTTGAATGGACCTACCTTGCACTAAGTTGATCTTTCTCTGCACCCTAGCTATGACTGTAACACTACATTCTGCACTCTCTCCTTTCCTTCTCTGTGAACGGTATGCTTTGCCTGTATAGCGTGCAAGAAACAATACTTTTCACTGTATGTTAATACAGGTGACAATAATAAATCAAATCAAATCAGAGAGTGACCCAGATGCCTCGCCACTAACTTGACCACCCCGATGTGAGAGTCTCTGGGATGGTGAACTGCGAGGTGGAAGGTGTCGGCCTTGGAGGTCCCTTCACCGGCTTTCTCCAAGGAGTCTTCTGAGCTGTCAGGGGCAGGATGGGTGGGAGCAGCAGTAGGGGCTGTGATGCCAGCTGGCCCTGGCGCATCGGTGTCCCTTCCTGCAACACAGGACACAAGGTTAAGTGCAAGGGAGGAAGAGGAATCTGGGCTGCACGCAACTTACTTGAGATATCACCAATGAGTGGAGGATTGGCAGGTGCTCACTTCTATGCACCAGCCCCACCATGCTGTCATTAATGGTCCACTGATCACAAAGCTCCAGTCAGAAAAGCACCCTTCCACTGCTCCTCTCTGTCTTCTATGACCAAGCCAGCTCTGTATTCATCTTACCAGCTCACTGTGGATCCCATGTGACTTCACCTGCTGTATCAGCCTGCCATGAGGGACTGTGTCAAAGGCCTTGCTTCAGTCCATGTAGACAACATCCACCACCCTGCTCTCATCAATTATCTATGTCACTTCCCCAAAAAACTCAGTCAAGCTTGTGAGACATCACCACCCCCCCCAACCCCCCCCCAAACCCCCCAACCCCCCCCACCCCAAACCCCCCCCCAACCCCACCCCCCCAACACCCCCCCCAACCCCCCCCCCAACCCCCCCACCCCAACCCCCCCCACCCCAACCCCCCCACCCCAACCCCCCCCCACCCCCAACCCCCCCCCAACCCCCCCAACCCTCCCCACCCCAACCCCCCCACCCCCAACCCCCCCACCCCCAACCCCCCCCAACCCTCCCCCCCCAACCCCCCCCCCAACCCCCCCCCACCCCCCCCAAGCCCCCCCCCAACCCCCCCCCAACACCCCCCCACCCCCCCCCAATCCCCCCCCCAACACCCCCCCCACCCCCCCCCAAAACGCCCCCCCCAACACCCCCCCAACCCCCCCAACCGCCCCCCAACCCCCCCAACCGCCCCCCAACCCCCCCCAACAACGCCCCCCAACAACCCCTCCCCCCACAACCCCCCCAACCCCCCCCCAACCAACCACCCCGCCCAACCACCACCCCCAACCACACCCCCAACCCCCCCCCAACCCCCCACCCCCCCCCAACCCCCCCCCACAAACCCCCCCCAACCCCCCAACCCCCCCCCAACCCCCCCCACCAACACCCCCCAACACCCCCCCCCCCAACCCCCACCCCAACCAACCCCCCCCCAACCCCCCCCCTCCCCAACCGCCCCCCCCAACCCCCCCCCAACCCCCCCACCACCCCCCAAAACCCCACCCCAACCCCCTCCCCCCAACCCAACCCCCCCCAAAACCCCCCCCAACCCCCCCCAAACCCCCCCCAACCCCCCCAAAACCCCCCCCCCCAACCCCCCCCAACCCCCCCCCCAACCCCCCCCACCGCCCAAACCCCTCCCCAACCCCCCCCAACCGCCCCCCAACCCCACCCCCTCCAACCCCACCCCCTCCCAACCCCCCCCACCAACCCCCCCCCCACCAACCCCCCCCCAACCCACCCCCCCCAACCAACCGCCCCCCCCAACCCCCCCCCAACAGCCCCCCCAACCCCCCCCAACCCCCCCCCAACGCCCCCCCCAACCCCCCCCTCCCAACCCCCCAAAACCCCCCCCAACCCCCCCCCAACGCCCCCAACCCCCCCCAACCCTCCCCCCCCAACCCCCCCCCCAACCAACCACCCCCCCAACCACCCCCCCAACCCCCCACCCCAACCACCCCCCAACCCCCCACCCCAACCCCCCACCCCAACCCCCCCCCAAACCCCCCACCCCAACCCCCCCCCAAACCCCCCCACCAGCCCCCCCCCAACCTCCCCCAACCCCCCCCAATGCCCCCCAACCCCTCCCCCCAAACCCCCCCCACCCCCCCCCAACCCCCCCCCCCGAACCCCCCCCCGAACCCCCCCCAACCCCCCCCCCAACCCCCCCCCCAACCCCCCCCCCAACCCCCCCCCCCAACCCCCCCCCCAACCCCCCCCCCAACCCCCCCCCAACCCCCCACCCCAACCCCCCCCCCAAACCCCCAACCCCACCCCCACCCCCAACCACCAACCCCCCCACCAACCCCCCCCCCAAACCCCCCCCGAACCCCCCCCGAACCCTCCCCCCCCCAACCCCCCCCTCCCCCCCCCAACCCCCCTCCCCAGCCCCCCCCCCAACCCAACCCCCCCCAACCCAACCCCCCCCCCAACCCCCCTCCCCAACCCTCCCCCCCCAACCCCCCCCAACCCCCCCTCAACCCCCCCCTCAACCCCCCCCCCAACCCCCCCTCCCCAACCCTCCCCCCCCAACCCCCCCTCAACCCCCCCCAACTCCCCCTCCCCAACCCTCCCCCCCCCAACCCCCCCCCCAACCCCCCCCCAACCCCCCCCCCAGCCCCCCCCCCAACCTCCCCCCCAACCCCCCCCAACCCCCCCCCCCAACGCCCCCCAACCCCTCCCCCAACCGCCCCCCCAAAACCCCCCCACCCCCCCCCCAACCCCCCCCGAACCCCCCCCACCGAACCCCCCCCCGAACCCCCCCCCGAACCAGCCCCCCCCGAACCCCCCCCCAACCCCCCCCCCAACCCCCCCCCAACCCCCCCCCCCCCAACCCCCCCCCCCCCAACCCCCCCCCCCCCAACCCCCCCCCCCCCAACCCCCCCCCCCCAACCCCCCCCCCCAACCCCCCCCCCCCAACCCCCCCCCCCCAACCCCCCCCCCCCAACCCCCCCCCCCAACCCCCCCCCCCCAACCCCCCCCCCCAACCCCCCCCCCCCAACCCCCCCCCCCCAACCCCCCCCCCCCAACCCCCCCCCCCCAACCCCCCCCCCCCCAACCCCCCCCCCCCAACCCCCCCCCCCCAACCCCCCCCCCCCACCCCCCCCCCAACCCCCCCCCCCAACCCCCCCCCCCCCCAACCCCCCCCCCACCCCCCCCCCCCACCCCCCCCCCCAACCCCCCCCCCCAACCCCCCCCCCCCCAACCCCCCCCCACCCCCCCCCCAACCCCCCCCCCCAACCCCCCCCCCCAACCCCCCCAAAACCTCATACCTCATTGAATGTTTTTAAGGCAAGGATAGATACATTTTGAACAGTAAAGCAATTAAGGGTTATGGTGAGCGGGCGGAGCTGAGTCCACAAAAAGATCAGCCATGATCTTATTGAATGGCGGAGCAGGCTTGAGGGGCCAGATGGCTGGCTCCTGCTCCTAGTTCTTATGTTCTTATGTTCTTATTATGTGGGCATGGGAGCAGGATCGTGTGTTAAAATGGCAAGCAACAGGAAAGTCAGGATCCTGATTGCGCACAGACTGAAGGTGCTCAGCAAAGCGATCGCCCAGTCTACACTTGGTCTCTCCGTTATAGAGGTGACCACATTGGGAGCAGTGAATGCAATAAACTGAATTGAAAGAGTTGCAAGTGAAACGCTGCTTCACCTGGAATGAGTGTTTTGGACCTTGGATGATAAGCATAGAAGAGGTAAAGGGACAGGTGTTACCTGCGATTGCATGGGAAGGTGCCATGGGTGACGGAAGAGGTGTTGGGTATAATGGAGGTGTGGATTAGGTTATCCCAGAGGGAACGGTTTCTGCGGAATGCTGACAGAGGGAGTGAAGGGAAGATGTATTTGGTGGTGGCATCACGTTGGAGTTGGCGAAAATGGCAGAGGATTACGCTTTGCATGCGGAGGCTGGTGGGGTGAAATGTGAGAACAAGGGGCCTCTATCCTTGTTCTGGGAGGGAGGGGAGGGGGTGAGGGTCATGGCACGGGAGATGGACTGCACACTGTTGAGGGCCTTGTCGACAACTGTAGATGGGAATCCACGGTTGAGGAAAAAGGAGCAAATATTAGAAACACCACTTTGGAAAGTGGCATCATTGGAACAAATGCAACAGAGGCGAAGGAGCTGAGAGAAAGGGATGGAGTCCTTACAGGACGTAGGGTGTGAAGAGCTGTAGCCCAGATAGCTGTGGGAGTCAGTGGGCTTGTAGTGGATATCGGTAGATAGTCTATTGCCGGAAATGGAGACTGAAAGGTCAAGGAAGGAAGGGAAGTGTCTGAGATGGACCAGGTGAAGGCAATGGAGGGGTGGAAACTGGAAGCGAAGTTGATGAATTTTTCGAGGTCTGGACGAGAGCATGAAGCGGCACCAAAATAGTCATCGATGTACTGGTAAAGGAGGTGTGGGAGGGGACCTGGGTAGACCTGGAACAAGGAATGTTCCACATACCCCATAAAAAGACAAACGTAGCTAGGACCCATGCAAATACCCATTGCTGCTCCTTTGATTTGGAGAAAGTGGGATGAGTTAAAGGAGAAGTTGTTGACAGATAGAACGAGTTCAGCCAGGTGGAAGAGAGCGGTGGTGGATGGGAATTGTTCAGGCCTCTTTTTAAGAAAGAAGTGAAGGGTTTTCAGGCCAACCTGGTGTGGGATGGAGATGTAGAGAGATTGCACATCCATGGTGAATCGGAGGCTGTTAGGGCCTGCGGATTGGAAGCTGTCAATATGACACACGGCATCAGAGGAATCCCGAATGTAGGTGGGGAGGGAATGGACCAGGGGAGTGAGGATGGAGTCAAGAGGAAATAAGTTCGGTGGGGCAGGAGCATGCTGACACAATGGGCCTACCAGGACACTCCTTTTTGTGGATTTTGGGAAGTAGGTAAAAGCGGGCTGTCCGGAGGCTATGAGGTTGGAAGCTATGGGGGGAAGGCATCCGGAGGAAATGAGGTCGGTGACAGCTTTGGAGATAATGGTTTGATGTTCAGAGTGGGCCGGACAAACCTGAATCCATTGCTCGCTTGCTCCAAAAAACCAAATTCAAAATCCAATTGAATCCAATTCAGGATCTGCACAAGAGAGACAAACAAGATTTGCTTCTGAAAGCTCTTATATCATCTCTGGAAGTATGTCAACCTGACACTAAAGCTGCACCCACGGTACTATGTTTATACTAACAATTATTCAGAAAGAAAAACTAATCTTTAAAACTTACCGAACTGTGTTGGTGAGCATCAACAACTTATACAATGCCTTTAACATCATGAAAGATCAGAAAGCATTTCACAGCAGTGTTGCAAAACCACGTATGACATCGGACCACATGAGGAGACCTTGCGTCAGATGGTCAAGAAGTTTAAGAAGAGTCTTAAAGGAGAAAAATAAGGTGAGAAGCAGAGTGGTGAAGATAGGAATTCCCAGGGTTTGGTCCCAGGCCACAGGAAAGAAAATAATCTGTCTGAAAAATGAGAGCCCTGCCCCATTGTCACTCAGCCTGGCACCAGGGATAGGGCGGGGGAAAGGCTCTGGTTAAGATACTATGCCGGAGAGTCGGTACAGACTTGATGGGCCAAATGGCCTCCTTCTGCACTGTAGGGATTCTATGATTCTAAGATCCAAGCTGACAAGGTAAGGCACTCACGTTTGACCCTCACTCTGGGCGGATTTTTCCGGCTGTGCTCACCCCAAAACCGGAAAATCCTGCCCGAGGTCAATGGACCTTTCCATGGTCTCGCCCTCGCCCGCTCCGATTCCCGTGGCAGGTGGGCAGGACAGCAAAATTCGCCCCATGGTCTTAGCCAAAAGGTGAGAAGTAATGTGCTGAAAAATCTGTGTGCAGCTGCTTCAGGTTTTCGCAGTCACTGCAGCTGGATTTTCAGTTTGGTGAAGCAGAGACTGAAAATGTTTAAGTTTATTTATTCGTGTCACAAGTAAGGCTTACATTAACACTGCAATGAAGTTACTATGAAAATTCCCTAGTTGCCACGCTCCAGCACCTGTTCAGGTACACTGAGGGAGAATTTAGCACGGCTAATGCACCTAACCAACTCGGCTTTTGGACTGTGGGAGGAAACTGGATTTTCACAGTAACTTCATTGCAGTGTTGATGTAAACCTACTTGTGACACTGATAAATAAACTTTAACTTAACCCCTGGCTACCCGACTAGCCCCTTAACTCCTTGATTCCCTGACCCACCTGACTAACCCCTTACCTCAAACCACTCCCAAATCAAATCACCTCACCCACCTACTATCCTGCCCCTTACCCACCTGCCATCCTGCCCCTTACCCACCTGCCATCCTGCCCCTTACCCACCTGCCATCCTTCCCCTTACCCACCTGCCATCCTGTCCCTCACCCACCTGCTATCCTGCCCCTTACCCACCTGCCATCCTGCCCCTTACCCACCTGCCATCCTGCCCCTCACCCACCTGCCATCCTGTCCCTTACCCACCTGCCATCCTGCCCCTCACCCACCTGCCATCCTGCCCCTCACCCACCTGCCCTCCTGCCCCTCACCCACCTGCCCTCCTGCCCCTCACCCACCTGCCCTCCTGCCCCTCACCCACCTGCCATCCTGCCCCTCACCCACCTGCCCTCCTGCCCCTTACCCACCTGCCGTTCTGCCTCTTACCCACCTGCCATCCTGCCCCTTACCCACCTGCTATCCTGCCCCTCACCCACCTGCCATCCTGCCCCTTACCCACCTGCCATCATGCCCCTTACCCACCTGCCATCCTGCCCCTCACCCACCTACTATCCTGCCCCTTACCCACCTGTTATCCTGCCTCTTACCCACCTGCCATCCTGCCTCTAACCCACCTGCCATCCTGCCTCTTACCCACCTGCCATCCTGCCTCTTACCCACCTGCCCCTCTCAATGAAACGACTTTCAATCAATTGGACCCAATCAGACTCATCAGTGGATCTTCTCATCCTGAAGCAGAAAGTGGACAATGTGAAGGCTGGGAATTGGAACCCAGGTGAACGGCTGTGGAGGCAGCCATCACACAACTGGCAGGAGCAAAGCACAAATAGCAGAGTAATTCTGCAGTCATCCTGATTTGTAATATTTTCTTCAAGCACACGGTGGAGGAAGATTTTGAAGGAATAGAAAGAGACAACTAGATTGTGGTAGCATGGCCTCTGTCAGTGGGCATGCCCTGAGGGCCACACGATAGGGTCAAACCCTATGGAGTATCGAGGCAGGAAGCTGAGCCAGTTAGGAACAGGGTGCGTATCCTGGGACAGGGAGGTCCAGCAGTTAGAGCCAGGGAACAGAGTTGTCTTGTCGCATTGTTGATTTACTCTCATCCTTTGTTGTAAATACTTATTTATTGTTTGCAATAAATCCCTTGTTGCTTGGAGCCACATCGAATTGGCGAAACAGCAGACTGCATCAATCTGGAGCAGGCAGAATGAGAGGAAAGAGAAGCAGATGACATGGACCAGGATGTATTATTCATAATGTACTATTTCAGTGCAATATTGGAGGAGTGCCGCACAGTTAGTGGTACTGCCAGAGGCGACATTAAACCAAGACCCTGACTGCACACTGAGATGGACATAAAAGATTATATGGCACTATTCAAGGAATGCTGGGGTGTCCTTACTGGATCTTGGCCAAGATTTGTCCCTCAATCAACATCCCAAAAAACAGATCATCACATCATTTTCACATTGCTGATTAAGGAATTTTAGGATCATAGAATTGAATCATAGAATCACTACAGTGCAGAAGGAGGCCATTCAGCCCATCGTGCACCGACAGCATCTTACCCAGACCCTATCCCCATAACCCCACGTATATATCTCATTAATCCCCCTAATCTATATATTTTAGGACACTAAGGGGCAATTTAGCATGGCCAATCCACCTGACCTGCACATCTTTGGACATCTTGCAGTGCGCAGGCAGACATCTGTTCCCTCCATCATTTCCAAGAACGTTTCATTGCTTGTAAAGTGCATTCCGACATTCTGAGGTGAGGAGCGGCACTATCAGAAATACAAGTTCCCGTTTTCCTTCAGACAAGGTGGGTCAAATAAGTAGCAAAGTCCAGTTTGGCAATGTACTGGAAGACGGAATACTCACTTAACTCAGAGGATATAGTGACTGTGGGAATTTGGTGTATTGAATGAAGAGATACTGATCTGGTCCTTTTTACAGGACCAGGAGTTGTCCATGACAAAGAGAGAGAAAGAAAGAAAGAGAGAGAGACTTGAAAGCTGGGGTTCAGGGTCATTAACTCGGTAAGCAGCCAGCTAATCCGCAGCTAGCTCATTGATTGATGAGTTGTATGATTTATTTTTTAGCCTGGGGCGATATACGTACCGAACTAAGTTTATAGTTCAGCTAGCCAAACTACTTATTGTCAAAATAAATAATCATTGAATGCTATTTCTAAATATGAGACCTAATTAGTTAAACAAAACAAAATAGAACATAAGAACATAAGAAATAGGAACAGGAGTAGGCCATCTAGCCCCACGAGCCTGCCCTGCCATTCAATAAAATCATGGCTGATCTGAAGTGGATCCGTTCCACTTACCCGCCTGATCCCTATAACCCCTAATTCCCTTACCGATCAGGAATCCATCTATCCGTGATTTAAACATATTCAATGAGGAAGCCTCCACCACTTCAATGGGCAGAGAATTCGAGAGATTCACCACCCTCTGAGAGAAGAAGTTCCTCCTCAACTCTGTCCTAAACTGACCCCCCTTTATTTTGAGGCTGTGCCCTCTAGTTCTAGCTTCCTTTCTAAGTGGAAAGAATCTCTCCACCTCTACCCTATCCAGCCCCTTCATTATCTTATAGGTCTCTATAAGATCCCCCCTCAGCCTTCTAAATTCCAACGAGTACAAACCCAATCTGCTCAGTCTCTCCTCACAATCAACACCCCTCATTTCTGGTATCAACCTGGTGAACCTTCTCTCTACTCCCTCCAAGGCCAATATATCCTTCTGCAAATAAGGGGACCAATACTGCACACAGTATTCCAGCTGCGGCCTCACCAATGCCCTGTACAGATGCAGCAAGACATCTCTGCTTTTATATTCTATCCCCCTTGCAATATAGGCCAACATCCCATTTGCCTTCTTGATCACCTGTTGCACCTACAGACTGGGTTTTTGCGTAGAGATGGACGGGAAGATGACGTGTTACAGCTGCAGCATGTGGGGACTAGAGGAAACCAGTATGATTTACAGAAACCACATCTGCAATAAGTGTCTGTGGCCTGAGGAAATCTGGATCCAATTGGATGATCTCAGATACTGTGATGCATCATGGAGGGGTTAGGTTACATGGATACTTTGTTCCAGGTGGTAATAATACCCCTTTGGCTAGGTGCTTCAGATTTGGTCCATGCCAGGAACAAGAGGGGTGGGGGGGACCTACAAGTGAGGCAGGTATGGGGATTCAGAGGATGGCACTGGAGGAATCACAACACTTGCACTTGTCCAACTGGTTCATGATTCTTGCATTCTTCATGTTCAAGATGAGTGAGTGCATAGTGGATGAACAAACTAACCACAGCATTGTGGTATAGAGGGCTTCTCAAGTCAGGGATTACAAAGGAATGTAATTGGAGTAGGGAATAATATAGTGAGGGGGGTAGATCTTGTTCTCTACAGCTGGGACAGTGAGTCTCAAAAGCTGAGTTTCCGCCTAGTGCCAGGATTAAATAATCATAATCACTGGAAAAACAGAACTAGGAAAACTGGTGGACAAGCTGACAAGTTCCCGAAACCTGATGGCCTGCATCATAGAATCCCTAGACTGCAGACAGAGGCCATTCGGCCCATTGAGTCCACACCAATTTTTCCACTGAGGCTAGGGGAGAAAAAATCTAGAGGACATGGGTTAAGGGTGAAGGGGGGAAAAGTTTAAAGGGAATATTAGAGGGGGCTTCTTCACACAGAGAGTGGTGGGAGTTTGGAATCAGCTGCCAGATGAAGTGGTGAATGCGGGCTCACTTTTAACATTTAAGAAAAACTTGGACAGGTACATGGAAGAGAGGGGTGTGGAGGGATATGGTCCAGGTGCAGGTCAGTGGGACTAGGCAGAAAAATGGTTCGGCACAGACAAGAAGGGCCAAGAGGCCTGTTTCTGTGCCGTAACGTTCTATGGTTCTCTGGTACCAACTCTCCGACAGAACACCTTACCCAGTTCTTATCCCCGAAACTCCACGTATTTACCCCTCTAATCCTTGTAACCTAACATCTTTGGACACTAAAGGTAATTTAGCATGGCCAATCCACCTAACCTGCACATCTTTGGAGTGTGGGAGGAAACCGGAGCACCCGGAGGAAACCCACGCAGACACGGGGAGAACATGCAAACTCCACACACAGACAGTGACCCAAACTGGCGCTGTGAGGCAGCAGTGCTAACCACTGTGCCACCGTGCTGCCTATCCGAGGATTTAAAAATAAGTGGCTGCAGAGAAAGTGGATTAATTCCCCTAGATTCTGGTGAGGTCCCAGCGGTTTGGAAAACCACAAATGTAACATTCAAGAAAGCAGGGAAATAGACTGCAGGAAATTGCAATCTAATAAATCAAGCATCTGTCATTGGGGAAAAAGCTTGCATCCATCACTGAAGAGGTGCAGTTGGACATTTAGAAACGCAGAATACGATCAGAGTCAACATGGTTTTGTGAAAGGGGAATTGTGTTTGACAAATTGATATGAGTTCTTCGAGGTCGGAACCTCAGGGTGAGTAAAGGGAAATCAGTAACTACATTTTATTTGAATTTCCAAAAGGCATTCAATAAGAAGCCTCAGGAAAGGTTACTGCAAAAGATAGCAGCATGGTGCTGCTCGGTGACATATTAGTATGGGTCAGGGCTTGGCCAGCTAAAAGTAAAAATTGAACAGGGCTAAATGGGTCATTTACAGGTTGGCACACTAACTACTGGAGTGCCATAGGGATCAGTGCTGAGGCCTCAACTATTTTCAATCTATATCAATGACTTGGAAGAAGGGATCAAGTGTTCTGTCACCAAATTTGTTGATGATGCAAAGATACGTAGGAATGCAGGAGGTGCAGAGAAGACAAGGAGTCTGCAAAAGGATATAGGGAAGTTATGTGAGTGGGTGAAATTTGGAAGATGCAGTGTGATGTGGAAAAATGTTAAGTTGTTCAGTTTGGCAGGAAGAACGAAAGCAACATAAAAACTGAAGATTCTGGATAAACTCAGCAAGTCTGGCAGCACCTGTGGAGAGAGAAATAGAGTTAACATTTCGAGTCCGTATGACTTCTTCAGAGATTTTATTACAGAAGAAGCAGAACGTTTTTCAAATGGAGAGGGACTGCAGAGTACAGCAGTACAGAGGAATCTGGGCACCTTTGTACATGAATTACAAACCTTCAGCAAGCATGTACAATAAATAATTAGGAAGGCAAATAGACTGTTGGTCTGTATTGAAAGGGGAATGGAGTATAAAGGATGGAAAGCCTCTAGACTGCAGTGCAGACCTCACCTTGGGTAGTGTATAGTTTGGCTTCCTTACTTAAGGGATATACTTGCACTGGAGGCAGTATGGAGAAAGTACGATTGGCTGATTCCTGGGATAAAGAGGTTGTCTTATGAGACAAGGTTGAGCAGTTTTGGCCCATACTCATTGGAGTTTAGTCGAATGAGAGGCGATTGTATTGAAGCAACTAAGATTCTGAGGGAGCTTCACAGGTCAGATATTGAGAGGATGTTCCCCTCGTGGGAGAATCTGGAACTAGGAAGAAGAGCTTCAGAATAAATCATCTCCAGTTTAAGATGGAGATGAGGCGTAATTTCTTACCTCAGAAGATCATTAGTTTCTGAAATGCCCTTTTACAGAGAACATTGGAAACTGGGTTGTTGAATTAAAATAAAGCTGTGTTAAATAATTTTTTGATCTACAAAAGAGTCAAGGGCTATGAGGACAGGCAAGTTAGGAGGGCTGAATCAAATCAGCCGTGAACCTGTTGAATGGTGGAGTAGGCTCAAGGGGCCAAACAGATCACTCATGCTATGACTTTTTATGAGCTTATGTTCCTGAACACACTCTGCAAGGGTAACACAACTATTCCTTCTCCTCTACCGTTCCCCTACGTTTGCGCATATTAATTCCCTTTAAGTAATCTTCCATTATTAAAGAGGACTGGAATCCATTATTAAAGAGGAGATAGCAGGGCATCTGGATAGAAATGGTTCGATCAATCAGACGCAGCATGGATTCATGAGGGGAAAGTCGTGCTTGACGAACATGTTGGATTTTTATGAAGATGTGACGAGGGCGGTTGATGGAGGAGAACCGGTGGATGCGGTGTTTTTGGATTTCCAAAAGGCGTTTGATAAGGTGCCCCATAAAAGGCTGCTGAAGAAGATTAGGGCACACGGAGTTGGGGGTAGTGTGTTAAAGTGGATTGGGGACTGGCTATCCGACAGGAAGCAAAGAGTCGGAATAAATGGGTGTTTTTCCGGTTGGAGGAAGGTAACTAGTGGCGTGCCGCAGGGATCGGTACTCGGGCCGCAACTATTTACCATTTATATAGATGATCTGGAGGAGGGGACGGAGTGTAGGGTAACGAAGTTTGCAGACGACACAAAGATGAGTGGAAAAGTGAATCATGTGGAGGACGGAGAAGATCTGCAGAGAGATTTGGACAGGCTGAGTGAGTGGGCGAGGATATGGCAAATGGAGTATAACGTTGATAAATGCGAGGTTATACACTTTGGAGGAAATAATAACAAATGGGATTACTATCTCAATGGAAACAAATTAAAACATGCTACCGTGCAAAGGGACCTGGGGGTCCTTGTGCATGAGACGCAAAAGCCCAGTCTGCAGGTACAACAGGTGATCAAGAAGGCAAATGGGATGTTGGCCTATATCGCGAGGGGGATAGAATATAAAAGCAGGGATGTCTTGATGCACCTGTACAGGGCATTGGTGAGGCCGCAGCTGGAATACTGTGTGCAGTATTGGTCCCCTTATATGAGGAAGGATATATTGGCATTGGAGGGAGTGCAGAGAAGGTTCACCAGGTTGATACCGGAGATGAGGGGTTTGGATTATGAGGAGAGGCTGAGGAGATTGGGTTTGTACTTGTTGGAGTTTAGAAGGATGAGGGGGGATCTTATGGAGACTTATAAGATAATGCGGGGGCTGGATAGGGTGGAGGCGGAGAGATTCTTTCCACTTAGTAAGGAAGTTAAAACTAGAGGACACAGCCTCAAAATAAAGGGGGGTCGGTTTAAGACAGAGTTGAGGAGGAACTTCTTCTCCCAGAGGGTGGTGAATCTCTGGAATTCTCTGCCCACTGAGGTGGTGGAGGCTACCTCGCTGAATATGTTTAAAGCGCGGATGGATGGATTCCTGATCGGTAAGGGAATTAAGGGTTATGGGGATCAGGCGGGTAAGTGGTACTGATCCATGTCAGATCAGCCATGTTCTTATTGAATGGCGGGGCAGGCTCGAGGGGCTAGATGGCCTACTCCTGCTCCTATTTCTTATGTTCTTATGTTCTTAATTCCCTTTTGAAAACTACAATTGAACCTTCCTCCTGTACAGTCTTAGAGGGAAATCCAGATAGTAAGCACTTACTGCATTAAGGTACTTTTACTTATGCTGCCATTGTATTCTTGAATAATAATGTTGTAATGACTTTAATGAGGTCCATAATATGGACCTCTTAGAATACAAGCTACTGGATTAAGACAGTAATGGCTTGGCCAATCATGGAGCCCTGCAAGTGTACATAATGTGGAGTGTCAGGGTTACTAGCACTCCGGGTTTATACTCTAAACGAGGAAGTACCTGTCTGAGTGTTGCTTATTATGTAAATAAATCTAAATTTGATGAAGGGGTACTCCAGCCTCGGAGGAGTTATTTCAGTGGCACCGAGGGTGGGATGCAATCCTGAGCAAGCACCTGGACCATTTGAAGCTTTAAATTTTCAGGCCATTCAGGAACAAACAATGCCCAGCACATCGGGAGCCTTGAAAAGACTTCCAGGACCCGCCGGCTCCCACTCTCCATCTCCAGTCAGTGGAACCTCTGAAACCGAATTGGACACAGTGTTGTACCTGAGTCTATCCCTCACTATCTGAAGAAGGGAGTGAATCTGTGCCTTGGCACTCTAAATAAAGAGACGGGCACCGCTTTGCTTCACCCCGCCTATATCAGACGCAGAGCTTGAGGAACCGGACCCAGCGCTGAAACACCTCAAGGAGCTCTCAAGGCAAACAAACAGCCGAGGCTCCTTGGACCTAGGGAAGGAGAGATGTGATGACTTTAATGAGGTGGACCTCTTAGAATACAAGCTCCCAGGTTAAGGCAATAATGGCTTGTCCAATCAGGGACCTCTGCTTGTGTATATAATGTGGAGTGTCAGGGTTATTACCACTTCGGGTTTATACTCTATGAGGAAGTCTATCCTCGACTCTATCCCGTAACTCCACACATTTACCACGGCTAATCCATCTAACCTACACATCTTTGGACGCAAAGGAGCAATTTACCATGGCCAATCCACCTAACCTGCAAATCTTTGGTCACCCTTCTTCATGACTGCAGTAATAAGATTCTTTTAACAGGTTCTTTTATATCTGCATTTCAAAGGGGATAAAATATCATACTGACAAAGTTTTGTGGTCCAATTGGTATTTTCCATGGGTAAAAATATCCAATCGCATGCTGAGCTCTTTGTTTGAGAGAGCCCTCCTAGCTATCACCCCTGGTGCTCACTGGGGCTTGAGGCTCAACTCAGTTGAACTGGCAATCTTCCAGGTTTAAAACTCCAACTCTCAGACGTGATCAGCAAACTGTTCTTGCTTTAGCAAAGTCCACTACCTTATTTCAAATAGATATCTCTTCTATGAATAGCATGGTCTTTATGCCACAAAAGCAGAAAATGCTGAAGAATCTCAGCAGGTCTGACAGCATCTGTGGAGAGAGAGAGAGCCGAGCTAATGTTTCCATTTTGGATGACTCCTCTATTCTCTGTCTGCAGATGGCGTCAGACCTGCTGAGATTTTCCAGCATTTTTTGTTTTTGTTTCAGATTCCAGCATCCACAGTAATTTGCTTTTATCTTATGGACTTTATGCTTCCTGATAGCACTCTCTAGAGATATCTCACCGTTCAGCAAAAAACAACCAGCGATGTTCCAACTTGTCAGGGCATGTTGAGTTAAATTGGACAGTGTTAGCACTGTTTTAGCGCTATTTGACTCGCTCAGTCAAGCCTCAACAGTAAACTGTGGTCCCCAATACTGAGCCCTTCGCAGCCTTCTATCTAGAAAGGTGGATTTGAGGTAGATTGACCATGATCATTCGGATTCATGAAGCAGGCTAGAAGGCTGCTTGGTCCACACTTGCTCCCATTTCTTATATATTTTTTGAAGTCTATCTGCTGACAATCCACCATCTGCTACCTTGCTTCACTGCTCCTGTCGAAAGATATCAAAGTAGGAGCTGGGCCTACTCCAGGGAATAAGACAATAGAGATTCACAAGATGAAGGCTTTAACAAGGTCAATGGGGCTTTGAAACCTAGAAACTGGGGCTGGTGATAAACAGAATGGAAGAGTGTGAAAAGAATCGCAAAATGAGACCTTGTAAAGATGCTGGAATTAATTTGTCTCAGAACATTTTGTTGATATTGTAGCCTCTTCCCTTACATGCTTTCCTTTGTATGATTTGATTATCGAAGAATATTCCTGTTCATTTAGAACTGCATTAACAAAAACAATGCTTTCGGGCAGGCTGCTGATATGTGAATGTGGTGCAGTGATAAGCACTATTGCTTTCTAAGCAGATGACCTTGATTTAATTCCTAACCATCTCTTTCTACTTGTAAATGAATTGTGTCTAAAACCTGTCTCTATCCTCCAGCTGGCTGACCTTGGTATGACATTGAACAATTTCTCCAAATTAGAATCATAGAAACCCTACAGTGCAGAAAGAGGCCATCTGGCCCATTGAGTCTGCACCGACCACAATCCCACCCAGGCCCTACCCCCACATCCCTACACATTTACTCTAGCTAATCCCTCTAACCTGCGCATCTCAGGACACTAAGGGGCAATTTTTAGCATGGCCAATCAACCTAACCCGCACATCTTTGGACTGTGGGAGGAAACCGGAGTACCCGGAGGAAACCCATGCAGACACGAGGAGAATGTGCAAATTCCACACAGACAGTGACCCAAGCCGGGAATTGAACCCAGGTCCCTGGAGCTGTGAAGCAGCAGTGCTAACCACTGTGCTACCGTGCCGCCAAAATTCTTTCACTCCTTCCAAATTAAAAGTGTTCCAACTGAACCCACTTTGGGTTGTGTTTATTTATGACACGTTTGGAAACAGTCTTTCTTCCAGGCTCTCTCCCTTATGTCTTTATCCATTACATTAGTTTTTCTATTGTTGCCAGTTCCGATCCTTCCTCCAAACTGGAAAATTTCATCAGCTTTGCTTCAAATTTGCACTCTTTCTTGCCATCTCCAACTCTCCTCCTCCATTCTTGCAATTGCCTATGCTTCTATTTCTGAGGAAAAGCTGCGAAAAAAGTTTGACCATAAGCTCCGACAGCTATCTTCATTACAGTTCCTACCTCTTTGCCTCTTCTGGGGTGCCACGGTAGCACAGTGGTTAGCACTGCTGCTTCACAGCGCCAGGGACCTGGGTTTGATTCCCGGCTTGGGTCACTGTCTATGTGGAGTTTGCACATTCTCCTCGTGTCTGCGTGGGTTTCCTCCGGGTGCTACGGTTTCCTCCCACAGTCCAAAGATGTGCAGGTTAGGTTGATTGGCCATGCTAAAAAAAATTGCCCTTAGTGTTCTGAGATGCGTAGGTTAGAGGGATTAGTGGGTAAATATGTAGGGATATGGGGGTAGGGCCTGGGTGGGTTTGTGGTCGGTGCAGACTTGATGGGCCAAATGGCCTCTTTCTGTACTGTAGGGTTTCTATGATTTTTAAAGAGTCTACATAATAGTCCCAGTTTCTCCATCTCTATTCCATCTGTCCTCATGGTACAACCTTCCAATTAACTGCTTCTGATATGTCTTCCTTCCTCCTGAGCTGAGGATTCATCTTGTTGTGGATAGGGCTTTCAATGCTGCTCTTCCCATTTTCTGCGTTTTTGCTCTGCCCTCTTCACTTCCCTCTTAAAACCATGGCAGGCTTCTATTTGTTTTCAGATTCAGCAGCTCATCATCTCTCTCTGTCATCTCCAGCATGGTGCCAGCGCCAAACACATCTTCTTCCTGAGCCCCTTTCACAGTCCAAAGGGACTGTTCCCTCCACAAGAGACTCCTTCCTATGACGTCTTCCCAACAGGAGATACAAGATCTGCCTTTCCCTAGCTTCTCCCTCCCCAGTAAACAGAGCCCCAAACACTCTTTCCAGGTGAAACAGCAACTTTGCTTGTACTTTTTTCAATTTAATATATGACACTTGCTGCTCATGTTGTGATCTCTTCGGCAATGTGGGTGCCAGAATCAGAGTGAATGGTTGTGTTGCTGAACACCTGTTCAGACTGCAAAAATGACCCTGAGCGTGAAAGAAATTCAAAAATGATCCTGTGTCTACCTTGCAAGGTTCTTGATTTGATTTCAATATTTTGTGAAAATTTTAGTCTCTTTCCTTGCCTGCACTTTTCTTCCTCTATCTATCCTGATTGCTGTGAGAATATTTCAGTCCATCAAAGCTTTTGAATTGTATTTTTTTAAAATGATGCATCAGGGCAAAATTACTTCAGGGTTCATCAAAGCCTCTGTGTGGTGGTGGGGCAGTGGTAAGCGTGGCTGCCTTTCAAGCAGTTGACCTTGGTTCAATTCCCAGTCATCACATTGACGAACAGCCCCAATAGTGAGGTAGCTATGTGCGCAGTGTTGGAGGGAACTATTGAATGGAGTGGCTGTGGGATGTTGGTGAGGCTGGAATTCACTGTTCGATGCACTGGAATGTGTTGTCAAATTTGATTAGCTTTCTTACTTTAAGACTTTACTTGAAAATTACAATTCAGTGCAGTTAATAGCTGACAGTTAATTAATTGGAAGTGTGCTTGTGAGTGTGTAATTATTGTGACTGGCTTGACTGACTAGGAGTTTCTGCTGCATTTTAAGAAGAAGTGAGATAGTTTGGGAAAATTTTAGCTAAAGACTGATAGGCAGAATTGTGATGTAGCAATGGGCAGCCATTAAAGGCGAGGAGTTTTGAGTACAGTATAGGCATGATTACAGAAGGGGAAAAGAGACGACAATCAAAGCCAGGGCTCCCTGAGTGATGAAAGATTTAAACCGCAGGGTGATAAGGAGAGAAGTCGATTAGTGTTTGACAGAGGTCAGTTTGATAATACAAAGGAAAATTGGGCTGACAATGAAATGCACAGAACAGGAGCGGCACGGTGGCACAGTTGTTGGCACAGCTGCCTCACAGCGCCAGGGACCCAGGTTCAATTCCGGCCTTGGGTGACTGCCTGTGTGCAGTTTGCAAGTTTTCCCTGTGTCTGTGTGGGTTTTCTCCGTGCTCTGGTTTCTCCCACACTCCAAAGCTGTGCAGGTTAGGTGGATTGACCATGCTAAATTTCCCCTTCATGTCCCAAGATGTGTAGGTTAGGGAGATTAATGGGGTAAATATGTGGGGTTACAGAACTAGGGGTCAGGTCAGATACTCTATCAGCGAGTTGGTGCAGACTCGATGGGCCGAATGGCCTCCTTCGACACTGTAGGGATTCTATAATGATCTTCACTGAACAGAAGAAAGAAAATCAGAGGATAAAGAGACAGTACAAGAAGAGATGATAGAAAACACCATAGGAAAGCCTTGGCACTATGGTGCAAATGATTTCCACTGGGGGGACACAGCAATCTGTAGAAATGCAGTAAAGGGAATTCAATAATTAAAAAATATATATTCATTCATGGGATGTGGGTGTCACTGGCTGGGCCAGCATTTATTGTCCATTCCTGAGGGCATTGAAGAATCAACCACATAGCTGTGGATCTGGAGTCACAGCTAGGCCCGGCCAGGTAAGGACAGAAAATTTCCTTCCCTAAAGGACATTAGTGAACCAGATGGGTTCTTTACGACAATTGACAATGGTTTCATGGTCATCATTAGACTTTTAATTTCAGATTTTTACTGAATTCGAATTTCATCATTTGCCATGGTAGAACCCGGGTCCCCAGAGCATTTCCCTGGGTCTCTGGATTACTAGTCCAGTGACAATACCACGACACCACTGCCTCCTCTAAAATCAGGGATTAGGCGGATGTTTCTGCAGCCACTGATGTGAGTCCCACATGGAGTGTTGTCTCCCTGTTGCCACCATAAAGAACATCATTGTGAGGGTGTAGAAAAATCTCAAGGGAGAAGAGAAATAGCCTGAATTCATGGTCTATTTGGGAACCGTTGACAGAGGAAGTAAAAGTTGAGATCCTGCAAGCAGAGAGTATCAGGAGTTCAGGAGAAAGTCAAAGAGCAGATAATAACCCCTGGATTACTCCCAGTGTTATGTACTAATGTGTGAGGATAGTAGGATTGTGTAGCTGGGAAATGGTGAGGAGAGAGATTGTGAATTCCTGAGGCATTGGGGCCACTTCTGAGGGAGGAGGAACTTCCTAAAGCTGAGTGGGGGGTTGCACCTGAACAGAGCTGTGAGCAATGTGCTCGTGGGAAGGTTGGCTAATATTGTGGAGAGGGCTTCAACTAGTTTTGGGAGGAAATGGGCACCAGGACGTGCAAGAGGTTTCCTCGAACACTACTCCAATAATAACTACTAAGCACGCGTGTAAGGAGCTATGTCATAGTTATGTCACTCAGAGAGAGAGATGAGTGAGAAGAACCTAAGAGAGAATTGTATCGATGCTCTTGTGATAACTTGAGACCACAAATAATGTAGATCAGGTCCAAGACAGGGTAAAGGGTCGCATACCCTGTCTTGTCAGCTTGGATCGGAAATGTCTCAACTTGTTGAGACTCTGAATTGGACTTGATTTGATTGAATTGGAAAAGTATTTAAAAAAAACTTGAGACCACAAATAAGGTAGTTAAATGTATTGTTTAATGAATGATATTCTTTATATAAATAACAATGAAGTTTAACAATAACAGTAGCTCACCAGAATAATAATAACAGTAATAACTATGAAAACAGGAGTACTAGTAAAACTGGTCTTGCTTACCAGTCATCCTCCTAAGACTGAAAAGCCTGCCAAAGACCGCACATGCTCAAAACCCTGAACAGATGCTAATAAGGTTATTATCTAAGAGAAAGGCTTATAAGAACACAAAGTGATGCTCTGTAACAGTTCTGTTGTTCTGTAAATAGTTAGTAATGAAAATTAAAATATTCTGAAGGAAAGATCTCTAGCTGGATCCCTTATTAGAGTAAGAAACTCAATTGTCAGAAACTGTTAAGGCCGGAGAGGGGGAACTCGGTATAATGCTCTTTCAGTAAGCCAGTGCAGACTTGTTGGGTTGAATGGCCTCCTTCTGCACTGTAAAGATTCTGTGATTCTGTGAATATTTCGCAGGTAAGCCAAAAATAACAGGTTCTGAAGATCCCTTCACTGGCCAATGGCAGATCGTCTCCCTATGCTGCGAAACCCTACGCTGGGTTGCTTGGTAAATCCCGCCCCAAGTGCAGAGTCAACACGGTGAACTAAATCTGTGAAAACTCCAGGTTATGGCAAGTCCGGAGAAATCTTTAAATATTTGCGTCAGAAGTGCAGTTTTAAAACAAGCTGTCACTAAAAACCCAATCCCCGATTCAGAGCCTCAGCTGGTGAGTGACAAAAAAAATCAAAGCATTAATTAAATATTTAAGATCATTACAACTGTTCAACTCAATGTAAGGCAAGCAGGAGTTAGAGTTCGACAATCTTATGTGTTAAAAAAGTAAAATGCTGAACTAGAGGAGACTGCAGGAGCTGATCCAGGCAGCCACTGATATTTTGTTTTCAGGTCAAATATCACTGCCATTGTTGTGGAGTCTGCGAAAAGCAGCAAGCGAAGGAAATCTCTTTTCCTGAGTGAACAGTAGCAGCATCCTGAAATTCAGATGGTTCTTAAGCAGGACATACACTTTTAAAATGTTGAGCATGGATCACAATTCCAAGTCAATTGGGACTAATCTGCAGCCCTGATCAATCACACTTTGAGATAGCCTTTCCCACTCTTCCAGTTGTACCTAACTCTACATTTACATCACTCTCCAGACTCAGAATGTTCACTCGTTTTGGATTTTGTCAGTAACTGCATGCTGCCCTGTGGGCCTGAACAATTTCCCATCAAAAGCATTTCCCTCATTTTACAATGAACAAAGAAAGGTACAGCACAGGAACAGGCCCTTCAGCCCCCCAAGCCTGAACCGGTCACAATGCCTGCCGAAACTAAAACTGTATGCACTTAGGGAACCTGTATCCTTCCATTCCCATCCTATTCATGTCTTCATCAATTGCCCCTTAAATGCCGCTATCCTACCTGCTCAAACCACCTCCCCGGGCAGCGCGTCCCAGACATTCACCACCCTCTGTGTAAAAAAACTTGCCTCGCACATCTCCTCTAAACTTTTCCCCTCGGACTTTAAACCTATGTCCCCAGTACTTGACTTTTCTACCCTAGGAAAGAGCATCTGGCTATTCTCTCTGTCCATGCCACTCATAATCTTGTAGACCTCTATCAGGTCACCCCCTCAACCTCCGTCGTTCCAGTGAGAACAAACCGGGTTCATCCAACCTCTCCTCATAGCTAATACCCTCCAGACCAGGCAATATCCTGGTAAACCTCTTCTGTACCCTCTCCAAAGTATCCACATCCTTCTGGTTGTGTGGCGACCAGAATTGTACACAATATTCAAAATGAGGCCTAACTAAGGTTCTGCAGCATGACCCATTAATTTTTATGCTCAATGCCCCGACCAATTAAGACAAGCATCCATATGCTTTCTTGACCACCTTATCCACCTGCGTTGCCACTTTCAGTGATCAATGGACATGTTGCCCAGATCTCTCTGCCTGTCAATATTCCTAAGGGTTTACTGTACAATTCCTACATGCATTGGGCCTTCCAAAATGCATTATCTCATACTTGTCCAGATTAAACTCCCAAGCCTCCTACCGGTCTATATCTTGCTGTATCCTCTGACAATCCTCTTCACTATCCGCAACTCCACCAATTTTTGTGTCGTCTGCGAACTTACTAATTAGACCAGCTACATTTTCCTCCAAATCATTTATATATACTACGAACAACAAAGGTCCCAGAACTGATCCCTGTGGAACACCGCTAGTCACAGCCTTCCATTCAGAACAGCACCCCTCTACTGCTACCCTCTGTTTTCTATGGCCAAGCCAGTTCTGTCTCCATCTTGCCAGCTCTCCTCTGATCCCGTGTGACTTCACCTTTCGTACCAGTCTACTATGAGGAACCTTGTCAAAGGCTTTACTGAAGTCCACGTATACAACATCCACTGCCTTTCCCTCATCTATCATCTTTGTCACTTCCTTGAAAAACTCGATCAAGTTAGTGAGGTATGACCTCCCCTTCACAAAACCATTCTGTCTCTCAATAATAAGTCAATTTCTTTCCAAATGTGAGTGAATCCTATCCCTAAGAATCTTTTCCAATAATTTCCCTACCACTGACCTAAAACTCACTAGCGTATAATTTCCTGGATTATCCCCGCTGCCCTTCTTAAACAATGGAACAACATTGACTACCTTCCAGTCCTCTGGAACTTCATCTGTAGCCAATGAGGATACAAAGATTTCTGTCAAGACCCCCAGCAATTTCCGCCCTTGCCTCCCTCAGTATTCTGGAGTAGATCCCATCAGGCCCTGGGGACTTATCTACTTTAATGCTTTTTAAGACGCCCAATACCGTCTCCATTTTGATATTGACATGAGCCAGAATATCTACACACCCTACCCTAGGCTCCTCATCCATCAAGTCCCTCTCTTTGGTGAATACTGAGACAAAGTATTCATTTAGTATCTCACCCATTTCCTCTGGTTCCATGCATAGATTCCCTTCACTATCCTTGAATGGACAAACCCTTTCCCTGGCTACCCTCTTGCTCTTTACCATACATATAAAATGCCTTAGGATTTTCCTTAATCGTGTTTGCCAAGGACTTTCATTACCCCTTTTAGCCCTCCTAACTCCTTCCTTAAGTTCCTTCCTACGTTCTTTGTATTCTTCAAGGGCTTCATCTGTCCTAAGCCTTTTAGACCTCGCAAATGCTTCCTTTTTCTTTTTGACAAGGCTCATAATATCCCTCATTATCCAGGGTTCCCGAAGGGTATCCTTCATCCTCACAGCTACATGCCGGTCCTGAATTCCAGTCAACTGACATTTGAAAGACTGTCAGTTGAAAGACTCCCACATGTCTTAAAACCCATTAAGAACCCATTAAGAACCCAGAAAGACTTCATTGAGTGTTGTCTCTATAATCAGGCCCTGTCACCATTGTCCGCTTGCTGTACCTATGCCCCAAGTTCCATGATAAGAATGTTGTATTGCTCAGAAGTACTGAGTAAACTGTACAGTTTCAACTTAATGGAAAAATGCTTTGATCCTTGAAAACTTTTCTTCTTTCTATGGAGTTGGAAAAATTTATGCAAAGGGAAAGGACACAGATAACAATAAAAATCTGGTTCCTGTGCTGAATGCAGCACGATGTTCTGAACTGATTTGATTTGATTTATTATTGTCACATGTATTAATATACAGTAAAAAGTATTATTTCTTGCATGCTATACAGACAAAACATACCGTTCATAAAGAAGGAAAGGAGAGAGTGCAGAATATAGTGTTACAGTCATAGCTAGGGTGTAGTGAAAGATCAACTTAATGTGAGGTAGGTCCATTCAAAAGTCTGACAGCAGCAGGGAAGGAGCTGTTCTTGAGTCGGTTGGTACATGTCCTCAAACTTTTGTATCTTTTTCCCAACTGAAGAAGGTGGAGGAGTGTATGTCTGGGGTGTGTGGGGTCCTTAATTACGCTGGCTGCTTTGCCGAGGCAGCGGGAAGTGTAGACAGAGTCAATGAATGGGAGGCTGGTTTGAGTGACGGACTGGGCTTCGTTCACGACCCTTTGAAGCTTTTTGCTGTCTTGGGCAGAGCAGGAACCATACCGAGCTGTGATACAACCAGAAAGAATGCTTTCTATGGTGCATCTGTAAAAGTTGGTGAGAGTTGTAGCTGACATGCCAAATTTCCTTAGTCTTCTGAGAAAGTAGAGGCGTTGCTGGGCTTTCTTAACTATAGTGTCGGCATGGGGGGGCCAGGACAGGTTGTTGGTGATCTGGATATCTAGAAACTTGAAGCTCTCGACCCTTTCTACTTCATCCCCATTGATGTAGACAGGGGCATGTTCTCCACTGAGCTTCCTGAAATTGATGACTATCTGCCTCGTTTTGTTGACATTGAGGGAGAGATTAATGTCGCTGCACCAGTTCACCAGATTCACTCCATCTCGTCATTGTTCGAGATCCGACCCACTATAGTGGTGTCATCAGCAAACTTGAAAATCAGGTTGGAGGGGAATTTGGCCGCACAGTCAGAGTGTATAAGGAGTATAGTAGGGGGCTGAGGACACAGAAACTGCCTAACCAGTGGAAATCCCCAGTGCCTCCAAAGGTTTCTTATGAAACACAGCAAAGTCTATCGTTGGTTGTGTACTTGTGCAGAGCCAGAGGGACTGGTAAACTCTTCCTACTTCCTCAAAGCAATGTGGCTCACTGCTGACCTGGATGCCACTCCCTCCCCCTTCAGGAGCTGCCTGCAGCCTGAACTGGCGTCATCGGTGTCTGGCTAGTCTGTTCAAATGAAGCCTGATACAGAATTGGGCTTCTGTCTCCAGTCTGACCGAACCATAAGGAGAATAATTGTTTGGGCGACCTCGCCTTCCATTTTGTTTCTTTGTTAAATCTCCCCCCCCCCCCCGCCCACCGCCACCGCCCCCACCCCCACCCCTGCACCAAACTCTCAACTCTGTGCATGTGGAAGTTAATCCCACAGCACATCATTCTGTAGTTGGCATGCATGTTTATGCATGTCAGTGCATGCATCTGTGTGTTTGTGCATATCAGTTCATGCAGATGAGCCTATATGTATGTGTCTGTGTGTGCATGCCCCTGCTCTGTGTGTGTGTGTGTGTGTGTCTGTGTGTGTGTGTGTGTGCATATCCCTGCATGTTTGCGTGCTCTGTATGTGTGTGTCTGTGTGTGTGCATATCTCTGCATGTTTGCATGCTCTGTGTGTGTCTGTGTGTGCATGTAAAAGATGACTTAGTGCTTCAGGAAAAGGGACATTCCAACAACATGTTTTACTTTAACCTAGTCCTTCCTTCCTGCTTTGATTCCAACTTGCAAAATGTTTGAGTTCTGGGGCTTTCTGACGACCCTGTGCATACTCTCAGTTTTATACACTTCACTTTGTAACATATACTTTACAACCAATGTTTACACAGCATACATAGCACACAGACAGCAGCTGGAAATAACAACATAGCCAAATGCGTACTCCTAAATTGCAATTTCCTGTTAGTCCACTGGGAGGCACTTGGAGTCTGCAATTCATAATCCTTATTCCCTCTCGCGAAGACATTTTCTCCCCACTGAATGAGAATCCCTTGATTTTTAATAAGACAAAGGAAGGAAGTTGGAAGTCACTCAGGCCAGTTGTTTCAGTATGTACCTTCAGTTCTTTGTCACTATCCGCATAAACCATTGTCTCCCTGTCTACTGTTTAATCTGAATCACTCCGTTGAATTAAAATGATGTCCAAATTCTCTAAATCTGCCTTTGTCTCATTAAGTGGCAGCCTGATCCTTGGCGTGAAGAAATTGCTGCATGTTCCTTGTGCTTTGCCACACTTGCAATTTCCTCGAAACAAACCTGCACTAATCAAGAATATAATCACATCTCAAACACACGAGGAATTACTTTGTAGTTGTAGCTGTGTAAACCCATGTTTGACACAAGACAATCTCTAAAAAAACTACAAAGTTGGTGTAAAAACCATGAGTTACCTTTTTTCCAAGCATGAACCAATATGGATTGTCAGAAAAACCCATCCAGTTCACTAATGTCCTTTAGAGAAGGAAATTTGTCGTTCTTACCTGGTCTGGCCTACATGTGACGATGTGGAGATGCTGGCGTTGGACTGGGGTAAACACAGTAAGAAGTTTAACAAACCTGGTGTTGTTAAACTTCTTACTACATGTGACTCCAGAGCCACAACAATGTGACTCTTAAGTCTCCAAGAGCAACTAGAGATGGGCAATAAATGCTGACCTGCCGACTCTGTCAGTCCTGCAGCTAATTCATGCTCCAAACATTGGCCGAACTTCCACCATTCGCTCAGGAGGAAATCCCACCTCAAAGAGCTGCTGCCCAATCCAGGTGCCCGTTATCTCCCTGCTCCGTGCAGCGATGGACAGAAGAGGAACCACACCAACCCGCCTGCGCCTCAGTGCTGGAGCCAGAGGGTAGGGCAAGTGTAAGGTGTCTTAGGCTGGGGAGGGTGACGAAGGCCTGGGAGGGGCTGCGGGGTAGTAACCGGCTGTCGTGGGAGCAGGTGGTGGGAGAGTGGGAAGGGGTCCAGAGGTCACCAGTCTTAAAAGGAGGGAGCCACCTTCAGAAGTGAGAAGGGGACTTCTGATGGAGATCAACCCCACCCCCTCCCCCCAACTTTTCCATTTAAGAAGTAACTTTGAATCTTTCTGACTGAGGGAGATTAATACTCGTACTAATAATTATGGAGGAAAATAGGTCATATTAATAACTGTCCAGTGAAAGGGTTAACGGAGACAAATCACAAAAGCCTACACAATGTTTAACTGCAGGATAGTAAGCAGCTCGTTCCAGACACCTGATCTTCAGATAAGGAACAGAGAAAGCTGAGAGCTGAGAAAGGCCTTTAAATCATGCACTGGACAAGGGAGTGATCCATGTTCCAACATCCGGCCCAGTTTGTATGTCGAAAGATAGGGGAAAACAATATTCAATTTAGGCAAGTAAAAACCTTACGTCAATTGGATATTGTAATGATATTGTATAGCGATCGTGATTGGTCTTAAAAACTGTACTTTTATATGATGTAACCTTAATTAATAACTATGATTGTATAGAATAACTCCTATTCTTTTATTGGTATTGTGGTGAACCATAGATGGTTACCACTATGGGTACTTGTACATATGTTACTCTTGTTACTGTTGGGGTTAGGGTTGGGGTGTTCCACCTGTTATCATTGTTTATGTGGTACACTCCGTTTGGCTCCGCCTTCTTACAGAGGTATAAAGGTCACTGCTACTTCCTAGTAGCCCTTAGTCTGGGATAGTATTGTTAAGTAGTGTGCTCCAATCTTGTTGTGAATAAAAGCCTTTATTCCCGGGTACGTCCTAGCCTCCCGAGTGAATTAATCGCGCATCAATTTTAGTCACAACAAAATACCGAAAATTTTATTCGAGGAAAAATGGAGCAGATGCTGAAACCCGATCGGCTAACCTTGGATCCGCGTGCCGCTGGGGCGTCGAATACTTTCGACCATTGGTTGAAGTGCTTCGAGGATTACATTGAGGCCTCGACAGCAGTCCAGTCCGACGCCGACAGATTGCAGGTCCTCCACGCCAGGGTGAGCGACACTGTGTATGCAACAATTCGCGACTCTCAAAATTACAAAGATGCCATCGAATTACTCAAGAAGCTGTACCATAAACAGCCGAACGAAATTCATGCTCGTCACCTATTAACCACTCGACGGCGGCAGCCCGGCGAAACTACGGGACAGTACCTGCGCGAACTTCAACAGCTAGCCAGAGCCTGCAACTGCAAGGAGGTGTCGGCTGTTCAATACACCAACGATCTTATTCGGGACGCGTTCGTGGCGGGAATCGGCTCATCCTATATTCACCTGCGGCTGCTAGAGCAGGGTAACTTGGACCTGGCTAAGACGGTAGAATTGGCCGATGCAATGGAAACGGCCTCCAGAAGTCTCGAAACCGACCCCACCGACCACGTGGGAACATCGTGGCAAGCACAGCCACCGCCTCAACTGTACTCGGCGGCTCCTCGGAACTGCGGGATAATGCTCTCAACTTCAGACCTGACGGCTGCGGCAGCTCCTGGAGGCCCACGGTGCTATTTCTGCGGATTGGCGAAGCATCCACGCCAGAGATGTCCGGCCAGGACGGTGTTTTGCTCCGCCTGTGGGAAGAAAGGGCATTATGCAAAAGTGTGCTGAGCGAAGCCCCTTCCAAGCCCAGCAGTGCTGCGTGTGACTCTCCAGGATCCATCTCCTCATCTCCGGTCTCATCGATGTCTTCAGCCACGTGCGATCCACGGGTGCCGCCATTTCCTACGACGATGACGCAAGCCACGTGCGACCTGCGGGTGCCGCCGTTTTCAACATCATCGACCACGTGCGATTCGTGGGCGCAGCCATTTTGGTCGACACCGGCCGCAGAAGACCAGCAGGGGTCCTCGTCGTCGGCTATCTCAGCTGCCTGCAGTTACACTCGGGATCCAACAATGGCGTCAATCATCCTGGACCAGGCCAAGCTTCACAGACTCGACAAGTCCATGATGGGCATAGAGGTAAACGGGCGCCTGGCGCATTGCCTGTTTGACAGCGGGAGCACGGAGAGCTTCATCCTTCCGGATACAGTGAAATGGTGCGCTCTCCGTGTGCAAACTGTCAGGCAGACAATCTCCATGGCGTCGAGGTCCCGATCTGTCATCGTTCTTGGGAGCTGTGTGGTAACCTTAACGGTGCGGGGCACAGCCTACGAGAACTTCAGGCTCCTCGTGTTACCGCACCTTTGTGCTCCGGTACTCCTGGGGCTAGACTTTATGGTCCACCTGAAGAGTGTGACCCTGCGGTATGACGGGCCACTCCCTCCACTTTCAGTGGGAGAACAGCAGCCTCCAAATTGTCCAGCGCGCTCCACATGTGGTCTCTCAACACTCAAAATTACCCCGCCTTCCCTATTCGAAAATCTCGTGCCAGGCTGCAAGCCCATCGCGACTAAGAGCAGGCGTTACGGCGCTGAGGATCGGATCTTTATTCGATCTGAGGTTCAGCGGCTCCTCAGGGAAGGGGTCATTCAACCTAGCACTAGCCCATGGAGAGCACAAGTCGTGGTGGTCAAGACTGGAGACAAGCCCCGGATGGTCATAGACTATAGTCAGACCATTAATAGGTACACGCAGCTGGACGCATACCCTCTCCCACGCATATCTGACATGGTCAACCAGATTGCAGGGTGTTCTCCACCATCGACTTGAAGTCAGCCTACCACCAGCTCCCCATTCGCCCAGAGGACCGCAAATACACGGCCTTTGAGGCAAATGGCCGTCTCTACCACTTTTTAAGAGTCCCTTTCGGCGTCACTAATGGGGTCTCGGTCTTCCAGCGCGAGATGGACCAAATGGTGGACCAAAACGGGCTACGGGCTACCTTCCCGTACCTGGACAACGTCACTATCTGCGGCCATGACCAGCAGGACCACGACGCCAACCTCCAGAAGTTTTTACGCACTGCGACTCTCCTGAACCTGACCTATAAACAAGGAGAAGTGCGTATTCAGCAAGCACCGCCGAGCAATCCTCGGATACGTGGTGGAAAACGGGGTCATCGGCCCCGATCCAGATCGTATGCGTCCCCTCCTTGAACTTCCCCTACCCACTAGCATCAAAGCACTGAGAAGATGCTTAGGCTTCTTCTCGTACTATGCACAGTGGGTCCCCAATTACGCGGACAAAGCCCGTCCGCCCATACAATCTACCTCTTTTCCCCTGACAGCAGAGGCTCGCCTAGCCTTTGAAGAGATAAAAGCTGACATCGCGAAAGCCACAATGCACGCTGTCGATGAGTCCATCCCCTTCCAGGTGGAGAGTGATGCATCTGATTTCGCCCTGGCTGCCACACTTAACCAGGCGGGCAGGCCCGTCGCCTTTTTCTCTCGCACCCTCCAAGGCCCTGAAATTCGGCACTCCTCTGTGGAGAAAGAGGCTCAGGCCATTGTGGAGGCCGTACGGCATTGGCGCCATTATTTGGCTGGCAAACAGTTTACCCTGCTCACAGACCAGCGGTCCGTGGCCTTCATGTTCAACAACACGTTAAAGGGAAAAATTAAGAATGATAAAATCGTGAGGTGGAGAATCGAACTCTCCACCTACAACTATGATATCATGTACCGTCCGGGGAAGCTCAATGAGCCCTCAGATGCCCTGTCGCGTGGAACATGTGCCAGTGTGCAGGAGGAGCGGTTACAGGCCCTCCACAATGATCTCTGCCATCCGAGGATCACTCGGTTTTTCCATTTTGTAAAGGCTCGGAATCTGCCCTACTCCATAGAGGATGTCAGGTCGATAACTCGAAGCTGCCAGGTATGTGCAGAGTGCAAGCCGCACTTCTACCGGCCTGACAGGGCACACCTCATTAAGGCCACTCGCCCTTTTGAAAGACTGAGTGTCGACTTCAAGGGCCCCCTTCCTTCGACAGATCGGAATGTGTATTTCCTCAACATGGTTGACGAATACTCCCGATTCCCCTTTGCCACCCCCTGTTCTGACATGTCCTCTGCCACGGTCATCAAAGCCCTGCGGGGTCTCTTTACCCTGTTCGGTTACCCCAGTTATATCCACAGTGATAGGGGTTCGGCGTTTATGAGCGACGACTTGAGGCAATACCTGCTCTCTAAAGGAATTGCGTCAAGTAGGACTACGAGTTATAACCCCAGGGGTGACGGACAGGCCGAGAGAGAAAACGCTACAGTCTGGAAGGCTGTTTTACTGGCGTTAAGGTCTAGGGGTCTTCCAGTCTCCCGTTGGCAAGAGGTACTTTCTGATGCGCTCCATTCAATCCGGTCCCTCCTGTGTACGGCAACCAATGCTACCCCACATGAGCGGATGTTTACCTTCCCTAGGAAGTCTTCCTCTGGGACCTCACTGCCGTCTTGGTTGACGTACTCAGGACCTGTCCTCCTGCGGCGGCATGTTAG